>NC_092787.1:11663223-12263223 GCF_047496795.1 Chiloscyllium punctatum | reverse complement strand
TACTTCCACCATATGAAAATGGTAACTCTCCTCAAGCTCCTCACACAAGCTCCATACCGAGGGGACCACCTGATAGCAGACAAACCACTCTTTACAAAGGTACCCAGATCTCAAGCCTGCAGCCACATCTATATAGATGGCCCAATTATGCTGTGGTTACTGATGAGTCTGGCCTGTATGTTGTGTCATTGTAGATCAGGGAAAGGTGGGTGCATCTTTTCCTTTTTGGAGATAAACGCTGCCTTGCATTGTAAACGTTACCAACTATTTATCAGCGCAAGCTGTTTTTTCTGTAAGTCCTGCTATGGTCTGGCATGATTCTTTACTTTAAAATTATATCTTATAAAGTGAGTCTATTTATGCTTTTGCAATTATATTTAATGTCATGCACAGAAAAGTGTAATTTTTAAAAAATACTCTATTGGACAGCTGGCAATAACTCTACATGAAATGAAGCAGAGAGGATAAGTACTTGTAGGTGTACATAAAACAATTGCCCATCAATTCATGCCAATTGTATTTGAATAATCCATTCAGATTGCAGTAGTGCTTGCATGACTATGGTCAAAGAATTTACTGGTCTTCGAAAATTAAGAAAATTTTTCTTTTACATTTGCATCGACACGATTCCCCCTAGAGTTCTTCGCGAGTTCCTGAGTAGGCATTCGTTCTTCATTAAAAATAAGCATTCAGACATATTTATTACACCACAATTGTAATTTATAAATAATTCAAGAAGCCACAATTTTACAAGTAGGTTGCCTCAGGAAAACAAGGGTAGGGTCGATGACTGAAATACAAATCTGCAGCTAGTTCTGTGTCAGCAACATGTCAATTACAATGACCTTATGCAACCCCTCAGTCAGTCAATGTGAGAAGAAGTACACATTTTCCTTTTGGTTGAGATTAAAAAAAAATGGTCCATATTCCACAGGATGAATAGTTATTTTTTTAAAAGACCCTTTTGCATGCTACAGCTATGACATGAAGGTTTCATAGGCTATTAATAGGATTAATTCTTTTCACAGACGAACATCTAATGAACCTTCTAATCCCACCACTGGATTTATTGTAAATACAACCTGTAATTGTTAAGTGTAGTGAGGCACGTCTGTGTGCCACATACTGTGTCGAAAGCAATTTAATTCTTTGTAATGTCACTTCATGTAATGTCAAACTTGAACTTTTGTAATATACTTTTATGAATCCTATGAATAAAGCATGCCCTTATAAAAATGCACTAAAGGAGTAGAGAAAAAAAGAAGTACTAATCTAGTGAAATTATTTCATTGCCAGACAAGTCTACACCTCAGAATAATTAAGTGCAGACTTCATTTAGCATTGCTCAATTTTTGGACCCAAACTGCCAAACCAGGCCTGCAGTCAACTTGTGCATTCTCAATCCAATTTACTACTGTATGGTGAAAGTTTAGTTTTTAAATGTTCTCATGTTTTCCACACTGTGCAATGGCAACTACTGGAAGTGAATGTGTTACTGGATATCAAATTACTTGATTCATGTGAGTCGGTCTTGACTGTTGTTCAACGCACTTGCTGGCATGTTCAGTTGATGCCGATGAGCAGTATTGACGGATGGCAGGTGCATGTGGATGTGTACCCCAGCAAAACAAAAAAAATCAATATCTTCATCAAAAAGGAGAGATGAAAAGGGAAATAATCCAGTCTCAGGTTACAAAACCAGAAGAACTAATTTGAAATAAACATCCAGAGTATGCGAGATATATACTATAATATAAGTATACTCATAAATTTAGCTCCAAAGAACTGCTGTCATGCTTTTGAAAGAAATACACCAACAAAGCAAACAGCTGTAGCTTTTACATTACAGCTTGAGGAGATAAGGAGTTAAGTAATTCAGACAGAAGATTCCAGATTCCAAAATAAAAACCAATAAATATATTTTCCCCATTTTAATTTTCAGAGATGTTTGAAACCTGAAGTAGCATCATTTTGAAAAAAGTGGCTTGGCAAAACATAATTCCTGCAGCTCCCAAAAATAATCTGATTCAAAATTATTAGACTCCCTGAATATATTTGTTGTACTTCCTACTGTAGGGAATTGTGTCAATTATTCATTTTCTATTTCAACCCCAAGTATTAATGTCAGGTGTGAAAAAAACATGATACGAATACAGCAGACAATTCACTACAGGCATTTTTAAAGTTAGAAAATAAAAAAAATAGGAACAGACTAGACCAAATGGCCTCTCGAGCTTGTTCAGCTGTTCAATAGATTGTGGCAGCTACACCGATTCGATTTTCTTGTCTTCCCCTAACCATTTTTTTTTAAACTGCACAATAATCTATCAAAATCAGCCTTGAATATGTGACTTGAGTGAGCACAGTCTTTGGAGGTGGATTCAAAGATTCATGACACTGAAAAATTTCTCTTCATCTCAGTTCTCAGAGAATACACCTAGCTCCAGCCAAAGGAAACCTCCTTCCAGCATCTACACTTTAGTTCCTCTGAGAATCATACACCTTTCAATGAGATCATCCCAATGGGCCATTCTATTCAATCTCTTCTCATAACAGATCTCTCACCCCAGGAATCTTCACGGTATCCCCCAAGTATATCTTAGGCAAGGCTGAAGCTGTACAAAGCACTTCTGCTAGGAATCCCCCCCCTCCAAATCCTATATAACTGCAGTAAGATTTCCTTACTGTTAGTACACTGACCCTCCACCCTTGAGTAAAGAGTAACATAGCAACTGCGTTCTGAATTATTGCTGTACCTGTGAGGTAACATGTGGTGAGTTCTGCATGCTCAAATCCTTCAGGACACCAACATTAATTACTGTCTCACCTTTTTGAAAACTATTCTAATAAAATGGATAATTTCACATTTCTCCCACATCATTCTCTCCCTCTGCTAGCAGCTGTTTACTCGTTGAGCATCTCCCTATCCCTTTGCAGCCATTCTGCATTATCCTCACAGCTTATTTTCCCAACATGTTTTGTTTCATCAGCAATCTTGGATGATTACACGTGAATCCCCTAATGCTAGCCATTGATATAGATCATAAGTAACTAAGCTCCACACACCTCTCCTTTCAGCAGCCCACTAACTGCAACCTGCAAACTGAGAAATGATCCTTTCTTTCCTCGTCCCCATCCTCTGATCATTAACTTGTCCTCAATTTAAAAACAGTACATTCTCCCAATCCCATACATCTTCTGAGATCTTGTGCAGCATATTTTAGAATGCCCTGTGAAAACATAAATGTATGACATCTGCTGGTTCCTTATTATCGAACTGCACCCACACAAAAAAAAAAAGTCTGGTAAACACCCTTTCCCTGTCAGAAAGCAATCTGACTCTACCTAATCATATTAGGT
Source organism: Chiloscyllium punctatum (assembly GCF_047496795.1). Taxonomy (NCBI): domain Eukaryota; kingdom Metazoa; phylum Chordata; class Chondrichthyes; order Orectolobiformes; family Hemiscylliidae; genus Chiloscyllium; species Chiloscyllium punctatum. Next base: position 12,259,863 of record NC_092787.1, on the reverse strand, counting down.
TTTAAGTTTCTCATCATCTCTCAAATTTTCCCCACTATTCATCAGGCTAACTGGCCTATGGTTTGGAAAGAAAAAAGCAGAAATTGCTGCAGAAACTCAGCAGGTCTGACAGCATTTTTGCAGAGAAAGCAAAGTTAACACTTCAGAGCCAGTGATCCTTGCTCAGATTTTTGCCAACGGTTCCGTGTTCCCTTTTTCTCCTTCCTTTCTCAAAAGAAGCAAAGTTGCACTTGTTACCTCCAGTGCTGCAAGATATTTCCACCATTAAAAAATTCCAGACGTTCAAAGGCAATGCATTCTTCTCTCTGTGACCACTTCTTTTACATCTCTAAGATAGAGACAATTAGGTCCAGAGGATTTCGGATTCCTGATGAAGGGCTTAAGCCTGAAACGTCGATTCTCCTGCTCCTCTGATGCTGCCTGACCTGCTGTGCTTTTCCAGCATCACACTCTCAACTCTGATCTCCAGCACCTGCAGTCCTCACTTTCTCCCAGAAGATTTCTAGTGTTTGGCAATGTCACTGTTGTTTAAAGTAAATTAACAAACCTTAGCCCTAATAACTAGTTATGGTGTCCGACCCCTACATTCCGTTTTTTTTCCATATTTGTGGCAGATTAGAACAGTAAACACAATCGAAAGGAGATGAGCACTTTTGTTACAACAAGGATAGGACTTGCATGCATGTAACAATTGTAATACAGAAAATATGTATTTAGTAAGGAAATTGGCAGTACTGGTTATCGCCAATTTTCAATGGTTCATTTAGATAGGTAATATTGTGTGGCATGACAGAGTGACAATATTGGCCACAGAACATATGCTTTTCTGAACATCATTCCCTTTATACTATTTGTTAATCAGAATCAGGTAGGAATTAAGATTTCAATTTGAAATTTTGCCCAAACTCACACACAAAACATCTGACCCTGCCCAAGCATATGCTAGTCAGATTTTGGAGTTGTGTAAGTATTCCTATCACATGCACTCTTATTGAATATAAAATTATGAAAAACATTTGACAGGATTAATTCTGGGAAGCTGCTTGCTGTAGATGGTGAGTCCACAAATCACAGAATAAATATTCAGCTATTTTGTATCGGTTTTTAAAAATTCTTTTCAGTATGGGTACAAATATTAATCGCCTATCCCTAACTGTCCTTGAGAAGGTGGTGACAACTCAGATGAAAAGAAATGTATTCACTGAAAGCATTGTGAACCTTTGGATTTCTCAGCCTCAGAGTTGGGTGCTCTCTCGTTGTGTACATTTAAGACAGATTGTTTCACTTCTATCTTATGAAAGATTTTTGCAATACTAAGGATAATTCAGGAACCAAGGAGGAAATGAGAAGAGCAGCCATGACCTTACTGAATAGCAGAGCAAATGGCCTACTCCAAGTCTATTTCTTAAAATTGCCATTCAATAAAAAGGTATTTTCTAGTCACTAGTAACTCACCTAAAAAGGCAGGAAAACAAAGTGGAACACTTCCCTTTACAATTCTACCTCCAGGCAAAATTGCTCAGAGCTTGTAAGGTTGGCAGGAAAATCTTGCCTTCATGAGCAGCTACAGATGAAGAAATTTAACTTTGCTGATAAGAAGAGACATGCTGTCATAGCATTTCCTGTGTCACTCATCAGAACATTTCCAAGAAATCACCATTTCAAAGGGAACCACTATTTATACTGCCTAAGAAAAGGTCAGCAAGTGGATTGTGATTAGTTGAGACATTGTTGGGGAGAATGCATCCTGGAACAGTTATCATCCAAATTTATATTGAAATTCAAGGAAAAAAAGTTGGCTCCATTTGTTCAAGACAATACCACCAGCAAGCCATTGCCCTCCATATTAAGAATTAGATTAACTATCAATATTTTAAACTCACTTGTGAGATGTGGGTATTGCGGGCTAGTCAGTCTTTAATGTTGGATCTTGAGATTTAATTTTCAGATGATCCTCAAGCCTTGAGGTGGAACCTGGCGTAGTCTGGAGTCCAGGTCCAGCGTGGACTAGAGGATAACTAATGGCATGGAAGGACTGTCATTCTGAATTTATTATTTCTTTATTTTTCTATTTTTTTCCCTAAGAATTTGTAATTAAAAATCGGCACCTGGCTACCTTTATAGGTAAGATAGTACCATAAGTGGCAACTTGTAAACCATTCACCGTACTTACTCGAGTACATGTGACAATAAAGCTAATTCTGTTCTGTTCAATCTACCAATGAATGATTATCAATTGGGCTCACGAAGTGGCTCAATCACACCTTGCAAGAAGCCACAAGCTTTCATTTGCAGAGTCTTGACTTCTGCAAACAGAATAGCAATGTCCAGGCATTGCATGTTTTCAAACAATTAAAAGCATGGGGGACCCTGTTACATTTCCCATTTCGACCAGTTCAACTTGCCTTTCACCGAATTCAAGCAAGCGTTTGAGGGATAGGTATTCCCCGATTCATTACTGGCCAATCAAAATGCATTTGCCAACAATCAGCCACCCTGTCTATCACACAGCATAAATTATAGTGCCATGAAATTTGACATTCTTTGCGTCATCCTGATGAAAACAAGATTTAAAAAAGTGTCCTTTTTGTTCAACGTTATTCATTCTATATTGTCGAGTAAAAATACAATAAGGAAATACAAACAAAAACATTTAAAGACACAAAAGTGTGTTTTATTATTTTTTAAATCCTGTGAGCTTTCAGCTTTTATTTTGTGATATTCCCCAATACCAAACTTCCTGCTATTCCTGGCCCCCACCATCCATATTGTAAATCCTTTCCTTCACCATATTTTCCCTCCTTAGAACTAAAACAAACACTAAATTGTGTCATTAAAACATGTAATTTAGCCATTTATTCTTTCCATACAGATACAGTGATCGATCTCCCAAAAATCCATTTTTTGTATCCACTCCAAAAATACCTGTTTTACAATGACGGTGTCTGAAAAATCAATTCAATTCCAGTTCTTCTAAAGCTCCCAATTTTTTTTCACTAAAATTCACATCCCTGAGATGTTGGTCAAATGCAGTAATGCAGTTATTTTGTTTAAAATGGCTACAGTTAAAATAAATTGCACTTTTCATAACACCTTCCTTTTTCATATCTTCCAATCTTCCCTTTAAAAAAGAGCATTTCTTCACAGGCAGACTTCAATGGAAAATATTCAACTGTTACATTCAAATATTAATTCCATGCACTCAATTTATGCAAAGGCTTTCTTAAACGTGTGAATATTTTAAAATTTCTCATGTACAGTCTTCAAAGATTAATATCTACAAAGATTAAAACGTGAAAGGAACAAAACCAGAAGATGTATGAATTTTTATAACAAATCAATTTATCTGCACTGACATTTCTCTCACAATGGAGGGGTTTGTTATCCTATTATAACGTTTAAGATAATAACTGGACAGGAGAGAAGATATAACGCTCTTAAATATAGGTCTTTCTTCCAAATAGATGAAGTGTCACATTGTTACGGCCAGGGAAGAAGATTGTTTCAGAATTACTCAAAGAGTCCAGGTATTAATGAGAGATTATACCGTGCACACTCCACCACCCACACAAATGACAGGTGCAACCATTTTCTGCCAAACTGTTGTTATTTCCAAAGAAGAAGAAAAAATACACAATCTGGCGTGCTGAATTTGCAATTTCACATCACGACTGCTGACCGAAAGGGACAGCAAATGTTTTGTTTTCAATATCAAAATGCCATGTTCTTTTGTTGAGTGGGTAGGGGGTGCTAGCGGAGGCTATAAACAAACAGTCTATGAAGCTAATCGTACTGGGAAGGAAGAGTTCGTCAAAATTCCCATTCAAAAAGCAGACAAAACCCTAACGATTCATTGTGGTTGTGGGGTGGAGGATTGGGGGAAGGAGGTTGCAGGCGAATACCGCTAGAGCAGCGAGAATCCGATACAATGGGGACGAGAGAGACTTGCTGTAAATGTTACTTCTACATTCACGATGGTCAGGCGTGCGGTTCAGACAGAGAGAGAGTAGGAACTCTCACTCAAATCCTTTAAGCTCGTTATGTGCAGTAGCAAGATTACGAACTTCATCCAAATATATTCCACACATTATTGCCCCGTTGAAACGCCGTGACACTCAAAAAGGACACTGAGTCAATAATCATCTCCATTTAATAAACAAAAAGGACCCAACTGCTGTTGCACATTAACAAATACCTCAAATCCCAGTGTAAAACAAAACCGCTATACAGTATACACAAATACCCCAAGGAACTGGGATTACCATTGAAGTTCCCTATCACAAGCTAGGTCAAATATTGGGGACGCTCAGACACATACACACACAGCAACACCTCGTCCTAGTATCCGCAATGAGAAGTGCTGGAGGAAATGAGGATCTTTGTGCTGCTGACAGTACCACACTCCACACTAGCGTGGCGATGCAATGCTCCTGTTTGTACTGAATTAAAATGAAAGATTAATTACTGTGCTGTCTCCTTTGTGGTTAAAATCTATGAATTACAGAGGCGCAACAATAGAGAAGGTTGCAGGTGCCCAGCCACAATTCCAGTTCTCCCACACATACAACGCACCCTGTTACAATAATATTTCTCTCCGTTTCTGTTCCCACCCCTTTAGTTTGATAGCACCGGACCAGCGACACTAACTCACCGCTCCCTCTGCTGTCACCGCAGTCCACTGTCATCCCACTGAATGTTCTGTCTCAAGGTATCTCCTGCATTCCGCTGAGCAAAGATAATACTGGCGGCTGCTGAACTCACTCTAAATCATCTCCTCTGCAAGAAATGAGCGCCTGCTGTAATTCTCTCGCTGCCTCTGCTGTTCGCCAGCTCACAAACGCATTTGTGCTGAGCGATCCATTGCTCAATATGGCAGAGTTGAGCGTCTCTGTTTCTCTCGCAGACACTTGACACTCGCTTCCAGCTGGTCAGTTCCCCCACCCCCCTCCCCTGGCCATTTGACAGCAGGAAGTGTAGGTACCTTGCCTGATTGACACCCCTTCCTACCAATAGCGTGGAGCTGGTCGCCCAATCTGGCACGGCTTTGGCTGCTCCTGTCTCCAATCAATGGCAAGAGGCGGTGGGGTTTCAACCTTCCTCTTGATCAATGTACAGGCTTACAGTCCCCGCTGCATTCTGGGGATTGTAGTTCAGCGAGGCATCTCAGACCAACCCAACAAGGGGGACAAAATAAAACAAAGGGCAGGCAATATGTGGACTTTGTAATTGAAACATGAAATTCGGGGTTGTATTGTTGGGCCAAAGTTGCATTAGAGGAAAAAACAAAATGCTCCAGAGGCTGGAAATCTGAAATAAATACAGAGGATTCTCGAGAAACTCAGCAGGTCTGGCAGCATCTGTGGAGAGAGAAACAAAACAGAGTTAACTACTAAATAAAAACCTGATGCTGGAAATAGGAAACAAAAATAGAAATCGTTGGAAAAGCTCAGCGGGTCTGGCAGCATCTGTGAGAGAAATCAGAGTTAATGTTTCGGGTGGAGTGACCCTTCCTCAGAACTGCTCCAAATCTGGATAAAAGCAAATTACTGCAGATGCTGGAATCTGAAACCAAAAGAGAAAATGCTGGAAAATCTCAGCAGGTCTGGCAGCATTTGTAAGACGAGAAAAGAGCTGAAGTGCTCCAAATCTGCCTTCCTCAGTTTTGAGGAAGGGTCACTCAATCTGAAATGTTAACTCTGATTTCTCTCCACAGATGCTGCTAGACCTGCTGAGTTTCTCCAGCACTTTCCAATTTATTTCAGGTTTCCAGTATATGATTTAATGTTTCAAGTCCAGTATGAGTTCTTCAAAAGAGTTTGTTTGCTCCAAAATTGCATTACGTTTCAACAGCTTACCTATCCACCGATAACTTCTATATTTACAGAATTATAGAAATTTCAAATAATTCACTCAAGCAATGAATCTGATCCAATCACTAAAAACCTATGGAAATAGAACAAAAATGAAAATGGCTAAGGGGTTATTGCCCAATCTTTCAAAACGATAGCAATATTGATTCACAGTTTCCAAAGAAGAGGCAGGTTGGACTCCAAACATTACCCCTGCATCTCTCTCCAAGGGCGCTGTCAAACCTGCTGAGTTTCTCCAGCATGTACCAATTTATTTCAGATTTCCAACATCTGCAGTGTTTTGCTTTTATTAAGCCACCGCCTGAGACCAGTGGTGTGAAATGGTGCAGGATTGGCTGTCCTCTCTTTACCTTGGACTCTAAGCCAGCTGAGATTTCCATTTCTCTTCAGTTCTTCCAATCCCACCCTCCCTAGACCAGGATGCTGCAGAGGCTCCAACAATCAGTACCCGATTCCCTGTTGTCTATGTCAAGGTCAACCATTTTGATATTTCCTTTGCAGGAGCTCTTCAATCAGAGTTACAGACATTGTGCAGATAGTAATCCACTTGCAAGCTCTAGTTAAACCAAACTTAGCCCTCAGTTCTTAACACTGCATTTCAAAAAGAACATGTGGATTTGGATCTACAAAAGCAGGTCCAGCAGAATGATAGAAGTGAATTATGAGAAAAGTCTGCACAGACAAGGAATGATTATAGGAGATTAGAAAGTGATTCAGAGAGGTGTTCAAGGATTAAAGGATTTGATGGATTTGATGGAGTGGATAGAGTTATTTCCCTTGAAAGAGAAGTTCAGAACAAGAGGCTATCACTTTTTTCAAGGCTTTTCAAGGGGATATACACATGGATAGTGGAATTCTATAATTCTCTCCTCCAAATAGCTGGACTAGGAAGAGGGGACTGAACATGATAGATTCATATTCAGCAAGATTTAGCAGAGTTGTGGAAGCAAGGCAGACCAATAGTGAGTCACGATACAGAGCGATTGAATGGTGGGATTGACTTGATGGGCTGAATGGCCCATTCCTGTCGGTCTGTCAGTAGTAAGTAATTTGCCACCTCTAAGTATTGGTCACTTGGAAATCATTTCAAGTATTTAAAACAAAAGAGCTTTGTGGTAGCCTGAATGGAGATTTGACTGTTGGAGAGAAGTTTATAGTTGATGTCAGTCACTACTATTATTAAAGAAATGTTGCAAGATTCAACTGTCAATCAAAATCACTCATACTTGTCTGATTTTTGAAGCTATATTTGATTATTTTTATTCCAATTCTGGAAAGATCCTAATCTTCGATTAGATCAAGAAATGCAGACTATTGAGGGGTTGGGGTTGCAGAACGAGTTCGTAGAGACTTAGTCTGAGTACTTTGGGACCAGTGATCATAACTGTATTAGTTTTAAAATGGTTATAGTAAAGGATAGAACTGACTAAAAAGTTGAAGTTCTAAATTGGAGTGAGGCCAATGTTGACACTATTAGACAGGAACTTCAAAAGTTGATTGCAGGAGGCTCTTCACAGGTAAAGAGATGGTTAGGAAGTAGGAGGCCTTTAAAAATGAGATAACAAGAATCGAGAGGCAGTGTGTTCCTGTTAGTGTATATGGCAAGGCTGGTAGGTGTAGGGAATGCTGATGATGAGAGAAATTGAGGTAGAGACAGCTGGGATTTAGAATCCCTAGAGGAGTACAAGGACAGTAGGAGTAAACTTAAGATGGAAATCAAGAAGGTAAAAAGGGGACATGAGATCGCTTTGGCAAAAAGAACTAAGGAGAATCTAAAGAGATTCTATACATACATTAAGGGCAAAAAAGTAACTCGGGAGAGAGTCAACATGGCCATCTATGGATGGAACCAAAGGAGATGAGTCAGTATTTACAATGGAGAAGGACATGGAAGCTAGGGTACGTGGGGAAATAAATAGTGACATTTTGGAAAGAGTTCATATCACTTAAATGGAAGTGCTGGAGGTCTTAAAACATATAAGTGTTGATAAATCCGCAGGACCTGATCAGGTGTTTTCCAGAACTTTGGGGGAAGCTAGAGAAGAGACTGCTGGGTCCCTTGCTGAGATATTTATATCATTGACAGCCACAGGTGAAGTGCCAGAAACCTGGGGTGTTGCTAATATGGTGCCACTATTGAAGAAAGGTTGTAAGGAAAAGCCAGGAACTATTGTCATGTGAGCCTGATGTCAGTGGTGGGTATGTTGTTGGAGGGGATTCTGAGGGACAGGATTTACATGCATTTGGAAAGGCGAGGACTGATTAGAAATAGTCAGTATGGATTTATGCGTGGGAAATCATGTCTCACTGACTTCATTGAGTTTTGTTTAAGAGAAGACAAAGAAGAAGGCAGAGCAGTAAGTATTGTCTATATGAACTCCAGCAAAGTGTTCTTCAGGGTTCCTCATGGTAGACAGGTTAGCAAGGTTAGATCACATGGGCTCCCAGGGAACCTAGCCAATTGGATGCAAAATTGGCTTCAAGGTGGGAGACAAAGGCTGGTGGTGGGGAAATGATTTTCAGACTGGAAGCCTGTGACCAGTGGTGTGCCACAAAGATCGGTGCTGGGTCCATTGCTTTTATCATTGATATAAATGATTTGGATGTGAACAAAGTTTGCAGATGACACCAAATTAAGTAGTGTAGTGGGCAGTGAAAAAGATTATCCTAGAGTACAACAGAATCTTGATCAGATAGGTCAATGGGCCGAGGGGTGGTAGATGGGGTCTAACTGAGATAAATGTGAGGTGTTGCATTTTGGTTAGGAAAACCAGTTCAGGACTTATACAGTTAATGGTAGGGCCCTGGGCAGGATTGCTGAACAAAGATACCTCGAGGAGCAGATACATATCATATTTCCTTAAAAGTGGAGTCATGGATAGACAGGGTGGTGAAGAAGGTATTTGGCACATTTACCTTCATTGGTCAGAACATTGAGTATGGGAGTTGGGGTGTCATGCTGTGGCTCCAGGACAGTGGTGAGGTGCTGCATTCAATTCTGGTCGCCCTTCTATAGGAAAGATATTATTAAATTTGAGAGGGTGCAGAAAAAGATTTACAAGGATGTTGCAGGGACCGGAGGGTTCGAGTTATATAGCCTGGGATAGACAAGTTGGACTGAAGGGTCTGTTTTCATTCTGTGTGACTGTATGATGCTATAACTTGTCATTAAAATTCACCTTTCAACCTTGGCATCTGTAGTGATTGTAATGAGGTTGGCCAGATAGACCTCATAGAATATGAGTTCCATGATTGGGTCTCATAACCTGGTCGAATCAGGGAGCCCTGGCCGACAGATATAAACAGGAGCGTAAGATAAAAAACACTGGGTCAGAGGTACTGTTCACTCTGAGAGCTGGCTCTGAGGGAGCTAGATCAGTGTCAAGGACATTCTCTGAGTAAATAAAGGGAGACAAAAAAAACCCAGGAGCGTCAGAGGTTCTGTTCACTGACAGCTGAAACTGAGGAAGCCGGACCAGTCATGTACTCAGGTGACTGTGTAGAGTTTGCACATTTCTCCCCATGTCTGCGTGGGTTCCCTCCGGGTGCTCCAGTTTCCTCCCACAGTCCAAAGATGTGCAGTTGAGGTAGATTAGCCATGGGAAATTATGCATAATGTCCAGGGATGTGTGGGTTAGGTGTGTTAGCCATGGGAAATGCAGGATCACAGGGATAGAGTAGGGGATAGGTCTGGGTGGGATGCTTTTAAGAGGGTTGGTGTGGACTTGCTGGGCCAAATAGCCTGTTTCCACACTGTGGGGATTCTATATCTATTCTAGTAAGCACGTGTAAATAAAGGGTGACTTCATGACAGGATATCAGTCTCTGTGGCGTTATTTCAGCATCATTTTACTGAACCTGTGTTTGCACATCCAAAATAATATGCTTCGTGAAGTGCATTGCTTTAATTGAATGCACGGCGTATTTTAGTCCCATTTCTCGCTCCTTCCCCTGAGGACAACAATTCATTTTGATTTGTGGTGTGGCCGATACCAGCATTGTACCATCGTGTGTGAATGCAGGGTAGACAGTAAGTATTGTCAAGTTAGTTAGCAATGGGAAGGCTCCAGAGTGTAGTCTAGTCCAATCCTATCCTCACCTAAATTCCAGCAGGTTTGACTGGATAAGAATGATGAGCATGGACTCTGCCCAGTATTAGATTCCCCCCTCATTGCTGAGAGTACGTCTATTTAATGTAAGGCATACAGACTAGCATTGTCCAATTTGTTGGATAATGATCATTTGGGGTTGCCTCTGTTACCACATCACTTGCCACAGGATCTGACTGTGATTGGTGGCTATCCTTCAGTACATCTGCCTGCCTTGGTATAACACTTCATGAACAGATAATGACCAAGTTCAGTTTTGAAACTTTCATCTGACACCGTTGTGCTCCCCATCGCCAAAGTTCCCAGTCTCAACATTTTTAGCCATGATGTGGAGGCATCGGAGTTGGACTGGGTTGGACAAGGTAAAAATCACACAACGCCAGATTAGACTCCAATGGGTTTATTTGAAAACACTAGCTTTTGGAGTGATGTCCCTTTATCAGGTGATAGTACCTGAGGAAGCAGCAGCACCCCAAAAGATAGTGCTTTCAAATAAACCCATTGGACTATAACCTGGTGTCATGTGATTTTTGACCAAACTTCCAGATTTCACAATTCTTCACATGGACAAACACTTCCTGACGTCACGATTGGCTCTACTTTGAAGGCTTCATCCCTTTGTTCTGGAAGGAATTGATTTAGTCATCTAAGAGTATTGTTCGTAATTTGCAACATTTCAGTTTAATAATAAGGTGTATGTCTTTGGCATGACTGCTCTGTGAACTGACTGAAGTTGTGTTTGAGGATTTCAACTCAAGACCTTCTGAGATTCGCAATGACTCCACTTTGAATCTGTCAAAAAATGTGGGTTGAATTATTGAAAAATTCAAGATTTAATATTAAAGGAATGAAATAGGATAAATGACCTTTTCATTCTAGACATTGTATCCTCAATGTATCTCAGTTTATGCTAGTAAGTTTTGACTTTGTTCTGGAGGGGAACAAAGTAACTTTGACTGCATTTACTTTCATTTGGTAAACTTTGAAATGCAGCTTTTAAGAAAAACATGTTTAATTATTTTTACTCAAGAGTCCATCAGAATTATAAGCTAATGGGTTTAGACAGGGGAGAAAATCAAACAATGTTCAGTGAGGAATATTTTAATGAAAATTTACCATCAATGACATAGAAGCTGAAAAGTTATTCCAAACTTGACTACAACATTGACGTCAGACTTTATAGTGACAAATTGCAGACAAATGGAAAAGCAATCTAAATTTGAGCAATGATTTTTTTTTCATGTTGCTGAAGCTGAAATTTTAAAATAAAAACAGAAAGTGTTGGGAATATTTCATTGTGTCAGGCAGCAGCTTTGAAAGGAAAATAGTTTCATGTTCATGAAAATTCCCCTCATTATGAGTTGCTTGGATTTAGAAATCTTTAAATCAAAATAAAGTAAGCGTTGCAAATTTGTTCTAAATGTTGAAGCAAGATGCATGTTGTGGACTCCTCCAAAGGGAGACAGTGCATTTTCTTGCTGGTTTAAAATCAGTATTGCCTGGTGCACTTCACACCTCTTCTCTTACATTCGAACACTGGGATTTAATTTCCTGCTGTGTTGTTGGACTGAGTGGATGTTGGTATGGGTGTTGGTGAGCTGAGTTGGCCCAAGAGTAGTACAGAAAATACTGAATGGCTTAGATTCAGTCCCTGTAACAGTTGTGGATGCTACCTCCTTGCTTTGCCCCATCTTGTACATGGAGTGGTGCTGATAATACATAACCACCTACTGTCTGTGGCCAATTACCAATGTTAATTTAACATAGTCTAAGTTGGTCTGAGAGGGTAAGTTAGGAAGTGACATACCTGCAGATTCAACTTGATGAAGATAATTAATAGAACCTATTTGTAATCACAACTCTGATAATAATTTCTCCAACACCATTAAAATAGCCAGTTATTGTAGCTGTCTCTCTCAATGCCAATGGTTGTTAGAGACTACAAGCCCAAATCTACCCTATAATTAATGGTGTCTTAATACCAGGGGCAGGCTTGTCTTAATGACTGGTTTTATAACTCTGTAAAATGCAATGAGGTATATGTATCAAATTGGGTTTTTGTAGCACATTTAAATTCAAACTATCATTATATCTCATTATTTATACGCAATTTGATCATCAATTGCAGAGTTAAATATGCAATCAGGATTACAAATTGGAATCGCTGTTTCCTTACTCCAACTTCATTCATCATTCTGGCCACTATTAGCAGCTGAACCAGGTAGTTCTCAAACTTGGTATCAAATTTGATCTTGCAATGAGCTTTGGAGCACATATCTGTGCCATCACTAGCATCATCTACTTCCATTTTCATAACATTGATCAACCCTGTCCCTACCTCAGCTCATCTACTGCTGATACCCTTGTTGATGCCTTTTTTTTAGTATTGTCCTTTTCTCAAAGTAAAAGAAAAGAGTAACACACAGGCTTTGCACTATATGCAAAGCTTTGTACTAATGCTAAAAGTTGTTCTGTAAATGGAATCCAAACAGACAGGAGAAAAGTACTGATTTAAAAGTAGACCTATTTTGGCAATGTTAAAATCCTTCCCATTGGGCCTCACCAATGCTGATGAGGTTCAAATATGATCCCTGAACTTTTCCATGTAGATTACACAACTTTTAACAGGTTCCTGCAAAGATGCAGTAATTAAGCTACCATTAATTTAAGGAATAAGTGGGAGAATCATCTGCTGTGGCAATTAATCTAGTGAAAGACATTCACTTTCCTGGTTTCATACCAACTCTGCAATTCACCCACAGCTGCAGAGAGGGCTATCTATTGTCAAGTGCTTTTCAAAAACCTTGCCTAAGTAGACAAAACATATACACATGGGAAACAAGTACAGAAACTGACAGATTCTTGGAAAGAGACTGAGCCAGGCATGAGCAATAGATTTGTCTTAGGACCTCTTTTAAAATCCTTTTTCATGATATGGGGGTTGTTTGCTCTTGAGAAGGAGGTAACGAGCTGCCTTCTTGAACTGCTGCAGTTCATATGGTGTGTGTACGCCCATTGTGCGGTCATGTAGGAAGGCCCAAGGTCTTCACCCAGTGACAGTGAAGAAATTACAATCGTTCTCCATGTCAGGATGGGGAGTGGCTTGAAGATTAACTTGTGGGTGGTGGCGTTCCTATGTACTTGCTGCCTTTGTCCTTCTAGATGGCAGAGGTCACAGGTTTGGAAGATGTTTTTGAAGGAACCTTGTGCAATACATCTTGTAAATGATACACGCTGCTGTTGCTGCTGTGTGTTGATGATGGAGAGAGTGAGTATTGAAGGTGGTGCATATGGTGCCAGTCAAGCAGGGAAGTGATCTTGGAACTGCACCCATCCAGGCAAGTGGAGAATATTCTCTCAGACTCCTGACTTGTGCCATAGATGGCATACAGGCACTGGGGAGATATGAGATGCATTGCTTGCTGTAGAATTCCTAGCCACTGATCTGCTCCATAGCTAATGTTTATAAGGTATTTAAGTTACCTTCCACCCACAGGACAAGTAGATAAATTATGTAGATTTAGAAGTACTTTTCTTTCACTCATTATTCATAGGCATCATTGACTGGGCCAGCATTTAGTGCCCGTCCCAAATATAGTTTGTAATTGTGCACATTTCTGTGGATTTGATGTAGTTTTTCACCTTGAAGGTGTAGCTAACTCTATTAATAATGCATAATTTGTGTTCAAATATTCTGGTTTGCCCAAAGCTGCAAATAGTTTAATAAGCAAACTAAGTTTCTACCATTTTGATCAAATTGAGATGTGCTTCTATATGTTTAAAGATCATTGGTTGTATTCTATGTAGTAAAGCATGGTTTTTCAACAAAAATATGTGGATATTGAAATCAATGGTCATCTTACAGGAATTCCACTATTGAATTATGATATACCTGAATACCTAATCAAACGTGAAGCAGAGATTCAACTTCCATTACATATTGGTTGCCCGTCTAAGGTGTTGTGTCACATTATTTAATCTGCTATTGACTTCAGCTGATTGACACAAAGATGCATGGGTATATAAATAGGAAGGGTTTGGAGGTATATGGACCAAGTGCTGGCAAATGGGACTAGCTTAGTTTAGGATGTCTGGTCAGCATGGACGAGTTGGACCGAAGGGTCTCTTTCCATGTTGTACATCTCTATGACTCTATGACTGTATGTATACAGCAGATAAGGAGGCTTTCAGCCCATTGTTTCTATCCCAATGAACAGAAATCTGATGATGCCAGTCTTTGGAGTCTATTGAAATGCACATAAATAATATAATGTGATGGAGTTTATGTCCCCTAGCACCCTATCATTGAATTCATTTCTCCTCAACTCTCCACTTATCTTTCTCCATCTGTGACCCACCTCTCCCCATTATTGACACCTCTATCGATAGAAAATGTGTTTTCTTATCTACTCCATCCATGTCCCTCAAAATTCTACACTTCAACCAGATCTCCTCTCGCCCTTCGCTGCTCCAACAGAAACAGCCCCAGCCTTTCCTCAGAGCTCAGAGTCTCCAGGCAGGCAACATCCTGGTAAATCCCCTCTGCACCCTCTTTGAGTATTTTATCCTTTAACGTGGTGCCCAAACTGCACACAGTACTGCAGCTGAGGCCTAACCAGCATTGTATACACTTCCAGCACAATCTCTTTGCTTTGTATTCTATGCCTCCACTGATATGAACAAGGATCAAACCATCTTATCTAGCTGCCCCGCTGCCTTCAGGCATCTGCTGATGTGTAAACCAAGATCCCTCTGATCTTCAGAACTTTCCAGGGTCCTACCATTCATAATGTGATTCCTTACCTTTCTAGCTCCCCCTAAGTGGATGACCTCACACGTTTCCAGGTTAACCTCCATTCGGCACCACTGAGCAGTGTGGCAATACCACCCAGCATTTCCTAATGTTTCTGCATCTTTCCTAACATTTTGTGGCAATATTCCACTAGTGTGTGAGTGAGAGAGAGAAAGAGAGAGAGATACACACACGCAAACAGGGAGAGAGAGAGAGAGAAGAAGAGAGAGAAAGAAGAAGAGAGAGAGGAGAGAGGGAGACAGAGAGGAGAGAGGGAGAGAGAGACAGGAGAGAGGGAGAGAAGGAAAGAGAGGGAGAGAAGGAGAGAGAGGGAGAGAGGGAGGAGAGAGGAGAGAGAGAAAACAATGGCTTCATAAAGAGGAGGGGGCAGCAGCTTTATAAAGTGACAGCAGCTGTGTGTGGGAAAAGGTCTGTGATGATGGGTGATAAAACCCAACAGCAGAGAGCCCCTTTAACCTGTTCATATCTGTCAGTACCTGAGAATTACAGTTCAGGAAACAGCTAAGGGATTTGTGCATATATCTTCCACGTCTCTTTTAATTGACCATTTGGTTTAAATCACAAATGTTATTACAGCTGAACAGAGCAGTTAAAAAATTCAGTTTTAAAATATTTAACATGCCAATTAATTAAATAGCATGAAGTTCTCTGGATTAGCAGCTGTAGTATGTGGGAACCGGTGGATTCTATTGTCATTCACGGAGACCACATCTGCAGCAAGTGCAGACAGATTGAGGAGCTTGGGCTCAGAGTTGATGAGCTGGGGGCCTGGGCTGTGGACACTCTGACACATCGGGGAAAGGGGGGAGGGACCCAAACACTATTTCAGGAGCAGTCACAGCCCCAGGGTAAATTACAGCTCATTTGGCTTGTGGCAAGTGACAGGAGTGTGTGATTGTGAGTGAGACAGGTATGGGGGGGGCGGGGAACGGTAACCAGGATTGTGAGTGAGACAGGTATGGGGTGGGGACGGTAACCAGGATTGTGAGTGAGACAGGTATGTGGGGTTGGATACAGGATTGAGAGTGAGACAAGTTTTGGGGGGGGGGGGGTGAAATAAGGGATTGCGAGTGAGACAGGTATGGGGGGAGGGTCGGGATCCGGATTCATGAGTGAGACAGGTTTGAGGGTGGAGTGATTCCAGGATTTAGTGTTGGAGGAGCCTCAGACAATGCCCTTTTCCAAAAGGTATGAGGCTCTTGCTCCCAGTGTGGAAAAGGGTACCGACTGCAGGTCACAGGAACAAACTGAGCACAGCACCCTGGCCTTATGTGCCAATCATGTCGGGAGAGAAAAGAGAAATACACCATTGATAAGAGTGCTGTCTGAGTATCAGATAGCTCTGCAGCAAAGTCAAGGAGTCCTGAAGGCCATGCTGCCTGCCAGGACCCAACATTTAGTAATCTAAGGATTACTAACCTTCGACCCAACAAGTCCACACCGACCCTCTGAAGGGCAATCCACCTGGACCCATTTCCCTCTAACTAATTCACCTAACACTATGGGCAATTTAGCATGGCCAATTCACCTGACCTGCACATCTTTGGACTGTGGGAGGAAACCGGAGCACCCGGAGGAAACCCACACAGACACGGGGAGAATGTGCAAACTCCACACAGACAGTTGCCCAAGGCTGGAATTGAACCTGGGACCATGGTGCTGTGAGGCAGCAGTGCTAACCACCTCTTTCCTTTATTGGTCAGAGTATTGCATACAAGAGTTGGGAAATCATGTTGTGGCTGTACAGGACATTGGTTAGGCCACTTTTGGAACGTTGTGTGCAATTCTGATCTCCCTCCTATTGGAAGGATGTTGTGAAACTTGAAAAGGATTCAGAAAAGATTTACAAGGTTGTTGCCAGGGTTGGAGGTTTTGAGCTGAACAGGCTGGGGCTGTTTTCCCTGGAGTATCAGAGGCTGAGGGGTGACCTTATAGAAGTTTATAAGATCATGAGGATCATGGATAGTGTAAATAGACAAGGTCTTTTCCGTGGGGTGGGGGAGTCCAGAACTAGAGGGCATAAGTGAAGGGTGAGAGGGGAAAAATTTGAAAGGGACCTAAGAGATAACATTTTCACACAGAGGGTGGTGCGTGTATGGAATGAACTGCCAGGGGAAGTGGTAGTGGCTGATACAATTGCAACATTTAAAAGGCATCTGGATGGATGGATGAATAGGAAGGGTTTAGAGAGATATAGGCCAAGTGTTATCAAACGGGACTAGGTTAGGTTAGGATATCTGGTCGGCCTGGATGAGTTGGATTAAAGGGTCTGTTTCTGTGCTATACATCTCTATGACAGGAAAAGAATTTCTGCTGGGACATTACAAGAGCTTGGGGCTAAATCAGAAAGCAGAACAACAAAGATAATAGTCTAAGGATTACTACTGAAGACACATGCAAATTGGTGCGGGCTAAATGTAAAGAAGAGATTAGTGAGGTAAATGCATAGCTGAAAGGAATGGGTTTCCATTCATGAGGCATTGGCATCTGGACTGGAGAAAGGATGGGTTTCATTTGAACCATGCAAGGAGAGAAGACCTGGTGGGATACCTGATCGCATGGATGACTTGAACCAAAGGGCCCATTCCCGTACTATACATCTCAAGACTCTATGACTGGATAATCAAAGTGTGGCAGGAAGGTGTGGAAAAATATATGCAAAAGAGTTCAGCAGAAATTAGAATTAGTGGAAGCAAATGAAGCTCAGCTAATGTATACGAGAGAGAAAGTGGAGATTGTTGGGTCTTTTTCAGGTTGGAAAGATACAATTAGTGGAGTTCCACATGATCAGTCCTAGGGCCTTAATTATTTCTTATTTATTATTGGCTTGGAAGAGGGGAATGAGTGTCAAGTACCTAATGTGTAGTTGATACAAAAATAGGTGGGAGGGTATGTTGCAATAAAAGCGTAAGGAATCTGTAAGGGGATGTAGATAGGTTGAGGGAACAAGCAGGAATGTGGCAGATGGAATTTCATGTAGGAGAGTGTGAGGTTATACACTTTCATAAGAAGAATCAAAAGGCAGACTATTATTTAAATGGAGAGAGGCTCCAAACAAGTGTAGCACAGAAGGATATGGGTGTTCTTGTGCATGAAATAAAAGATGTTATGCAGATATTGCAAGTGATTAAGAAAGTGAACATAATTTTGGCCTTTATTGCGAGAATGTTGGAGTTTACACATATAGAGTTATACAGTTACATATATAATTATACAGTTACCAATGAGGCTGCCCTGGGAGGCTAGATCACTGGAAGTGTGTAAAGAGGAGATAGATAGTGTTCAATATTATAATCATGGGATAACATCCCTTAAGACACAAGTGATGTGAGCACTGGTGAGTCATCAGCCAGCTTATTCAGACTGGTATTAAGAGTGTGGTGCTGGAAAAGCTCAGCAGGTCAGGCAGCATCCGAGGAGCAGGAGAATCGACGTGTCGGGCATAAGCACTTTATCAGAGTTTCTGATGAAGGGCTTATGCCAGAAACGTTGATTCTCCTGCCCCTCGGATGCTGCCTGACCTGCTGTGCTTTTCCAGCACCACACTCTCGACTCTGATCTCCAGCATCTGCAGTCCTCACTTTCTCTTATTCAGACTGGTCCTGAGTTTTTACAGGGTGCATACCTATGGAATGAAACATCCCTGATTGCTGCAACCTCCGACAATCAGTTTGTGCATTGTTGAGTTCTGACAGCAGCCTAGTGACTGCCCAGCACAAAATAGATAGATTTCGAAATCTAAGTTGTTCTGCTACAATGCACATTTTATTCATGCAAATTCGCTATAACACAATTGATGAATTGGGGACACTTTCTATAGTGCGAACTTTTAAAACACGTGTTGGCTATAGCGAGATTCCAGCCCCATTAGTTTAAATGGTGCTGCTACTACACGATTTTCTTAAAACACAGGATTATATGAGAATGGAACTACTGCATTATAACAGAACTGACTGTACTGGGAGTTGAGGGCAATGACAAGCTGTGAGGATAAAGATGTTGAGCTGAGGGTAGATTTGTCATGATCTTGTTAAAGAAAAGGGCAGGTCTGAGGGACTGATCACCCTGCTCTTGCTTCTATCTCTGGCAGCAGGTGGTAATGGTGGGGCAAATTCCTTTGGACCTCTTCCTTTAAAGAGCAAGCACCCAGGGAAATAAGGAACAGAAGGATGAGATCTGGGACTAGAATCATCTAATGACAGCTGGAGAACAAAGAAAAGGAAGTGGAGCAGGCATGCAACTACTAGACACCTTGCCAGACTAACTGGTAACATCCCTGTGTCAGAGGAGCCTCATGGAGAGAGAGAAGGGGAGAGAAAAGGAAAAGAGCAGGAGTTGGACACAGTTCCAGTTTGGTGGGCCAGCATTAAAGAAACAGGGCCATGATGAGTACAGACCAAAGCCTCTGATGGTGGCTGCAAAGCTGGGTTATGGCAATGGAATTGACATACTGCTACAGGAAACTGAAGATAAAGCATTGGGGGAGAGGGAATTAAACAAATTCAAAAGGCCAGGAGAAAGAGCAATCCTTTTAGTGCCTGGGAGACAAGAAAATTAATGTTATGTGGTCACAGAAAGTTAGCCATGTTACTGCATCTTGTTTTTCCAACTTTCATCTGCTTCTGTTCCTAAATTCTGTCACTATCCCTCACAGTTCACAATACTTCCAAGTTCATGTCATCAAGGAACCCTAGAAAATCTGAGTAAATGAGAACCGGGAGAAAACCCTTACTTGGTTAGAGTCATAGCTGGCGCAAAGGAAAATGTTTGTTGTTAGAGGTCCTCTAAGCTCGAGGTCATCTCTGTAGGAGTTCCTCAGGGTAGTGTCCAACCGTCTTCAGCTGCTTCCTCAATCATAAGGCTAGAAGTGGGGAACTTCACTGATGTTAACACAACATTCAGAATCATTCGTGACTCCTCAGATACTGAAGCAGTCCATGTTCAAGTGCATCAAGACCTGGACAATATCCAGGCTTAGGCTGACAAGTGGCAAGTGACATACCTGCCACCCAAGTGCTAGGCAATGAATGTCTCCAAGAAGAGAGAATCTAACCATTGCTCTTTGACCAATAGTGGCATTACCATGACAGAATCACCAATATTTACACCGTGAGGGTTACCATTGACAGAAACTAAACTAGACTGGCCATATAAATGCAGTGGCTACAAGAGCAGGTCAGAAGCTAAGAATCCTGCAGCAAGTAACTCACCTCTTGATTTCCAAAGTTAATCTACTATTGACTATCTACCAGACACAAGACAGGTGTATGATGTAATTCTCCCCACTTGCCTGGATGTGTACAGCTCCAACAAACTCAAGAGGTTTGTCACCATCCAAGACATAGCAACTTGCTTGATTGTTACTGCACTCACAAGCATCCACTTCCTTCACCACTGTCACACAGTAGCTGCAGTGTGTACCATCTACTGCAGAAATTCACTAAGGCTCATAGACTGCACCTTCCAAACCTGCAACTGTTGCTTCCAACTAGAAGAACAAGGGCAGCAGATACATGGGAACACTATCACCCATATGATCCCCTCCAAGTCACATGCCATTCTGACTTGGAAACATATCATCATTCCTTCAGTGTTGCTGGGTAAAAATCCTTGAATTCCTTCCCTAACAATGTTGCTTGTCTACCTACAGCAAATCGACAGCATCGTTTGAGAAGACAAGACAACATCAGCTTAAAGGTAACTGGGAATAGCTAATTAATGCTGGTCTCACCAGCTACACCCATATCCCATACTTTGTTTTAAGAATTGAATTTTGTCTTCCATTATTCTGGGAGCCACTAACAAAATAATGGAGTGATTGACTAGTCATGGCAATCAATTTCTTCTCAATAGCTACAACAAATGAGGTCTGAGCTTGAGGAAACTTGTAGTGGAATGTTTTGGGAACTTCAGATCCTTGGCCATCATTTTTTTTCCTCAAACATGACTCAGTTACCATACTGTGTCACAAGTTTCTCATTTGTATTCCAAAACATTATTTTCCAAAACAAATCTTGTTTGCAACTGAACGAATCAAGGTTTAGTGATTTTACTATTTCTAAAACACGTCTGTTCCATTAAAAAAAAGGGAACAGGTTCTAAGCAAGGGTCACTCAACCTGAAACATTAACTCGGATTTCTCTCCAAAGATGCTGCCTGACCTGCTGAGCTTTCCCACCAATTTCTTTTTTAAGTCTATCCTACAGATTCCTGAAGGAAACATTGTTTCTCCACGTTACTCTGGAATTAACCCCCTTTCAAATATAACGTCCTCTGTTTTTAATGCTTTGGACGAAGTGAAATAGGAGTTAGATTATCTAAATCCTTTAGAATATCAGCCTCTGCCCGGCCCTTACACCAATCAATCTCTCTTTCAGCTACAACAGTCCACCCCCAAGGTTTAAAAGGCTAAAAGGGTAAAGACATTTGTTACACTTGAAAGTTATTGCTTGTCTGTCAAGAATATATGTCACATAAAACATTGGTCATAGCCAGTTATATGTAGCAATGTAACAATTACATTGTGTGGAATTCCTATTGCAGCAACTGAACACTGCGCATTGGTGGCATTGGGAAAGGAGAATGTTGATCACACCTCATTGTGTTGACTCCCGAAGGGCCTGGAGTTGAATTTCAGTATGTTCTGCAAAGTGCAATCATGCTGGTTGCTGTTGGTCAGGTGGGGAAAAGAAAAACACACTGCAGCTATACCTCCAAGTGGCATCTGCTACAGCGTGAACTTTTGCCAGGCAGCATGAGACTGTTGAGACTATAGACTTGAGAACAAACTGCAAACATAATAAATAAGCACACAGATTTTACTGGCCACTTATGAAATGGAACAGAGGCACGATGGAAACAGTTCAAGCAGCAAGGAGGTTGGTTAAGAACGTAGGGGCACTGGTGCAAAATATCTCAAGATTTCAGGTCTCACAGCTACTCATATTTGATTTCTCATTTCATGCAATAAAAATGAGTTGGTACAATCTGATTAAAATGATCATGTGAAGGAAAGCTGCCGGAAGTGTTTCAGCATCCATGAAAGGTTTGTAGTAAATCAACCAAATACAGGTTTTAAGCACATGCAGGAACCATTCGGCCATCTCCTGTGGATGGGTGCATGGCTGTGCAAGATTTGTCTTGAAGAGTGCAAACAATTATGTGGGACTCTGAAACCAAAATCCTGCAGATGCTGAAAATTTGAAATCAGAACAAAATGCTGTAAGTAGTCAGCAGGTCAGACAGCATCCAAAGAGAGAGAGAGAAACAAAAAGAAGTAGTGTTGGAGAAACTCGGCAGGTCTGGCAGCAAACGTGGAGATAGAAACAAAAATTAACATTTCCAGTTCGATATGACTGAGGAACTGAAAGCAATTGGAATATGGTGGGTTTCTTTCTGCTTTTGACAGATGCAGTGGAGGAGTGAGGGGAAGAGACGGTGTGGAGGCCAGTGCAAATAACACAGGGGTTTCTGGTTGGGTTGAAAAAAAAACAAGAGATGTACATTAATGTGTGGAAGAGTAAGAATGACTCCTCAAGGCTGAGAGCAAAGTGCACAAGGAACAAACAGGAGTGTGAGGGTGTGTCGAATAACATGAGAATGTAAGGACAGTACAACCATCATGAGGGCCAGGTCAAAATTCAATACTGAGTCCTAGGGGTTATAAAGTCCCTAAGCAGAAAATGGAGTGCTGTTCTGGCAGAATGTATTGTGCTTTGTTGGAATCAACCCAGGACTGCAATGTTAGCTGAGAGTAAGGCAAGCAACTCCCAGGTCAAGATCAAAAACAGCAGTTGCTGGAAAAACTCAGCAGGGCTGGCAGCATCAGTGAAGAGAAATCAGAGCTAGTGTTTTGGGTCCAGTAACCTTTCCTCAGAACTGATGGTAATGGGAAAATGTTGGTTTATATGCAGAAGACAGGGCCAGAGGAGGGGTTAAGGAGTCAACGATAGGTAGGAATGCAGCCCAAAGAGTGAGAGAAGAATGGCAGGAAAAACAAAGGAGTGGATAGCGATCTGGCTAGGAGGGTGAATACCTGTTGCTGGAGACTGTTAGTGGCTAAAAAAAGGTAGTGTGCAATGGTAGACTGTGATATCAAGGTGAGGTGTGTGCGGTAGGGGGTGAGCCCAGACCCTAAAATGATTGAACTCGATATGGAGTCCGGAGGGCTGCAGTGCGCCCCCCACCCCCCCCGCCCCCAGTGGAAAATGGGGTGGTGTTTTTCCAGCTGATGCTGAGCTTCGCTGGAGCACTGCAGCAAGCCTGAGACAGAGAAGTTGGCCAGGGAACAGCGTGGGGTGTTAAAGTGGTAGGCAATGGGAAGCTCAGGGTCTTTTTTTGCAGGCAGAACGTGAAATGGTCACCCAGTCTACACTTCACTTCCCCAATGTAGAGGAGACCGCATTGTGAGCAGCGAATGCAGTAGACTAGATTGTGCGAAGGAGAAAATGAAGACTGCAGATGCTGGAGATCAGAGCTGAAAAATGTGTTGCTGGAAAAGCACAGCAGGTCAGGCAGCATCCAAGGAACAGGAGAATTGACATTTCAGGCATAAGCCCTTCTTCAGGATTCCTGAAGAAGGGCTTATGCCCAAAATGTCAATTCTCCTGCTCCTTAGATTGTGCAAAGTGCAGGTAAGGTGCTGCTTCACCTGCAAGGTACATTTGGGCCCTTGGATACGGAAGAGGGAGGAGGGAAATGGGTAAGTGCTACACTTTTGGCCGTTGGGAAGGTGCTGTGGGGCGGTGCGGGGGTGTTGGGAGTGAAGGAAGAGTGGACCAAGGTGTCCCCAAGGAATGTTCCCTGTGGAAGGCAGTCAAGTGAGGGGAGGGAAATGTATGTCTGATGGTGACATCTCACTGGAGGTGGCAGAATTGGCATCTGATGATCTTTTGGATGTAGCTGCTGGTGGGATGGTGAGTAAGGACAGGGGGAAACCCTATTACTCTTTTGGGGAGGGAAGAGAGGGAGTGAGGTCGAAAGTGCGGGAGATGTGTCAGACCCTGTTGAGGGCTCTGTCAATAACAGCGCTGGGGAATACCTGGCTCAGGGAGAAGATGGACACTTCAGAGGCTCTCTTGTCAGTTGTCCTCATTGGAACATATGCAACAGAGACGGAGGAACTGGGAAAATGGAATGGAGTCTATACAGGAGACAGGGTGTGAGGATGTATAGTCCAGGTAATTGTGGGAGTCAGTGGGTTTATCGTGGATATTAGTAGCCCGTCTATCCCCAGAAATGGAAACAGGTGTTGAGGAAGGGAAGGGAGGAGTCAGAGATAGACTAGGTAAAAGTGAAGGCAGAGTAGAAGTTGGAAGCAAAACCGATGAACTTCACTACAAAGTCAAGGTTGTTCCTCTGGACCGAGCAGAGGTATTTACTAAAATACTTACCTAGTCTGCGTTTAGTTCTGCCGATGCAAAGGAGACCACAATTTGATTTTTGAACACAGTGAACTAGGTTGAAAGAAGTACAAGTAAAATATTGCTTCACCTGGAAGGTGTGTTTGGGGCCTTGGACAGTGAGGGGATGAATGGGCTAGGGTTACACTTTCTGCGTTTGTACAGAAGGGTGCCATGGGGGAATGAGGAAGTGATAGGAGCAAGGAGGGAGTGGTGCAGTGTGTCATGAAAGGAGTAGTCCCTACGGATTGCGGACAGTGAAGGGGAAGGAAGTTGGGTTTAGTGGTGGCATCGTGCTAGAGGTGGTGGAAATGGCAGAGGATGACCCTTTAAAAGCAGAAACCAGCAGAGTGGAAAGTGAGGATAAGGAGACTGTTCTGTAAAGGGGAGGAAAGGGTAACGACAGAACTGCAAGGATTGTGTCACAGCTGAGGGTCATGCCAACCACAGTTGGGAGGAATCCTCTGGTAAGGACAAAGGAGGACACGTTGGAGGTGCCCCACTATAAGGTGGCTTCTTCAGAACGGATTTGACATACGAACAAACTGGGAAAACGAAAAAGAATCCTGGCAGGATGTCGGACATGAGAAAGTGCAGTCAAGGGAACTATGGGAGTCAGTGGACTTGCCGTAGATATTAGCGGACAGCCTATGCTCAAAAATGGAAACACGGAAGTCAAGGAAGTGGAGGGAAGGTGGACCAGATGAAGGTAGTCATTGCCTGCTCTTGTCTGGATTTGGTAAAGGTCTTCAGTTTTGCTTCCAACTTCCATCCCTCTCTCACCTTCACATGGTCCATCTCTGATGTTTGTCCTCCTCTCGGTTACTTTATTGAATTGAAATTTTTTAAAACATGGCTTTATTTTCTTTAACTCTGCCTGTTATAAACACAGGTGTAAACACTTCCTCTATGACAGCTCATCTCTCAGATACTTGACTGCAGTCATAGTGTTGCACAGCCTGGAAACAGACCCTTCGGTCCAACTCATCCATGCTGACCAGATATCCTAAATTAATCCAGTCCCATTTGCCAGTCCTATGTCTTATTGGAACTAATACATTTACATTATTGTCAGTTGACTTTGTGACCAGTTTAAAAAGAAACCTTCACAGAACGAATTCACATCTGTCTGCCTCTATTTTTAAATCAAATTCCAAACTAAAATACACATTTCATCACAAAGCATAGCTAAACCAGAACTGCACAGAAAATTTTCCAAGAAGATTAACATGTTGCTTTTAAAACAAGTCATGGGAATTTTGTGAGCAGAATGAGATCAGACTAAAATGTAGACTTTAAAGTGGGGTAAATATTTTCATTCTATGTTATGGAATGGTAGGGCTCAGGCCTGTGTGCACAGTTCCTTGAATAACCAGTCTGCAGATGAAACCATTGAACAGGATAAGCATTGCCCTATAATAACTGAAAAAGAATCAGCACCCAACTTATTCGAACAAAGATATTTACCAGTTTCCTAATTGAGGAATGGGGGCAGCTGGTTGGAGGAGGTGGGTGTTGGAGGTGAAGGGAAGCTTCAAAAAAAGCTAAAAATATTCAAGAATGCTTTCTAATATTAAAGAAACACAGTAAAATGAGAGGAAACAGATAACTTAGCCATCAGGTTCTTTTTAGAGTCAATTAGCTCAATTGACTGGATGGCTGATTTGCGGTGCACGGTAATGCATGGGTTCAATTTCTGTGCTGAATGAAGTCACCAGGAAGATCCCACTTTCTCAATCTCACCCCTAAGACATGGGGACTTCTCAGGTTAAGTTTAATACCAATCGTCTCTCTCTCTCCGATGAATAAGCCGTCTTATGGGACAATGGTAACTTTACCTTTCCACACACACCAGGTCATTAAGTTGCAGAGGGTGCAGTTGAAAGACCTAAATTTAGAATATTTGGCATATTTGAAATGATCAAAGTGCATGGACAAGGCAGACAGCAAAGCTGAGTAGTGTTTTGCACTGGATAGTGAGATTACTTCCCATCATATTTTAGTTTCTACAACAAAATAACAGGTATCAGAAGTGTTTAAAGAGATTGCTACATTGAAAAGCTGCAGACTTCCAGTTGAGCTAACTCGCAGCAACTGAAGCAAATGAAACACCACACAAGCAATACTCAAACATCCAGTGTTGTGGGCGAGTGACCACTTCCCCTGCACTGAGTCATTCTTGAAATAAATTCTCGTTTGCATTTGCTTTCAAGTCAGATGTCACTTTTCTCTGACACTGTAGTTTTTGCTCGATAAACAGATGGGCAAAGCTATTTGTCTGATGGTGTCTTAGCTCAGTTGTCTAGATATAGTCAACAGTTCCTGTCTTACACTATTCTTTCCCCTAGCTACACCAGCCCACTCCACTGTTTCTTAAACAATTCCTAGGGCTCTTATCTAACTGGATGCCTGTTCCAACGACGATGTTGTGACTTTTCATCCACACTTAAGTATGTTTTGACTTCTGTTATATTGAACATATGTTCTCTTATCCCTTTGTTGTGGTTTATGGCAAGAAACACACTCAATGTTAGCTTAATTCAAGGTCAAACTTTTTCAGTTTAAAAACTCACTGATTGAGACAACAGTGCCTTTAGCTCCTGATGTTTGTATCATGACTTCCTGGTATTTTATCTCAAATACATATAAGGACATCTGGTCTCATCAAAGCATCATTCTTATTACTATCCATTGTGTTCACCCAAACATATGTTTTTTTAAAAATCAATCGGTTTGGGGATGTTACAACACACTTTTGGAGTAGGTCAGACTTGAACCTGGACCGTCTGGCCCAGAGATTGAGACAGTCTAAAATGATTTAAAGTCATATCAATTCTGCAGCACAAATCAATGGAAATACAGCAGCAGTCCGACTTAGCGTGAACAGAGGGCAGCACTGAAGAACAAGTCGTCATCCCCAGATTTTACACTTGCCAGTTTCTCATACATGTTAGAAAGAATTAATAACATGCAGTTTATTGTGTTCATTCTCTCTCGCTAATTTTGATGTTATCTTGATTTCATTCTAGATGTCTTTATAATTTTTTTGTTTAACAGAGATTCCATCATTTGTCCCACCACCAAATGAGCCGTTTAGATAGGAGGCATTTTTCTGCCGTTTTTGAATTGAAAACACTTGCAAATTAATTTTAAAAGCTCACTATTGCTAACAAAGTCACACAGTCGAGTACGAAGATGAGAAAGTTTCAACGCGATTCGTCAATGGGGCGGTTAGTAACAATGAACCTCACAATAATCAGCTCTTGGACGAGTAGCAGTTTCCATTGTGAATAATTGATTCAGATTCCGACGACATCATAATTTAGAGAGATAATCGAGTATCTCACAGAAACCAGTGAGCTGCTTCAACCACGATGTAACCATTTCTGAGCGATTTCTACTGCCGAGTAGGAAATAACTCTTCCTTGCAATGACAAATATTGACCGATTCTGATGAAATTTAACATTTTTTTCAGAAACGTTTGAAGCATTCCGGTCACGCCATGCTTCCGATTTTTTTTTGTTGATGATACAGTAGAGCCAGAGGGTGGTGCACTCGAGGTGATAAACTCAGCCTTTGGAGCAATTAAACCATGCTGACATGCACCAGTTAGAAAGTCCTCCCCTGCCACCCTCCGTCATTAAATGAGTAACGTGATCTGAAAATATTCCAAATGAGACGGTGCAAACATATTACCTAAAGCTCGTGCGTGCACTGAAGTTAAGGAGACAATGCATGGAAGAGAGACAAATAAAAATCATTCAAGATTGTCTGTTCTTAATGCAAACGGGCTTCCCCTGCGTGACTGGCATTTAACGTGATTTAGTCCATGTGCCCTTTGAACACCAGAAATTACTATAACCGCTGCGGAAGGAGGGCGCATCATATGACATCGAAATACAGATAAAATGTTATGATACCCAGATTAGTGGTTAGGTGATTGTGAATTTCTTAGGAAAGTGAGTCATTTCCACTGCTGTGCTCATTGCTACTTGTAGTAGGGTCGGACCTACACCCTACAGGTTGCTGCAGTTCAAGGGAGCAGCTCACCTATTCAAGGGTATTCAATGTTAGCCTAGACAGTGACATCCACATCTCATACCTGAATAGGGGAGGGGTAGGAATGCCGGAAATTCAGAGCTTAGGGTCATGGAAGATGAAAAAAAAATATTGAATAACATAATCGGGGTTGTAGAAAAATATAACACTAAGACGGAAATACCCAATTTTGTTTTTAAAACTACAAAGCAGTATCAGTTTAAGACAGACTTTCATTAATTATCTATACTTTGAGTATTTTGCAACATATTGGAACTAAGAACGTTCAAAGTAAGACCTGACAAATTCATGATTTTGACGTTTGTCTGCAAATGGGCCAACAAGAATTTTGAAACAAAAACTTAAATCGCAGGAAAGACCTTATAGAGGTTCATAATATCATGAGTGGCACAGAAAAGGTGAATAGTAAAGGTCCTTACCCTATGGTTGGGGAGTTCAAAACTGGGGACATTAAGGGGAGAGGAGAAAGATTTAAAAAGGGACCTGAGGGGCAACTTTTTCGCACAGAGAGTGGTTCGTACATGGAATGAAATGCCAGAGGAAATGGTAGAAAGGAAACAGTTGCAACATTTGAAAGCCAGTTGGACAAGTACATAAATAGGAAAGGTTGATAGGGATATGTGCCAAAATCAGGCAAGTTGGACAAAAGGGTCTGTTTCCATGCCGTATGATTGACTATTTCCTGCACACAACCGTTAGCAAATCCTACTGAAAACGTGTACCTTTGACTTCACACTTCAAAAAGGCTTTTCCCTCTTGCTTAGAATTGTAGACGCAAAACCCAAGAGTAAATAAGGCAACAGTGAAGACAGGCAGGAATGTATTGCTTCCAACACAAGTATAGAATTGTCATACAACTACAGGTGATTTTAGGCATAAGATAATGCCACATGAAGTAGCAACATAAATATTTAAGTGGTTGAATAAAGTCTTCTGGAACCAGAGCTATTGCTTGAATTACTTGACACTGAGCTAGGAACAAAATACATTTATAGTCAATACTATTGTACATGTTCCAGGAAGGCTGGATACCCTGATTAATACGAAAATCAAAAGTGAAAGGTCAAAATATACTAAACCATAAAATTTTCAAGGATAATTTCCAAAATACAGAATGTATGTAACAATTACAATAGTTAAACACTTCAATGAGCATACATAGTCACATTAGGAGAATAAACATTGAATAATTCAAAACCAAGTTATAGATAACACCATTTTGATTTAGTCAAGTCTTACAGTTTTGTCTAGGCTTATGTAAGTCTGTCTCATTGCTGTCTATGAGAGCACACAGGTAGAAACAATGCCTGCAGATGCTGGAAACCAGATTCTGGATTAGTGGTGCTGGAAGAGCACAGCAGTTCAGGCAGCATCCGAGGAGCAGCAAAATCGACATTTTAGGCAAAAGCCCTTCATCAGGAATAAAGGCAGTAAGCCTGAAGCGTGGAGAGATAAGCTAGAGGAGGGTGGGGGTGGGGAGAAAGTAGCATGGAGTACAATAGGTGAGTGGGGGAGGGGATGAAGGTGATAATTCAGGGAGGAGGGTGGAGTGGATAGGTGGAAAAGAAGATAGGCAGGTAGGACTAGTCATGGGGACAGTGCTGAGCTGGAAGTTTGGAACTAGGGTGAGGTGGGGGGAAGGGGAAATGAGAAAACTGTTGAAGTCCACATTGATGCCCTGGGGTTGAAGTGTTCCAAGGCAGAAGATGAGGCATCTGGTGGTGAGGGAGCCAGCAGATAAAGGGGGCGCAGTGGTAGTCTGGCACACTGACCTCTACAACACTGAAGCCAAACGCCAACTTGAGGAGACCCCTTCTTGCCCCCCATCACCAAACCATCATCTCCCAGACCATACAGAACCTCATCACCTCAGGAGATCTCCCACCCACAGCTTCCAACCTCATAGTCCGGGAACCCCACACTGCCCGGTTCTACCTCCTTCCCAAGATCCACAAGGCTGACCACCCTGGCCGACCCATTGTCTCAGCATGCTCCTGCCCCACTGAACTCATCTCTACCTACCTCGACACTGTCCTATCCCCCCTAGTCCAGAAACTCCCCACATACGTTTGAGACACCACCCATGCCCTCCACCTCCTCCAAGACTTCTGTTTTCCCAGCCCCCAACGCCTCATCTTCACCATGGATATCCAATTCCTCTACACCTCCATCCGCCATGACCAGGGCCTCCAAGCCCTCTATTTTTTCCTCTCCTGACGTCCCCAACAGTACCCCTCCACTGACACACTCATTTGTTTGGCCGAACTGGTCCTCGCCCTTAACAATTTCTCCTTCGAATCCTCCCACTTCCTCCAAACCAAAGGGGTAGCCATGGGCACACCTATGGGCCCCAGCTATGCCTGTCTCTTTGTTGGCTACATAGAACAGTCGATCTTCCGTAATTACACCGGCACCACTCCCCACCTCTTCCTCTGCTACATTGATGACTGCATTGGCGCCACCACGTGCTCCCGCGAGGAGGTTGAGCAATTCATCAACTTCACCAACACATTCCACCCTGACCTTAAATTTACCTGGACCATCTCTGACACCTCCCTCCCCTTCCTGGACCTCTCCATCTCCATTAATAATGACCGACTTGCCACTGACATTTTTACAAACCTACCAACTCCCACAGCTACCTGGATTACACCTCTTCCCACCCTACCTCTTGCAAAAATGCCATCCCGTATTCCCAATTCCTCCGCCTCCGCCGGATCTGCTCCCAGGAGGACCATTCTACCACAGAACACACCAGATGGCCTCCTCCTTTTGAGACCGCAATTTCCCTTCCCACGTGGTTAAAGATGCCCTCCAACGCATCTCATCCACATCCCGCACCTCCATCCTCAGACCCCACCCCTCCAAACGTAACAAGGACAGAACGCCCCTGGTGCTCACCTTCTACCTTACCAACCTTCGCATAAACGAAATCATCCGCCGACATTTCCGCCACCTCCAAAAAGACCCCACCACCAGGGATATATTTCCCTCCCCACCCCTTTCCACCTTCCGCAAAGACCGATCCCCCCGTGACTACCTGATCAGATCCACGCCGCCCCCCTACAACCCACCCTCCCGTCCTGGCACCTTCCCCTGCCACCACAGGAACTGCAAAACCTGCGCCCACACCTCCTCCCTCAACTCCATCCAAGGCCCTAAAGGAGCCTTCCACATCCACCAAAGTTTTACCTGCACATCAACTAATATCATTTATTGCATCAGTTGCTCCCGATGTGGTCTCCTCTACATTGGGGAGACTGGACACCTCCTAGCAGATCGCTTTAGGGAACATCTCTGGGACACCCGCACTAATCAACCACACCGCCCTGTGGCCCAACATTTCAACTCCCCCTCCCACTCTGACGAGGACCCTGGGCCTCCTTCATCGTCGCTCCCTCACCATCAGACGCCTGGAGGAAGAACGCCTCATCTTCCGCCTCGGAACACTTCAACCCCAGGACATCAATGTGGACTTCAACAGTTTCCTCATTTCCCCTTCCCCCACCTCACCCTAGTTCCAGACTTCTAGTTTAGCACTGTCCCCATGACTTGTCCTACCTGCCTATCTTCTTTCCCACCTATCCACTCCACCCTCCTCCCAGACCTATCACCTTCATCCCCTCCCCCACTCACCTATTGTACTCCATGCTACTTTCTCCCCACCCCCACCCTCCTCTAGCTTATCTCTCCACGCTTCAGGCTTTCTGCCTTTATTCCTGATGAAGGGCTTTTGCCCGAAATGTCGATTTTGCTGCTCCTCAGATGCTGCCTGAACTGCTGTGCTCTTCCAGCACCACTAACCCATGAGAGTACACAGACTCAAGCTCTCCATGGAAGTTTTGTTTTTGTGTCAGGTGTTCTGTCTATAATGACCAACCTCACTGCTCTATGACTGTCTCAGCATGGTCTGACTGCTTTACATGTGAGCTCAGGTCTCTTGCTCTGGCAGGAGCTTTTGAAAGCAACTCAAGAGACAGTATTTGAACATCTTACCATGACACTCGTACACAATCCAAGTCTCTCATATATACAGCAGAATAGGCAGGACTAATGCCCTGTAGACTGATTGTACAAATTTGTTGAGCATTGTTGCAAGTTGAATACAGTACTATTTACAGGGGGAGGTTTGATGCAAACCCAGTGCTCAGCAGACAAGCATGTCTTCAGTTTGCTGAACATGGATGTGAAGCAATTCAAATGCAACAGCTTGCCTTGACATCCTTGTTGGGGTAAGTTATCAATCCACTTGTCTCAAAGTAAGGCATTGTCCCCTGCAGAAACTAAACATCACCAATCATTTTACAACACTCAGCACACTTAGTTTATGCACCAATCTTATGCCAAGTTTCAGGCACCAATTGTAAGACTGTTGGGTGCTCTTTAATTATTAGACCCAAGTTAATTACATTTATAGATTGAATCTGAGTCATTTAACAGTTTACTGTTCCTGACCAATTATAAAACCATTCCAGGTACAAATGTTTTCAGAAGTTTTACAAAATGGATTAAGTTTATCTTAAGTACAAAAAGAGCACTTAATAAAAAACAGGGTTTAATAATCCACTTCACAATCCTAGTTCATGACACTGGCTGACCAGGTACAGGTTTGTTGTGTTGACTGAAGCTTTACTTTTGGTCTTTGACCTACCTTTTGTTCGACATCAAACATTAAAATCCAGGCATTACAAACCCTTGCTCACCACTACTCATGTGCATGATCAAAGGCATCCTGAATTGGTTTATTAGTGCATCAACAGTTCACAATCATTCTCAGATTGGCTAAACAGTATATGCTCAGTTCCAGATGGGTTTCTTTAGAAGTAATGGCCATCTTAATGGCACCACATTTTGTCTCCTGAATCATGCTTTGACATGTATAATATCATCCTTTTTATGGCAACTTATCCCACTTAATTTTACCACATACACAAGCTCTAATATGCTGAGTACTGTTTTGGGTACTGTAACAGGGCTGTGTTTAGTTATTATACAAAAGTTTATTTTCAATTTATAGGAGTGTTTTCAGAGTAATACGATTACACACTTATTGTGTGTCTGAAAATCTTTGAATTTGTCTAAGTTGATGGCGTGGTCATTCTTCTTCATTTTTGTTAATTTTTATTGTTAAAATCATTTTATTGTTAAAGCAAAATCAGCATTTATGTTTCCACAAGTGATCACTTGTCTTACAAACAGAACAAATCAAAACATGGATCGATCAAGCTAGGTTCCTATCTGGGATTTGACTTGTTGGGAAATAACATCAGTGGGATCCTAACAAACCGTAAACCTGTTACAAAACTGATCCATTTGAAAATATAGCTAAATCTGGGTAAAAGTTGCATCCACTTCAAAAGCATTCTCACATGTTCACCGAAGTTTACGTAAGCTTGAGTCATAATCAGCAATGAACCTGACTTATGACCTACGCCATATGGCTTTCTTCTGTTTTACAAACAACTTCAATTAAGTATAATATAATCTAATTCTTCACTGGCAAATCCAGTCAGAATTAATTATTGGCAAGTAACTTAATCTTATAACTCCTTCAGTTAAATATTAAAAGGGTGACTATCCATCAAGAATATATCGTTTTTTTAAGGTTTGCTAAAAATGCAAACAATTTGGCAAAGTACTACACTTACGTTGAAAATGTGAAAAACATACAATATGTTAAAAGTACCTTTAGGATAGGACTTGTCATCATACCACCAAAAAAAGTCAATCCAGGAACATTGTTACCACTGAGGCCTTATTCAAGCCTCAGTGGTAACATTTGCCCAACGGATTCTTAAAGCAATCCTGACACCCTCTCCTCTCTCAAACAAAATTAGAAACTAAACATGGACCATAAAATCAATGAAAGTAAATTGTATTAAATATTCAGGCCTTCCTTAGGATGAAAATGGCATAGGAAAGATATGCAATTGTGGTCAGAAATGCAATAAACAACCAAAATGCTTTCTGACAATATCAACTATACAAAAACTTTAATCACAACAATTCAACATTACTTTCATCCATTTAACAAAGGTAAACAAAAATGGAGTCAATTCACACACAGTTCCTTGATATCATCACAATTCTGATAATTGGTCTAAATTCATTATCGAAACATCAGGATTGTGCTGGGAAAGTATGAAGAGACCATTAAAGGATATACAAATTCACAGGTGGTGGCAGTGAAATGGCAAAATCATTGCATCGCCTTGGTATTTATGAGGGAGATTAATATGGCACTCATAATTTTTGGAAGAGATCAAAAAGGATAGAAGGCCATTTAAGATATTAAAAGGGGTGGGAGCAGAGTAGATGAAACAAATCAAATGCATCTGGGCGTATTAAAAGATACTCAGGAGAGATAGTGGAGACACCTAATAAACATATACAAATAAATTCTTTGGTAAAGTGAATACTACCAGAAGACTGCCTGAGGCAAATATGGTTTCTATATTTAAAAAGGAAAATATAACAAGTCCAGGAAACAATAGAGCTACTAGATTAATGTATGGTTGAGCAAAGATAATAGAATCCATATTCAAAGATGTAATAAGAAACATCCAGAAATAAAAAGAAAAATTGATCGACTCATTTCAAAAGTGAAGGCAATTTTTGAACAATCTACTGAATTCCTTTGAAAAGAAGTGCTACCAAGGATAACATAGCCAAAGGAATGTGTTTGGTGTCATAAACCACTGTAGAGACTGATAACTTTAAAAAGAAATTCAAACTTCCAATAAATAGCTGAAAGAATGATATATCAGGTTTTCAAATTTTAGGATGCTTACTGCAATAAATGATGATAAAACAACTGTGGTTTTTGGAAATCTAAAACATAAACAAAGTGCTGGAGAAGTTCAGCAGCTGTGGAAGCATCTGTAGAGAGAAAAGCAGAACCAACATTGAGTCCAGTGACCCTTTTGTCAAAACTAAAAATTCTAGTTCTAGTTAATTCTAAAAATTCCTGGGCATTAAACCAGGATTGTTATCTCCACTTCTTTCTTATTCTTAGCCCAACTATTAAAACACACTGTGATAAGAGCAAAATACTGCAGATGCTAAAATCTGAAAGAAAAACAAAAATGGGGAAAAACTCAGGTCTGGGAGTATCGTTGGAGAGACAAACATAGTTGACGTTTCAGCTCTGATATGACTTCTCACTCCAGTGAGCTGTCAAATCTGCCGAGTTTCTCTAGACTATTGACATACACTTCACTGGTATACTTCATGCTGCCCTTTTGCAGGTATTTAGTTCTCCCAGGATTAGTTCTGGTGGGTTTATTCCTGCATTTTTTTTTCCAAATTGGTAATTTGCAATCTTAGATTTGTATTTCACAACTACTAAAATGTATCACTGCAAACCTTGTAAAGAACACCTTTGTCAAAGTACAAATCAGGGATTTAATCACTTGTACTCCACTGTGGTGGTATTGGAATGCATAGACAGATAATTGAACATTGTGCTTTTAAAACAATATACAAAGTGCCATAGAATAGTGGATAATTTACCCTTTCAGAATGGATTTCAGAAAGCCAGGTGACTTCTGTTTGTGGTTTCTGCAAAAAGACTATACATCTGGGAAGATGTTAAACAAAAAAAGTGCAACTGAGGTTTCCAAATGCAAATCAACTGCCTCTCTCCATTTCAGTGAGAGACATTGAAAGGACTACAGCTAATGGGTTAGGTGGTCTCATGATAATAGAATGTCAAATAAAGTTTCAGTGAGATGATCATATCTGATAAGTAGATGGGTATCATTCATGTCTCAAACCCAATCGTGAATCAATCTCCATACCTGATGACTCCATAAGAAAACCCAGCAAGGTCATCTGTAACCAGCAGTACAGAAGGATCATAACCAGCATAAGGAATACAATCCACTTTAGAAGTGATGTTTTGAGCAGTAAAACAAAAAAAAAGGCACTAATTCAGTTCAACTACAAGATTATCTTCTTCTTCACTATAATTTTCTCTGAAAACACTAAAAACCTCCATCCATCTCCAAGGAACCAAAGTTAAATCCTTCAGGCCTGGAAGTGATTTTGTTTTGTTATGCTATTGGTAATATTGAGTCACGTGACATCTCACCTCTTCTGTGCATGTGTCTGTATTTAGGAAGTGGGTGTTTACTCCATACATTTTTGGTGTCACAAATAACAAGAAATAGGACATATCAGTAATTCGGTGGCACAAGTACACATCACCATTCAAAGAAATCATGCTGATTTTCTCCTTCAATACCACTTACTTGCATTATCTCCCTATCCCTTAAAGTTTTTAATACATAGAAATTTGTCAGTCTCAGTCATGAACTAGGCATTTGGTATGCTTTCCTTTCTTGGTCAAAATATTGAGTACAGGTGTTGGGAAGTCATGTTGCAGCTGTACAGGACATCAGTTAGGCCACTGTTGGAATATTGCATGCAATTCTGGTCTCCTTCCTATTGGAAAGATGTTGTGAAACTTGAAAGGGTTCAGAAAAGATTTACAAGGATGTTGCCAGGGTTGGAGGATCTGAGCTACAGGGAGAGGCTGAACAGGCTGGGGCTGTTTTCCCCGGAGCGTCGGAGGCTAAGGGGTGACCTTATAGAGGTTTACAAAATTATGAGGGGCATGGATAGGATAAATAGGTAAAGTCTTTTCCCTGGGGTCAGGGAGTCTAGAACTAGAGGGCATAGATTTACAGTGAGGGGAAAGATAGAAAAGAGACCTAAGGGCCAACTTTTTCACGCAGGGGGTGGAACGTGTATGGAATGAGCTGCCAGAGGATGTGATGGAGGCTGGTACAATTGCAACATTTAAGAGGCATTTGGATGGGTATATGAATAGGAAGGGCTTGGAGGGATATGGGCCAGCTACTGGCAGGTGGGACTAGATTGGGTTGGGATATCTGGTCAGCATGAACGGGTTGGACCGAAGGGTCTGTTTGCGTGCTGTACATCTCTATGACTCTATGAACTGCCACAGCCTCCTGGGATAGAGATTTCTGAAGATTCACCCAAGTGAACAAATTCCTCACCTCAGTCCAAAATGCACTTTATTCTGAGACTGGTCTCCTCTGGTTCCAGACTCCTAGTCAGGGGAAAAAAAAACATTTATCCTTTCTTTTGATTTTCTCGCTTACAATAAAGAGTGCATGTGTCCATTCCTTATCAACAGAACATTTAGTTCCTTCTCAAAAACAGGTTAAGTCAGGTGAGAGGTGAGAAGAGGACCATTAACCTATCATCTCCCAGCCAGAAGATCCACTCAATACTAGAATGACAAAAACTTGGTTTTAAAACAAATAAACTGCTACACCATATATTCCTGTA
Source organism: Chiloscyllium punctatum (assembly GCF_047496795.1). Lineage (NCBI taxonomy): Eukaryota > Metazoa > Chordata > Chondrichthyes > Orectolobiformes > Hemiscylliidae > Chiloscyllium > Chiloscyllium punctatum. Next base: position 12,222,292 of record NC_092787.1, on the reverse strand, counting down.
TTTGGAATAATGTGGATAATAGCTTATTAACGTATTTGTTTTTATGTGATAGCCGATTGAAGTGGCTCATTTCTCCAATGCTACAAATATTTGCTAATTAAGCATTTGGGGGAAAATGCAAACCCTAGAATTTTAAAATTTAAATAGAAAATGCTGGAAAAATAGGCCGGGTCAATGAATATTTGTGAAAAGCAGGTTACACTATTTCAGGAAGCAACACTTCCAACAACATGCAGTTAAATAGCACATTTAATGCTGAAGGTGGTCCCAAAGCATTTCAGGAAGACAAAAAAAAAGAGACCAAGCCACATTACAGGATATTGGAACAGATGACCAAAAGCTTGTCTGAGCAAAGATACAACCTTAAAACATTGTAATCCATCTTTCCTCCATAGATACTCGTCTCTTGCATATTTCCAGCATTTTTGCTTTTCATATTTTTGCTCATCCACTTTACTTGCTCAAATGCCACATCACGTGCAGATTAATTTAGCATTTAAGTTTAAAAATAATTTGATTCCTCCACTTTGGGACACAGGTTAAAAATAAGGAGGAAAATCAGGTGGAATTTAAAATCTCAGCGGAATGGAATTGTGAAATGTATTATCATCAGTAAGGAATTTGAAGCAGGTCATGTATAAAGATTCAAAAGCTAATTAGATAGGTTTCCAAAGAGAAAAGGAATTCACATATCTATAGTGTGCACGGGCAGGTGGTGTTGCTCTAGTTAAATCTGAATGCCTTTTTCTGTTACAAATGTGATGTAAAATAGAATTCAATAAAACAAAAGATTATTATTTGTGAAGTTTTAATCATGTCTATTGCAATTTTCCTCATTATCACCAAAATACATAAAATTCTGCATCATAGGTTATATATTTAGAATTTGACTTGGGGAAGCTATTTAAATTGAAGATAGCATTACAGTATTAAAGACATTCATGGTTAGAAAATTGCTCACTTTTCTAATACATCCTGCAGAACGTAACTTCCAACTTCCATACTCCCAACCATTACAATGATTTAAATTTCAGCACATTTATTTTTAAAACTTTGCAATGATTACTAGTTTTATATTTTGTTGCCTGATCCTGTTCAACTTGATCCAAATAAAAATCCACTGCACGAAGCACCACCTCTGGACAGACTGAAGGACAACTGAATTATCCGGGGGCCCAGATCTCAGTTAAAACATTAAAACTAAAACCCTGTCTGCTCTTTCAGGTGATCATGAAAGGCCCTATTCTGAAGGGCAAGAGGGGACTTCTTCATGGCCAACATCTACCCATTGAGAAATTATGAACACAAAGTAGTGATTCGGCCCCATGTGTATGCAGCAGCTGAATAAACTTACCACTCCTTCGAATCTACTTTCCAGGAGGTTACAGTGCTTCAGGTGCAGATCTAATGAGCTGGTGAAGATTCCTGCCTGAACTACCAATCTGGGCAGTGATTCCAGGCACCCATCCATCACATTGCTGGAAACTGCTTTCCGTTTGCAAAAGCTGGACCATTCCCTTTGTTTTCAGTGATTGAGCCACTTTTGGATCCAATTCACCACATTTCTCATGTATCCCAAAGGCTTTTTCTTATAGTGAATCTCAGCAACATCATTTAAAAGTTTTAGACATTGCTATGCTGGACACTGTGTGTAAATTGTGTACTGTATCTCCTGTATTACCACTCTTAAGTTTCAAAAACTGAAAAGCAATCAAAAGGTGACAAACTCAGTTTCTTTTCTGAGAGCATTTTATAACAGCTAAAAATGCTCACCAAAACAGAAAAAAAAACTTCAACTATCCAGTTCAGACGCAGTCTGAAGGACATGACAAGATTAAAAATCCATGATGGCATTATAAAGAACCAGTTTTGGGGATTCATCAACACTTATATCCAAATCCAAGTCTGCATATTCTCAGTATTTCTCTTTGAAAAAACCCTTACATTATTAATATAAATACCAGAGATTTGTTTGTCATCTAGTAATAAAGAACTATACTCATGTACCTTAATAAATCAAAAGTTAAATATTAAGCAAGTTTCTTCTAATCATATTACAAATTACTGAAGTTTGTTTGAATTTTGCTCATTCATTACATGGCAAAGTGAGGTACTTGATCCTGGGAAGAATGAATAGGCAGACCCATTTAATCCATTATGTACCTCCCTGGTTAATATAGTATGAACTGTAACTGCATCATGCTTTCCAATGAAACAGAAGTGTCAACCAGTCTATATGAATCCCACAATCTATCTTCCAGTCATTTTTTAAACAAAAAAGACATTTTCACACTTCATCTTTCATTTCTCTTAATCAACAGACTGCACAAGCTTGGAGACAACTGTACATTGCTGTCACAGCTGATATGTTCACAGCAGTTGCTTCCTCACGATGCTTTTATGGCTTTGTGGCGTCTATGAAGCCTGGTTATACTTTGGGAAAAAAAGTGACCTTGAACAAAGTCAGCATGGGAGATGAACATAGATATTAATCATTCAATTTACCACACTACAAGCTAAGTGGAAACCAAACAGTTGGGGTTCTATAACAGCAAAAGGTTTATTTACAAAAACAGAAACTTTCCATTTAGTACTCTTCAAACAATACAAAAGCTGTTTACAAGCAACAAAATGGAAACACAGAAAAAAGGATTATCAAAACAATAATTAAGCAGCACTGAAATATTAATTGATCACAGACACAGCTAATAGGATAAGAGAAAACATATACTTTGAATAAATATTGATTGCATTCATGCTAGAAAATACATCCATAATGGCTAGTTATCAACTGTCAGAGCATCAGCTTTACATAGCTTCATTATTTCACTCACTCATGGATTATGGCCTGCTAAAGAAAATCTCCAGAGTTTTAATAATTGAACAGCACATTAATGTCCTCCCTAGATACTGACAATCTAGCAGCCATTTTGTAGTTCTTTGAGATCACATCCACAGAACTTAGAAAATTAACAGCTCCGCTTGCAAAACAAAATCTGCTCTGATGATGTCAAATCATTTCCCTTATATATAGCTTTGTTACTCTTTCTCAAAAAGCTCTGTTCTAACTTCTGCAATTGCTTCATGGAACAATAAAAAAAAGCTTATTGAGATATACTGCTTAATAAAACAGTGGAATACATTTTTGGTTGCTTCTGACACAATGGTCCTAAACAGATTATACACAGTAAATATCAAAATTAAAAAAATGCACTATATCATTTGAAAATAGCTTATTTAAAACTGTGTCTATTGTGAATGTGTGTTTATTGCACTAATATTGTCGGAGTCAGGGTGTTTAAGAAAAAGTGTTAGGTAGATGTCCAATATAGGCTCTGTTAAAAGTCTTTTTTATATTATATACATACAGCACCTTTTAAATGCTTAATGGCAGCTAATTTAACTACCTTCCTGCCCACCAATCCAGATTTGTATGTTGCACTATTCTATGTAATTGGTACCTGTGTCTCTGAACTCAGATCTGAAATTTACCCAAGTAATGCAATGAGTATGAAATATGTTCCTGCTTGTTTCTGACTTCACTGACAGTATTATTCCCATTTTTATTTAATGCAAAACAGGTTAACAATGAACATTTCAAATGTCATCTTATTATGATTTCCTTTGAGCATGAACGAGGGGATGGTTGGGAATTCATCGTTGCTGAATCCAACAAGCAATTCTGTCTGAGTTCAGGCAAAGTGCAATAGGGTGCCCATTTGGCATTGTAGCTCAGAGTCTGAGAAATTCAAAATGGCAGATCAGGTTAGGCTCATAAAATTTTAGCCATGCACAAAATATACTAGACAGAACAAAAATTTTAATAAGTCAAATTTGTGCTTGATCATGGTTAACACAGTTAGTTCTGTTTTAGAAATTGTCATGACAATTGCGAGCTTCTTCAGAAAATAAAATTCCAGGAATAAACTAAGAGACAAAATGACATCACCAGTTTAGCTCTTGATTCATCCAAAGTGTTAAATCAGTATGTTCTATTAAATTATAATGGATTAGCTGGATTTTAGAACAGATTAAAACTCTATAGGTTTCCTTAAAGATTACATGCATTCTAGAAAACATCAACTTCAATCATCCCGTCAATACTTTGGAGTTGACTAGAATTCCAGATTGATTATATTACAGGGTTCATATAAAGAATTTATATAAACAAAAATTTGAAACAGTACACACCCAAATATTATTTATATATAAAATTGTTAATGCTGGTTCAATAAATAATTCTAACCTGATCTAACAGCACCATTTGAGGGCAAATACCCCAAGGAAGGTAGGTGAGGCTATACATAACCACAACCCTTTTGGAGTTTGTATCCTCTTCAAACTTTAATAACCTGAAAATCTGTATGTTAAATGTCCACTGATCCAGGATTGATGGTAATCAAAAAGACCACAGTTGAGTACATACATTTCCAATATACAACTTCCATTTGAATACCAAAAAGGGATTGGACTATAACCAGGTAATAAGTAAACTGTTTAAGTTTAGTAGTACTACTTACTTTTTCTTAAACTAGAACATCACAGCATGTATATTATGGTCTGAGAGAGTGGATATGATTCCTAGATGATTCTATTACCTGGCTCGTATAAAGTAATATGGACTACAGAGTAATACACACCAACAACTTTCCTATTTGAAGATGGAGAAAATCTGTAGTTCCTCCATTCATTTTTAACTTTTGTATCTGCTGATACAATTTATTAGCTCAGCATGGTTAATAGATGTAGCATGTGTCCATCAATTTATTCAGTATTCTTGCAGATTAAAAAGGATGTAAATAATGCATTATTTGATTGACAGGATTGTAATGAATGATTAGATGAACTCATAGGTCTTCTTTTAAAATCAGAGATCCAAGTGCGAACAGTCCCAAAAATCTAGAATGAATACAGGACCAGGTAATTTTTTTCCAGGACTTATTGAGTATACACATCCTTGCAGAAAGCTTTTTCGTGATTAAAGTAAAACAACTTTCTCAAATAAATCTTTTATAAAAGTGTTCCAATTAGTACCGACTCTTTTCAAAAAGGTACAAGTTCAGCAATTTTTTTCCCTCTAAAATCATACATCAGAAGCCTCAAGGTATTCATTTATAGGCCAGATTGGGAATATATGCAATTATATCCTTAAACAAATAATTCTAGACTAGTTCATTTAGCATACCGCATACAATAAATGTATTCAAAAGACTATTCAGGAGGAGTGTGCAGAAGGGACATTTGCAGGGGGAGAAGGGTTATTTTTTTCTAATAAAGATGTTCTAAACTGATTTTGTGTGAACTGCAACTGTTTATAAAGTATCTGCAAGTCATATATTTACTTACTTTAAATATTAGTTTGATTAATCTTTGATCCAAAATTCAGCTCTGACGTGGAACTGAATTTAACTTAAAAACCTAGAAACTTCCCTACTGATGTCATACAAACTGACAGTCAACCTTCTTAAAGGGTCAGAAGTAGCTGAATCCAAGTGTTTCAAACCCAATGCAACATGAAAAGAAGTTTTGCAATGATCAAAAGACTAAGATTTTTAAAATCAAACTTAGTACGAGCATTTTTGCAGACACAATTATATTTAAGTGCTGGACCGAGAACACTACTAGCACAAGATACAGCATGGTAATTTGAAATATTAATTTCATAATTTAATGAATTGCCAATGCTATATTATGTTCCCATCAGCAATCCTTTAAATGAGTTAGCCTTTTAACAAGGACATGCAGAGAAGAGGGACTCAAATATTGGTTGAGACTGAAAGACTTTGATCACAGAAGTACTTGAATTGTTTGAATACCCTTCTATAGTAGAACATTTAAATCTTCTGCTAAGAATTATAATGTGCATAAATAAAACTGTTGTTGAATGGCAGATACAATGCCTACATCTATATTTTATTTTAAATATTGCCTTGATTTCTCTCCCTACAAAACTTCTAAACTGACAAAAGTTTTGTTGTTGTTGAATTTTGTATTAAAAACCTGGAAGTGCACCTACCAACAGAATAACCAAATGACCTCACTGAATAAAATGTGGCTCGGCAAAGTAAACATATAGTTAATTAAATCAGACTTCTTCGGTATAAATTCTAATTCCCTAAATGTGAAGATGAAAGAAGCATTCCTCAATAACCAAGTTTTTAAGAGCAAAAGAATAACAGAATAATTCCCTAAAACACAGAAGACACCACTGGAGAAGAGGCAATCCTGCCCCTCCACCAGGCCTACCATGAGTGAAAATAATTGCTGTCCACTTGACAAATGCCATTGCCCTGAAGATGCTGGGTACATGCCTGATCAGAGATGGGCGTATGCTAAAAGTCTAATCCTAAAGTACATTTAAGATTGCACTCATTTGACATGGATACATTTGATTATAAACCAAAGCCCGGAGGGCTTTAATATCAGTCAAAAAATGTGTGTAGAGGTCTCTTGCAAGAATGAATGAAATGATGTTTAAAATATAGTTTATCGGTGAAACTAGTAAATATGACCATTAAGCATTCAAACTATCCCACACAGCAGTATGAATGTAACACTGATCAAAGAGAGACTGGATGAATGGTGTACAATTTAATAGTGCAGGCTGAATCAAGCCAATTGTATAACAAAGTCTTGCTTGGTATCCATGTTATCACAGCTACAGATCCAGGATGAAATCTGACCTGAGAACGAGTTTTGGAATATTCTTAGAAGAATGTTACATATGGACTGAACAGTAGAGGGTGCTCATAATGTGTGCCAGCACAAACTGGAATCCTCAGTCAATTAATATTTCACCAAGTTATTGATTAAAAATAAATATCAAACTCATCACAATTGCCAAGTCTGATCTCTGCCAGGCTTCCAATGCTGGCCCATTGAAGAGTTCAATTCAAACCTTAGGTCACTACATTGTCTTTAACCTTCATTGATAAAATCATTTGTGAAATGGAACACTGGACTAAATAGCATTTCTCACTGCTGTGTGAAGTATTATGGATGCTTTGGCTGGTCACATGGACTTTTAGTTACTATAATGGTGCTTCATTGTATTATATCACGCACATTTCTTCCTGTTACCATAACTAATTATCCTGATCCTTCTCCTGAACATGGTAATTTATTTTATTTTTTATATTTATATTATACACTGTACCTTTAATCAGGCAAATACTATCTTTTCTGAAGTACTCAAAATTATCAATTTTCAGGAAAAATCGATACAAGAAAAAAATAGAACTTGATTGGGGAAAAATAGTAGTTTCATAACCAGAAACATTATATAAATGCTGAATACTGTGCTACAAAAAAAAAAACCCAAAATACGAATATTGTAGCATTATTTCTAGCTGTGCACGCTTCTGGCTTTGTTATGCCTAAGCTACTCATTCAGAAATATGTGACAACGGAAGAACATCCTGCACTGCAGTCTCCATGTTGGTTTCTTCTGAGGGAGAAGGTTCATCACCTTCTTTTTGTTCTATATGTGTGTCTGTTCGGTCAGGTGACTCGACTCGTCCTTTAATTTCAGCAGCGCCAGGATGGTTTTTCCTCAAATGTTGGTTCAGAGTGCCTTGGAAAGGGAAACATTTCCCACAGATCTCACAGCGGTATGGTTTATCATCCGTGTGCCCGCGAATGTGGTATTCAAGTTGGTCTTTCCGTGTGTATTTTTTCCCACAAAAACGGCAGACAAAAGGAGTTATTCCCATGTGGAGGCGCATGTGTCGGTCAAGGCTCCCTTTCTGGTTGAAGGATTTTCCACAGTAGATACAGATTAACCTTTGATTATATGGAAACCAGTGTTCCCTTGCATCATGGTCATGGGGATTACTCTCAAAACCTTGCCTGTTCGGCCCACTATCGCCATCAGAGGACTGACTAATCACATTTTGTCCTTCATTCTGTATCTGTATATTTCGTTTCAGTCGGCCTCGGCCTCTAAAATTACTAAGCATAGATCTAGAGGGACTTGAATTTGTGATGCAACCATAGGTTGTCGATAAGCCAGCTGACTGTGATGCGGGTTGAGATAGTGAGAAAGCCTGCTGCAGTACTGGTCCATACGAGCTGACATTCACCGCCACCATTCTGTCCACATGATCGCCATCTACCATTTCTGTATGATATCCATCATCACCCACAGACGAACTATCTGAACAACTTGGCCGATCGGATTTTTCCATTTTGACTTTGACCTCTGTAATCTGAGCGCCGATTGGATTAGTCTCCCTCACTATTAACTCTGCTTGTTCATGATCACCTTCAATTTGGATTTCGTGCTCAGAAATACTACCGCTGCTTCCAGGATCAGAGTGCCTCTCCTCCATAGTCCGATTCTGAAAACTTCGGTTTGGTGTGGCCTCCATACGTGGCTCATTAGCAATTGTTGTCTGCCGTACTTGACCATAATATGGAGGAGAAATTTCAACTGGATTTAAGAAGCGGCTATTGCTGTCCCTAACCCCATTGCGATTTCCCTGATTATCATCAGTACTGACAACTACAGAGTCAATACTCACAATACTGAATTTCGAGTGAATGCTCTCCAAGATCTGAGTACATTTGTCAATTATGCACTGCATCTGAAGAAAGCTTGCAGCAGTAAGAAAGCTAACAACATCTTTCAAGTGCAACGATAGTCTTCCAGTGTAACAAAATGAAAGTAACTGTTCAAATACATCTGGATTTTTAATAACTGATATTGATAAACCACTCATGGTGCTCAGTGCTGAATGATCACGGAAATATGGGGAGCTGGCAGCAAGGACAGCCTTGTGGGCTCTGAAAGGCTGACCCTGAATATGAACTATAATGTCACATAACTTTCCTTGTAAGCGTAGTTCATTAAGTTGGCTCAGGACACAGTTGCTATACTCAGGCACATCAAACTGGATATAACCGCCGTTATCCATTTCTGCTATCGCCAATCTTGAAAACCTGTGAGGGTCACAAAATGGAACATATAAAACCATTGTACACAATCATTAGGGAAATAAAATCAAACATTTAAACTTGCACTAAATGGAAATTAGTAATATGATGTCAAGGTATTAAACTGTTAAAAGGTACACCTTAAACTGGATAGTTCATGCAAACTAATTGCTCAGCTCTTAATTAGTACAAGAACATGTACAAATTACCCAGAAAAGAAAGTGTCTCCGAAATGTACAGCATTACAAAAAAGAATGCATGAGACCAGGTGAACAGCCAGAATGAAGCTTGAAAAAAATGCTGAAATGAACAAATGTCAAAGTAGAAGTAACACAAAATCAAGAGCAAACTGAAAATATTTTTTAGAATATTTAAATCTATCTTTTATAACTTGCAAGCAAAGATAATCTTTTGTTAAATATTGTATGTTTATGGTTAAGAATAAAGCTAATCTTTCCAAATGAACAAAAGCCACTTTTGCTGCAAGCCATTTTTTTTTTCCTGTTTATTTTTCCTAAATCCAAACTTTTGGACATATGTGAGGATGTATTCTAAAGATTTATAATGCTGCAAAATAATTTTGGTTTTATATACATATCATAATACAAATTAGGCTTGTCATTTGACACTTTTTTAAGCAGTGGCATGACAAAGTTAAGTCTTATGCAAATTCTGTCTATATTTGTGGGCGGCACAGTGGCTAGCACTGCTGCCTCACAGCGCCAGAGACCTGGGTTCAATTCCTGCCTCAGGCGACTGACTGTGTGGAGTTTGCACGTTCTCCCCGTGTCTGCGTGGGTTTCCTCCGGGTGCTCCGGTTTCCTCCCACAGTCCAAAGATGTGCAGGTCAGGTGAATTGGCCATGCTAAATTGCCCATAGTGTTAAGTAAGGGGTAGATGTAGATGTAGGGGTATGGGTGGGTTACGCTTCGGCGGGGCAGTGTGGACTTGTTGGGCTGAAGGGCCTGTTTCCACACTGTAAGTAATCTAATCTAATCTAATCTAATCTAATCTAATTTGTATCAGAAATGGCTCAGACCTGTTTTCTTTAATAGTGCAATTAAAATCAGTTTCTTGTGCTTTTAAAGGTGTTGAGACCAACTTCAACTAAAAGCCTGGATAAGACTCTTTTTCTTTGTAAGGTAGTTGGAAAAGAGAGATCACTTTATGCAGCTTGTGGTTAATATATGCATGAGGTTCTTTTGTTTTTATGCATTTATTCATTCATAGAATGAAGGAGTCTCTGGCTAGGCCAGTATTTCTTGTCCATCCCTAAATGCCTAGAGGACAGTTAAGAATTAGCCACATTGCTACGGGTCTGGAGTCACACGTAGGCCAGACCAGAAAAGGATAACAGTTTCCTTCCCTAAAAGACATGAGAGAACCAGATGGGCTCTTCCCCCAACAATTGACAATTAATTCACAGTCATCATAATTGCAGATTTTTACAGAATCCAAGTTCCACCATCTACCATGGTAGAATTCAAACCCAGTCCCTAGACATTATCTGGGTCTCCAGATTAACAGTCCAGCAATAGTACCGCTCGGCTGTCACCTCCTGTATTAGCTTAATTCAACCATTAGACCATAAGACATAGAAGCAAAATTTAGACCATTGAGCCTGCTCTGCCTTTCAATCATGACTGATTGTGTCTCAACCTTATACTCTGTTACTCTTGATCCCCTTGATACTCAAGAACCTATCTATCTCAGTCTTAATTATATTCAATGACCTGGCCTCCACAGCCTTCTGAATTCCACAGATTCTGGCTGAAGTAGTTTCTCCTTAACTCCGTTCTTTACTTTAAGGCTGTGCCCTCGGGTCCTAGTCTCTCCTACCAATGGAAGGACCCTTTTATGCCCACTCTGCTTTCTGCCAGACAGCCAAGCTTCTACCTGTGATAGCACTTTGCCTCTGACACCATGGGCCCTTATCTTACTCAGTAGGCTCCTGTCCGGCATCTTGTCAAACGCCTACTTGAAGTCTGGGTAGATAACATCCATTGGCTCACCTTGGTCTAATGTGCTCATTACTTCCTCAAAATATTCTAGCAGATTTGTCAGATATTACCTCCCCTTGGTAAAGCCATGCTGACTTACCATACACTTCCAAGAATTCAGAAATCTCATCCTTCACAATGGATTCCAGGATCTTACCCAAGACGGAGGATAGGCTAATCGATCCGTAATTTTCCGTCTTTTGCTGTGCTCCCTTTTAAAATAGGGGTGTCACGTTTGCAATTTTCTAGTCCTCTGGGACCCTCCCTGATTCTAGCAATTCCTAAAAGATCACCACTAACTCCTCCACTATCTATTTAGCTATCTTCCTTAGAACTCTGGGGTGTAGTCCATCTGGTCCAGGTGATTTATCCACCTTCAGGCCATTCAGTTGGTAATGGCCACCATATTCGGATCTGCCCCTTCACTCTTGAATATTTGGGATATTACTTGTGTCTTCCAACATGAAGACTGAGGCAAAGTAATTAGCTAGATAGGTGGCTTGCAATGCAGAGTACAGATCATTCTGCTATAATGGGACTGTTGTAACCCTCTGCAACCTCACACTATAGAAAATGCGCTACAGCGCAATGAGAAACTGCTACAGAAATCACACTGTAGAAGACTGCACTATGGAAAACCCAGTATTCCCATTCAGCAGAAAGTTAATGTTATGCAAACAATGACCAAAATTCATGAATCGCATTATAGCCAATTTGCGCTGACAAAACACGTGTTACAGAAGAACTACAAGTACCGTCAACAACATTCCTGCAATGGCTAGTGTTATCACGAAGGACTCTCTTCCTCAACCTTTCTCCTTCCTGAGACTCTCAGATTAAACCACCAACTAATGAGAAGGCAGCCCTATAGTCCAGTTGGACTATGGCAATTTTACCTTTCTTTTCAGTTTACCAGTGCAAATGATTATTTCAACTAAATATTTGAATGGCACCACAAAACTATACTACATAAAAAGTGCACAAGGTAGAAAATAAACCTTATCACATATTTAGCATTAGCATTATACCAATGCATCATAAACAGCACATCTAAAATTTAACCACAGCCTTGAAGAAACCTTGACTGCTAAACGCAGCACTACTTTAAATCTCTGTTCTGTTCAACTATCGCAAAAATTTTTACATAATACCTCAAGTAAAATTCTCAACTGAAATAGCTCAACACTGAAAGTTTACTGTTTGCAAAGTATAAAGGTTATATCGTATAAGGTATTTGCTAACTAGGATATATCTACACAGAGGAAGTTGTTGCGCCTCAGCAATGATAGCTCAAGTGAATAGTACCAAGCAATCTCCAATCAATTTAAAGTAGCCTGGCAGGCAGTTCTTCCAAATGAAGCAAAACAATTTCATTTCTGACCATTCATTCCCCCCCAGGGAATTCTGTACCATCTAGGTAATGTCCCATTTTTGATCAGCTTTTACTCATTGCACAGAGATTCAAGTTTGAGTTCTGAGGAAGGATCATTCGACCTGAAACGTTAACTCTGATTTCTCTCCACAAATGCTGGTAGACCTGCTGAGCTTTTCTAGCCTTTTGCTTTTGTTTCTGATTTCCAGCATCTGCAGTTCTTTTAGTTTTGATTCAAGTTTGAGGTTGTTCTCAGAACAGCGTTAGTTTTTTTTTAAGTCCTTCAAACTATCAAAATCAACTGCAGCTGTGAGCACTGGCAAAAGATGAATCATCAGGCAAAAAGAACATAAATAAATGCAAAATTAAACCATGTAGCCCTTCTCACCTGCTCCGCCTTTCAGTACGATCATGGTAGGTTGTCTACTTTAATTCTCTCACTATTGCCATACCCCCTAAGTTCAAGAAACCTGTCTTGCATAAGCACTTCTCCAAAGTGTCCACATAGCTGAAGTCTCTCATTCTTGACAACACAGTGAATCTTCTGCATAAACGCATTAGAAATGCGAACATATCCCTCTAGGTCTATCATCCAATGTGGCCATAGTTGATAATCTGCCTCAACTCTTTTCCCACCAATGTCCATATGCCTTGACCTCCTGAAGGCCAATAATTTGTATCTCAACCACAAATATATTAAATGGTGGAGCATCCTCAATCCTCCTAGGCAGAGGGTTTTCAAGACTCACAACCTCAATTTCTCATTTCAGTCCTAAATGATTGGTGCCTTATCCTAAGCCGTACCCACTTGTTCTAGTTTCCTCAGCCAGGGAAACAACCTGCACATACCCTGCCAAGCCACTTCAGGTATCCTTCATTCCTATGCATTATGCTGAATTTCTTACGGTAAATCATAAGACAACTCTCGCACCTTTGTAACCAATCTATAAATTTTTATTTGTCCCACCTCCAATATAAAAAATTCTTTAGATATAAAGGCTCTATGTATGGTCTAGCAAAAATCCCAGCATGACTTCCATATTCTTGTAATCTAATGCCTTTGTTTATAAAGGCCTACATGCCACGTGTCTTCCTAACTGCTTGCTATACCTGAATGCTATCTCCGTGCATATCATTTGAATGCATCCAAGTCCATCCAAATATCTTTGACAACTACTTTTTCTATTCTGACCACTGGTTCACATTATGCTCCAACTGTAACATTGTTGCTCACTCAGTAACCTTTCTATATCAGTTTGCAGTCTGTGCTCATTCTTACTTTCAGAGTTATATTAGCACTTGGAAGCAGCACAGAGAGATATGGGGAGGAGGCAAGTGTCCAGATGAAGATGATATAATCAGAATAACCATAAATCAAAACACCCTTTTTCTTTGATAATACTCTCCTTGAAAGAGATAATTAAGAATGTCTTTAACACTCCTTTTAAGAGCATCAGAACAAAGCAGGAGTAGGCAATTCAGCCCCTCCAACTGATTCTGCCATTCAACTTGATCACAGCTGATGCTACCTCAACATCAACTCCACTTTCCTGCCCTCTCACCATAACCCTCTAACCCATTACTAACTAAAAATGTCTATCTCTTCCTTAAATTTACTCAATGCCCCAGCATCCATGCTGGAGTAGTGAATTCTATAGATTCGTGATCCTTTTTGAGAGAAGTAACTTCTCATCTCTGAATTAAATCTGCTGTCCCTTGTCCTAAAATTATGACCACTCATTTCAGATTGCTTTTATACTATTCCTTTGCAGTATATGCCAAAATTCCATTTGCCTTCCTTATAACCTGCTGTAAATGCTAGCTAGTTGTCGAATTTTGGCCCATTCACCGAAGGATGTCTATTTGTAATTTTTTTTTTAACTGCAACTTATTTTAGTGTCACCTGGCCAGCAGTAGATTAATAACTTGAAAGAGGCCTGTGTTTCCGAACAACAAAACTACAACGTGTAGGCAGAGGTGTTATGTAGGATGGATTATCAAATCTACAAATTAAACTGGCACAGAACAAGATGCACAAAGGACAATACAATGCTTCCACTGTGAGCCACGTCAGTCAGCAGAAACATGTTTCCAACTTCAATATAAGGTCCCATCCAATATTAAGTGTCAACATTATTGCAGTGAGAAACCAAATAGATTTAATTACAATTAAACTGTCTTGAAATTAAACAAATATTGCACACTCACTTTCTAAAAAAGTTTTCCTCATATATTTTTTTACCTTTAGTTTTATGATATGCAGTTAATAATTGGCCACAAGTTAACTTGCCAATAGATCTGACCACCTGACAAAGCAATTCCCTACCCCTCACCGACACCAACCCAGCAGACCAGTTCAAGTTACAACTCAGGAAGGGAGAAACGAAACAGAACTGAAATCCAAATGAAGTACATTCATAGCACAATACCACAATAATTAGCAAATTGCTAAAATATCAATTAGGTTTACTATAGACTGGTTAGCCTGACCTCGGTCATTGGTAAGGTTTTAAGAGTCCCTTATTAAGGATTAGACTATGGAGTATTTGGAAGTGTGTGGTAAAATAGGGTTGAATCAGACATCTGCATCAAGGGACATTATGCCTAACAAATCTATTAGAATTCTTCAAGAAGGTATTGAGCAAGTTATAAAAAAGGGAGACAGTGAATGCGATCTATTTGGATCTCTAGGCGGCCTTTGACAAGGTGCACACAGTGGCTGTTAAACAAGAATCCATTGTGTTAGGGGCAAGGTTCTGACATGGATAGAGGATTAGTTGACTTAAGTGTGTGTTTTGCACTTTGGCAGGAAGAATAGAACCATAGACTATTTTCTAAACGGGATGGACTTTGGAAATCTGAAACACGAAGGGACTTGGGAGTTCTAGTTCAGGATTCTCTTAAGGTTAACATGCAGGTTCTGCTGTTGGTTAGCATTCACTTCAATAGGGCTAGAATACAAGAGCAGAAATGTACTGCTAAGGCTGTATAGGCTCTGGTCAGACCAGAATATTGAAAGTAGTTTTAAGTCCCTAATCTAAGGATGAATATGCTGGCACTGGAGGGGATCCAGAGAAAGTTAACAAGAATGAACCTGGGGATGAAGATTTTGACATATAAGCAGCAGTTGAGGATTCTGGGTCTGTACTCCATGAAGGTTAGAAGTATGAGGGTGGATCTGATTGAAACGTACAGAATATTGAGAAGCACGGATACAGTGGATGTAGACAAGATGTTTCCATTAGGAAAGACTAGGACCCGAGGGCACAACCTCAGAATAAAGGGATGATTCTTTAGAACAGAGATGAGGTGGAATTTCTTCAGCCAGAGGGTGGTGAATCTGTGGATCTCATTACTAAAGAGAGCTGTGGAGGCCAAGTCATTGAGTTTATTTAAGACTGAGATAGATAGGCTCCTGATTGGTAAGGGGACCAAAGGTTACAGGGAGAAGGCAGGATTAGATTAGATTAGATTACTTACAGTGTGGAAACAGGCCCTTCGGCCCAACAAGTCCACACCACCCCGCCGAAGCGTAACCCACCCATACCCCCTACATCTACATTTACCCCTTACCTAACACTATGGGCAATTTAGCATGGCCAATTCACCTGGCCTGCACATCTTTGGACTGTGGGAGGAAACCGGAGCACCCGGAGGAAACCCATACAGACACGGGGAGAACGTGCAAACTCCACACAGTCAGTCAGGAGATTAGGTTTGAGAAACCTATCAGCCATGATCCAATGACAGAGCTGAACTGATGGGCTGAATTGTCTAATTCTTCTCCAATATCCTATTGTCTTACAGTTCTTTCTTGATACCTCAGTGGATACCAGCCTCACCCTGTATGTAACTTCGCCACAAAGATCAGAAAGATCTCATTCAAAACCTCATGTGTTCTGGCTTACCTTACCTAAGCTGGGACACTGCTTAAGTCTGCCAAAATTGTCCAAGTGTCCCTGACCTGAGG
This sequence comes from Chiloscyllium punctatum, assembly GCF_047496795.1. Classification (NCBI taxonomy): domain Eukaryota; kingdom Metazoa; phylum Chordata; class Chondrichthyes; order Orectolobiformes; family Hemiscylliidae; genus Chiloscyllium; species Chiloscyllium punctatum. The sequence goes on along the minus strand of NC_092787.1, from coordinate 12,206,016 downwards.
AGATGAAGAACAAACTCAACCATTTGTTGACAACCCTGGTGGAAGTATGCACATGGAATTTAGGTAATTGGCCTCTAATTGGACGCACAATTCTGTAGCTTACAGATTCTCATTTAACTAACCTCACCGGAGGAAGGAAAATCACTCAGATTAGTTAAAAATGTAATGGGAAACACAGGGAGAGAGAAATTTGGGGAAAAATCAACTTACTTTATAATCTTTTTTAAACTGACCACTTTACATTTATATGCTCAAAGAATGACTTAGTTTCATTCACTGACAGTGCCTTGCAGATGGCTCTCTTCCAGTCTTGGTGAGTCCCTAGTTGGCTGGAACAGACACTTTCATAGGCTCTGTTACAGCTAGTGCAGTAGGTGGTCATGGAAAGTGGTGGGTGGAGTATTGGTATCGCAGTGCACTCCTTATACTGTTTTCACTTGGTCTCTGCTTCTCCCTGACAGCAAAAGTGCTCAACACCTTTACGGATGCACTTTGGACAGTCTTGGGCCAATGATTCCCAGATGTCTGTGGGAATGCTGCACTTCATCAGTGAGCCTTGATAGTATCACTGAAGCACTTTCTCTGTCCACCTGGGGCTCACCTGCTATTTCTGAGCTGGGAGTACAGCACCTGTTTGGGGAGTCTCACATCAGTCACTGCAGCCGATCAAAGGTGGTCAGTGCCTCAACGCTGGAGATGTTGGCCTGGTCAAGGACACCAGTGTTAGCGAGTATTTTTTCCCCCCAGCAAATTTACAGGATCTTCTGCAGGCAGTGTTAGTAGTACTACTACAGAGGTATCCACTGTAGACTGTTTTATATTTAACATGCAGCCAGCTTCACAATATTTGCACTGCTGGAAAAGCTCTCATGGCACAGTTTCAGTGTCCCTGCTTCTGAGCTTCTACTATGCCTTCGAAGGCCTGATCAGACTTGGTATTACTGCCTCTACTGTAAAACAGCATGTTGATGCTCACTCATGGAACTGTAATCAGCACCTTAAAAATAACGTAGACATACAAAGATTGTATTGGAATAAAACAAAACAAAAACTGATAATTGTTCTAAATTGTTAACCAGCTTGACAAGGGTCATGAAAAGTACTGTATACACATTTGCTGTGATCACATAGTCCTCAGAAACAAAATAGGCCAATCTTCAGGAACATAATTTATTTTTCGAATTATTATCCAGAATTCATGTATATTGTAAAACAGAAAAGTGCACGATTGGCATTCAAGGTTAGATCCATGTTTCAAGTTAGATTGTTTATGTCATGTGTTATTAAAAAGATGGTTTCTGATCATTTTTCATCACTTCAATAATTTTCTTTTTTTTTTGCAGTATTTAGTTATTTAAGCAATAACGAAGCAAAGTAATTTTGTTTTTACCATTAAAAAAAATAGCTTTGTCATAGTGATATACAAAGTTGGATTTAACAAGGCCTATCCAACTAACACCAGCTCTATGAAAGATCAGTACATAATGCAATTTCCTTGCCTATTCCGTATACTTTCATATTTTTGTTTTCAATTATTTACATGCTTAAAATAGATCATAGATTCTGATTCCTCTCTTCTATACAAGAATTTTTCTCCTAATCTTTCCTTTGGCAATGATCCTGAACACAAAACATGACAGCATTCAAGCATGTAATGAGCAAGTTAGTTACCGAAGTATTGACCAGTGGCAATAGTTTTTCTGTTTACTTTAGCAAAACCATTCGAGTTTTAACATTTATCAGATCTCCTCTTAACCTTCTTTGTATGGAACAAAGGAGCCCTAGTTTCTCATATGCATTTTCCTCAATGAAAAACTGAAGTATCTTCTCTGTGGGCTTGACATCCTTACAAAAGTAGGGCACCTAAAGCCAGACGATGTTCTAACTGTGATACAAACAAGTATATGGCAATTTTGTGTTGGCTTTTGTTTTTGCATTCTTCTGTCCCATTTATAAAATGTTACGTTCTTTAAAGATTCAAATGCCTCATATATTGAAGACTTTGGCTATGTGAACCCTAAGTCACTGCTCCTTTCTAACCATGTACTGTATGTGTCATTTTCTCTCTCAGTTTTATTTATTTGCATTAAATTTCATCTGATCTTATTTCTCTATAGGAACTCAGTTTTATTTTCTGAAAATAAACCTGAAATACTAATGTTTACTGAATCACAACCATAGAAGTAGCAGGAAAACAGCCTAGATCCCTTTAGTCCATTAAATCACCACTCTTCTTCTAATAATTTCCTCTCAACCTTGCTGCTAGATTCTCTTTAAACAGCATGTGTATGAATTTTATTAAACAAACGGGCCTCCGCTTAACAAATGTTCTCTGAAACATCCACTTCATTTCCTTTATCAATGTACTTGTTATTTCCTCAAATAACTCAATTAAACTGGTTGAACACAACTTTCTTTTGTCAAATTTATGACAGTCACCTGAAATTAATCCACATTTGTGGGTGAGAATAACTTTCTCCCCCAACACATTGGCCCCCAGTCGCTTAACAAATACCAGATTAGACAGAATACCGAACGTCAGCTTTCTGACAATGCTATTTTGAATTGACATGTTGTTATGTTGGCTATCCTCTAGACCTCTGTCACAACTAAGAATGCTTAACAGATGGTGCTCAAACCTCTGATTAACATTTCTTAGCATCCTAAAGAAACATGGTGCCCTTTTGCTCGATTTCTCAAGTTTCCCCCAATTTTAGTTCGTTATCTAGAATTACATTAACACACACTCGTGTGAAAACGAAGTACCTAATTACTCACTTGCATCATTGTTATGCCCTCTCCCTCTTCTTTTCTATTAAACTATTCCTTGTGTTAAAAAAAAGTGAATAGACTGCGGCATTGCCCAAAATCAACTATGAAAATAAGCTTGTAACTTTAAGGGAGGTGAAGAGATGAAAGAAACATGAGAAACTAACTCCAAAGAGCCACCTAGTGATCAGTACATACAACTGGTGATAACTAATAATATGATTGGAATGGGAAAGTTGGTAGAAAAATTAAATGTCGGCGTAAAATACATCCTGACAACCGGAAATCAATAAATTATGGATAGGTAGCACATGCTTCTTGCTACCTGTCATGTGGATATTTCTCAATTTTCTATGCTTAATTTCCTTGTATTAATAGGCTAGAATGACTTTAAAAAAACATTTTAATTCAAATTTCTCTGCTAATCCAAAGAACACTATAATTTGTGCTATGTCACCTTAAATTACTACAGCGTGGAAACGAGGAACCAGTCGATTTGTGTAAATACTTCACAAAAATTCCCAGTGCTGGGAATACATGGATGGAATATTGGATTTTTAAAATCTTTATAACTGTGGAGGGTCTGCAAAAGGAGTAAACCACAAGCAGGTGGTGGGATTGACCAGCGCATGAATACTCTTATAAGGAAATGGCTATCTTGTGGGGAACATTGACTCAAACAAACATTTTACATTTGCAATTAAAACTTTGCATCCCTGACAAGTAGCCCGAAAACCAAAAGGGATCCAACCCAGAGCCTCTTTTCCACCTCTGGCTACACAGCTGATCGAAGATTCTGATCCACGGAGACAGGGTGTAGCCAAATGGGCTACTGTGACAAATCATCCAGTATTCAAATCCATCTAAACCATCGACACCTCTTTTGGTTAGCACTGCTGCCTCACAGTGCCAGGGACCTGAGTTCGAATCCAGCCTCAGGCACCTGTCTGTGCGGAGTTTGCACATTCACCCAGTGCCTACGTGGGTTTCCTCCCACAGTCCAAAGATGTGCAGGTTAGGTGAACTGGCCATGCTAAATTGCCTATAGTGTTAGGTGCATTAGGGGAAAATATAGGGTAGGGGAATGGGTCTGGGTGGGTTACTCTTCGGAAGGTCCGTGTGGACTTGTTGGGCCAAAGGGCCTGCTTCCACACTGTAGAGAACCTAATCTAAATCTGATGAAACCAATCGAGCCCATAAAGGAACATGAATGAGATAATGAGCCTGGAGATTGGCGCAAAGATATGAAGAGGCCCTGCAATTGGCATTTACTATAGGTGGTGATCAAGGGTGTGTGGAAAATGTGCTTGCAAAGAGTGTGGAGAAAGAAATGGTGGCGAAACTCAAAGAATATTGCAAACAACCACACCAAGAAGAAGAAACTAAGTCAGACAAAATCCAAGGTAACAACAAAGCTGACAGACACTAAGTCCTCTGGGAGAACTGAGGTGAAGACAACCAAGCAGAAGTAAAGAAAACCAAGTACTCACCTGGCAAAATCCAACATGTCTAACTGCTTCAGTGGACTCAACCCAGCCTGATCAGCTGCACAGCAAGAAGTTCTTTACCACATTTGGGGTACGGTGAGCCAGAACAACTGCGTCTGATAAATCTCACAACTGTGTTTAAATTGGGACCTTAGAGTCCCAATTTAGTTAGTGGGAGACAGGTGGTATCAGTGCGTATTGTTGTTTTACTTTTTAAAACAAATATTAATAAATAGAGATTCTTTGCCCTCAAACGATTGTCTGCTGCCTTTTCATTGCATCCTGATTAATTAGTCCAATGCTTAGAACCAAGATTAGATTCCCCAGAGTGTGGAAACAAGGCCCTTGAGCCCAACCAGTCCACACCGACTCTCTGAAGAGTAACCCACTCAGACCTATTTCCCTCTGACCTAACACTATGGGCAATATAGCATGACCAATTCACCTGACCTGCACATCTTTGGGACTGTGGAAGGGAACTGAAGCACCCCGGAGGAAACCCACATAAACACGGGGAGAATATGCAAACTCCACACAGACAGTCGCCCACAGCCAGAATCGAACCTAGGTCCCTGGTGCTGTGAGGCACCAGTGCTAACCACTGAGCCACTGTGCCACCATGCCACCCCAAAAGGCTGGGAGTGATTCAAACTGCTTAGCAGTCAGAGGTAAAACTAACAGAAAACCAAAATCCCAACAACTGCTGCACAGCATACTGCCAAGACCTGAAAGAACAATTCGCAAGAAAGATTGTGAAACATTCTCATCCTTTGCAATGGTCAAAATGTAGCTTTCTCAATTTCATTCGGGCCTTTAGGCATTTATTACTTTTAGGCAAAGTTACTCCTGCATAAATGGCAAAAGAATTTATGGGAACTCAGCTAATCATTACGATTTGAAATGTATAATCTGAAAGGGAGGTAAAAGCAGACTTAATAGAAATTTTCAAGAGGCAATTGAATATTTACTTGAAGGACTAACTTGGTGCTATGGGGGGGAAGATTGTGTGTGATGCTAAATCAGGTAGTGCTTTCTACGTGCAACAGACAAAATGGTTTTGTTACTGTAAAGTTAAAATTATGTAGTCCCGTGTTTCTTTTGATACCTTCTTGAATTGGTAATTTTAAGACCTGGAATACGAACTCATCTATCTCAACTACAGGCAAAATCCAGAAATTGGTGAAATAATAAAATTATTGTATTTTATTATGGTATAAATTATGGTATAAAATTTTTATTCTTACCAGCACTTTCCACTAACTCCACAACCCCTAAGTACTCCTGAACCTTAGTTTGACATTTAAGTAAAGGAGCATATGACATATGTATGCAAATCTACATTAAATTGGTACTTTGACATCTCAACCATATAGCCTTAAGACTACAAATTAGATCTCAGGCTATTACAATGCATACTCTACATTCCATGTGACCATGAGCCACTTTTCACAATGTACAATGCCACTATTGTAGTCATTTTCACACACTGGCTGCAAGCAAATGCTATGTTTCAACTGAAAGAAACAGAATCCTTTATTGGTGCAAGATCAAAACACTGGTGAGGTTAGCAATCTGAAACAAAATTGAAAAACGCTGCAAACACTTAGTAAGTCAGGCAATATCCGTGGAGAGAAAAATGGGAATAATGGCCTTTCACAGAACTGGAAAAAGTTTGAAGTGTAACACAGTCTTGAAATATAGTGTCAGGAAAAGTGGACTGCTGAAGCAAGAACAAAAGGGAATGTCTATGATAGGCTGAAAGACAGGATTCAATGGATTTCGGGACAAGGCTAGGAAAGGTGGGAGCGGAGTGGGGTAGGGAGCTAATGATGGGACAACTAATGATATAAAACAGCAGTATTAAATGGGAAAAGCAATTAATATTTGCTGTCCAAAATATCATGAACTGTGGCTGTAGTCCAAAACTATTGAACTCACTGGTGAGCTAAGGCTGTGAAGTGCCTAATTGAAAAAAGAAGTGTGGTTCATTGAGCTTCACTGGCACCATGCAGGAGACCAAGGACAGGGAGGTCAATGTGAGAATTGAGTACAGAATTAAAATGGGACAACAGAAAGATCGAGGTCTCATTTGCAGAATAAATGGAGGTGATCCATAAAACAATCGCCCAGTCAGTGATTAGGTTTCCCAGTGTAGATGAAGTTACATCATGAGCAAAGAATGCAACAAACTACATCAAAAGTACTACAACTTTCAGCTAAAAGGTGTGTTTGGGGCCTTGAATGGTGGGAACTGAAAAGGCAGGTGTTACATTTCCTGTGCTGGTACAAGAAAGGTGTGCAAAATTTAAGGAGATTTCCTTTGAGAGGGGAAGGTAGAAAACAGGAAAGTATACGGGCTGGTTAGCTTGATGACCATGGGAAAGATGTTAGAATTGATCATTAAAGAGATTATAGCTGCCCAATTAAAAACCTAACATAACTGGAAATAATCAGCATGTGTTCAAAGGGAAATCAGGTTTAAACAAATTTATTAAGTTCTTTGAAGAAGTAACTTTGCATAAAAGGAGCTGTACATTATGGATTTCCAGAAGCACTTCTATGGTGTCACATCAAAGATTATTGTGAAAAATAAAGGCTCTAGTTTAGGGGGTTACATATTAGCATGGATAGAAGATCGGCTGCCAGGCAGAAAGTAGAGTATGCATAAATGGGTCTTTATCTGATTGGCATGATGTGACAAATGGAGGCACACAGGGCCTCAATGTTTTACTATTTACATCAATGACTTAGATGAGGGGAGCAAAGCCATGGTACTAAATTTGCAGACGATGTCAAGAAAGGTAGGAAAATATGCTGTGGACACGATATAAGGAAGTTGCAAACAAATAATAGGTTGCATGAGTGGGCAGAAGTCTGGTATAATGCGACAAAATATGAACTTGATCACATTGGTAGGAAGAATTTTTTAAAAATTCGTCAGACAGAATGATGGCAGAATTCTGAGGTGTTCCTTCGAAGGTGTTGTGGTATGAATCACAAAACATTAGTATGCAGGTATGGCACATAATCTAGAAGGCAAATGCAATGTCATCTATTATTGCAAGAGGAATTGAACATAAAAACAAGGACATTATCCTTCAGTTATACGGGGCATTCGTGAGATCACATCTTGAATAATGTGTGCAGTTTTGGTCTATTTATTTAAGGAAGGAAGTAAATGTATTAGATGCATACCAGAGGACTTTTACTATAATGTTTACCAGGAATGAGTGGGTTTTCTTATGGTGATAGGTTGGACAGGCAAGTTTGTTTCCACTGAAGTTTAAGAGTGACGGGTGACTTGATTGAAGTGGGTTAGTTCAGTTGGCTAGACAGCTGGTTTGTAAAGCAGAGTAATGCTAACATTATGGGGTCAATTTGCACACTGGTTGAGGTTACTCTCCTTCTCAACCTCACCTGAGGTGTGGTGACCCTCAGGTTAAACTATCCTAGTTGCCCTATGGTCTGGTAGGACAATAGTGACTTTGCCTTTATAAAATCCTGAACTGTCTTGACAAGGTGGACATGGAAGATGCTTTCTCTGATGATCAGTCCAGAACTGGAGGTATTGCTTTAAATTTAGGGTCATCCTTCAGAGCAGAGATAAGGAGCATCTCCTTCTCGGAGAGTTCCATAACTTTGAAACTGTGCCTCAGAAAATGGAGGAGGGAGGGTCATTGAATATTTTTAAGGCAGAGGTGATAGATTGTTAGGCAGAGGAATCAAGGGTTATTAGGGTAGCAATGAATGTGGAATTCCAAACAAACAGATCAGCCACGATTTTACTGAATGGTAGAGAAGATTAGAAATGCCAAATACCGTAGTTGGATTCTGCACCTATTTTGTAAGCTTGTTGAACTTGTATGTTGGGTAAAGCCACCAAAGTCCCAAAGGGCTGTTCTCTCAAAGAGATAACTGGTGGTGAGCTTAATCTAAGGTTTACCAAGCTTCAGGCAAGGAATGAGGCACGACCTTCAAGGTGACCTCAACAGGGAAAGCAATTGAATTGCATTGTAGACATCACTCTGCAGCACAAACTAGCTGCCTGTTCATATGTTAGAGGTATGCCCAGTTAGAGCCTGGAGAATGACTGGAAATCAGTGATAATTCATGGTTCAATGGAGGTAGGAGAAGGTATCAGCAAATTATTTTCAACCTCCTTAAAAGGTCAATTTGTGAAACAAGAGGAGGAGATTAAAGTGAATGCATGCAACAGAAGAATTTGACCAGCCAACATCATGCCTGTTTTCCCCCAGTCAAAAGATAAAGGGGGCAAAAGTCCACATTGAAGTCCATGTGTAATATTAATTGTGAAAATTGGGTTTGTTCTATTTTGGGGCAATGTCCCAGCTAAAGAAGTGGATTAGAGGCAATGGAAGAAAAGCTCAACCATACAAAGCTCAAAATTCATCCTTTGCTCAGGAGTGATCGCTGGGGACCATGGAGGTGTAGTCTGAACAAAAAGACTCAGAAGTTGAAGGTGGAATGCGAAAACACTGTCTTTTCCAATGATACCTTCACTCTCACACATTGAGTCCTTTGCATCTTCCTATCATGTCTTAAATGTTATGTGTTGCTGCTTGCAAATGCATGATAAAACTTATGCACAATGCGAGTAATGTCTGCAACACTGAATGAGATGAATGCAATCTTTAAAGTCATGTGACACTGGTGTGGCGCATAGTATCATAATGCAGAAAGCAGTGTATGCTCAAAATACCTTTCTTGGTTGTCACAATATACAGTAAACTTAAGTTGAACACAATAGCATGTTTCTGCTGATACAAAGCAAAAACAATAAGATATCTACCTGTCCAAACTATATTTATTGGAAGCGATGTAAAGGAAACAGGACTGGTTGAAACTATTTAGTGACAAAGTTAGCATAAACAGCAACTGCCATGTGCAATTACACTGGAAAACAATGCAATGCCAAAACCCTTTTAAAAAATCCTTATCAATCTTCTCCTCTGAAATCACTAATTCCTTGCTGATAATATTCCATTCCAGTAGCAGTACTCGAGCTGATTTTTCATAACACAAAGTATTAGTAGACTACTTTATTTTAGAGGTCGATCCCAATTCTTTCTTCACCTTGTCCTAGACATGCACAACTTTAGCTCAAATCACAAATCATTCCCTTTTCCTACCTGAAACTGCTGCCATCTTTTGTACTATTTTTGTTGCTGGCACTTTAATCAGTATTAATTGACCGAACAGACACCAGAATTCAGGCTATCATCTTCCTTGTCCAAATGATCTACTTTGCAATGGGAGTTAAAAGTGTTACATCGTCTCCATTGCTGTACCATGACATGGACTCTTAGCCAGGATCGATCCCTAACTTTACAGAATACTCGCTATCCACCTGAAAACAACTATCGGTAGTTATGTACATTGCATATCTCTTGATCATGCCTCATCGAATGCAGGTATGAATGCACGAACGAATATTCAATAGTGCTAGGTCTCACATTTGGACCAATTTCAATGAAACTTTTATTCTGGGACTGGCTTGTAAAAACTCAACAGGGCTTAGTTTTTATTCATTTTCAGCTCAACAAATAATACAACTGTACAAGAATGAACAGAGGTAGGCCATACAGCCCCTTGAACTAAGATTATGGCTGGTTTGATCTTGGCCTCAATCACTTTCCTGTCTGTTTCCTATAACTCACGGTTCCCCAATATTTCAAAAATCAGTCTTATCAGCCTTTAATACGTTCAATGACAGCCTCCACTGTTCTCTGGGGGTAGAGAACTCCCAAGATTTGCAGCTCTCAAGAGAAGAAATTCTCATCTCTTAAATCAATGCCATCTTCTTCTGAGATAATGACTCTTAGTTCTTTATACCACTGCATATGTGAACAGAATTAGGAACTTCATAGAACAACATAAGTGCAGAGTTTAGTTTATTTATGTTCCACAATGAGTAATGCTATCAGTTGAATTAGCGAAAAATTAAAATACTCTAACTGTAAGACAAGCTCAACATGTCTAAGTATAGGAAATATTTCAATTTCTAGCCCACACAAATGAAGAGGAATCCTGCACTGATGTAAAGATTATTTTTCACGCTGGGTAACAGACCCCATGCGGCAAAACATTCTGCGGTCTTCTTATGTCAAAGTGAGAGATCACAACTGTGCTTTATACACAAAAAATTTTAAACCAGCTAAAAAGTATTCTTCTTTTTGACAATCTAGAAATCATAATATTCTTATGTCTTTTTACTATCTCTTAGTAAGATTCAGTCCAGTCTGATCTAGATTGCCTTATCAGCTGGTATTTAGATGTTCAGCTACTTTTTGTTGCTGTATTAAAAACCTCCCAAGGCATAACCTTAGGAAGACTATAATGCAGATAATGTGATTGTGCAGAATAAATATATCCTTACACAACAGAAAATCATTTCCAACCTATGTGAAAGTTTTCCTTGAAAAGTTATAAAGTCATGCCTAACAAACCAAACTAGAGCCATTTAATATCAAGAAGTGAAACAGAGGGGCAAGAGATTAATTCATTACAAATGTGACTACAGCTTAAATCTGACACCATGCGCAGATTCAAGATCTTGGGCTGACATTGAAGCTTAAACACCAGGTGAGGACTCTTCCTGAAAATGAAAAATAGTTCACATATCATTCTGATGAACCAAGAAGCCCCAGGTTGACTAGGACAAAGAATATCAAACTGCCTAATCTCTCTCTTTTTAGCTGGATCAAAGGGGTAAATTTATCACCAATCGTTAACAGAAATAGTCATTTAATACACAAGGTTTATGCCCTCTCAAATCCTGTCCAATATCTCAGGTCCTGAATATCTGGTTTCATGGAAGCTTGGTTACATTGTTAGGGCATGTTGTTAAAAAGTGAAGGCTTCTACTATTCAAGTTAACTTTACAAACGAGCATGATTTGGAGATGCCGGTGTTGGACTGGGGTGTACAAAGTTAAAAATCACACAACATCAGGTTATAGTCCAACAGGTTTAATTGGCAGCACTAGCTTTTGGAGCGCCGCTCCTTCACAACCACCTGATGAAGGAGCGGTGCTCCTGAAGCTAGTGCTTCCAATCAAACCTGTTGGACTATAACCTGGTGTTGTGTGATTTTTAACTTTTTACAAGTCAGCAGTACTGAAACCTATTTACAGCATGATTTAAATATTTTGATAATTAACACTATTATTGGTTGGAGTTTTTGCTTTCAAATGGTCAAGAATGTTCCAAGTTCAAGATCCACTACAGCCTTGAGAGCATACTCGAGAACCAGCACAATTCTGAAAGACTGTTGCACTGATTTTTGGGAGACAGATTAAATTGAAGGTCCTGTCTGCTGCCTTAGTTGAACCTAAGAGATCCTATAGCACAATTCAACGTGGAGTAAAGGATTTCTGGGTCACCTGGCTAACATTCATCTTTCAATGAGAATAGATTGTCTGGTCATTTATCTCATTCATATATATTGGAACTTGCTGTTTCCCAAATGATTGCTGCATTTCTCTTGAACACTGACTACATTTCAAAAATATCTCATTAAGCTGTGAAACACCCTGGGAACCTTCTGAAAATATCAAATGCCCTATATAGATGATAAAGATTTATCAGGCCAGTTCCTTTAAAAATCGTTAAAAAAACAAAAAACTTCCATTAAAATTAATTATCCATTAAAACACAGCACAACAGGCTAGAAATAAAACTAGAAATAAAACTATTTTGCACCACTGATAGTGTTTCATATGGTGACTTGGACCCATGGTGTTCTTGCCTTATAGGCCTTTCACACTTCATCACTGCTATAATTAGCTTCATCGCATTGCTGCATAGCAACATTTCATTCACAATGGTTCAACCTTATTTCCAAATGCAAGACATTGAGGATACTTCAGAAAAATTCCTGTGACAATTTTATCTCAAGTTGTGAATCTTTCTGTAATTCGCCACTTTTAATACTTTAGGTGTTAGATCACATGTTTAATACTTTTTCAATAGATCTTACTTCAAATGCAACATTCTTTTCAGCTCTAAACCATTTTTTAAATTATATGGGGAAGGAAAATTAAACTCTGGCATCACAAAATTGAGAAAAGTAATAGATCTACAGTGCTTAAAAATAGTAAATGGTAACAGCTGCTTCAGTCAATTTAGGCAATAATCAAATTGCAGGATTTAGAGGTTCCACGTTAACTATGTGACCTGTGCTCTTAGCTTTATGATTTCGATAATTCAGGAAGGAATCTTTTTTCTCTATTTCCAAAGTGACACTGTACCTACAAAGAGTGACAAAATTCCAAGAGCAATGACCAACATTAAAAAAAATTTGATATGGTGGACACATGAAAAATCTTGCACTTAACCAGTACCTTAATCATTGATAAATACCTGAAAGGACATCCACAGAGGGCAGCAAATGACAGCGAAAAATAATATTACGGCATGTCATAGAGATGTATAGCATGGAAACAGACTCTTCAGTCCAACCCGTTCATGCCAACCAGATATCCCAACCCAATCTGGTCCCACCTCCCAGAACCCAGCCCATATCCCTTCACACCCTTCCTATTCCTATTCCCATCTAAATGCCTCTTAAATGTTGCAATTGTACCAGCCTCCACCACATCCTCTGACAGCTCATTCCATACATGTACCACCCTCTGCGTGAAAAAGTTGCCCCTTAGGTCTCTTTTATATCTTTCCCCTCTCACCCTAAACCTATGCCCTCTAGTTCTGGACTCCCCGACCCCAGGGAAAAGACGTTGTCTATTTATCCTATCCATGCCCCTCATAATTTTGTAAACCTCTTTAATGTCACCCCTCACCTCCGGCGCTCCAGGGAAAACAGCCCCAGCCTGTTCAGCCTCTCCCTGTAGCTCAGATCCTCCATCCCTGGCAACCTCCTTGTAAATCCTTTCTGAAGCCTTTCAAGTTTCACAATATCTTTCCGATAGGAAGGAGACCAGAACTGCACGCAACATTCCAACAGTGGCCTAACCAATGTCTTGTACAGCTGCAACATGGCCTCCCAACTCCTGTACTCAATACTCTGACTAATAAAGGAAAGCATACCAAACGCCTTCTTCACTATTCTATCAACCTGCGACTCCACAAAAGGCAGGTTTCAAGAAGGAAATACAGAAGTGGGAGGGTTTAGAGCTTAAGGCCGAGATGGCTGGAAACATGACTGGTAACAATGGAGTAAGGCATACAATAATTCTGTGTGTTTGAAGAGGCTACAGAGTTCAGCACAATTGTGTGACATTCAAAATCAAGTGGTGGTGAAACAGGCGGCTCTCAAGTTAGTGAATACAGGGCATCGTTCTACAGATTAAGACAGCACAGCTGTGGATATGGTCAAGTTTATGGAGAGTGGAAGATTAGAAGCCAACCAGAAGGCCTGAGAATAACGCAGTTGGAAACTACTTCGCACCCAGTACAGTACATCAGTCTACATTTGCTTCAAAAGTTTGCCTAAGAGGAGATGGTAAAGCCAGCCACGTCAAAGGCTGCATTACAGTGACTTAATTAGGACCATTTCAGTGCCCAGTGGGATCGAAATATCATATTATAACAAAGAGGAGCATGATGTTGGAGCAGACAGTACATTCAAGTATTTGAAAGGCAAGTGATTATGGAGCTGGGGAGTAATTTGCAGGATAAAAAAACAAGTTTTTTCCCCCCCCAAAATCAGGTGATAATAGATCTGAAAGTGGATGGTCTATTTATGGTGTCATCTCACAAGGAGGCTAGCTAGGAAGTTTAACATGATTAGGATTGAGAGCAAAAAATTGGTCTCAAGGAAAATATGATCTCACAGAAGGCAGGAGGGGAAAAAAGGGAGAGAAACTAGGTTAAGGGAACGTTATATTGATGAGTGAGTGGAAGGAAAGGAAATGATAAAGACTACTGAATGAATGGTTTCAACATTACTCAAGTTATTGCACGCTTTGCATTAGATTAGATTACTGTATTAGATTAGATTAGATTACTTACAGTATGGAAACAGGCCCTTCGGCCCAACAAGTCCACACCGCCCCGCCGAAGCGTAACCCACCCATACCCCTACATCTACATTTACCCCTTACCTAACACTATGGGCAATTTAGCAAGGCCAATTCACCTGGCCTGCACATTGTTTTGGAGTGTGGGAGGAAGCCGGAGCACCCGGAGGAAACCCACGCAGACACGGGGAGAACGTGCAAACTCCACACAGTCAGTCGCCTGAGGCGGGAATTGAACCCGGGTCTCAGGCGCTGTGAGGCAGCAGTGCTAACCACTGTGTGAAGGTAGAGGTGGGAAAGGAATTTAAGTAGATGAATGAGGATGGAGAAAAGAAAGAGGGTATTGTCTTTGCATTTTAGAATGTTTGGATATTTAACAATTCAGATAAAGAGCAGGACCAATAAAACACACCAATACACATTAATACTGGTTTCCTTAATTGCGCTTCTGACACTCCTATACTTGCTTCTAGACCAACCCTAAGTGTTTAACTTTCACATCATTTTAAATTACAGTATGGTGAAAGTCAACAGTACTTTTTAAAACCTTAGAAGATGTTTTATATTCACTCTTGTTCAAGTGAGAAAAGCTATTTCCCAACTCAAAACAACATTTCAAAAATTCTGCCTTATACTTATGTTGATCCTTCTCAAAGATTGGCCACCTGGCTGTCAATTTGTCACAATTTACTCAGATTTTGTAAGTACATCTGCTCCTCACACGTTCAGCTCAGTTCCATACCTACAAAATTATGGAAATGTAAAACTTGAATTCCACAGATGCAGAATCAGAAAGCACCGAAACATCTGGAGGTTTGTTTTAAAAATATTATGTAATTACAAATCTAAATGTTCATTTAGCATAATTTCCTTCTAAATGCCCAATCTTTCTAAATTCCCTGGATTATCTACTATGTTGTGAGAACATGCTCAATGCTACATTGTAAACTGGTGTCAAAGGTTGCACAGGAATAGACAAGTGATGCTTCATTCAAAACTATCTCCACCATGAAGCACAAGACTTCTCGCCGCACCTCACTAAATAAGCAGAGTCGAGTTGAGGAACTCACCATGTGGGAAATTGAGAGTATATGCTGCTCAGTTTTGAACATTGCATCCCCAGCATAACAATGCCAAATGTATAATTTTATAACTATACTTCCCCAGAATGTGAATGTTAGGGATAAGTGAAACAAAGTTCAAGGGTGACAGAAAACTGGAATCTACTTAAAAGCAGCAGGGAAGTAAAATGTAGGTAAACCAAAACAAAACTTTAAACAAAAAGATTATTAAGGCACTGACATTTGATTAATTATAATTCTCCCTTTTTAAAATATGTGCAATAAAAAACATATACACAGGGCTAAATAGCTTTAACATATGAAGTCAAAATGGTGGCTTACAGCTTGTAATATTTATTGTTTGACCAGACACCGACAGAAAATCAAAAAAGATCAGATTTTCAATCAAGAAACCACAGACATGGTAAGCTGCTACAGTTGCCTCTGATTCTGAAAACAGCTCACCAGATATGACCATGCTCAAATTACCATTTTGATTTGAAATTAAAAGTTATTCAAAATCAAAGTGATATCATAGTCTTGGGATTGGGGAAAACGAAAGATTAAATAACGTCTTTTGTGTTATATCATTCGATGATATAGCGTGAGTAAGGGAATGTGAAGAAAACATTCCAGCAAATACTTGCTGGGATAAGTGCCTATTCCATACCACATTCTATAGTGCTAATCAGGATTCTGTAGGCTCAACTATGAATAACACAAAAACAATGTCATTGAGGTCACATGAGTATATTTCGAAAGCACAAGTGACTTCAGATGAAAATAAACATCCATCGTGATTTTAAATCATAAATGCTTCCACAATGACAAAAAATGAAATCTCTATATTGGTCATTTCTTAGCATGAAAAATCACATACAAAACAGCAAGGAAGATGTGGGAAATAATCTTAATTTTGCAGTGCACAACTCAATGCTAGCTTCACTTGGGAATTCTACTTTGAGCTTTTTTTTTGGATTAACATCTTCTCAAAACGTTTTTCAAATCTGGACATGAGGAGAACAAAACGAAACCCAAGCCTCGTACATACAAAACAAAAAATGCATTTTACCACAATGTAACGGGGAAAACAAGGTTAATTTGTTTTTCCAGTTACAAACTTCTGTTCTCTGTTGCAAATGAAAATGCTCACGGCCATGTACTTTGAGGAAACTGCGATTACAAGGTCAGCTTTACTGAGAAAGGGACGAGCTTACTTTAAACAGTTTAGGTACGGGCAGCAGTTAGACAGTGTTGATCTTGGCCGGATGATCTACACTACGATCAACAAATGGCCACTCGTTTCACTTTTAAAACGCGGAGGGTCTCCTGCAACTTTGTCGTTTTGGTGAACAAGAGTTACAAACAAGATAGGCTGATAATCGAGCAGATTTTGTTTTTGATCAGAGCGCTTGAGAATGTTCTGAAGGACATGTCTAGGGCCTGGAAATTGCCTCGTGGGTGTTTATTTCCCTTGCAAATCGCAGGGCAGTTTGCTTTGAAAAACAAAATGCAACTGTTGTCAACATTTCCTCACAAAGGACAGGAGCGCGTCATGAACAACCCCTTCTGTTATTTAACTCTCCCCAATCGTTACGCTCATTACAATTCAGAGCTTCAATAATTCTCGCCGGGCACGGGCAACGGGCATTTTACCAAAACAGAAATAAACTGCTTTAAACTTGAAATGGGGGGCACGACACTGAAGTGACAGAGTTTCTTTTTTTTTTGAGGGGGGGGTGGGAACCAAATTAAAAATAAGTTGTCAATGAAATAAGGTCAAGGGGGGGGGGGAAGCAGACGGTAATAACGAAGGAGGAAACTTGTGCTGCGGTGCAGCCTGTGTCTGGAGTATGTGAGAGTGGTGAGGGGCTCCCGGGCACAGAAACAACTCAGGAAAGCACTTACTTGGTTCCTAACTTCACATACAACATGGAGGCCCGGCCCTGCTGTGCTCTCGCTCAAACCAGCCGCTCACTTTCTCGGTAGCCGGCCGCCACCACGCATTGCATACTTACTCCGCCTTGCCGTGCTGCGAGGGTGCCTGGGTTTGCTCCTCACATCTTTTCTTTTTTTGGTTTTTCTCTTCACTTTCCCACCCACCCCCCCTCCCCAACCCGGCTCTGGCGCTGCCCAGGCCTCACATACAGAGCCCTTCCCTCCCCCCACCCCATCCAACTAACCGTCCCGACCCCGGAACTGAATCCACCGATACACCGTCAACCCCCACATTTCCGGTAGGGGACGCCCGACTGCGGAGCCGACGCAGGTTGGAGGCCGAACTCAGGAGCTGAAACCGATGGAACCTGAGCCGAAGGAGCCCGAGCTCTGAGCCGAACCCGAGCCCTGAGCCGAAGGTGCCCGAGCTCTGAGCCGAACCCGAGCCCTGAGCCGAAGGTGCCCGAGCTCTGAGCCGAACCCGAGCCCTGAGCCGAAGGAGCCCGAGCTCTGAGCCGAACCCGAGCCCTGAGCCGAACCCGAGCCCTGAGCCGAAGGTGCCCGAGCTCTGAGCCGAAGGTGCCCGAGCTCTGAGCCGAACCCGAGCCCTGAGCCGAACCCGATGGAACCCGAGCCCTGAGCCGAAGGTGCCCGAGCTCTGAGCTGATCAGTGGTAACCCCAAGGATGTTGATAATCTCCAAAGAATCAGTGATGGTATTGTCAAGGGACAATAGTTATATCTCATATTAAAAAGTCATTGTCCTGCACCTATGTAGCCCAAATGTCACTTGCAATTTTTTAGCCCAAACTTGGATATTGTCTAGATTTGTTGCATTGAACATGGACTGCTTCAATATCTCAGAATGATGCCATACACTGTACAAGCTTCAGCAAACATTCCTAATTCTGACCTGATGGTCGTACCTATGATACGTCCCTGAGGAAATATTGGGCTCTTGTCAGAGATTGGTAATGTCCCAGGAAGCCCATTTTCAAGTCCCACTTGCTCCAGAGAGGTGTAAAAATATCCCTGAACAAGTTGATGAGAAAATATTTACACTGAGAAATTCCACCAGTGATGTCCCAGAGGTTAGCTGACTGACCTCCAACAGCTGTGACGATCGACCTTGATACCTGGTATGACTCTGACAAGCAGTTATTCCCATTGACTTCAGTTTTGGATAAGCACCTTGCTCTTCAAAGACAGTAACTCTTAACTCACCTCTGGAATTCAGCTCTTTTGTCCCTGTTTGACTGTCAGCCAACAAAGCTGTAATGTGGACTGTAATGTGGCTTTGGCAGAACTCACCCTGACTATGAGTGAGCAAATCCTGCTTGGTAATACTGTTAATGACACCCTCCATCATTTTACAGATGATGAAAAGCAGATTTGATGGTGTATTTTTCCAGGTTTTGTACAGAACATACCTAGGCAACTGTCCACATTGTTGGGCAGCTACCAGTATTGTAACAGTACTGGAACAACTTGGCCAGGGGTCCACACATTCTGCAGCACATCTTCAGAACTACTGCCACAATATTATTGAGGTTAACAGTTTTTGCAGTGTCCAACACCTTCAGCCATTTTTTTGATATCATGTGAAGTGAACTGAATTGGCTGAAACCTGGCATCTGAGAGGTTAGGGACCTCAGGAGAAGATTGAGATGGATCATCAACTCAGCGTTCCTAGTTGACAGTTGTTGCAAATACTTCAACCTTACCTTTTGCACTAGTGTGCTGGACTCCCTCATCATTGAGAATGAGAATATTTCTGGAACCTCCTCTTCCAGTTATTTGTTTAATTGTCCAACACTATTCATGACTGAATGTAGCAGGACTGAGATGATAGATTTCCAGCAGCTAATAAAACTATGCTCTTTATGCTTGAAATGATTCAACTAGTGGAAAACTTGCCCAATTTCCATTTCTTGGGCTCCTCGATTTCACTCTTGGCTAATTGCTGTGTTGATGTCAAGGGTTGTCACTCTTACCTCACTTCTGGAGTTTAGCTTTTTTGTTCATGTTTACATTAAGGCTGTAGTGAGATCAAATGCTGAGTGACACTTGCAGAGCCCAAACTGATGTGAGTAAGCAGATTATTGAAATCTAAGTGTCACTTGATAGTACTGCAGATATCTTCCATCAGTTTGCTGATCATGGAAAGTAGGCTGATGAGATCTACCTGGCTGGGTTTGATTTGTCTTGCTTTTTGTAGACAGGTCATACCTGTGAAACACCCTCTTGACGTTATATTTCTATGCTAATAGCACTATTGGGTCTTGGAATGGTGATGGTGATAACTGAAACAGTGTTTGCAATGTATAATTCACTGAGCAGGTCTATAAGAAAGTTGTTGCCTGATGAAGCTATAGCACAGGTCTCCCAATTGTGGCACAAGCCCCAGATGTTAGTAAGGAGGATATTAGAGGGCTGGGATCGCCATTGAAGTTTCTGGTGCCTAGGTTGATACTGGGTGAACAGTTCTGTTTCATACCTTTTTGACTTTTCTATAGAGCATGGTACCACCTAGTGGTGTACAAGGTCATTTTGGGGCAGTTGAGCATTGACCACATTGTAAAAAGGTAAAAACAATGACTGCAGATGCTGAAAACCAAATACTGGATTAGTGGTACTGGAAGAGCACAGCAGTTCAGGCAGCATCCAACGAGCAGCGAAATCGACGTTTCGGGCAAAAGCCCTTCATCAGGAATGGAAGGGCTTTTGCCCGAAATGTCGATTTCGCTGCGCATTGACCACATTGCTATGTATCTGTAGTTAATTTTGACCAGAACAATATTTCCTTCCCCACAGGACCCAAGAGAAACAGTTGGGCTTTATGACAACTGACAATGGATCCTGCCACCATTGGTTGGCCTAGCTTCTTATTCCTAATTTATTTAATAATTGAATTATCATAAATTTTTTGTCATGACCAAACTTCACTTAAGATGTGAGGATCCCTGGAATGCTGCAGAGTAGATTTATCAAAGCAATTCTAATGCATTTGAATGACAAGATTAAGTTGGAGAAGGTGAGATTGTCATCCTTGGAGGAGAGGATAGAGGTATATAAGATTATGGACCGGTTTTCAAAAGACAGACAAAAGAAACTGTTTCCATTAGCTGATGGTACAAGGACAAAGGGGACACAAATTTAAAATTTTGGGCAAGTGATGAGGAAGAGCATTTTTTTAACATGGCAAATAATAAATAACTTGAAATTTGCTGCTTGCAAGGTTGGTAGAAGCAGAGATGATGAATAATTTCAAAAGGAAATTGGATGAGCACTTGAGGGAAATCAACTCACATGGCAAAGGGTAGAGAGTGAGGGAATGGGAGTAGCTGAATTACTCTACCAAGAGCCACATGGACCTGAGGTGCTGAATAAGCTTTTGCTTCTTTTATAGTCTGGGAGGAAAATATTTGGCCCATTAAACCTGTACTCCTCTCTGAAACCACAACTCTCTTAGTCCCACACCCCGACAAATATTTTCCCTTCAGTTAATTAGCAAATTTATCTTTTTGAACCAAACTTGAACTTGCCTCCAACACACTTTGTGAATTCCAAATCCTAGCCACCAGCAATATGAAATGTTTTTCCTTATGTTGCCATTGATTCTTTTGTCATTTCTTCGATCATTGTCTTCTGACTTTTGACTGTTCCACCAAAAAGAATATTTTCCCACAACTCTGTCCAAAACTCTCACAAAATTGAACATCTCTTTCAAATAGCATTTCAATTTTCAATAAGGAGAACAGCCCCAGTTTAGATTAGATTAGATTAGATTACTTACAGTGTGGAAGCAGGCCCTTCAACCCAACAAGTCCACACTGACCGGCCGAAGCGCAACCCACCCATACCCATTCCCCTACATTTACCCCTTCACCTAACCTTACAGGCAATTTAGTATGGCCAATTCACCTAACCTGCACATTTTTGGACTGTGGGAGGAAACCAGAGCAAACCCTTCTCTAATCTATTCATGTAACTGGAGTCTTCTATGCCTGGAACCATTAGCACATCTCTTTTCTCCATCCTCTCCAATGAGTTAACATCCCCACTAAAGTGGTGCTCAGAATTGGGCACAGTAGTCCAGTTGAGACAGATTCTATTTTAAAACACTCATTGCAACTTGCTTGGTTTTTGTACTCGCTGCCTGCAAGCATAAAATCCATAATCTCACGTGCATTTCTAGTTGTAATCATTTGTATAAAATATAGGCAACTCATGGACTTATAGAAAACAAAAAGGAAGATATAATGCAAAGCTGATTTAATTGAACATTTTCTTCCAAAACTGCTGTGAGGAAACAGTTTACTTGCTGTCCAGTCTAAAAGACCACACAAGATATAGGAACAGGTCATTCAGTCTGTCAAGTCTGCTTCACCAATCATGGTCAATCTGATGATCCTCAACTCCACTTTGTTGCCTTTTCTTCATAACCTTTAGTTCCCTTACTAATTAAAATTCTATTTCAGCTTGAATATAGTTAATGACCCATTTCCGCAGGCCTCTGTGATAAAGAATTCCACAGTCACTATCCACTAAGAAAAAAATAAATCCTCCTCATTTCTGTCCTGGCTTGGGTGAGTCCTACTCTAAGATTATACCTTCCGGTCCTAGACACTTCCTCAAACAGAAAAAGACCTTTCTGCAAATCCTAAGAATCTTGCGTGTTTCAATAAGAATGCCTCTCATTCTTCCAAATTCGAGTACAGGCCCAACTTACTCAACCTTTCTTCATAAGACAGCCTCCCCCATACCTGGGATTAATCCAATTAACCTTCTCTGAACTGCCTCCAATGTCAGTACATCTTTCCTTAAAAAAAAGACCAAAATTACCAAATCACAATCCAGATGTGGACTAATTACTGTCTCTATATTTTTGGCAAGACTTCCCTATTTTTATACTCTGTTCTGTTTGAAAAAAAAAAATCTGCACAGCTCTTCCCAGTCACACTCCTCCAGGGCCCATTCCAACTGGTTCAAAGAGCTACTTTCTCCAGCATTATCACTAAAAGTGCAACCTCTGGATATTTTGGTTTGGAATGCTCCTCTGCAAGGGGCATTTCCTTTGTCTCTTGGGCCATTTTACAACATTCAACAATGACAACATTGCTATGCAAATGCAATTTATGTTCAATCATCGCAAGAGAATAGTAATATTTGTGCAAAAGGAAATGGAGTTGGAAGAAGTGCAGACTGTGTGTGCAAATTAGAGTTTATTTGTTAACTAAGATGGCAGAACATTATTGAGAAACAGTCACTGCTGATTTAACATGGGTAGATGATGTCCTATTGACAATTTAAACATTGATTTCTTTTTCTTGTCATCAACAGAATATATGGGTGCCATCTTCTGATATTTTTGTATATGGGAGAATTGGATCGTTCAGAGGCCACCTCCTTGTCCACTATCTGTGCTTCTAATTGCCCCCTAATTGGGGCAATCGCCCCCACCCCACCCCAACACACACACACACACACACAAATATTTGCAGGGGTGACAGATAATCAGAGAAGGCAAATTGAGGCCTTTCAGATACCATTAACTGACCGTTTAGGTGTCTTAATTGCTGCCAAGTGAAGAATTCAGCCATGGGCCTTCTTGCACATCATCTAATTGCTGTGATCGTGAAAAAGAGGTGATATCTGACTGGAGGAAATCTACCCAATTATTTCCCCTAATATCCATCTCCAAAGAGGAAAATTCTATGTCTTATTGTTGTCTATATTTAATGTGTTTTATGTGTGAGATCAGTGTGTTGGCTTACCCTCAGAATGATCTGACCCAATTTAAAACAGGACATCTTGTGCACCTCATCATGCATACGGGGCAATCTAGGATCAGAGGACATCATCTCAGAATAAGAAGTCATACATTTAAGACAGATGAGGAGGAATTTCTTCTCTCGGGGGGAGTGACTGTGTAGATTTCTTTACCACAGAGGGCTGTTGAGGCTGGGTTGTCAAGTATATTTAAAGCCAAGATAGACAGATTCTTAATCCATAAGGAAATTGAGCGTTATAGGAAATAGGCAGGAAAATAAAATTCAGGATCATCAGTTCAGCCATGATCTCATCAAGTGGCAGAACAGATATAGTGGGCTGAATGGTCTTTTCAAACAGTCAGAGTCATAGAGATGTACAGCATGGAAACAGGCCCTTTGGTCAAACTTGTCCATGCCGACCAGATATCCCAACCCAATCTAGTCCCACCTGCCAGCACCCGGCCCATATCCCTCCAAACCCTTCTTATTCATATACCCATCCAGATGCCTTTTAAATGTTGCAATAGTATTGGCCTCCACGACTTCCTCCGGCAGCTCATTCCATACACATATCACCCTCTATGCGAAAATGTCCCTTACGTCTCTTTTATATCACTCCCCTCTCACCCTAAACCTATGCCCTCTAGTTCTGGACTCCCCCACGCCAAGGAAAAGACTTTGTCTATTTATCCTATCCTTGCCCCTCATGATTTTATAAACCTCTATAAGGTCACCCCTCAGCCTCCAACGCTCCAGGGAAAACAGCCCTAGCCCATTCAACCTCTCCTTATAGCTCAAATCCACCAACCCTGGCAACATCCTTGAAAATCTTTTCTGAACCCTTTCAAGTTTCACAACATCTTTCCGATAGAAAGGAGACCAGAATTGCATGCAATTTTCCAAAAGTGGCCCAACCAATGTCCTGTACAGCCACAACATGACCTCCCAACTCCTGTCCTCAATACTCTGACCAATAAAGGAAAGCATACCAAACGCCTTCTTCACTATCCTATCAACCTGTGAATCCACTTTCAAGGAGCTACGAACCTGCACTCCAAGGTCTCTTTGTTCAGCAACACTCCCTAGGACCTTACCATTAAGTGTATAAGTGCTGTTAAGATTTGTTTTCCCAAAATGCAGCACCTCACATTTATCTAAATTAAACTCCATCTGCCACTTTCAACCCATTGGCCCATCTGATCAAAATCCCATTGTAATCGGAGGTAACCTTCTTCGCTGTCAACTACACCTCCAATTTTGGTGTCATCTGCAAATTTACTAACTATACCTCTTATGCTCACATCCAAATCATTTATGTAAATGATGAAAAGTCGTGGACCCAGCACAGATCCTTGTTGCACTCCACTGGTCACGGGCCTCCAGTCTGAAAAATAACCCTCCATTACTATCTTCTTATTCCTATACCAATCTGGATATCTTTGAAATGTTGTAATTCTACCAGCTTCCATCCCTTCCTCTGGGAGCTCATTTCATGCACACAAAAAGTTGTCCCTCAAGTCCCTTTTAAATCTTTTCCCTCTCACTTTAACCCTATGCCCTCTAGTTTTTGACTGCCCCACCCCAGGGAAAAGACTTTGTCTGTTTACCCTATCAATGCCCCTCATAATTTCACAAACCTCTAAGATCACCCCTCAGTTTCTAACGCTCGAAGGAAAATAGCTGCAATCTCTCCCTATAGCTCAAACTCTTTAACCCTGGCAACATCTTTGTAAATCTTTTCTGAACCCTTTCAAGTTTCACAACATCCTTTCTATAGCAGGGAGATCAAAACTGAATGCAGTATTCCAATAGTGTCCTAACCACAACAATAAAGGCAAACTTACTAAATGCCTTCTTCACTATCCTATCTACCTGTGACTCCACTTTCAAGGAACTATGAACCTGCACTTCAAGGTCTCTTTGTTCAGCAGCACTCCCCAGGACCTTACCATTAAGTGTATAAGTCATGTCCTGATTTGCCTTTCCAAAATGAAGCACCTCACATTTATCTAAATTAAACTCCATCTGCCAATCCCAAATATAACTGGGTTACAATTGCCTATCTTAATCCAGCAGCACTAGAAAGAGATTCCATTGTACTCTGAGGTAACCTTCTTCATTGTCCACCATAGATCCAATTTTGGTGTCATCTGCAAACTTATGTTCACTCTTATATTCACATCGAAATCATTTATATAAATGATAAAAAACAGTGGACCCAGCACTGTTCCTTGTGGCACACCGCTGGTCACAGGCCTCCAGTCTGAAAGGCAACCCTCCACAACCACCCTGTCTTCTACCCTCGAGCCAGTTCTGTATCCAAATAGATAGTTCTCACTCTATTTCCATGTGATCTAACCTTGCTAACCAGTCTACCATGAGGAACTGTCGAACACCTTACTGAAGTCTATATAGATCACGTCCACTGCTCTGACCTCATCAATCCTCTTTGTTACTTCTTCAAAAATAAATGAAACAAGAAAAAAGTTTCCCTCTGCACTTCATTTCAGATGATTTATAGAAGTGCTATACTTTCAAAAGAGAAAATAGTTATATTAAAAACTGATGAGATATAAAAATAGACTATTTAATTTTTTTTTAAATTAAAAGCATCATATTCTGTGTGTGTTAGGTTTAGAATAAATAGTGTTGCTGCTCATGTCCTCACCTTCTCAGTCTGATTCACCCATCACCATGGTCTCTGAACAACACTGCCTTCGAGTTAAGTAATGCCTAATTTTTCCATAGTTCTGAAATATCCTGTCGCTTTAGAATCCTCACATATTCGCATTTCTTTAATTCTGAGCATCTCTAACTTTAAATGCTTTACCAATGTACACCTCTCTGCCTTTCTACTTTTAAAAATACTCAATGAGCAAGCTTTTGTTTATCTGTCCAAATATCCCATATGGCCTGACATCATCTTTGGTATTATAATGCCCAAAGCGATTTGACGTATTTTGTATATTTTTAATATACTAAAGCATAAGTTCTTGTTGTGTTTTAAATAATCTAGAACACAAATCTAAAATTTAAAATAAATAAGACATTTCCTCCTGATTTATCTTATTTTCCTTTTTATCGTTTAAAACAGTGACATTTAGACAGATGTACCAGATTTGTTATCTTATTTTAAATTCAAGTCAGCTCTCTCTGCTGTGTTACTTTCTAAGTGGAACTGGAGCCATTTCACTGCCAAACAGTGTTTTGACAGATATAACTGGGTTACAATTGCCTATCTTAATCCAGCAGCTCTAGAAAAAGAGAGCAAGTCTCTTTAAAAAAAAATAAGATTTATTTGCT
The DNA here is from genome assembly GCF_047496795.1 of Chiloscyllium punctatum. Lineage (NCBI taxonomy): Eukaryota > Metazoa > Chordata > Chondrichthyes > Orectolobiformes > Hemiscylliidae > Chiloscyllium > Chiloscyllium punctatum. The sequence continues at coordinate 12,179,688 of NC_092787.1, read as the reverse complement.
CTGTTGCCCAATAAAAAAAATATTAAATTTGAAGAATTTGAGATTTTCATGACAAAAACTCCAATCAGATCCCATGTTGCTCAGAATCTGACTTTTGCAAGTCAACTTTAGGTAAGTTTACAGGAGGACCTCCTGAAGAATAGGCTTCATGTTGTTATGAATGCACATAAACCTATAATTTAAATGTTATTTATTCATTGAAAAAGATGTCGGTGCCACAGGAAAAGCTGATGTGTACTGCTCTTCTGCAGTTGCCCTCAGCTCTATATAACTGTCCATAAATTTCTAGACTGCTTAAGTAGCCAACCACATAAAAGGCCATAGTGAGTGAGAAAAGTGAGTTTCCTGGCCGAAACTGCATTAATTATGTTTATATGACAGCAGACAGTCAAAGTCAATTTACTGATGCTATCTTTCTTTCTTCAATCTTTAAGTAAAGATACTGAATAAAGATCTGTCGATGTGACATTTTAACTCTGAATTTACTGTGCAGAAACAGGCCATTCAGCTGTGCCAACCCACACTAGCCTTTATGCTCCATTCAAGCATCACATCCTTCTTCACTTATCAGGGTAATGCTCTATTACTTTCTCCTTTGTATTCTTGTCTGGCTTCTCCTTAAATTCATCAATGCTATTCATTTCAACTGTTCTCTGTAGTTGAATTGTAAATTGGGCGGCACGGTGGTTAGCACTGCTGCCTCATAGCGCCAGAGACCCGGGTTCCATTCCTGCCTCAGGCGACTGACTGTGTGGAGTTTGCACATTCTCCCAGTGTCTGTGTGGGTTTCCTCCGGGTGCTCCGGTTTCCTTCCACGCTCCAAAAATGTGCAGGTTAGGTGTATCGGCCGTGCTAAATTGCCCGTAGTGTTAGGTGATGGGGTAAATGTAGGGGAATGGGTCTGGGTGGGTTGCGCTTCGGGGGGGGGGGGGGGGGTTGGTGTGGACTTGTTGGGCCAAAGGGCCTGTTTCCACACTAAGTAATTTTTTAAAAATATGAAGATTTCATCATTTTAATATTTGTGGAGAGCCATTTGCACTCTTAAAATTTATGTGCCTTTCTTTCCTGTGCACTGTGCAGTAGTGTCACATTTACCATACTAGCAAACTAGAGGCAGTTATGAAGAGGGATTGGGGAAAAGAATGTCTAGCTGAGCTTTTAATGAAATTAAGACAACTAGGGACAGGCAATATATGTAGAATTACCAACACTACCCACATACTGAAAACAAAATTGAAAAAGGACCTCAATATAAAATTGTTATTTTGGATCTATCGTCTCCGTAAAATGGTATGTGGAGTACCGTCTTATGCTCTGAACTTGCAGAGCAGTAAATGGCTTCCAATTGATTTTCTCATGTGCCCTTCTCAAAACGGCAAATCCTCATTCTTCCCACTCCTGAGAATTTCGAGATTGAGTGGCCTACAATTTGTAGCAAAGAGATATCTTCTTACAATTTTTATAAAATAATATTATATTTATTGATCAAAGGTTACAGGGAGTTCAATGAATATGCAAGATTTCATAAGTCATTTGCAGATATTGTTTTTTGTGAATGAAAGAATTCTGATAACATGAGTGAATGAGCAATTTTTTTTAATTGGCTGCCTTCCCAGATTTATTCTGAAAAGATATTGGGTAGAATCTGAGAGGGACCTGGGCTATGATAAGAACCTGGGAGAATTGAGAGAAGTTGAGCGAGGCCTTCCTGACAATGAAAGCAACTAGCTGCATGTTCCAAATAACGAGAGGAGATTCTCACTAGACACTGGCAAGATGCCGATTAAAGGGGATTACTGCTTGTTGTCTGCCCATTTCACTGCAGACTTTACCTCAGTAATATGCAACTTCTTATTCTATCACCTGAGCTGAACAAATCAGACGCTAACAAATCTTGACATGAAGTCTGAGCGGTTACCTAGCAGTTTCTGCTCACTACTTCCTACCAAGGCCCTCCATCTAGGACACCCAATATCAGTATCTCAGGGCACACACCCATGAACAGTGATTGCACACACCATATCCACTGACTTTGGCACTGGATATTTGCCAGCCCCTCCACATTGTCATGGCACATCTCTGATCCATTTACAATATGTTTCTGCACTTTAAAAGGTACACCTCAGGGTTAACTGACAACTAACAGGATCAGGCATCCAGCTTAGGGATTGTACCAGGCTGCATCTCAGGTATGTTCACTTGCTGTTATAGTGTTTACTCACTTTGAGCCTACCTGGATGCTTATAGTATCCCTGCGTTGCCTTTTCGTACTTTCCAGTCTGAATCAGAGCTGTCAGGTTCATGGTACTTCAGTCTTGCCTTGCCTTTCAGTGCAGACACACAATCAAGAAGTTTAACATGGTTGACAGCTGTTTTCAGTTAAGGGAAATAGCCTTCCATCAAGGACCCCGGCACAGTAAGGGCAACCTCCAATAACTGTCTTGGATGCAGTCAGTCAGCCTCTTGGGGTGGTCAGGATCCTTTCCTTGTGAGGATGAGGAACTGAATTTCAGAACATGTTCGTTCTGCCTTCATGTGGGTTGTTTTCTCCTGTAATGAGAGAAGAGGAGGAATTGAGCGAGATGAAAGTGGCTGGCACAACTGTTAGTGTTGTGCTGGTGCAGGTAGGGGAAAATGGTGATGTATCCCAAGTGAATGAGTAAGAGTAGAGGCATGCAGGGTTAGCGGTGTGGGGTTTGAGGTGGGTGACAATGAGTGAGAGGAGATGTTGCATACAATAGTAAAAAGGGGTTGAGCCTTGAAGGGAAATTGGTGAAGAAGAGACAGAGTGATAAAGAGGTAGCAGAGAGACAATAGCAGCACTTACCCTGGTGGATCAGAGAAGGTCATTCTCTGGATGGCTGGGCTGGGCATTCTCAGGATGGCTGGATTGCACTGATTTGTGTGGCAACCAAGGACCAGGTTGGCAAGGCCTGTTGTCATGGCCTCCTTTGGCAGTCCTGGAGATTGAGGATGGTACTCCTGTGCACCACCCCATGGAAAAGAACCTCTAGGCGCCTGTCCTCAAAGTTAGTACAAAATTCCCCTCTCTGCCATGACATTTGCCATGGGCAAATATCACAAACTGTACAGGGCAGTTTGGGTTTGTCAGCGTGTGTCCAGGTGCAAAATAATCTTTAAAAGATGGCACTGTCAACAGGAATGCTGATCTATTTCAAAATATCTGGTCAGCGGCAAGTTTTTCCAGTTATGGCAAGTAGTAGAATAAGGCAAACATTGAGTTGCTATTGGATTGGGCAGATAGATAATGAGGTAGTTTTGGGACAAAACTTACTAAGCCTCATGGACATGAGCCTTCCGTGAAATTCAATTAAGTTGACATGTAGCCGGAAAAAAAATTTAAGGTTCAGCCTGTTGTCATTGCAGACTATTAAAGAAAAAGTTAAAATCCATTAGTTTAGATTTGAGTTTTTGCTATAGCTAGTTATGACAATCCGAAATCCTTAAAGTAAACCTTGCATCCAAAAAAAATGTCTGCTTTATTTAGTTTTCATTGGAACAGAGGGCCAGACAGTGAAAAAAATGCATGCTACTTTTGTAAAAGAAGCAATTTAGGGGAAGCAACGGCCTAGTGATATTATTGCAGGACTATTAATCCAGAGACTGAGAAAATGTTCTGGGGACCACTGGGTTTGAATCCCGCCATGGCAAATCGTGGAATTTGAATTCAATAAATATTTGGAATCAAGAGTTTAATGATGACCGTGAATCCATTGTCGATTGTTGGGAAAAAGCCATCCAGTTCACTGATGTCCTTTAGTGAAGGACACTGCCAACCTCAACTGGTCTGGCCTACATGTGACTCCAGATGCACAGCAATGTGGTTGACCCTTAATTGCCCCTTTTGGGTAATTAAGGATGGGCAATACATGCTGGCTTAGCCAGCGATGCCCTCATCCCATGAATTAATAAAAACAAAATTACCAATGAGTTCTGGACAACACCAGACTGATCTCAACTCATAGCTTTAATGTAAAGAAATTGTTAAGTGTTGATGTGGGATGCTCTTAAATTGTCCTAAAACAAAATGCATTTACAGAATCCAACCATTCATGTTGCTATATTCAATCCCACCTAAGCAAATAATTGATAATGTAATATTTACATGGGTAAACCAGTGCATTAATTTGAATGCTTCTATAATCCATATCCTGAGATTAGAATTAACAAACATTGTAAAAGCCTGTGTGTGGACATTTAGATTTGAAGTAAGGGACTACAATGCTAAGGCCAGAAGCCTTATGTTTCAGGTCAGTCTCCACAGTAAAGAGTAATCTGAAAGAATGATCATGCCAGAAACAATTCTCAGCCATGCATTTTAGAATCAGCACTGACTGTTCGCTCGCATATTAATTTGCTGTCCATGAAATAACACTACTTCATGATCATATTAGACTTAACTTTATAGCATCTTAGGTAAAAACAATGACTGCAGATACTGGAAACCAGATTCTGCATTAGTGGTGCTGGAAGAGCACAGCAGTTCAGGCAGCATCCAAGTAGCTTCGAAAATCGACGTTTCAGGCAAAAGCCCGATTTATAGCATCTTAGTCAGCCTACTTTGGAATAATTGAAAAAATGTGTATGATAGCACGTGTGAAAGATGTAATATATAATCTACATCTTAAGATGGCCCTTTGCTTGACCTTAGTTTGACTTTGGGTGATATGAGCACATTGCAAACAGAAGATGCTCAGATTGCTTACAGGAGTCATCAGCATCACTACATCACAGCACATGAAAATATCTAAAGATGATATAAAACCTACCCTTTATATCTCTCATGGTCCTCAAATGCAACCCTCTCCCTTCTTTGATGCCCTTTTACTGCCCAAGTTGCATCCCAATTCCTTGCGCTCATTGTTAAGCTTATAACTCCTATTTTCCACACAGCACCGAGCTCTGGAACTGCACCAGACAATGTTTCAACACCAGGGAGTGGGGAGGGGGCTACGGCTGGTCAGGTGCATAACCTCAATCAGGCTGATAGAATCATAATATTGAGATTTTCCATGTTCCTATATAAATAATATGGAGCTGTCTGGGAGCAGTCCTCTCTTGCAAGGGTGGATTGGTTGAATTGGTGGATTTACTGGTCAATTCCACTTGAAGAGGTCATTAGGTGACAAATCACATGCCTGAAAGAACACATAAGAGATTGATTTATTTTTAAAAAGTTGCACTTATCCTGAAGAAACAATGCAGTTACATTACAATATCTTGAAATTATTTTGTAAGTGTTAAAATTTCCTGAAAATTAATTAAAACATATTTAATTTTCAATTTTAAATTGAGTCTGAAATTGAGCTATAATCCAGAAACTTCCTAGGGAATAAAATATTAAGCAAGAATCACTAGGTTACTTTGACTTCATATCTTCAACCAAACATTTGAAGGATCATTCATGCCTCTGCTTTTGGAGATCAACTCATTGACATGTGATTACTACTCATTACTGAAAATTCTTTCCCACCATTGATTATAGCTCAGTTGGCTGTACAGCTGGTTTGCACTGTAGAGAGTGTTGTCAACAATTCCCAAATCAGCTGAGGTTACCATAAAGGACCCTCTTTCTCAACCTCCCCCCTTGCCTAAGGAATAGTGACTCAGGTTAAAACACCACAAATTGGCTCTCTTTAAATGGATCAGCAGTTCTATGGTTTGGAAGACAATGGTTCTGGAAGGTTCCCTGTAATATGTTCGGGCCGTGGTAAACCTTTTTGTTTTTTAAAAAAAACTGATGTTTTCAAATCAACCTGTTTGGAAAACACATGTCTGGGGCAAAATGGTATTTGAACATGACTTCTGGCCCAGAGACACTGTGCCCCAAGAACCTTCCATTATTAATGATATTTTTATCTTAACAAACTAATAAATCCCATGCCATTGTTAATGGCAAATCGAAAATAAGTATTTCGCAACAACGACATGTTCTATAGCAGAATATCCTGTGTATTTGGCTTAACCAATTATGGTCATAAAATCTAACATGGCCAGGACTGAAATATGATCTACTACTTGCTCTCTTCTTTCTGAGTAAACACTATAATTAGTCAGGTCAATTAGACACCAACTCTTGTGCTCAGGGAAGTCTTATATTAAAACGAAGATGTTTCAGCGATATTTAGAATTCTCAGCCAAGTAATCATTTTAGCTGAAGGAAACATTTGGACAGCTTTAAACTTTTAGTTTCAGGAGCTGGACGGAGAGAGCGCGCACTCCAGCCAGCTCTGAACAAGAACGGGAGTGGGGAAGCATTGGACAGAAGGGAATCGGACAAGAACGGGGTGCTTGAACTAGCCCCAGCGTCCAGTGTGAAACAAAAAAAAACTTAAAATGCAAAATTATGTAAAATACAAATACCATGAAAAGTAAAAGGAAATCGAATTTCCGGATTTATTCCGGTTTGCTTTTCTCGAAAAGCATTTTGGCTGCCGGAGGCAGTTTGTCATAAAAATATTCCCAATTCTTTTTCCACTAGGCGACTCCCACATCACTGAGAAGACACGCATTCACTGCATTTCTCAGGATTTCTGGTAGCGTACATAGTTTTTTAAAAAAAAATACGTTTTTTGTTCGTTAAAGTTTGTGTCTTCTATCGGTTACAATCCAATCTCGCAGACAACTCGCCGACGTGTGTTTGTTTCTTTGTATTGGTTGCCCGGCAACAGTGTAACAATCTTCAGGAGCAGGCTCCGGGGACAGTCTCCACAGTGGGGAGCACAGCACCAGAATGGCGAAACCTCCAGCCGAGAAGCCGCCAAAAGATATGGTACATCAACTGGCATTTGACCGTGAGTCGATCAGGAAAGAACTGCACTCTCTGAAACTGAAAACCACCTTTAATATCAACCCCCGCTCCAAATGTAAGTGATCGCAGTTACTTGTGACTGGGGAATAAACTGTGCGTCCAGTTTTAGTAGCCTCCAGATAGGAAACAGTCTGTGAATCATAAACAGATTCCAATAGCATCTCATTAATTGGAACTCAAGTAGTGAACACAAAAGTGGGAATTTTAAACTAGAAAATACTGAAAATATGTTAACCAAAAAGGAACATAATGACTGTTAGGAGAAAGTGCATCTCATCCATTTCCCCACCTCTGCCCTCGAAACCCCCCCCCCCCATCAATTTCCGTATACATTAAATCATCCTCCATCATTTCCACCACCTATTAATGGGCCCCACCAGAGTTCTATATTTCCCTCCCCTATCTGCATTCCATAAAGACCATTCCCTCCACGTCTCTCTTGTCAGGTTCACGCCCCTCACCAACCCACCCTCCCCTCCCTGCCACCACAGGAATTGCAAAACCTATGCCCTCACCTGTATCCATTGCTCCCAATGTGGTATCCTCTACATTGGGGAGACAGGACGCCTACTTGCAGAATGCTCCAGAGAATATCTCCAGGACTCCCACACCAACCAGCCCATGGCTGAATACTTCAACACCACCCCCCACTCCGCCAAGGACATGCAAGTGCTGGGCCCACTCCATTGCCAAACCCCAGCCACCCAATGTCTGGAGGAAGAATGCCTCATCTTCTGCCTTGGGACCCTCCAACCATATGTGATCAATGTGGATTTCCTCATTTCCCCTCTCCCCACCTTATCCCAGATCCAACCTTCCAACTCGGCACCACTCTCATGACCTGTCCTACCTGTCCATCTTCCTTCCCTACTCCACCCTCCTCTCCAACCTATCACCATTACCCCCAACTTCATCTACCTATCGCACGCTCAGCTACCTTACCCAAGCCCCACCCCCTCCCATTTATCTCTCCGCCCCTTGGCTCACAAGTCTCATTCTGAGGAAGGGCTTTTGTCCAAAATGTCGATTCTCCTGCTCCTCGGATGCTGCCTGGCCTGCTGTGCTTTTCCAGCACCACACTCAACCATAATGATTGTTACCCAATCAATAATCTGAGACATGTATTTGCTCAACACAGTAACTAGAGAATTTAAATAATTAATTATACAAATCTTAAAAGAAAAGCTAGTATCAGTAATGGTAATCTGGTATCCATCATTGTCCTAAAACCCACCTGATTTACTGAGGTCCTTTCATGACAGAAATTTGCTGGCATTAGAGAGTCAGGCACGTGTACTAATCCAGACCTATAACAATGTGGTGAACTCTGATCTGCCCACTGATATAGAAGTAGTAAACCCCGAATTGGCAAACCATTCTGTTTATTTCAAGCACATTACTCACCAAGCACGTTCTCAATGTCGTGGACAATAAATGCTGGTCTTGTCATCATCATCCCCATCCTCTGAATGAATAGAATAAAACAACAGGGTTGGTTCGCATCAATCTAGTTGCTTAGGGTATTCATGACCAATGGATGTTTCAAAGTATTTTACAGCCAATCAAATACTGTTTAAAGTGCTGTCACTACTGTAATTTAGAAAGCACAACAGTTAATTTGCACACAGTAAGCTGTCACAAATAGTAAAGGAGTAGATTAGATTAGATTCCCTACAATGTGGAAACAGGCCCTTGGGCCCAACAAGTCCACACCGACCCTCCGAAGAGCAACCCACCCTGACCCATTCTCCTAATATTTACCCCTGACTAATGCATCTAACACTACAGGCAATTTAGCTTGTCCAATTCACCTAACCTGCACATCTTTGGACTGTGAGAGGAAACCAGAGCACCCAGAAGAAACCCACGTAAGACAGGGGAAGAATGTGCAAACTCCCACAGACAGTTGCCCAAGGCAGGAATTGAACCCAGGTCCCTGGTGTTGTGAGGCAGCAGTGCTAACCACTGAGCCACATGCCTCCCAGTAATGAACAGCTAATATACCTTTTATCATGTTGATTGAGATATTGGTCAGGATATCTGGGAGAATTGCCTTACTTTTTGAAATTGTGCCATGGGATCATTTATATCCAGTTGAAAATACGTTAACCAAAAAGGAACATAATGACTGTTAGGAGAAAGTGCATCTCATCCATTTCCCCCACCTCTGCCCTCGAACCCCAACCGCAACAAGGACAGAACCCCCCACCTTCCTTTAAAACCACAACTTTTAAAGAAAGCATTCAAACAGCCATACCAAAGAGATTATTTATTCATCCAAGCAATGCATTATGGGACAACTTGGAAAATACAGACTGGGTCAGTCATGCGAGGTTGAGAGTTTGTGGCTAAAAACACATTCCAACCAACCATCACTTTAAGAATTATACTAGACAAACATAAGAATGAGGTGTAGGCCTCCAAACCTTCAACATTGTTATGTCATTCAATAGTTGATCTTTTATCAGAACTCCACCTTCTTGCATTATCCCCATTTTCCTTAATTCCCTTAGTTCCCAAAAATCTATTGAAATTGGTCTTGAACAAATTCAATGACTGATCATCCACAGCTGCTTAGAATAGAGAATTCCAAAGATTCACAATCGTTTCAGTGAAAAATTCTCCTCATCTCAGTCCTAAACGGTTAACCCCTTATTCTGAGAATGATTCAGCTAATGCTACCAGTAGCTAGGTAAAACACTTATTCTTTATTTACAGATTCCTTGCAAGATACTAACTGATCAACAGTTAAAATTCAATTGATATATCTTAAGTATCAAATCAATGCAGTATTTTGGGAAAGATATATGTATAAAGTTTGGGGAAATATAGGTAGCATTTCCAGAGAAACTACACACTCACAAAACTAAGTAAATTAATAGCAATTATCATTAAAGAGGAATCTGATACTGGTAAAGTTTAGATTATAAAGATATTATTAAAACTTTCTGTTTGGATTTGGAAGTGCCTTACTTCTCTCTTTTCCATCCTTTTTATCTGAGCAACATTGAATTCAAGCTTGTTAAATGTTCAAAACCTTAAATAGGCCATCTGTGGAAGAAGGACCTCTTGCAGCAAGATGAATTTTAGATATTAATTCCAATGTGTGACAAAAAGGATATTTGAATTATTAATTACATGAGTGAGCCTCAAGATATAATAGGCAAAAGTGAGGACTGCAGATGCTGGAAACCAAAGTCTCGATTAGTGGTGCTGGAAAAGCACATCAGGTCAGGCAGCATCCGAGGAGCAGGAAAATCGACGTTTCGGGCAAAAGCCCTTCATCAGGAATCTCAAGATAAAATAGGTCAAAATAGAGGAACTTTAGAACTGTGCTCCACTATCATGTGCACCTTACAAAATCTGTCTTCCTCAGAAAACTGTCAAACATCTTGGAACCTATTTCCAGGGTTTAAAAAATACAGACTCTCTGCTAAGTGATCGAAATTCTTATGGCTGGGACAGGCGAGAGAAAATTCTTGACCAACTGGTTTATCTTGAGGAACAGTGTCCAATCCAAAAACAATTATTGGCTAGGGGCTAGAATTATTGTTATAAGATATGATTGGCTGTATAGAAGTCAACTTATTGCTCCCTTTTTACTGAAGAAAGTACATGTTTGGGGTGCACAGCTTTCCAAACTTTTGTCCATGAGAACAAATAACTATGAAAGCCTGTGCTACAGCCAGTCCCTCTATGTCTGTATTTGATTCGGTGAATGCTGCCTACTCTTGAATAATCTTTCTTGCGGTAAACATTTAGCTTTTCCAGAAATTATTGGCATCATTTCTGAACGGTCAAAAAAAAAAATGGGGTAGGCAAATTGACAGTAGAAATGGTGCATATTGGCCAGTGGCACATTATTTCAAGATGGCAGCTGGCATAGAAATTTATACTAACAATTCAGATTAAAGTGCTAAAAATATGATGCAGCAAACTTGAGGAAAAAAATATTGTTTTCAACAGCATAGTGACGTGGGGAGAAATATCTTACTTTTCATCACTTCTACAAGGAAGAAGTCTCTTAAAAAGGACATGAAATCTGACTTTAAGCTTGTCAGGCTGTTTCACAAATGATGCTTGGAATATAAAAGTTGTTTTGTTGCGATAGAGAATATTAACTTATTTTCAACTTTAAATAATATCAATAATATGTGATTAGTATATTATATACTAGCGCAATGTGCATAATATATTTATTTCATCAACAGTTCATTGTATAACGGGGAAACCTAATGTCCAAGATTTAGAAATGGACAGTGAAGAGGACCGTATGTACTGTATTATTTATTTTGCATTTCAATTAGTATAGAATTTTTACATGTTATGTGAACATTATTTTGCGCTATTGAATCTGAAGATTTTTTCTATTTTGTTTCTAGAGAATTTAGCAAAAATACTCTGGCGTAATTTTTTGGAACCTAGGATGAAATATACAGTGCCACAAACAGAAGCACAGGAGATTGGCTGGATAACTACTCCCCTGGTAAAGACATGAACATCATAGAGTCACAGAAATGTACAGCACGGAAACAGATCCCTCGAAACAACCTCTCTATGGCTACCACATATCCTAAACAAATCCAGTCCCATTTGCCAGAACTTGGCCCATATCCCTCCAACTCCTTCCTATTCATATGCCCATCCACATGCCTTTTAAATGTTGTAATTGTACCAGCCTCCACCACTTCCTCTGGCAGCTCATTCCATACATGCAACACCCTCTGCTCGAAAAAGTTGCCCCTTAGGTCCCTTAAAATCTTTCTCCTCTCACCCTAAATTTATGCCCTCCCGTTCTGGACTCCCCCACCCCTGCGAAAAGACCTTGTTCTAGTCATCCTATCCATGCCAATCATGATTTTCTTAACCTCTTTAAGGTCATCCCTCAGCCTCTGATACTCCAGGGAAAACCGCCCCAGCCTATTCAGCCTCTCCCTGGAGCTCAAATCCCCAACCCTAAAAACATCCTTGTAAGTCTTTTCTGAACCCTTCCAAGTTTCACAACATCCTTGCTATAGGACGGAGACCAGAATTGCACACAATATTTAAAAAAATGGCCTAACCAGTGTCTTGTACAGCCGCAAAATGACCTCCCATTTCCTTTATTCAATGCTCTAATCAAAAAGGAAAGCATACCAAATGCCTTCTTCACTATCCTATCTACCTGTGACTCCACTTTCAAGGAACTGTGGACCTGCACTCCAAGATCTCTTTGTTCAGCAACACTCTCCAAAACCTTACCAGTAAGTTATACGTCCTGCCCTGATTTGCCTTTCCAAAATGCTGCACCTCACATTTATTTAAATTAAACACCATCTGCCACTCCTTGGCTATTGGTCCAACTGATCAAGATCCTATTGTACTCTGAGGTAACCTTCTTCTTTGGGGAAAAAAAAAATTCAAAGGGGAAACGTAACTGTTAAAAATCTATCAAGAAAAAGTTGGTTGAATTGAGTAGTTCACTAATGAAGAAATTTAAAACTTATAAGATGGCATTTCAGACAAGGCCAAAGAAATGTGTATAAAAACTACAGATTGAATGTAATCAAGTTTCTGTAACAGATTAATGAGTTGTAAAACAGTTCTTGAAATGATCTGTTATTTTGTATTATGACTATGTTGTAGGTTATTCGACTGTGGGTCCACTGTTTCTGGAAAAATGGTTTTGATGCACTTAGCCACTGAAAATCAAATCACCGGTTAGGGTGGACAGAAACTTACAGGCACCCCATTTTATCACCTTAAACAATCATTTCTCATACTGGCACACGATTGCAGACAGTACTATCTACATTATGCACCGAAAAGCCTTGATAAGGTTTCTTCGACGGCTGCCAAATCTGTAAAATACCATAAGACCATAAGAAATAGAAGCAGAATTAGACCATTTGGCCCACGTTTCACCATTCAATCGCTGATATGTTTCTCAACCCAGTTCTCCTGCCTTCACCCCATAACCTTTAATCCCCTTACTGATCAAGAACCTCTCTCTTAAATACACTCAATAACTTGGCTTCCACAGTCTTCTGCGGCAATTAGTTCGTAGAGTCATAGAGATGTACAGCATGGAAACAGACCCTTTGGTCCAACCCATCCATGCCGACCAGATATTCCAACCCAATCTAGTCCCACCTGCCAGCACCCGGCCCATATCCCTCCAAACCCTTCCTATTAATATACCCATCCAAATGCCTCTTAAAATATTGCAATTGTACCAGCCTCCACCACTTCCTCTGGCAGGTCATTCCATACCTGTGAACAAGGTGTCCTTTAGGTCCCTTTTATATCTTTCCCCTCTCACCCTAAACTATACCCTCTAGTTCTGGACTCCCTGAGGATTCACCATCATTTCACTGAAGAAATTCCTCCTCATCTCAGTTCTAAATGGTCATCTCTTCACTCTCCTACAAGTGAAAACATCTTCTCTACATCCACTCTATCCATTCTGTAAAAGTTTCAGTCAGATCCCTTTCATCCTTATACATCCAAATACAGACCCAGAGTCCTCAATCACACCTCATGTGACAAGCCCTTCACTCCCAGGATCATTCTTGTAAGGGTCCTCTGGACCCTCTCCAACAGTAGCACATCCTTCCTTAGATATGGGGCCCAAAACTGCTGACAATATTCAAATTGTGGTCTGACCGGAGCATTATGCAGCCTCAGCAGTGGATCTCTGCTCTTGTATTTGTAGCCCTCTTGAAAGGCTAACATTGCATTTGCATAACATCACTAACATCGCAACTGCTAATTAAGCCTGCATGTTAACTTGAAAAGAATCCTGAACTAGGACACTCAAGTCCTTTTGTGCTTCAGATTTCAGAAGAACCATCACCAAGAATAACAAAGGTATTAAGCACTTGGGAATGGAATTACCTAAAAGTTATTTCCAAATCGAACAGCATTCTTTCTGGGATCTATACCGTCTCTCTTTAAAATGCTGCTGGGTTAAAAACCTGAAATCCCCCTCTCTTACTTCACTGACAGCCTGACTTTATTATGTAAACTGCCATGATTTAAGAAGTTAGCTCTTCAGCAGCTTCTCATGAGTAATTAGAAATGGGCAATAAATGCTTGCCTTGGCAATAATGATTATAGTTGAGAGTGTGTTGCTGAAAAAGCACAGCAGGTCAGGCAGCATCAGAGGAGCAGGAGAATCAACATTTCAGGCAAAAGCCCTTTCCTGACTAAGAGTAAATTACTGATAAAAATTAACATATGCTGTAATATATTCAGTTAAAACCACTTCGTACATTACTGAATTTAAAATAAATCAAAACATTCACAAGTTACTAATCATATTACATTTAGCAAAAGTTGTTATCAATTATACTAACCCAAAATATAGTTCTTGTGTTCCAGAGAAATTTCTTAACCATGATTTCTTGCATTTCTGAAAGCCGTCAGGTGAAAAACAATACAGTATGTTGGTCATACATTAGTTACTCTGTTTCAAGCAAGATGTTAAAGCTATTACTTCACAAAATAATTTATTTAAACATCAGTTTTATGGGGTGTAGGTTTGCTCGCTGAGCTGTAGGTTTGATATCCAGACGCTTCATTACCTGGCTAGGTATCATCATCAGTGGCGACCTCCAAGTGAAGCAAAGCTGTTGTCTCCTGCTTTCTATTTAGACTTTTCTCCTGGATGGGGTTCCTGGGGTTTGTGGTGATGTCATTTCCTGTTCGTTTTCTGAGGGGTTGATAGATGGCATCCAGATCTATGTGTTTGTTTATGGCATTGTGGTTGGAGTGCCAGGCCTCTAGGAATTCTCTGGCATGTCTTTGCTTAGCCTGTCCCAAGATAGATGTGCTGTCCCAGTCGAAATAGTGTTTTTTTTCATCCGTGTGTAGGGCTTTGAGGGAGAGGGGGTCGTGTCTTTTTGTGGCTAGCTGGTGTTCATGTATCCTGGTGGCTAACTTTCTTCCTGTTTGTCCTACGTAGTGTTTGTGGCAGTCCTTGCATGGAATTTTGTAGATGACGTTGGTTTTGTCCATGGGTTGTACTGGGTCTTTTAAGTTTGTTAGTTTTTGTTTGAGTGTGTTGATGGGTTTGTGTGCTACTAGGATTCCGAGGGGTCTTAGTAGTCTGGCTGTCATTTCTGAAACTTCTTTAATATATGGTAAGGTGGTTAGGGTTTCTGGCTGTGTTTTATGTAAACATTAAATTTGTTGATTAATTTCACATAAAACACTTGGCACAGTTGAAAACAATTTTAAATATTGCAAACATAATTATTGTTACCATTTATTGCAATACCAACTCCAAAATGCCTCTCTTGTCTCTCCACTTTCCATCCTAATTATAGATACATTGCTCCTGAACATTTGTTTATTATATAATCTGTTGTGTCTGCTATGGACACTGCTTCACTTTCTCTCATGTGGGAAGCTGTACATCTTAACACCAGTTGTAGCTGAGTTGGAAGACTGCTGTACTAAAGTTCTTCTCCCTCGCCTGGAGGAAGAACGCCTCATCCTCTGCCTTGGGACCCTACAACCACACTGGATTAATGTGGATTTCACCAGTTTCCTCATTTCCCCTCCCCCCCCCCCCCAATTTTCCCCAGTCCCAAGCCTCCAAATCATCGCTGCCCTCTTGACCTGCCCATCGTCTTTCCCATCTATCCGCTCCACCCTCCTCTCCGATCTATCACCTTCTCCCTCACCTTCATCTACCTTTTGCATTCTTAGCTACCTTCCCCCCAAACCACATCCCTCTCCCAATTATCTCTCAGCCCACCAGCCCACAAGACTCCTTCCTGATGAAAGGCTTATGCCTGAAACATCAATTTTCCTGCTCCTCTAACAGAGCTAAGCTATGCCACAACGAACACATATCAAAGCTTCACTCTTCTTTGACATCCAATTGAAAACAGTGGTGAGCAATTAAACAGTTATTAGGAATTGGAGTTTCCATGAGCATTCCTTTTCCTCAACAATATCAAAGCCCAGCATATCTAAGCAAAAGGCAAAGCGGAACCATTCACCACTACCTTCAGCCAAAAGTCCCGAGTAGGTGTTTCCAAAATAACACTTGCACGATCACAGATCTTCAGCTAATTTGATTCACTCCTTGGGATATCTAGAAACAGCTGAAGCCATTATGAAGGTAATAGGCCCAACATTATTTTATATTTATTACTGATTATCATTGCTCTGAAACAGCAGCTTTGCGAGCTGACATGTTTCATTATAACCCAACAAAGTGGAATATTGCCCAGGTTTATCCCATCCACAAAAGCAAGAATTAATTACTTGTCGATTACTCACATATCATTGGCAAAACAATGGAAGGTCTTGACAACCGTATTATTAAGCACCACCAATAACCCCATCACCAATGCAAGTTTGGGCTATGCCTGGAAAACTTAGCCCTAAATTATATCATAAATATAGTCCAAATACGGATAAAAAAAACTCAATGAAACATATGCGTCTTTGATATCAACAGCATTTGATTGAGCATGGCATAAAGGACCCGCAGTAAAACTATGGTCAATGCATTCTGGGGGAAACTCTTCACTGGTAGGTTGTACCTCGCAGGAAGGAAATGATGGCGTTTGTTGGAGTTCAATGATCTCAGCCCCAGGACGTTGTTGCAAGTATGTCTTGTAGTAATATTGTAGGCCCAATCTGTTAAACTCAGTATGCAATTCCTTAAGTATTGAAGGAGTCTGCACCCAAATACATCAAGATCTGGACAAAATTCAAACTTGGGCTGATATTTAGCAAATAAAAATCATGCCACAAAAATGCCAGGTAATAATCACCTTTAAAAGGAGAGAATATAACCACTACTACTTGACATTCAATGTAGTATGATCATCAAATCCCTAAAAAAACTCAATATCGCCAATGATCAGAAACTTAACTAGGTGAAATGTTCAAACTCCTACAGCTATAGGAGCAAGTCGGTGGCCAAGTCTTCTGCAGTGAGGAGTTACCTCCTGACTTTCCAAAGCCTTTCCATCACTTACAAGGCACAAGTCAAGACTAAGATGGAGTATCCTCCATTTGCTTGGATGACTGTGGCCCTAACAGCACTCAAGATTCTTGACATCATGTGAGACAGTGGCCTATTTGATTGATACACTACCTACCTCCTGAAGCATTCATTACCTCTACCATTCATGCAACGTGGCTACAGTGTGTACCATCCACAAAATACGCTGCAGCAACATGCTGAGGTTTCTTCTACAGGAGTTTGCAAACTTGTGACCTCTACCAACTGGAAGAACCAGGCCAACATGCAAATGGAAAAACCATCACCTCCAAGTGTCATGCTATCCTGACTCGGACATTTATCCTCATTTTTTCATTAAAACTGGAGAAAAATCCCCAAACTCCCAACCGCCTGCACTCTGGGAACACCTTTACCAGATATACAAACATACTAATGAGGAGTAGACAAATCATCCCTCGAGCCTGCACCATTCTTCAATACGATCATGGCTGATTTAATTGTATCCTCAAATTTGTATTTCTGTCAATTCCAAATAACCTTTTGTCCCCTTACTTAAGGATCTATCTACTTCAGCCTTAAAAATATTTAAAGTCTCTGCTTTCACCATCTTTCCTGTTCCAAAGACCATGATCTTCTAACAGAAAACATCTCATCTGCTGTTCTGGATTTTCACACAAGAGGGAACATCCTCTTCACACCTACACTGTCAAGGCTCCTCAGGACCTGATATGTTTCAATCATCTCTTCCTCTTCTAAACTCCAGTGAATACAAGCCTAGCCTATCTAACATTTTCCTATAATTCATTCCACTCCTATCAGTCAAATTAACCTTCTCTGAACTGCCTCCAATGCATTTACATCCTTCCTTAAATAGCATGACCAATACGGTGTACAATATTCCAGATGTAGTCTGAGTGCCCTGTATAATTTAAGTGTAACCTCCCAGAAAGACTACATTGATTTAAGAAAGTGGCTTATCACCACTTTCCAAAGAGCAATTGGGGTGGATAATAAATGCTAGCTTTGAATGTACTAAGAGTCTCATAAAGGAGCCGAAGCACCCGGTTTAATTTAGCAGGGGTGAAAATCAAAGTGCGTTTTTTTCCACCCTGGATGGAAAGCAGCTGAGAAACTTTAAGAATTGTACAAAATTGTACTAAAAACAAGAACCTTAAATATTAAACTAGTAGTCAGGCTCAAACTGGTAAAAAGCACAGATACACAGATATGGTACTAAAAGCAATATCGTTGGGATAATTTAATGTTTGGACACTAATATGAAACAGAGGGCCAAAAGGTTTATTTCTGGATCTTATTCCTCATTTGTATTTCTTTTGAGAAAAGTCTTTAAGATATTATGGCGCTTGGTCAAGATAAAGATGCAATATGTGCTTTAATAATAAAATAAGGCTACAAATATATATTCAGTTTAGTTTTACATCATTTTCTCTTTAAATGTGCAAAATTTACAAGTCTTTTAATACTTTGTATAATCCATAAAATTGTCAACTTCTCTTATAGATTGATACAGATCCAAAGGATCGGAGACTGAACTTTCATCGTCGCAGTAATGAAATTACAAAATTTGTGGCACTTTCATCAAAAACAACTTAGAGAGAAAAATGACATTAGGTTTATGCTAATGCTGCTAGTTGTTATCTTATCTCATCCTTGGCAAAGGGAGACTGGGCATCATGTAATTTTAAATAAGGGACAAGACAAAAACATCTTTGTACAGTGGTGAAGAATAAAGTATACGATATGCCTTAGCAGTGGTAAAAATGGTTTTATTGGCACTATGCAAATTTCTTGGCTCCAAAGAGCCAGGGAAATCATTAGTGGGATGTGATTTGTTTGAAACAAATACAGAAGTTAGTTTAAGGTCAGAATACAAACCCAGAAGACAATATTTCCCAACATGTGTAGAGTAAATTTTGAAATGTTTATAATAGCTTTTCAAACTGGGAGTTCCACTTAAATTTATAATTTCAGTAATTTTAAAGGCTGCAATAGAGAGTGTTTTAATAGGGGCTACTATTGATAAATCATTGAAGTATGGGGTGAGTTGGGAGGGGAGGGTCAATCTTGCCATTTCATTAATTTCAGCTCCACCTCTCTATTACACCTATCTGCTTCACCTCAAGATTACAATTGGTCTGTAACCTCATCACACAAGTCAACCTAGGTGTCAATTTGATTAAGAAGAATTTCCCCATAACCAAATAAGACGCTATGAACTGTCACAGGACCCAGATCAGGAAAGGTTCCACATGGAGGCAGAAATAGCTCTTCTGGACATTCAAGTGTGAAAAACAATCTTTAGTCTGATTTTATTTCGAACCACTTCAAATTCTTTCTCCTGCAACATACCCACCATCATCACCTAGCCTAAACCCACACACCCAATGGTGTCCAAGCTCCTGGTCTGATTTGTGTTCCGATTTGCTGCCAAAGTAATCAAAGTTGCATGGCACCACATCACTTTTTACCCTCAGCCAAAAACCAACTTCAATCCCCTTCAGTGTGAGTAAAAATACTGTATTCAGTTGACATGCCAGCTCCTTCCATTCCAATGTTTGTTGCCATTTGCACCCAACTGATATTTTCTTTGGGGAGCTTCGCTTCTGTACAGATGTCAGTGGCCTACAGAATCAATACTGCTTTTAAAAGGGACATGGATTGGAGATCTTATAGATGATACAGACATCAAGAATCAACTATGCACATTCAACAAGAGAGAAAAAAAAACCTATTCTGGTTTAAATATTAAATAAAAAAAACAACTGTATTTCAGTCTTGAAAAACAATACCAACCATATACTTAATTGATGTTTCTGATCTGGCCCACTCATGTAGTCAACAGAATTGCCCATTGTATTGCACTGGCTCTCTCAGCATTTTGACTTTACGCTAATCTTCTACCCTTTTACGTAATACTTCATATTGTTACTACAGGTAGTTCCCCTATAATGTGGTAGTTGTGTTCCAGTGCAACACCATGTTATTGAAAATCGCACAATATAAATAATGGGTCCCTTGGGATAAAAAGGGTTGCGGCGCACCACCAAAAATATCAGCAAAAATTGGAACGATAATAGTAGTTAATCTAACACAAACAATTGCACAGTCTAAACATATCTTTAAATCATATGTTTTAATGAAATAATACAGTACATTTAACACTAAAATCACTGAATACAGCACTGTACCTTTCATGAAGCTCTTCCCAGAAAGTCAGTCAGCTCGCGCACTATGTGATTTGACACAGATGTCAAGTTGTCCTCAATATTCTCCCCCAGTTTGAAATAAAGTTCTTTCCAAACGTAGACTACAATTCCCAGTTTCAAACCAAGTTTCAAGACTTACAAAGCTGGTTGCATTCCTCTTTTAGCAGTACACACTGAATTTGAATTTTGCAGACAAAAGATCCTGTGGCAGGGTTTTGCTGTTCAGCTAGTGCCAGGAATGGAATCACGTAACAATGAACTGGAGTTCACTTTATAAAGAAATGTCTGCAATTCACCAATCACATTACAACCAAATTGCATTTAATAAGTGCATGTTATAGGAGAACTATCTATATTTAAATGATTACCTAATGCCCTCCTTGAACAACTTCCAGGCATTTCAAACACCAACCATTTGCTGTGTGAATATTTTTTCCTCACCTCACATTTGCTCCTTTTGCAAAGCACTTTAAACCTATGTAGTGTGGTTCTTGATCCACTTAGCAATGGAAACAGGTTTTCCCTACTTGCTCTCTCTCGACTCCTTGTGATTTTGATTACTGCTATCAGACCTCTTAGCCTTCACTTTTCTAAGGAAGAGTCTTAACCTTTCCAAGCTGTCCTCATAACTGAAATGCTTCATCTCTATAACCATGCTTGTAAACCTCATCTGCACTCTCCAATGTGTTCACATCCTTACTCAAATGTAGCACCCAAAACTACATTTGGGTGGGCGGCACGGTGGCACAGTGGGTAGCACTGCTGCCTCACAGCGCCAGAGACCCGGGTTCAATTCCTGCCTCAGGCCTTGTGGAGTTTGCACATTCTCCCCGTGTCTGCGTGGGTTTCCTCCGGGTGCTCCGGTTTCCTCCCACAGTCCAAAGATGTGCAGGTCAGGTGAATTGGCCATGATAAGTTGCCCGTAGTGTTAGGTAAGGGGTAGATGTAGGGGTAGATGCAGGGGTATGGGTGGGTTGCGCTTTGGCGGGGCGGTGTGGACTTGTTGGGCCAAAGGGCCTGTTTCCACACTGTAAGTAATCTAAAAAAAACTATACACAACTCTCCAGCTGAAGTCTAATTAATGTCCCATAGAATTTTAGCATAAAATCCTTGCTTTTGTATGATGCCCCTATGAATGAAGCCTTGAATCCTGTATGCTACTGCTCCTCGAATATTGCCTGAACTGCTGTGCTCTTCCAGCACCACTAATCCAGAATCTGGTTTCCAGCATCTGCAGTCATTGTTTTTACCTGTATGCTTGATTAACTGCTCTCTCCACTTATCTTGCCACCTTTAATAAATTATACACCCAGGCCTCTCTACTCCTGCATACTACATAGAATAACACGCTATTTTGTATTGTCTCTTAAATATTTTCTGGACTAAAATTTATCATTTCAACTTTCCCATATTGAACTTAACCTGCCACCTAACTACCCACTTTGCCAACTTAATGCCCTTTCAGTTTACAATGCTTCCAAGTTTGGTGTCATTTGCAAATTTTGCAATTGATTCCTGCACACCTACATCAATACTATATCAAATCAGAAAAATAAAGGTTCCACTACTGATCTCTGGGGAAGTCCACTGCAAAACAGTCTTATCTTTCTTATCCGTCATCCAATTTTGTATCCACATTGTTAGTATCCCTTTCATTGCATCAGCCGTTACTTGTTTCACAAGTGTGGCACTATATTGTACCAAACAAATATTTAAACACACCATGAAAAGAACCCATGCTGGCATTTCTGAATTAACTGATATTTTGCCTTTTGAGTATTAGTCCTATCCCTAACAATTGCTTCTACAAGTTGCCCCATCACCGAAGGTAAAGTGACTGGTTTGCAGAGGTTATCCCTGTTACTCTTTGTGAATAAGGGTGTAAAAAGCTTCCTGTATGAGATGGCATGAATGTTGGCAGGCTTTTTACTTTCAAAATCAAGTAAAAAAGTACAGTATGGTCTTCAGATTAAAAGCTGCAAATGAAACTGGAGCAGTGTAAACTTCCATGATTCTCAAAAGCTACATTTACATTTTTTGTTCTGGCCATAAGCCCAGTTACACTTGTGTGGACTGTTTCTCCATGTGGTGTGAAACCATATTCATCCTAATATCAGGTGTTACTCCTGGGATTCATACTTTACTTTATGATAGT
The DNA here is from genome assembly GCF_047496795.1 of Chiloscyllium punctatum. Lineage (NCBI taxonomy): Eukaryota > Metazoa > Chordata > Chondrichthyes > Orectolobiformes > Hemiscylliidae > Chiloscyllium > Chiloscyllium punctatum. The sequence continues at coordinate 12,157,507 of NC_092787.1, read as the reverse complement.
TTTGACAAAGTATTAAATAACATGCTAGATTAATCTCAGTTGATATTTCAATGGTTTTACACTACTGTATCTTGTATTGACAGGCATCTAATTCTTTCCAATATTTCATCTCGAGTTTGTTTTATTATAGTGTTTTACTTAAAATCTAGTTTACATAAATAAACAATTTTGTGACAGACAGAACTTTGCAAAAATTTAATATTTCCAATCTTCAGACCCAACACTGAATAGATAAAAACCCCTTCCAAATCAACATTATATTTAAAAAATCACTTGCCACATTTAACGCGGTTACTCTTTGATATCAAAATTATTGAAGATATAAGTATTTCATGCAGGCATATTTTATTTCATCCAAGTGCTTCATATTCAATACAAAGCAAGAAATGTGGTATTTTATGTACAAAAAGAGTCAGAATTATTAACCTTGGAAACGATAAATGTTAAATCTTGTCTCCACTTATTTCTATACATTAGTGTGGAATTATTTTTGTACAATAAATACATCTATCAGCAGTAGTTTTCTAACATTTTTGGTTGAAGAAAACCATTTCAAATGGATTATAAATATATATCTCTCTTCCACCCACAGTATTAAAATAAACTTACAATATGAATATGATGCCTGTAAAGAATACTTTAATAATGCTTTTCAAAAGCCAGTTACTTTCTTCCTTGCACTCTCAATGTTCTCACTGATTCCAGTTTTGCTAGCACTCCTTCATGCCATGTGGTTAAAATGCTGCCTCAATGACAAAACTGTCACTTCCACCTCACCTCTGGAGTACAGCTCTTTCATCCACGTTTGGAACAAAGCTCTAATTAAGTCAAAGCCGAAATGCATTGGCAGTATCCAAACTAAACGTCAGCAAATAAGTGCTATTTAATAGCACTGTCAGTAACCGCTTCTATCACTTGTTGATGATCGAGTATCGACTGAAAGGGCAGTATTTAGATAGGTTGGATTTGTCCTGCTCTTCCTGCACAGACATACCTGCGAAATTTTCCACAATGTCAGGTAGATTACATTATTTTCAGGAACAGCTTCCTTTTAGACATGGCTAATACTGGACTATAAGTCCAAATTAATCTTATGAACTATTGCTGGTATGTTGTCAGGGCCCATAACTTTTACTATATTCAGTGTCTTCAGCTGTTTATTGATACGCTGTGGGGTGAACTGATTTGGTTGAAAATGGCATCTGTTATCCTGGGACCAGGAAGAGACCAAGAATAGATCATCCACTTGGCACAGACTGAAGATAAATGTAAATACTTCAACCTTGTATTTTGTACTCGTATACTGGGCTCCTCCATCATTGAAGATGTGGATATTTGTGAATTCTACACTTCCTGTGAGCTGTTTTAATTGTCAATCATCATTCACAACTGAATGTGCAGAATCACTGATCTTAGATCTGATCTGTTGGTTGCAGGATCACTTAGCCCTGTCTATTGCATGCTGCTTCCATTGTGTGGTATGAGTACAACTGTGTTGTAGCTTCACTAGATTGACACCTCATGTTTAAGTATGCCTGGTGCTGCTCCTGGCAAGCCCTCCTGCATTCTTCAGCAAACCAATGTTAATTCCCTGACACGATGGTAATGGTAGAGTAGGGGATATGCTAGGCCATGAGGTTGCTAATTATGGTTGAATACAATTCTGCTGCTGTGTTGACCGTGACTCATGGATGCTCAGTTTTGAGTTGCTAGAGCTGTTTGAAGTCTTTTCCATTTGGAAACAGAAAATAGGAGCAAAAGGAGACCATTAGGCACATTGAACTTGCTCTACCATTCAAAATGAACATGACTGAACCTTTGTCTCAATGTCATAGTCTCCTTTTCTCCCCATACTCATGATCCTCAGTGACTTGATCACTTACGTAGCAGAGAATTCTAAGGGTCCACCAACCTGTGAGAAAACAAATTTCTCCTGATCTCAATCCTAAATGATCTGACCTGTATCTTGAGACCATGAACTCTTGTTCTAGACATCAAAGTCCAGTTTGTCTAGTTCTCTTAGAACTTTTTTAGATTTCAAATGAGATCTCCCTTACATCTTTGAAACTCAAGTGAATATGGATCTAGTTGACCCAATCGCTTCTCATATGTCAATCTTGACATCCCAGGAATCATTGTTGAAGAGTGCGGTGCTGGAAAAGCACAGCCGGTCAGGCAGCATCCGAGGATCAGGAGAATCAACACTTCGAGCATAAGCCCTTCATCAGGAATAAGGCTTGTGGCCCAAGGGGGCGGAGAGATAAATGGAAGGGGGTGGGGCTGGGGGGTAAGGTAGCTGGATATCGATAGGTAGATGAAGGTGGGGGTGAAGATGATAGGTCGGAGAGGAGGGTGGAATAGATAGGTGGGAAAAAAGATGAACAGGTAGGACAGAAATTGGTAGGTGGGGGGGGGGGGGGGGGGGGGGGGTTTGGAGTTGGCGCAGGTTTTTGCACTTCTCAGCACCTTCCCCTGCCACCGCAAGAAGGGCAAAACCTGCACCCATAACGATCTCTGTCTGAGGCCCCAAAAGGATCATTCCATATCCGACCCTTATCTTCCGTGTTTGAACCCTCCAACCACATGGGATCAATGTGGACTTCACCAGTTTCCTCATTTCCCCTCCCCCTACCTTATCCCAGATGCAACCTTCCAACTGGACACTGCCCTCTTAAACTGTCCTACCTGTCCACCTTCCTTCCTACCTATCTGCTCCACCCTCCTCTCTGACCTTCACCTACCTATCGCATTCCCAGCTACTATTCCCCCCCACTTCACCGCCGCCACCCCCCCCCCAGCCCCACCCCCCTCCCATTTATCTCTCAGCCCCCTTGGGCCACAAGCCTTATTCCCGATGAAGGGCTTATGCTCGAAATGTCAATTCTCCTGATCCTCGGGTGCTGCCTGACTGGTTATGCTTTTCCAGTACCACACTCCTCGATGCAGTCCTCACTTTCCCCATCCCAGTAATCAGTCTGGTGAACATTTGCCACTCCCTGAATGGCAAGTACATATTTTCTTTTGTAAGACCAAAACTGCACACATTACTCAGGTGTAGCTTCACTAAGGTCCTGTGCAGCTCAATAACACATCCTTCTGTACTTAAATCATCTTGCAATGAAGCGCAAAGTACCTTTTGCCCTCTTAACTGCTTCCTACTCCTGCTGCTTGCTACACCTGAATGTTTGCTTTCAATGATCATTAGTCCTTTTGTATATCAACATTTCCCAATATATTAAATAATACTGATATTCTGTTTTTCCTATATAAATGGATTACTTCACACTTATCCACATTATACTGTATCTATCATGTATTTGGCCACTGTCAACTACTCTAAATTGTTTCAAAGCCTCTTTACTTCCACCTCACCAATCACCTTTTCTCTTAGTGTCATAAACAAACTTGGAAATATTACATTTGTTTCCCTCAAATGTTAATTGTGTGTGTGTACCAGAATAGTTGGTTCCCAAGCAGATACCTGTAGTACTCCATTAGAACCATTCTCCATGAAAAATACCCATTCATTCCTGTTTCTATTCGCTAATCAATTCTCATTCCATCTCCGTTAATTATTCCCATGTGCTTTATTTTTGCCCACTAGCCTCTTACGTGGACCTTTAACAGTTTTCTGAAAACCCAATACACCACATCACTTTATCTATTCTACAAGTTATATCCTCAAAAAACTCAAATAGTTTTGTCAAACATGATTTCCCTTTCATAAGTCCATGCTGACTTTTTAAAATATCAACAGAATTAGACAATGTCTTGTTATCACATCCTTTATCATACTTCTATCATTTTACATAATACTGAGTTATGGTCTATAACTCCAATTTTCTCCCTTTTTTTAAAAATTAAAAATAGTGGAGTTACTTCTGCCCCCTTCCAATCTGTAGGAACTATTCCCAGAATCTAGAGAATTTTGGAACATAGCAAACAACTCATTCACTATCTCTATGCCCACCTCCTTTAGTATTCAGGAACGTAAATGATCAAGCCCTGGGGATTTATCCAATAGGTTTTTTTAAAAAACCATTAGTAATTTCCATAAATTCCTTATACTCAATAGATCCTCATCTCCCTACCATTTCTGTGAAGTTATTTGTGTCTTCTGCAAAAGTTAATGCTTAATTGTTCTACTATTTCCTTGATCTCCCATAAGCAATTCTGCCATTTCAGACTGTATGGGACCGACCTTTATCTTCATTAATCTTTCTTTTTACATATTTTTAGAAATAGACTGTAAAAGCTTCTATGTGCTCCACAAATTTACTGTCACACACTATTTTTCTCCTCTTAATCAATCTCTTGGTCCTCATTTGCTGAATCCTAAACTGCTCTCAGTTCTCAGGCTTGCTACTTTTTCCAGCAACCTTAACTGACTCTCTTTAGATCTAATAACCAATCTACTGCAACCAACTCTTGCCTCATCTTCATAGTTTCCTTTGTTTAGATTTAGGACCCAAGGTTTAGATTGGACTTCTTTAACTTTCTATCCCAATGAGGAATTCTATCACATTATGGTCATTCTTCACTGAAAGGCTTTGTACAGCAAGATTAATAGTTAATCCCTTCTCATTGAACAATATCAAGTCTAAAATAGCTGTATCCCTAGGTGCGTAGCTAACATTATTACACATCTTCTTTCTTCAAAGTTTGTGCGAAGATTTGTAGCTTGGGTGCTCGTTGTTGTGGTTCTGTTCGCCAAGCTGGGAATTTCTGGTGCATACGTTTCATCCCCACTGTCATCCTCAGTGCTTGGGAGCCTCCTCTGAAGCGCTTCTGTGATCTTTCCTCCGGCATTTGTAGTGGCTTGAATCTGCCGCTTCTGGTTGTCAGTTCCAGCTGTCCGCTGCAGTGGTCGGTATATAGGTCCAGGTCAATGTGCTTATTGATTGAATCTGTGGATGAGTGCCATGCCTCTAGGAATTCCCTGGCTGTTCTCTGTTTGGCTTGGCCTATAATAGTAGTGTTGTCCCAGTCAAACTCATGTTGCTTGTCCTCTGTGTGTGTGGATACTAAGGATAGCTGATCGTGTCATTTCGTGGCTAGTTGGTGTTCATGGATGCGGATCGTTAGCTGTCTTCCTATTTGTCCTATGTAGTGTCTTGTGCAAAGGACTAGCCACACTACCATACATCAAGAGCATTTCCGAGCTGACAGCCAGACTACTGCGACCACTAGGACACATAACAGCACACAAACCAACAGCCACACTCAGACAACTCATCAGGACAAAGGACCCGATACCCAGCATGAGCAAAACCAATGTAGTGTACAAAATCCCATGCAAGGACTGCACAAAACACTACATAGGACAAATAGGAAGACAGCTAACGATCCACATCCATGAACACCAACTAGCCATGAAACGACACGACCAGCTATCCTTAGTATCCACACACGCAGAGGACAAGCAACATGAGTTTGACTGGGACAACACTACTATTATAGGCCAAGCCAAACAGAGAACAGCCAGGGAATTCCTAGAGGCATGGCACTCATCCACAGATTCAATCAATAAGCACATTGACCTGGACCTATATACCGACCACTGCAGCAGACAGCTGGAACTGTCAACCGGAAGTGGCAGATTCAAACTACTACAAATGCCGGAGGAAAGACCACAGAAGCGCTTCACAGGAGGCTCCCAAGCACCGAGGATGTCACCTCGACAGGGGACGAAACAACTGCACCAGAAATTCCCAGCTCGGCGAATAGAACCACAACAACATCTTTTTTGGACTATGACTTCATTTGCTGCTAACCTCCTTTCCTCTGCCTTCCATATTTGCTTTCTGATCTTCCACCTTTACTTCTATCCCGGTTTCCATTTCTTATGTCTCCCAGCTCAGGTTCACATCCTCTTGCTACTCTAGTTTAAACTCTTACCCCAGTTCTAGTGAACGCCACTGCAAGGATAACATTCGTGCTCCTGCTGGGGTGCAATACATCCAGTTTGAAGAGGTTTCATCTTCCCTAGAATCAGTCCCAATGCTGCCGGAATATAAATCCTCTTCCTGTACCATTTCTTCAACCTCATATTCATCCGTCCATTTTCCTGACCTTGGTTTCTTTAGCACGTGACATTGAGAATAATCCTGAGTTATTATCGGAGGTCCAGCCATTGATTTCCTAGCTTGCCACATTCCATTTGCAGGATTCCACTCTCTTTTTAGCGATGTCATGGGTACTGATGTACACCTTGACCTTTGACTGTTCACCCTCCCACTTCAGAATGTTCTGCAGTCACTCATTCAAATCCTTGACCTGGCATCAGACAGACAACAGACCATTCTGATGCCATGTCTGCAGCCAAATAAACATCTATCTATTCCCTTTACAATAGACTTCCTTATCACTATTACTTTCAACTTTTTTGTTTGTACCCCTTCCACCCCTCACCCATGCAGCCATTTGTGGTGTTACAGTCTTGGTCTCTCAGGGAAATCCAGAGAGAACCATCTCCCCCAGTAGTATCCCCAATGAAAATATCTATTCAAGGGAGATCTGGATCCAGGGTACTACCTACCTAGTGTTTTTTACTCTGGTGCTCACCCATTAACTTTCTGCCCATGTACTCTGTACCTGTATTGTGATAGCCACACTCTACAGCTATCCACAAATATCTCAGTCTTGTGGATGCGCCAGCAAATACAATCACTGGTCCAGCTTTAAAACATGTGTTTTGAGTAGCTGCTGTACAGTCATTCTGACTTCCCACATCACACAGGAGAGTATTCCACCTAGTTAAACTACCCTGCTTTAACATTATCCCCCTTTAAGTTCACTTCCTCTAGTTTAACAAATGTCAAATACATGTTAGAGAACTTATCTTAGCACTATTACTTTAAACACTACTCAATCTAAACTAAAAACCAGATTTCTTTTCAATTCAAATTGAAATTCAAAGTCCTGTTATTTTGGGGAAAAAAAGTGGAACAAGCCAACAAGCAAATCATCCAAGTCCGTTTACATTTATTATACTCTATGTAGTGATACAAACAGTCACAGTTTCTTCTATGAGAAGAAGTTAATACTCACAGCATTGGCACTTGAAATAAACAAGCCATATACTGTTTACTTATCAGAATATAAAGAGAAGATTAAACCACAAAAAGAAAAAAAATAGATTCACATAATAGCTGACATTATTGTGGTTAGTTTCAGTGTAAATTCACATTGACAGCACTTTTTAAATAACATTAGACAAAACATGAACACTTATGATATAACAGTTAATAAACAACTTTGATATCAATTGCTCAGAAAGAATGACCATTTATATTTGAAAACCTAACGACATAGGTTAAACAAACACAGAATATCATGTAGTGACCCACTTGATTTTAAAACTAGATTTGAAGACAATATCAATTTGATGCTTCTTTTTTTTAATATTTTTCTGATACACAATGGTATTGGAGCATTGCAATATTTCAAAAAATATTGCAGTGTTTGCCTTGCATTTTGCTAGAAAGGTCAAATGACAAGATGCATTATGAGTCAAAATTTTCTAAATGCACAGCTTCTTTACTTTTTTTAAAAAATGGTAGTCTCATTGCTAAACATATTTTGAAATTTTATTTTCTAAAGGAAGGAATTTAAGGAAGGAACTAAATAGGCTTTTCAAAGGCTTCATCTTCTCCTTCCAAAACAGGCACCGAATTAATAGCATTATGATTTATAGGTTGAAGAAAATTGCGAAGGAAACAAAGTAGTTTGAAGGCCAATTATATAAACATTACTATTCATAACATTATACCAGAGAGAGCAAAACTACACAGATCTCCTGAATCATCATACAGACAAGGAAAAATTGCATTCTTGTTGCTTGACCTTTCAAATCATTCAAAAATGCTGTTTATCTACTCAAATTGAGGCTCTGTGCTATATACATTTTGTAATAGCTAATAAAAATAAAGAACCAGGATCTAGAACTAAAGATGCAATTATGAAACAAAAGCCTAATTAATCACCTTATATTCAATGATTATATTGTCACAAATAGCGTAGTACACAAGCAACAATCACACAATAGTACATTCTGAGCATTTTGCTATACAGTACCTTAATTCGGTATCATGGTTATTCCCTTAGTCATTCATAATGACAAGCTCAGTACCAGAAATGTGCTTAATGTGCATGGTACTTTTTGTGGATATCTGAACTTATGACTTTCAAAGCTTAGCCGTGTTAACACATAGATAACAATACTTTGACACAATGGGAAACCTGACAAACTAATGATGTGCAATAGAGAGGAATTCTTAAATTTACTGAAATTCCACTTGGCATCAAAAAAATCTATAGTAAATACATTTCACACAACCTAAGTTTGTTGCAGCTAGCACTTGAAACGTTTACATCTGATATTTGGTAGCATTACAACATACAGTTTTACATAGCCTTTACATAGACAGGATAACTGCCTGAAACTCACTGTATGGAGTTATACTGAATATTTATCACAGAAAAGGTCACATTTTTGAAGTTATAATACGAGAATGTCTTTCAAAAGATGAGCAAGTCAATTATTGCAACTACTGTAATTCACTGATCAAATGCTTCAAAGTATATTTCTGCAATAAGTCCTTTGTTAGTAACCAATCAATTATGCCTTGGAAAACAATAACTGTTTTAACTCATCATTTTTATTATATATAAAAAGTCTAAAATCAATTATATTATTCTATGATATAATAAACTATCAATTTCAAAATCTGAAACTAAAATTCTGTAATCTAATAAAATAATCAGTGCACATTTACTTACCACCTTTGTTACACTTAATTTTAGATTATTTCAAATAAAGATGAAAATGGCTAATGGGAGAAATGATGGAACAGTAATGGATTCAAAATACTATTTTGAAGTTGTTAACAAGTTTTAGTTGAAACGTAGTCACTTATTATTCCATGTTGCCAATAGTATTTCCAAACCAGTTTTTCCCAATGTTACTGTTATATTACACAAAGGTATTGCTCCCGTAATATATCCATTGTGATGGCAGCAATGGCATTTGCAAAGCCAGTATAAAATGAGAACATACTATGATTAGTGACAGCAATAAAACCTTTTTCAGGAACAGAGAACATGCAGGTATTTTGGGGTGATGGGGAATCAAATTTTATTCCATTTGTCGTAAAAATTCATCAAAGGATATCAGAAACATACAGAGTATCAATCAAATAAAGACTATATCTTAAATAAGACAATGCCACAAAATTAGCTTTGTGCAATTAGGTGCAGGTTGTCATAACGAAGAAACTGTTTGTTGCAAAACAGTTTAGTTTCCTGTAATACATCCACATAGAATCATTAAAGTTCAAGTGTGAAGCAGAGTATTCAGTGTCGTATATAAGTGCTATTTCCCTAAGCCAAAATAAATACTTTCATTCCATTTCCCTGGTCTTGCTGTACTGACTGCTATTTAGTCTGCGAAGACAGTATATTGAAGGTTGGAAAGTGGGCTTGGAGTAAGAAACGGGATTGGGCAGGGGGGAGAGAGAGAGAGAGATACACAAGGAGAGAGATAGAAAGAAACTGAGTCACTGATCGAATATGCAAAGATTTACCAAATGTCAAATTTGTACCTTCTCATAATGAACGCTAAGTAAAGATAATCTGTTGGAAGCTTTCAGTAAAACACAATAGCAAGTAAGTGATTATAAAAGTTGTTTTGAGCTGGTCTATTGGAAACCAGTTTAAAATGAGAATGAATTAAGTCTAATAATATTAAATCACTTAGCCATGCACTACTGACAACAAAAATCCAGTATCCCTCATGAACTGTATATTTTTAAAATGGCACTTTACAAATCATTACTAGACTAATTTAATGTTCACAAATAAATTATTAAAATATACAAATGAATCAAAAGCTACTAAATGGTGGGATATAAACTGTGTTGACATTTTGTTCTCAGTCCTTCTTTTTCAAAAAAAAAGGTTAAATCATGCAAGTGTGTATGATTCTGACACGGACTATTGTGGAGAAAGTGTTGAATAAGCTCAAATAGCCCATTACAGTGTATCCTTTTATTTTATTTCAGAATTAACTTGTTACTAGAAAAGGACACGCAATGGAATTCAAAGATTAAACATCATTTCAATTTCCATCTAATCGTCAAGGCACAAACAGATCCCTTCTTCCTCTCTCCCCATACTAATCAAATTGTCCACGACGTTTGATAAATCCTGCTGGTACTGGAAAGGCAGACTCCGGTCATTCATATCGCTAATTCTTTATGTGATCCTATGTACGTACTTACGAAATCAGCCACTAGAAGTTTCAATACTTGAGGCTAAGCAACAACCCTTAATTGAAATACAATGGAGTAGACTTTAAACTTGCTACTTGGCCAAGAACCTCATATTCCAGGTTGGCTATCTGTTAGGGAAACTGCCTGATTTTCATATCCATTCAAACCAACAGCAGCGAAAATTGGCTACCCAACCCCTGTTTGAAAAATCAGCTAATCTGCAATGTCAATTTTATGCCCAGATTAAAATCAATGACAAATTTATAATTTAGATTACCTACCTATTTCACCTCAAGTTTACCGTTCAATTTAAGATACAGCTGTGATTCACAAAGGTTGCAGTTTTAAAAAGCAAATCAGTTTAGATTCTTGATAACGGGAAAAAATTATAGTCAACAAGTCCTTCCCTTCTTATGGCACACACTACTTAACAAAACCCAGAAAATCTGGGCAAAATTAGAAATCTTCAAATCTGTATTCGGACATTTCTAAAGTTTGGACAGTTTACAATTCTGCAACTTGTCAGGAGAGAATACTGGCAAGCACGCTGCTTATCCATTTGGTCAATGTCAACCAACCCCCACTGAAAACCTATGTTTCCACATCCCACCAATGAATCAACCTAGCTGATCCATTAACAACATTCTAAAATTCCAAGCTCAGACAACAGATTAATATCTGCTCTCAAATTCACAGCAAAGTGTTTCAGAGCCAAACTACCTAGTGACTCAACTTAGAGGATGAATGGATATGAATACACAAGTAGCAGTCCTCTATGGGTACCACTTGCAAATACAGAAATCCTCAGTATCCACAAAATCATGAATCGCAAATTCACCACCAAAAAATAAGTTAACAAAAATCAAAACAGTGGACAAAAATCATGTTTTCTGCTATATCTCAACATATTTTTAATGCTCTCCAGTGAATTCCATTATCTGCAGGGGTTCTCGGGTACAAAACCCTCATGGATACAGAGGAATGCCTGTATTGAGACTTTCTAGAAAAGGTATAAAAACTGTAGCAGACTGGAAGCACTATATTTGCAATAATATATATTGATCACATCACTTCAGGGTCAAGGTGGTTTATAGCTCACTATTGCTACATTTATTATAAATTAAAATTCAACTGTTTGCAGTCTTTTGTAATCTAAAATCCCAAAGTACAGGTATTTCATACCAAGATTGCCTTTAGTCCTCCAGCCTAATTATGGTAATGTAAATCACTGAATGGATGTATAATTGTCAAGTGTTTCATTCAGACAGAACATCGCTGGCCATTTTCAAGAAAACAACTAACTTTAGATACTTTCCTATGCACGTTTACAAGATATTGATTAACTACTGATTGGACCAAAAAGCTGTATTATTGAATCCTGCATTCTCAGCTTTGGTTGCTGGAAAACAATCTTTTGTCTCACTTGTTTATTCCTATCCTCTTTCCTCCAAAAACTGTTTGTCTTATTATTGGGTCACAGTTTCAAGGGCCTATGTCTGTATGAGCAATGTTTAATTGAAAGGAATCTTCTACTTACCAGACTAATAATTGATGATTTAAACCACCAATAAGATAATCATTATCCAATACTTGTGTTCAATATTTACTGTGCCAAAGATATAACAACTGCAAATATATACAGTATATAAATAAAAAATACCTATCAATCGACTATCTTCATTACTGTCAATCTGCTGTATGTTTAGTTATATAAAGCCGATATCAACTGAGACAAGTATGAAGTACGCACTGCTACTGTGTCAAATATTCCAATATTACTCAAAGCTTTTCATGAACTGTTGTTCTCATCATCCAACATCTCAAACAAGTCTTGTCGAAAGTTCAGAAGCTTTCATGTAATTTGCATTTCTATGCTGTCTGCAAACTAACCGGTGGCCTACTCATACAGATCACATTTAGAACTAATTAACACCAGAGGTCTTAGTTTACCACTTACCACTAAATCATAAGACCCAGGTATAATTTTGTTGTTCAGAATTAGGTTCAACAACAGAGCAATTTAAGTGTAATTGCAATGACAGTACCCTTTTCAACCTTCAAGTACAACATTCTAGATTGGTTACAGAAAAGGAGGCCATTCGGCCTGTCATGTCCACACAGACCCTTTGCAAGAGCAAATGATTGTAGACAATTTTCACTTTTAGGTTTAATCACTTGCATGAAAACCAAAGTCACTTTAAGCTGCTACCTCAATCCCCTGTTACAAAGAATTGCCTTTGTTAGTTGAACAGCATTTCTACACATAATACTTCCAGTCTAAATTTAACAGTATTGGTGTGCAAATGCAGCATACAACATATTAGCAAAATACCATTCAAAGTCTATTCTTGGTTTTGCTTTTCCTTCTTTCCATTCAGTTTTATATGTAAGACTCAACTCTTCATTTCGATTTGCCAAAGATCACAATTGTGCAATACTTAAGTGTAACATGACTGGAAAAATGTTTTGGTCAAATAAGTGTTGTTATGGCACCAACACAGTTCAACTGATGCCCAGGCTGTCACTACTGAGACTGTTGATTTTCTACTGGATATGAGAACACCACTAAATGAGTCAAAAGCACTTCAAATGTCTTCACTACATAAAGTACCTTATATCATTCAATGAGCCAGTTGGCCCATTTGCTTTGTCAGCGAACATCAGGTACCTGATACAGCTTAGTGCATGATGTCACATGACGATGAAAACTGTCTCGCCACATGAATTTCTTACTGCAGATGTGGCACTCGTATGGTTTAATGCCAGTGTGGATCTTCATGTGGCCAACAAGATGGTGCTTCATTTTAAATTTCTTACCACAAACACCACAGCCGTAAGGTCGAAGACCTAGATGCATGCTCATGTGCCGATCTCGCTGACTCTTGTGAGTAAAATTTTTGCCACATTGACAAGGGTAAAGTTTGTAAACAACAGCTGTAAAACCAGAGTGCGAAGTCTTTTCGCTGACACCCGTTCCTAGTTCAGCTTCAACACCATAGCCTGGCAATCGATTCACCTGCATTTCAGCTGCCATTAAAGGGTCCTGATGGTGCGCACTGACATTTATCTCTCCCCGGTCAGATGAAAATTCATCCAGTGATGAACCATAGTAATCAACCTGCTCATCATAAGAACTACGTTCAGGACCATCTTTAAAAATCTCCTGGGTTTTGGCAGCAACAACATTAAAGCTGTCATCAATGCTGGAAGATTGGATCACTGGTTCAGCCTGAGTAAGATTTTCTGATTCAGAGATACGTTGCTCTTCAGCAGTAGGGCATGATGTTCCATCACCATAGTCCTCTTCAAATTTCTCTTGCTTCACATACACCCACTGCTTGTGAGGCATTATACTAGGTCGACTATAGATTGGCCTGGTATATGGATACTCTATAGTATCGCTTGCTCCTTCCTCACCATCCTGACTGCTCATTTCTGCACTTAAATGATCATGTTCCCCAGAGGAATTGCTAGGCAGGTTGTCATGATCCATTAATTGGGGTGGTGACATGTCATCCTCTTTGGGGCTGTCTTCGCCATTTTCAGCCTTTGAATCCCCATTCACACTTCTATGAAACTCAGGGTGCCCCACAGCCCCAAGTTCTGAAGGTTCTACCGAACCATTGAAATTGCTGCTGCTAGGTGACTGATGATCATTCAAATGATTAGACTTCTGGCAATGAACTGCTGGGCACACTTTTAAAAGTTCTGTACACTTATCTACAACATGCCACATTTGAAGAAAGCTTGCCACTGTTAAGTAACTAACAATGTCAGTGGCTGGCAGTACAAGTTTTCCTGTGTAGCAAAACAACAAAACATTTTCAAATGCCTTTGGATTCATTACATCTGGTAGAAGGATTCGATTACTGTTCTTCAGTAGTACCTGATCACAAAAATAAGGTGAAGTGGCAGCGAGGACAGCCCTATGGGCTCTGAATAAATGGCCCTGAACTTGAATAGCAATGTCACATAACTGTCCCTCTTGACGCTGTTGGTTTAACTTCTGTAGTAGAGTATTTGTAAAATTTGGGAATTCCACATGAAAAAAATTAGTTGCTAGCTCCATCGTGGATGAAAGCATGTACTGTTCAAAACATAAGACAATAAATATGTTAAACATGATTTTTGGAAACTGTTAATGTAATGCTGATATTCAAAAAAGGTCAATCTTAGCCTCAGAAACCTTTTGTTAAACAATTGCTCTCAAGCAAAACAGCCATATTGAAGGTCAGAAATAAAGCCTAAAAGAATTACAAGCAGGGTGGTTGTACATGGTTATTTTTTGAACTGGAGGCCTGTGACAAGTGCTGTGCCACAAGGATCAGTGCTGGTTCCAATGCTTTTTCTTCATTTACATAAATTCTTTGGATACAAATATAGAAGGCATGGTTAGTAAGTTTGCAGGTGACACCAAAATTGGTGGTGTAGTGAACAGTGAAGAATGTTATCTCAGAGTATAACAGGATCTTGATCAGATGCGCCAAGGAAGTTTAATTTACATAAATATGTTGCATTTGGGGACGACAAACTAGGGCAAGACTTATACATTTAATGGTTAGGCCCAGGGAATGTTGCCAAATAAAGAGACATAGAAGTGTAGGTGCACCATTTCTTGAAAGTGAAGTCGCATGTACACAGGGTGATGGAGAACACATTTATCATGCTTGCCTTCATTAGACAGTGTATGGAGTACAGGAATTGGATTTCATGTTGTGGCTGTTCAAAACACTGATGAGGCCATTCTTAGAATGCAGCATTCAATTCTGGTTTCGCTGCTATTGGAAAGTTGTTGTTAAACTTGAAAGAGTTCAGAAAAGATTCACAAGGATGTTGGTGGGAATGGAGGTTTGAACAATAGGAAGAAGCTGAATAGGCCGGTGCATTTTTCCTGGAGTATTGGAAGCTGAGGGGTGACCTTCTAGAGATTAATAAAATCATGAGGGGCATGGATAGGGTGACTAGCCAAGGTCGTCTTCCCAGGTAAGAGGGCTAAAACTAGAGGCCAAAGATTTAAAGTGAAAGGGGAAAGATTTGAAAGGGATCCGAGGGGCAACCTTTTCATGCAGAGGGTGGTGCATGCATAGAATGAGTTGCCAGAGGAGGTGGTGGATGTGGGTACAATTATAGAATTCAAAAGGCATCTGGATGGCTACATAAATAGGAAGGGTTGAAAGGGATATGGACCAAATGCTAGCAAATGGGACAAGGTCAGTTTCGGATATCTGGTCAGCACGAACGAGTTGGACTGAAGGGTCTGTTTCTGTGCTGCATAAAACTCATGACTCTATGACACAAATCAAATCCAAGATCTTTTCTCTTAGCTTTGAAGATCATGTTTAGGCTGACTTCTTCCCATTGAAGACATTTTATAGTGACAGAGCTAAAAGTGGTAGGGTTGGGGTTAGAACTCCATAAATGAGAATAAACAGTGACAAATTATATAATGCGCTGAAATAATTAAAACATGCATAATTATAATTTGTTTTTTAAATTAAGGATATATGCATTCAACAATCAGGAAACTCAACAAATGGAAAGATTTATGATCTGTCTACATCCACACTCAAACAGGCTTCACCTCATATTGATATTGCTATGATATTTAAACCAATTTCCAGATTAAAAGTGACAGTGCACCATTTTATTGGGTGTGTGCTGAAGTAATCATATGTATCTGTTTTTGTTATTTCCAGAACAAAGTACATTTTAATGTTAAATTAGAGTTGTTGGTATTTAAGAATTGGAAGTATTAGGTTCTCATTTGAATAATGAACCTTAAAGCAGTTATATATTTGTTTACAGCAATTATTTTAAATCAAATGATATCAAATTGACCCAGTGTTAAATAAACGCTGTTAAAATTTTTAATTTTTAATTAAAGGTACGTATTCCATCCCACCCAAATCTGTCTCATGCATGTAGAAATGCAATGTCATGAACACTATTTTCCATTTCAAAATGCATTTCCCATTATTTATTTTTAAATTCTGATTTTACTTTCACATTTCTTACGTAATTTTATAGATAGCATGAGAATTCATAGGTTAGTCAAAATGCTGGCAGATCCAAATCTCCCTAAGGCAAAATAAAATGCTAATTGCATACAGTTACTTACACTTGAAATTATTTGTACAAATTATATTCAATTCCTAATGCAAAGATCCTTGAACCTCCACTTTTATGGACTGTAAGGCAAATATGCCAGTAAGGAATTAGTTCCAGTGAGAGGGGAAACATCTAAATTTACCATTGTAGTTTAATTTGGAAATAAAACATTGGTTTGAATTTTGATCTGAAATAGGGCTGCAATTAGACAGTTTCAAATCTAGAGTTTTCACTATGGAAATACTCATACAGATGAACGTGTAAAATAATGCCAAGTGACAGTTTTGTACATCTTTAGGGCAGGACTGCAGTTTTGATGAGCTGGCTAACAATCTTAATATAACTGTCATGTAGTACATAACACGTTTCAAAATTCACAACACTTCTTTTCCAGATTTAAAATGATTTGGATGAAAATTCTTATTTGCAGAACTGAGCCATGTTGAATACATATAATATAAATTTATGATTATGTTTCTTAGTTCTTGGTCTTATTCATTTCATGATATTAGTTTGAGGGCCCAAAAAAAAACAGGAAGCAGAAGTAGTTTACCTTGTAATATTCTGACAAGCTGAAAGCAATAAAGGTTAAAACCAAATACATTTCCTCCCCTTCCGATGTTCCAAAATGACTGCTCCATCAATTTTATCCCAGTCGATTCTTCCTCACCACAAGTCATGGTTTTTCTTCCCTACCATCTTCCCATTCAAATGCATGAACTGCAACATCCATCTTTTCAATTCCTCCATTTCCACTCTTTTTGCCCAAACACACTTTCCAGATTTACTCATACAACACGTTATGCAGTAATGTACTCTCCTCTACGACGGGGAGACAAAATGCAGATTAGATGATCACTTTGCTGAACAGCTCCGTTCTGTCCACTTACCTGACATGGAGCATCTAGCTACTTGTCACTATAACTTACTGTCCCATTTCACTTTGATGTCTCACTGCTTGGGCTCCTACACTGTTCTAATGGAGATGGAGTTGGAGGAAATGCAGTTCATTTATCTAACAGGCTTAAAAATGTGGATAATTTGGACACCAGGTTATGTGCCAGAATCACTTGGGATGGAAAATATCTGAGTTGGAGTGTGGGATCAGGATCACTATCAGTATATGACTGATGGACAGTTCATACACTGTCTTCTACCTGCACTTTTCTCTTGTCTCAGCCCATAGCACCTAAAATTTGCAAAGATGTGTCCCTAACCTTCCAATATTCGGCTATAAACATTTATACTTTCTCCAGATTTATCTTTAGTTCCATTAATCTTTTTGGTCTCATACTATTGTCCCCTCTACCATTTCATAACTTGAACCAAAATATTAACCCCATTTCTTTCCACAGATGCTTCCTAATTTGCTCAGTATTTCCTGCGTTTTCATATTAATTTAAAATTAAAATTTGCCTTCATCTAGCTATCATTAACTTTATTAACTGACGTAAAGAAGAATTATGAATTTATATTAATTCATCACTAGGAAGCAAATTTTAAAATCTATGGATGGTCTTTGAATAGCTTCGCATGACATGCCTTTTGAACAGCACAGTTGTACGTTGGTTCCCATTCAATCTCCAATATCAATGATAGAGTTTTACCAGCAATTTCATTTGGAATTGGGTTCCAAATTTGCTCATTTGTGCGTGATTCGAAAATCACAGCAGTTAAACTCCTCATATTTCAACAGAATGTATGTTTGTAATTCAATTTAAAATTCCCCATATCAAGGGTGCCTTAAGTATCAATCTCTTATGGTTAGTCTTGACTGGTGTCAGGATCTCTTTGCTTCAATGACACTGGAAGAACTACTGTTGATCTGAACCTGCCTCAGTTTAAGTTCTAAATAAGTGGCCCTGCCTGCACACCCTTGGCTTGAATTGCTGAACACCCATCCCACATGTGTACTGTACTTAATTCAAGAAATATTACATAGCATCTAAATTAAACTCATTCTTTCCTAAGGGTCAACTGGAATTCTTCTCTCAGTCATTCTACACAATACATAATCTTCAAGCTTGTTGTTATGCAATAACTAATTTATGGTGCTCTCAGTTTAACTTTATTAGTGCCCATGTTGGCTACTGAAGTAATAACACATCTCATCATGGGCTCTAACACAAACAATCTTTTGATCATACAGTATCATTTGTTATTTTGTTTTAACCAATTTCCCTATGTCCACCAATTCTTGCAAATTCCTCTTCCCTATAGCCAAAGGGTAGAACACTATAACTGGATCTATGTCAGAAATTGTAATAACGTGAAAACCATGTCCTACTGTTGAAATTAGAGGCATACCTAAAAATCGAAAATCAAAACAATTATGTTTATCCTTGAGATGGCACAAAACATTGTGGCAAATTGTTTTGTTGACCTGACTAACAGCACTGTAAAATAACTTGCATGTGGCTAACCAAATATTGTATACTGCCATTAGCAGGTCTCTATGTTCACAGTACATTTCAAGAGATCTGCATTTTCATGAATAATCAGTAGAGTATATTCCTACCCCATTGTACTGCAGAAGATTCCTTGTTAGGTACTGCACCATCTCCAATAATTCCAGGACAAGGAGTCCAAGCTGCAGAAAAATTCCACATAAAAGCACCAAAACTGTCTCTTTACATCAGCTAAGAAAGGAATGCCAAAAACTACCCAGATATCAGATTTTCAACATTAAAACTGGACAATTTCATCCAAACACAGATTACAAACTTATTTTTTCATGGAACTGGCATCCAAGCAATTTACCCTCAAATAATAGGCAAGAATCTACCAAGTTAGTATTGGCATATAATTCAAATGTTCCACGCAGATGACTCTATTTTCTGCAGATTATAATTGGATTCCCTTATATTAACAATATGGAAGTAAACTTATTGGTGCAACCACTCTGAGAATACTGAGTAGAATTATGTCTCCCACAGTCCTGTGAGCAAAAGATTGCTTGCAGGATTGGAGGGTTTGACGGACAGTGAGAATTTAAATAGATTAAGAACGTTCTTACAGATAAAAGGATCAGAGGGTGACACAACTGCTCTGCTTGGAATTCTTAAAACAAAAACCTAGACAATGTAGGCCACAAGAGCAATTTCACCTTAGGCAGACATAGAACCAAAGGATATGGTCTATGTTAGAGAGGATTTAAATTCAAAAATCATTTGAGGAAATACTGTTTCAATGATTTTATGACCAAAAGATGTTACAGATTTTTTTTAAGAGATGGTGGAAATGGTACTAATTATTCAAACATAAATTAAAATGATTTTCAGAAAATGACATTTTGGAATGCATTATACAAGTAATTTAAGACATCAATTGGTTATTCACTAGGTAAGATTGCAATCTTCGACTTCTATCAATGGCATTTGCATTTTTCTTGTGTCAAATCTGGGCTTGTTGGAGATTGATCACAGTGTTCAATCTCCAAATTTATTGTTATTATATCTTGCATTTATGAGGGTGGTAGAAAAACCCCAGATGGATCTTGGTCTTTTGTCATTTCATAATTTGTATGTTCCTATTCTTAACCATCCTCGGAAGATAGTGATGGTGGACCGTGTTCTTATAAATTAACAGGACCACATTTGGAACAGGGATTCACCATTAAGCATAACATTAATACAGTTAAAAAAAAATGCTTCATGTTAAGTTGTCCTTGATCTCAAATCATTCTTCTGTAATTAAATTTCAATGTTCAGTAAAATGAAAACAGAATTTTCTAAAGCTCTACCTAGAGAGGTGAATGGAGTTTAAGCTTCAAACTCTGGTTAAAGTCGAAGGTTAAGTTATGAGTTTATGGCAATTGAGAGAATGCACTTGAAGGTCTGTGATTAACAGTGTGTCAGGATTTCAAAGCACAGTCTGACTTAGCCTTGCATTTGAGTCCAAACGATTCAATATCAATGATCAGAATCTAACGATCACATTTTGCTTCATTCTTAATTGACATAGTGATAATAGACAAAGTTTCTTATATGTTAAGCATATCAAAATCTTTTCTTTGCAAGGAAATCTTTCACTAACTTGTTTTAAATCATACTTATAACTGGGTGAGACTGAAGATTTCTATCAAATGTCATTGGAGTGTTCTCCATGGCAAAGCCTTGA
Organism: Chiloscyllium punctatum; assembly: GCF_047496795.1. Lineage (NCBI taxonomy): Eukaryota > Metazoa > Chordata > Chondrichthyes > Orectolobiformes > Hemiscylliidae > Chiloscyllium > Chiloscyllium punctatum. Next base: position 12,137,009 of record NC_092787.1, on the reverse strand, counting down.
CCAAAGTCTACTTGCCAACCAATCAGCACAATCCTACTACAGTATAAAATGTTATTCCCTTTTATACTGTTATTCATGTAAATTGTCCTGATGAGTGAAAGTCAAAAAGCATCTTTTTTTCAGCAATACTCAAAATGTAAAGTGACAAAGATGGTAAGAAGTAACATTATCCAATATTCAGCTGTTCAATAAAACATTACCAGATGAACATTTGGCAAATTGGTTGAAATGTATTCTTTATGGAATATAAGAAATTACAAAACTTCTGAAAAGTCTCACCAAAAGAACTTGTATAATTAGAGAACATCACATTCACATGAAATATGCAATGAAGAACAATGATAGTTTCTCGGTAAATCACTTCCCAAATAGCTAAGAGGTACTTTTTGACAATTCCATCGCAAAACCTCCATACTCAAAAAAAATTGCTAAATGTAAAACAACGGAAGAATCTCTTTTTTTTTCATAATGAATAGCGCAAGTTTCCAAAACAACCTACTTGTTAAGATCAAAATTAACAAAGAAACTCTCCTATCCTTTTGAACAGTCTATTAAAGTTGGTATATTTGCAGATGTCCAAATTAGACTAGAAGTCAACAAATCCTTGTCATATGGGTACGTAACTGCATACTCCTCGGGAAATAATAATTGAACGAAATAAAAGGAATGGTGATTGGGGGGCGGTGGGAAGCGTGCCACCCAGAAGTTTCTTCACAGCTGACCAGGTTGACACTAACTGGAAAACCAAGCCCCGCCCCGTCCCCCAGGGCCGCAACGACCCGCCCTACTCGACATCTGATTCGCCAGCCACCCACCCATCAGGTCATCCCGCCCACTTTCCAGGACCCCGCGCGACCCTATCCGACGAAGGGTCTGTCCCTCAAAGCGCAGCCAGCCAATCAAAGCGGTGATCCGCCATCTCCGCCCCCACATCCCCAACAACCACACACGCTCGCGCGCTCCGGCTCGAGACGTCAACAACCCTCTCTCCCTCTGTCTTTCTTGTGCTATGGGGCCTTGACAACCTCACGTCAGCCGGGGCCGAGGGAGGACAGGGACAAAGCGAGAGGACGGGACGGGCCTGGCCTACCAGTCAGACAGACAGCGGTTCCCTTCACTCACCCCGCGACGCCGCTGTCGGTATGGTTTTGTGGAGCGTGCCCCCGGACCGGGAGAGTTGAACCCGCACTCCCTTTCGCTCACCTGTGAGCTTCCCTTCACCTGATCCCTCGCCAGCAGGGCCTCGACACCCCGCGCCCACGTCATCTGCTCACGTGACTGCTGCCGCACGCACTCCGTGTAAACAAACGGGCCGCGCTGGCGCGCATGCGCACCAGCCCCTTCAGTCTTTCATAGAACAACACAGTACAGTAGGCCATTCAGCCCTTCAAGCTTCCTCTTCTATTCAGTATGATCTCTATCTCAATACCATATTTCCGCCTTCGCTTCGTACCTTTGATGTCATTTCAATCTAAACAAGTAGCTAGAATCATAGAATCCCTACGTAAATCTTTCTCAATCGCTGAAGGAAGCAGGATGGTTGATAAATAGAGAAATTAAGAACAGGAGAAAGTTATTTGACTGAAGGAATTTTTGCTCATCTCAGCCTTAAATGGCTTGTTATATCTTAAGATTGTAGCTCCTAGACTCCTCAACCCAGAAAAAAATTCATCTGTGTATGTTTTTTTAAATTTTAATTTCCACCAGAGTCTATCCTACTCACTGCATATGATGTGGCAGTGTTGGTGTTGGACTGGGGTGGACAAAGTTAAAAATCACATGACACCAGGTTATAGTCCAACAGGTTTATTTAGAAGTACTAGCTTTCAGAGTGCTTCTCCATCAGGTAATGAGTGGGGTAGGATCATAAGACACAATATATAGCAAATGATCACAGTGTCATGCAATTAAAACGATATATTGAACAAACTGAGATTGCTATTAAGTCTTTCATCTTTTAGAATGGGTTGCAGATTTCGGTTCATTAATATGTAAACCCCAAAACTTCTTTTAAGTCATATTCTTGAGATAACTTAAGATTTTATTTTTAAAAGTGACATCTCAGCCCAGACAATGTATTAAAGGTGCGAGTCTGTCAGTATCCCAATCTTGAGTCAGACTTGTTTTGTTTCCAAAGTTGAAATTTATAAATTGTTACATAGATTGACTGCCTGCAGGTTGTGTGCTTTTTGAGCAAAGATAGAATGTATCTGCAACTACAATTCTGCAAATGCAAATTCGCCCCATAGACTTGTATACGTGTATGTGTGAATGTGAGGGAGAGAGTATGTAAGTGTGCGTGAGAGTGTGTGTATACATGTGTGCGTGCTTGGTAGAGCGTGTGTGTGAGTGTGACAGAGTATAAGCCTGTGAGAGGGTGTGACTATGGGGTTGTATGTGTGTGTGTTTGAGAGAGAGCATGTATATGAGAGAGGGTCTGTGTGAGTGTGTACGTGTGCTTGTGTCGGTGATTGGTTAGTGGGATCACCTGTAGTGTGACATGAGCCCAAGGTCCAACTTGAGGCCATCCTCATGGGTGCTGCACTTGGCTATCAGCCTCTGCTCCTCCACTCTGCGAAGTCTGCCTTGGACGATGGTTACCCAAAGATCTGAGGCCGAATGTCCCTAACCGCTAAAGTGTTCCCCGACTGGGAGGGAACATCCCTGTCTGGCGATTGTTGTGTGGTGTCCATTCATCCCATTGTCATAGTGTCTACTTGGTCTTGCCAATGTACCAAGCCTCAGGGTGTCATTGCCTGTAGTGTACGAGCTGGACAACATTGGCTGAGTCACATAAGTACCTGTTGTATACATAGTGGGTGGTGTCCCCACGTGCAATGGTGGTATCCATGTCGACACTCTGACACGTCTTGCAGTGGTTGTCAAGACAGGGTTGTACGATGTTGTCCTGAAGGCTGGGCAGTTTGCTGCGAGCAATGGTCTGTTTAAGACTTGGCGGTTGTTTAAAGGCGAAAAGTGGAGGTGTAGGGAAGGTCTTGCCAAGGTGCTTATCCTCATTGATAATGTGTTGCAGGCTGTGAAGAACATGGTGCAGTTTCTCAGCTCCTGGGAAGTATTGGACAATGAAGGGTACCCTATCGGTTACACACGCATACAAGCCTATGGGGTGAATTTGCACTTGTACAATTGTATTTGCAGATACATTCTATTTCTGCTGAAAAAGCGCACAACCTGTAGGCAGTCGATGCAGGCAGTCAATCCATATAATATTTTAAAAATTCCTACTTTGGAAATAGAATCAGTCTGACTCAAGACTGGGATACAGACAGTCTGTAACCTTTAATACATTGTCTCAGCTGAGATGTCACTTTTTAAAATAAAACCTTAAGTTATCTCGAGAATGTGACTTAAAATAAGTTCTGGGATTTACATATTAATGAACCGGAACTTGCAACCCATTCTAAAATATGAAAGACTTAACAGCAATCTAGCTTATCTCTCCACGCTTCAGGCTCACTGCCTTTATTCCTGATGAAGGGCTTTTGCCCGAAACGTTGATTTCGAAGCTCCTTGGATGCTGCCTGAACTGCTGTGCTCTTCCAGCACCACTAATCCAGAATCTGGTTTCCAGCATCTGCAGTCATTGTTTTTACCTCAGCAGTCTGGGTCTGTTCAATATATCGTTTTAATTGCATGACACTGTGATCTTTTGCGATAAATTTTGAGTACAGGAGTTGGGAGGTCACGTTGCGGCTGTACAGGACATTGGTTAGGCCACTGTTGGAATATTACGTGTAATTCTGGTCTCCTTTCTATCGGAAAGATGGGAAACTTGAAAGGGTTCAGAAAACATTTACAAGAGTGTTGCCAGAGTTGGAGGATTTGAGCTACAGGGAGAGGCTGTACAGCCTGGGGCTGTTTTCCCTGGAGCGTCGGAAGCTGAGCGGTGGCCTTATAAAGGTTTACAAAATTATGGGGGCATGGATAGGGTAAATAGACAAAGTCTTTTCCCTATGGTCAGGGAGTCGAGAACTAGAGGGCGTAGGTTTAGGGTGAGAGGGGAAAGATATAAAAGAGACCTAAGGGGCAACTTTTTCACACAGAGGGTGGTACGTGTATGGAATAAGCTGCCAGAGGAAGTGGTGGAGGCTGGTACAATTGCGCCATTTAAGAGGCATTTGGATGGGTATATAAATAGGAAGGGTTTAGAGGGATATGGGCCGGGCACTGGCAGGTGAGACTAGATTGGGTTGGGATATCTTGTCGGCATGGACGAGTTGGACCAAAGGGTCTGTTTCCATGCTGTACGTCTCTATGACTCTATATTTATTCTTTGCTTGAGCCACTTCCCACCTTAATTCATCTAACTCAAATTTATCTTCTTTTCTTCTCTCCCTCATACACTTAACTAACTTATTCTTAAACACATGAAATGCATTTTATGACCCGACTGGGTGGAATGTATGCCATGCATATTCTGCACAGTGTCAGCTTACAGTTACACTAAAGAGGAAACCTGAAGGTCAGTTAGTCTTTCTTACTGTTGGAAGTACGCTCCTCAGGAAACAAATGAAACCACTTCTGTTTTATTTTTAAATTTAACATGTGTACCTAAACATTTCAAAAAGTGATGTTGCTATCTGGTAAGATACTTAGCAAACTTCTGAGGAGGAATCAGAATTCTGTTTGATATACAAACCAGTGAATCTTGTGAATGACACATATTGGTCTGACATTTCTTGTACACCTCAGATCAGTGCTCCACTATGTTTAATTCCACTGCTATATTTTTAACTGGATTTTCCCACGTATGAAAATGTGTGAAATCACACATGAGCAATGACACAGTCAGATTCCAGTTCCCTCCTTTTTTATATTTTGAAAGAACACCACATTTCTGATGAATGACTCTGATCAGGGCTGTTTCAGAAATGCAGGAACATATAGGTCCCTCATAGTGCAAGGTAGTTCAGGGAAAGAAAGCCACACTCCCATTTCTCACAGGCAGTCAGTTTGACAGCTCCTGTGAAAGGATATGTACATGAGGGTAAATATGAGATTGGGGTGCCACCAAGATGGAATACCAATTGGGTAGGATGTAGGCTGCCAGAAAAGTAGGATGCCAGGTGTGTAAGGTGAAAAGGCAGATAGTGGGAAGGAGCCAAGGAAGTGATGGAGTGTATATGGTGGGGCCGGGATAGATGATAGATGGATGGGGGTTGTCCCAGGGGAGTGAGTGTTGGTAGGTTGAGACTTAAGTTTAGCAGTTACTCAGGAATTAGACTAGGGCCTTATTCAGAATCGTAGAGACATAGAGACATAAAGCACAGAAACAGACCCTTCAGTCCAACTCATCCATGCTGACCAGATATCCTAGATTAATCTAGTCCCATTTGTCAGCACTAGACCCATAACCCTCTAAACATTTCCTTTTCAGATATCCATCCAGATGTCTTTTAAATGTTGTAATCGTACCAGACTCCACCACTTCTGCTGACAGCTCATTCCATACATGCACCACCCTCTGCGTGAAAATGTTGTACCTTAGGTCCCTTTTAAATCTTTTCCTTTCACCTATGCCCTCTAATTCTGGACTCCCCTATCCTGGGGAAAAGACCTTGACTCTTCTCCCTATCCATGCTCCTCATGATTTTATAAACCTCTATAAGGTCACCCCTCAGCCTGTGACACTGCAGAGAAAATAGCCCTAGCCTATTCAGCCTTTCACTATAGCTCAAGCCCTCCAACCTTGGCATTTTTTCTGAACCCTTTCACGTTTCACAACATCCTTCCTATAGCAGGGAGACCAGAATTAAATGCAATATTCCAAAAGTGGTCTAACCAATGTCCTGTACAGCTGCAACATGATCTCCCAACTCCTATACTCAATGCACTGACCAATAAAGGCAAGTGTACCAAACATCTTCTTCACTACGCCCCCCCTGTCTACCTGTGACTCCACTTTCAAGGAACAATGAACTTGCACTCGAAGGTCCCTTTGTTCAGTAACACTCCCCAGGGCCTGACCATTAAGTGTGTAAGTCCTGCCCTGATTTGTCTTTCCATAATGTGGCACCTCACATTTATCTAAATTAAAGTGAATCTGCCACTCCTCAGCCCATCTGATCAAGGTCCTGTTGTACTCTGAGATAACCTTCTTCGCTGTCCACTTTATGTCCAATTTTTGTGTCATCTACAAACTTACTAACTATACCTCCAATGTTCATGTCCAAATCATTTATATAAATGATGAAAAGCAGTGGATCCAGCACCAATCTGTGTGGCACATTGCTGGTCACAAGCCTCCAGTCTGAAAAGCATCCCTTCACCACCACTCTCTGTCTCCTGCCTTCAAGCCAATTTTGTATTCAAAAGGCAAGTTCTTCCTGTATTCCATGTGATCTTACCTATTCCATTTGATTTAATCCATGAGGAAATTGTCGAATACCTTACTGAAGTCCATAGATCACATGAATTGCACTGCCTTCATCAATCCTCTTCATCACTTCTTTAAAAAACACAATCAAGTTAGTGATAAATGATTTTCCATGAACAAAACCATGCTGCCTAATCAGTTCTTGTGTTTCGAACTATATGTATATCCTGTCCCTCAGAATCCCCTCCAACAACTTGCCCACCACTGATGTCAGGCTCACCGGTCTATAGTTCCCTGGCTCTTTCTTACCACCTTTCTTAAGTAATGGCATCACGTTAGCCAACCTCCAGTCTTCCGGCACCTCATCCATCTATCTTGTCTTGAATAACTGTTTACATCAGCAGAATCCCCTGAATTCCCCAATTTAAATGGAGTCTTTTGGAGAGTTCCAGTTGCTCAATTGTAATCTTCAATTTTTCAGGCAATTTCCATGAAGTCTGTTATGCCAGGGATTTTTCTGCTCCTCAGATGTTGCCTGAACTGCTGTGCTTTTCCAACACCACTAATCCAGTTTTTACCTATTCCTCAAGATCCCATTGTCTCTCCACTGCATTTTCAAAGTGCCATTTCCTTGTAAGTACTTTTTTCATCACAATGCAGTGGAGTCTGAGAGTGAGATATGTAGCAAGTAGAAGGTACAGGAAGCAGGATCGACAGTGAGCCACACCATGCAATTTTTCTTTGTTAATTTGAAATTTATTTTATAAGTTATTTCTTTACTATTTTAGGAGTGTGTAATGTTTTAATGTTGTTTTTCTAATCAGAAAGGTCCTACAGATATAACCAAAGCTTTTACATTGTTTTTAATGGGAAACTGTGATTCAATTAAAGTCAGTTCACGTAAACATTCACTTTTCATGAAACCAGCCACAAGCTGTCAAATAAAGGATTGCTATACTTTTGTAAAGGTACTTTAGGGGTATCTACTGAACATTTGCTGACTTTTATCCCTAAACCATAGGTCAATTCTTGTGTCTTTACAAGTCATTTGATAGATCTCAGTTTACCATTAGGAAAAATGGTTTTCCAGATAAAAAGGTAAATGGAGCAGCAAGTAAGCAAAGACTAATCATGTTCTTATCTTCTGGGTCCTTAGGAGCAACAGCCAATACTTACTCCTCTGGAACATTTGAGCGATATAACAAATGGACTCTGTAAAGCAATTAAAAAACAACACGCCTGGAAACAACTGAAAAGTACATTTTCAAAAAAATCAAAGGAAAGGATTTAACTATATGTGAGATAATCTCAAAAATGGATGACAAACTGTGTGAAGCCAAATGTAATCCATCTGATTATCATTTTGGTCGTTGAAAGATTGAGCAATTAGGAAAAGCAATTATCATGAAATCCAAAGTGATTCTTTAATCACAGACTATTATCTTCAAGATGTTGAACAATAATTTCATTCAGAAGCTTATGGCCAGGAGGAATACAATGCTGATGCAGAAGTGTTGGGTCTCCCTCTTCCTAAAAGAAAATGTTTTTTCCCTCACAGTAGGTATTTATTGTGAGAGGAATGATACTTTGCAAGTTTGTTTTAAATGCATGATCATTATAGACTTCTTCTTTGAAGCAAATGATTGCAACATTTAAGAGGCATTGGATAGGTATATGAATAGGAAGGGTTTGGAGGGATATGGGCTGGGTGCTGGCTGGTGGGACTAGATTTGGTTGGGATTTCTGGTCGGCATGGACGGGTTGGACCGAAGGGTCTGTTTCTATGCTGTACATCTCTATGACACTATTAAGTGTATAAGTCCTGCTAAGATTTGCTTTTCCAAAATGCAGCACTTTGCATTTATCTAAACTAAACTCCATCTGCCACTCCTCAGCCCATTAGCCCATCTGATCAAGATCCCATTGTAAACTGAGGTAACCTTCCTCCAATTTTGGTGCCATCTGCAAACCTACTCCTTCAATAAATTAGTTAAACATGATTTCCCATGACAAAACAATGTTGGTTCTACCTGATTACCTTGAACTTACTAAGTCTCCTATTAGAATGGTTTCAATAACAGCTTCCTCATGTTCCCTGTGAAAGATTTTAAGCTGGCTGGTCTGTAGTTTCATGTTTTCTGCCTCCCTCCCTTCTTGAACAAAAAGAGTTACATTAGCTATTTTCAATCTGGAGGAATCTTCCCTGAATCCAATGTGTCTTGGAAAATTAAAACAACACATCAATCATTTTGTTGGCGACTTTGTTTAAGACCCTAGGATGAAATCCATCAGGATCTGGGTTCTTGTCAATTTCCAGTTCCAACAATTTGCTTAGTCCTACTTTCCTGGTGAATGTAATTTTCTTGAATTCCTGCTTCCCTTTCAATTCCTCATTTACAGCTATTTCCAGGATGCTACTTGTATTCTCTCTTGTGAAGATTGACTAAAAATATCTATTCAATTCATCTGCCATCTCTTTAGCCTCCGTTACTAATACTCAGGTTCATTTTCTTGCACCAACGCTTACCAAGTCAACTCTTCTTTTCTAAATGACTGTAGCTGAGGAAGGGTCACCAGACCTGAAATGTGAATTTTAATTCTCTTCACAGATGCTGCCAGACTCACTGTTCCACCAACCACTGTTTATGTTCTCTCTAATAGCCAATGTTGGTCAGTGAAGATAGTCTGAGGCCTTCAGCAGTGACCTGCATCAGCCAATGTCAGCCACTAGATAGAACTCTGATCAATCTAAAAGGTAAATGGTATTTAAAAACAAAATGTTTATTGTATTGTATCATGTATTTATTTTATATTTAATTATGCATTTTATTTTTTCAATTATTTCAGCTGCAAATGCATAATGTTATTCCTGTAAAGTACAGTATTTCAAATTTTACATGAAAGAAATGTTTGAAGGAACCAAACTCTGGCTTTAACAATAATTTCTATGGGAACACATGATTCGATTAAAATTGCTTCACCTCAGATTTGTGATTTGTAGGAAAGCAACCTCAATTTTATGTCAGGATTTATTTTTGTGCTTGCCTTAGCCAGATTTTACAGTTGTCAGGTTGATAAGAGCATATGGACAGCGCAGCAGGAATAAGCCATTTTACGTTCATGGTTTCCACCCCAATGTGGGAGGATGTCCTGTTTTCAAGAGCTGCTGGCCAGTCAGATGTCTAATCCCACTGGAGATAGGGTCACTCATGGGGCGACAGTCAGTTCCAGCAAGGAATAGCACTGGAAACTGCACAACTGTGTAAGTGGGGCATCTTCATTGTAGCTAGCCAAACAGGGCCCCTGCTGGACCCTAATGTAATATTAATATCATCTTTCTTGACCATTCCATTGTCTCTAAATTGTCTAACTGCTTGTCCAACATCCAGTACAGGTATCCCCCGCTTTTCGAATGTTCACTTTACGCAATTTTGCTTTTATGAAATAGCTACATTAGTACCTGTTTTCTCGAATCTGAAGAGAGTTCTTGCTTTTATGAAAAACGACGATACTTTTTCCCATATAAAGCATGCACCTTCGCTTTGCGCCATTTTTGGCTTGCGAACGATTTCCTCAGAACGCTCTACGTTCAGTTAGCAGGGGCTACCTCTATTGAATAAGCAGGAATGTTTCCCAATTAAAAATTGGGTAGACTGAAACTCTTGTCTTTGGTCCTTACCATAAATTCCATTCGTTGATTAGAATTGATCAGTAAATATAAAGGGGGGACTAATGTGTGGAAGGAGCAGTAAGACTGAGTAATTAACAAACTCTACTACAAAGAAAGGTGTGTTGTTTTCTGTCTCATCATGTGGCTTACATTTGATTGATCGTCTCTTGGTCTGGCAAATTCTCAAATCTAAAAATCTCATCCTTGTTTGCAAATCTCTCTAGGGTTTTACCCTGCACAAACTCTATATAATTCTCATAAAAGCCTTAAATATCTCTATATGCGTCCAATACTGGACTGTTGTACATCTTCAATTTTGATCACTCTGTTATTGATGGCCTTGTCTTCATCTGTCTAGGCCTTAAGGTCTGAAATCTTCTCCTTAAATCTCTTTGTCTCTCCACATCTTTCTCTCTTTCTTTAAGACAGTTTTGTTCCATGCTTTTGGCCAATTGTCCTGTTACTTTATTATGTGGCTTCTATGAGATTTCTGTTCGATGCAGTTCAACAAAGTACTTTGGGTGTTTCACTTCATTATAGGTACTACACAAGTGCAACTGGTTGTTGATCTGCTGCGTTCCTCTTTGCTTATCAGGCTCTAAGCCAAAAAGATGAACAAATTCAGATCATTGCTAAAATGATAAAATAGTTTTGTTTTTCCTCTTGCTGGTCTCTTGTTCACAGTGTTCTCAGGGAGGTGATGGCCTAGCAGTATTATCATTAGACTGTTAATCTAGCAACCCAGGTAATGTTCTGGGTGACCTAGGTTCAAATTCTGCCATAGTAGATGGTGGAATTTGAAACTAATAAAAAAAATTCTGGAACTCGGAGTCTAATGATGACTGTGACTCGATTGTCAGGAAAAACCCATCTGGTACTTTGTCTGGCCTACATATGACTCCAGACCCACACAATGCAGTTGACTCTTAACTGCCCTCTGGGCAATTAGGGATGGGCAGGAAATGTTGCCTGCCCAGTGAGATCCATGTCCCAGGAATGAATTTTTAAAAATTCATGCTTTTACTTATGGTAGCAAGTTCCATTTCTTTGCAACATAGTGTCAGGTGTATGTGGCAGTTACATGTTTGCATTTATCCAAGTGCAGGTTTTAACTGATCAATGGCCTCATTATATGTTAAAAATAATGATAAAAATAATAACATCTATTGAAAAGTAAATTAGACGATTTTATTAACATGCACAAGTAAATGCAGGGATTAGGAATCGGCTGTCTCAGTTACACAGAAGCTTTGCTATAGCAGTATCTCACCAACAGATTTAATATCAAAACACATGGCATGGCATAAAATTGTGCACCTATGAGGTAGATAGCCACTGAGCTCACTGGAGAGCTGCTCCAAACCTGCTCGTGTAAATTTTTTACCAGTGTGACATTAATGCAATACACACACTCCAGCTTTGTACAAGTGTAGAGCTTCATTCCTTCAGATTTTAATTATTGTTGAAAGTTTCATAAAACACAAAATATAAATATTTCTTTAGAAAAATCTCCCTCTCCTGGAAACAGACCCTTCAATCCAACGTGTCCATGCCAAACATGTTCCCAAACCAAACTAGTCCCACTTGCCTATGTTTGGCCCATATCCCTCCAAATCTTTTTTATTCACGTACTTATCCAAATTTCTTTTAAATGTTGTAATGGTACCCACATCCACCACTTCCTCTGGCAGCTCATTCAACATATGAACCACTCTCTGTGTAAAAAAGTTGCCCCTCATCATTTTAAAATCTTTCTCCTCTCACCTTAAAAATGTCGCCCAGTTTTGTACTCCTTCACCCCAGAAAAATGACCTTTGCTATTCACCTTATCTCTGCTCCTCATGATTTCCTAAACCTCTATGAGGTCACCCCTCAACCTCCTTTGCTCCAGTGAAAAAATGTCTCTTAATCCTATATTTTTTTCCATTTCAATATATCACTTTGTGTACCTGATGTGATATTGAATTAATGATTTGAGCCAACACTTTCTGCAAGGTTTAAAGAGGATTCTTCAATCTGTTTGGTTCAGGAGATACAGACTTGTTTTCCTGTTCACCCATGTTCTGGAATGATTGTGGAGGGCAATACACCAGAATAGCTTTCTAAACTCAGCAAATTCCAGGATATGATCCCCACAGGAACATGTGAGTAAGTTAAAGTGTAATGAATGGCTTGTACTATTTGTTCACCACTTACTACAAAATTCAGCCCAACATGTTTCTTTCAGCAATATGTAGCAAAGCTAATAGGACACATCTAAGACTGTAATTTCTGAACTGTAAAACAAGCGGTAATTCTTTTTCCCTGAGTTGGCCTACTGCATCTATGCTTTTTTCCAAAGTTAATGTTACAATGATCTCCCAATATAACTTGAGGCTTTATGTACATAGTATAACATAAACCTGAAGTTTATAGGACATAGACCATGGATTTCCCACATCTGATCAGAGACAGGTTACCTGAGGGAGATGGTGAATTGAAGTGATATACCTTCTCAAAGCGAAGGAGGGTAAACAGAAATAAATCAGACATATTTCTGTAACCCTAAATGCAGCCACATTTACAGATACAGTAAACAGACTGATTACTTTCCACGAATTAAATCGTGCATATTTTAAACTTCTACATTCCATGGAGATTATAATTGTACTTGTTCCTGTTGCCACAGAATCCATCTAATTATGGACCTTTGGTATTCAAACAGAAAATTACAATCTATGCATCATGATTAGGCCACAAGATATAGGAGCAGAATTAGGCCATTCAGCCCATCAGGTATGCTCAACCATTTGATCATGGCCGATACGTTTCTCAAACCCAATTTCCTACCTTCTCCCCGTAACCCTTGATCCATTTACCAATTAAGGACCTATTCATCTCTGTCTTAAGTACACTCAATAATTTGGTCTCCTTAGCCTTTCTGCGGCAATGAGTTCCATAGAGTCACCAGCCTCTGGCTGAAGAAATTTCATTTTGATTTTATTGTGACGTATAGTTTAGAGTAAGAATACAAAAATAGAGTGAGAAGCTTTTATTTCCTCCTCATGTAAAGGGTGGTCCGTTCACTCTGAGACTGCACTGGAGTCCTAGTCTCTCCTAGTGGAAGCATCTTCTCCATGTCCACTCTATCCAGGCCTTTCTATATCCTGTAAGTTTTAATCAGATACCCCTCATCCTTCTAAACACCCTCGAGTACAGACCCAGAGACCTCAACCACTCCTCATATGTCAAGCCCTTCATTCCCAGATTATTTCTGACGTTTGGAATGCCAATTCTATAACAGACTGACAGCTCTGCTTTGTTTGAATTTGAGGGGATGGTTGGATTGTACTGAGTGAGTAAAGGATACGCTTGGAGGGCAAGGTTTGAAGGTGATTTGCAAAATACAGCAGGCTGACTAATTATCCAGTTGTAAAAAGAGTATGGATTTTACCAACCTCAAATTCTTGTTATAAATTTGATAATGCTATTGTCAATGTACACTACCAAAATAGAGTGACTGGAGCCAAAACTCCAATTTTGTCTTAATTTGTCTAAATCTCTGGCTTTTACAAATTTACTTTTTGTTTAGGCCTCACTGAATTATAATCACATCAATACATTTAAAAATGCATTACATCAATCATATTACAAACATATACAATATTGTTAAGCATAGTGTTAAACAATCTTTTCTTTATAATTGGATATTCCTATTTTTATTGATTGGTTGAAGTTTGAGGTTGTTCAATACTTCTTGCTAGAGCCAGCAGATGGCAGTGAAAGCTAGGTTTTGAAACACCCAGTACATTGAGCAACAAAAACGTTATTGAAGAAACTCAACAGGTCTGTAGCATTTGTGACAAGAAAGCAGAGTTAATGTTTTGAGTCCAGTGACCATTCGTCAGAACAGTATGTTGTACAGTTTGATACAGCACAAGAGAAAAACATGTCTGTATTTGTACATAGCTGTTCGGCAAACAAAAGAGTAATTTGAGATAACTAACTGGTTTGTACATAATTGGAAATAGTCCATTGATAATAATCAGGTGCATTTTATGTTTGTGTATGGTGATTCCAAATGTAGCATTGTTAATTTAAGAGAAATTGGAGGATAGACTTTGATATCAATACTAACCTGATTACCGAACTGATTTTTTAAAGTTAAAAATCACACAACACCAGGTTATAGTCCAACAGGTTTAATTGGAAGCACTAGCTTTCAGAGCGTTGCTCCTCCATCAGGTGATTATCATCCTAAATTACCCCATGGTGCCCAGGCATGTGGAGGTTAAGTGGGTTAGCCATGGGAAATGTAGGATTACAGGGATAAGGTAGGAGGCTAGGTCTGGGTGGGATGCTCTTTGGAGGGTCGGTGTGGAGTTGCTGGAATAAATGACCTGCTTCTGCACTGTAGGGATTCTCTAGTGCTTTGATCAGCATCCTCTGTGAAGAGAGAGAAACACAGTTAACTTTTCAGGTCCAGAATAACTCTTCTTCGGAACTGTTCTGTTGCATTTCTCCAACATTCTCTGTGTTTGTTTCAGTCAAGGTCTTTTTGTAGGCCTGAATGGTCTACTTCAGCTCCTATTTCATATGTTTTTATAACTGAAAAGAATAGGGTGCTTGATAGCTTTTTACAGTAGCTTAACATTTCTTTGGAGAAAAAAGGTTGAGAATGATATTTGACAGAGGTAGTCAACATCATGAATGAGTATGGGCATAGTACTATTGGGAGAAATTATTCCCATTAGTGGGAGGGTCAAGGAACAGAAGGCATGGATTTAAGGCAATTACAGATGTCAGTATAACCAAGGCAGAAGAATCAATGGCATTTTTTAAAAAGAGAATCCCTACAGTGTGGAAACAGGGTCTTCGGCCCAACAAGTCCACTCTGACCTTCCAAAGAGTAACCCACCCAGACCCATTCCCCTACCCTATTATCCTATATTCACCCTTGACTTATACACCTAACCTACACATCCCTGAACACTATGGGCAATTTAGCATGACCAATTCACCTAACCTGGAGAAAGTGAGGACTGCAGATGCTGGGGACCAGAATTGAAAAATGTGGTGCTGGAAAAACACAGCAGGCCAGGCAGCATCCGAGGAGCAGGAGAATCGCCGTTTCAGGCATAAGCCCTTCTTCAGGAATGAGCAAAATGTCAATTCTCCTGCTCCTTGGATGCTGCCTGGCCTGCTGTGTTTTTCCAGCACGACATTTTTCAACTCTGGTACTCCAGCATCTGCAGTCCTCATTTTCTCCCAAACAAATCGGTGGACAGGAAATGATCTTTTCAGACTGCCCCACTGAAATAGACCACAGTCAATTGCCATCCAACTAAGATCACAACTAACAAATCTTAGTACACCAGGGGGCAACTGATCAATCTGCAAATGACACAGTAGGAAGCAGCAAGAATGGCCTTGGCATATAGGTCTTTTAAACCTCAGACTGCAACGCTGGAAGACTTCCAAGCCTGCACCACTTTTAAACACACCAGAAAACTGATACCCTGATAAAGAGATTGATAACAAATTGTCTTGTGACCTACTGAACATCCACCTCTTTGATGGAATCCTGCAAATATTCTACCTATTGATACTACCTAGACTAGCTCTCAGGAGTGAAAATGCCTTCTTCACTGGGACTGTAATACCACCTTCTTCCCCAAGATACGTCATATTAATTAAGTCAAAACCATCCCTAGAAAATGGGCAGTATCTTTGTTAATTGTATTTTTCCACAGCTTTGTGTACTTGCCTGAAGCTCAGTCTCAGAATAGCACCTCCTATTGTCATCTGTTTAACAATCTGTTTATGCACTTCATTGGTCTTATCATTTTTACAAGGTAAAGTTTCCAATGTTGGGCAGTTCTGGAAAATAAGTGATCATTAGGAATAATCTGAGACTGTGGAGGTTTATTCCACTGTAGATCTTTGCATTCAATAAAGAGGACATCTTTTAGGTTCAAAATTTCATTAGCATCAAATGCAGGGAAAGTGGCAAATGTGCCTGAGCTGTGCATTTAGTTAACGTATATTAGCCGAGGTCCCAATCACAACAACTTGCATTTATGTAGCATCTTTAAGGTAGTTAAATGTCTCCAGGGTGATTAATCACTTATTGATGTTGAGCTATCTCAACTTGGGCAGTAGCTGTGTGTGACATTTGGGTTCAGCATCTCCAGGTGGGAAAATGAAGGTGTGTGTGTGTGTGTGTGTGTGTGTGTGTGTATATGAGTGAGTGTGTATGAGTGAATTTGCCTGTTTCATTCTCTCTTGAAGAACTGCTGACACTTTCTCAAATAACATCATTTATTCGGTAAAACATTTCATTTTTCCATATTGGCAAATAGAAGATAAGAAACAGAGAAATGTGAAGAAAAAAAATCACTGTTAGATTAACTTCATAAACTACAAATCATAGGACCACCATTTATCAGGGCTACGAAACATTGGCACTTGCAATATAAATGGAGTTTGAGGTACAATATTGATTTCTGAGGTTTTTCTGCAGATTCTGGCTGAAAATTTATGTTTCATCCTAATTCTTTTTATATCTAAGATTGTGGATCGAAACCATTATTAAAATTCATTTTGCTGCTTCACTGTGCTTTGAAAATTTCATGTCAGAAGAACGAAACCGTTGTGCCAAATTCAAAGTGATGAATGAAAGCTGACAGTAATCATTTGATATCCCTCAAAGTGACACACAGGTTTTGTTTTGTTATTTTTCATTACCCAGCAGGTTATGGACTGTGGATGTTCCATTGTGTTATAAATTGGAAAGTAAAAATGCCATCCCCCTGATAGACTTAAAGGTTTTGGGGTGGAAGAATAACATTAATGCAGTCAGAAGCCATTGGTAGGCTAACTCAGTGTCCTGGTGCCAAGGTGCTCCCCATGTATGGCTGCAGATTTGAACCCTGACCCACTTAACAGTTTGTAAGATGCACTTGGTCACGCCTGAAACCTCTTATTGGGAAAGACTTCCAGATGCTTCCTCAAATGGCTGGATTTAAAACTCCTCATTTCTGCCTCTAATCATTCTAAATGGTTTGCCCCCCTGTGAATGGCTCAAGGCCCATGACTCTGCAAACTTTGTGTTACCACTTTGATCTGTTGTCCTCCCACCTCTGCCCCTGCTCGCCCCCACTTCCCTTACCCTGCCACTGGCAGCTGCCTAGGTCCTTAGCTCTGAAATACTCTCCCAGAGCACCTAATCTCCACCTATCTCCAAAACTATCTTGATTCGGCATCAGTTGTGTGGTCGATTACAAGACCATGGGTCTTAGGAACAGAAATAGGCCATTCAGCCCATCGAGTCTGCACTGCTATCAAATGAGATCATGGCTAATCTGATAATCCTCAACTCCGCCTTCCTGCCTTTTCCTTGTAATCCTTGATTCTAATACTGATTTAAAAAATCTTTCTCAGCCTTGAATATCCTTAATAACCCAGCCTTCTGTGGGAAAGAATTCCACAGATTCACAACCCTCTGAGAGAAGAAACTTTGCCTCATCTCTGCATTATGTATCCCCTAGTATTCCCAATTTCATGCTCTGGGGTGTTCGACTACATTACTGGCGCTACAACAAGCTGTTGCTGCTGGAAAAGAGGTACCGAATCAGGTGAAAATTCAAATAATTAGGCAAAAATTCTTTAGCCTTTTTCAGTCTTGCTCAGGTAGCTTTCAAAGCAACCTACAAGCGATGCTGCAAGTATTGAAAGCCAAAGTACCTGAGTGTGCTGTCAGGCCTGACAGCAGCACTTGGAGCTCCGTTGTGTCCCTGAGATAATTTCAAAGCAGGTGGGTACTGAAGAAAGGGCACAAGCGCTTTGTCAATGCACATGTTACTGACAGGTCACGATGTTAAACAACTTCTATCCAAGGCAGTAATTTCACTTAAAAAGGCGGGGGCATCATGATTAGAAATGGTTTTCTTGACCTCAGAGAGATGATCAAGGTAATGATAAAATTTCAAACAATTTTTCTAATCAAAGAGTTTCCTGTTTAAGTTGTAATCTTTTCTGAAAGTAGTCTTTGTTACCTGTTGTCCTGCTCACTTGACTAAAAAATTCCTTCCAACTGAGATAATGGGGCCACTTAGGGAAGGCTTGTGATGTTCAAGGGTGGTGGGGGTAGGGAGTATATTTAGTCTGGTTAGTAGGGCATAGAATCCAGTACTCAAATTCATTTTGCCAGGTTATTGTCTGATGTCAGTCTATTATATTGGCATATTAACAATAAATGTACTTTTTTAAAGGTTTTTTTAATGCCAATTTGTTTTTGCCTCATAACCCACCACTTTGTCAAAATTAAATTGCCAGGGGTCTTTAAGAAGTTGAATGTGGAAGAGATGTGTGATTGCTGTTGACCACAGTTCACTAAGAAGAAAAGGCACTTCTAATTTTCTTAACAGTGCAGCCACACTGTTACATATTAATTGATGAGTACATATTGCCCTATATTGGTGCAGAATGTAGAGGTCTAACTTATTGGATATCTGAGCACACAACTGGAAGACACCTTTGGAATGGAATTGGTTTATACCAACATGCAGGATAAATTTGATCTGATGTGGACCAACATTTTCAAAGTGCCTATGCAGTCCATTGATCTCCTAAATACTTGGTTTTTAACGTTCTGTAGCCATTTCAATGGTTTCTCAAGCTCACTTTGTGTTGACATAAAGTGCTCATGGGACTGAGGTTGCACTGCAGTATATTAAAGAAGTCCACTGGTTAATGCCAGTCCCACATCAGTAACTGCAGCATTGCAGCCCTTATTTCTACTCTTCAAAGTGGATTACAATAAGCAATCAAGTATGCACACATGAAATCATAATGTCTTCTACCACCATCTTACATAATTTAAAAAAATCACATTCATCTAAATTGAATTATTTACAATTATCCCTATTCTAATCACGTGGATTCAAGTGAATTTGGGCAAATATGCAATTACCATCTTTCATTACATATTGCCAAGCACTTAGACCCATCTATAATCTGTCTATATATTATTTATGTACACTTGCCAAGTGAGCATTAGCTGGTATTTTGGTTTGGAGGGAGTAGCTCAGACAATGTTAGACAATCTCAAACAATCTCCGACAATGGTCAGAGGGAGTATCTCAGACAATGTTAGACAATCTCACACAATGTTCAGAGGGAGTATCTCAGAAAATGTTCCAGTTCAGCACTTCGCGTATACCTTCATCGTAATGATCAGGATTGAGAAATCTTGCCAGTTTCTCGATTCATATTCCTCAGGCAATGAGACTCGATCTTGTGCCCAAAAGCCCAATAACAGTTAAAATTAGGTAATTTTTAAAAAAAAAAATCAGTTAATGTGTTACTGAGTGGGTACAGGGTGTGGACTTGGTGTTTTTAACCAAATAAATTGGGAGGGAAACTTGTCTGCACCATCACTGCCTCCATTCACTGAATAATATCTCATGTTTTTACCCTGCCTCAGCTCATCTGCTACTGAACCCTCTTTCATGCCGTTGCTATCTCTAGATATTTTAATGAACTAGTTCAGACGTGTTGTGACACACCTCTGGAACAGATGGGGCTTGAACCCAGGCCTCCCGGGCCAGAAATAGTGACACTACCACTGCACCACAAGAGCCCCCACTTTATTATCTCGAGATTTGAACATGATGCAGAGCCAGTGAACCTCATACTTTCCTCATTTATTAAATTTAAACTAACCTCAAACTCTCCTGCTCATACCTAGACCTCACGTCTAGTCCCAACCACCTGTCACCCCTGTGCGTACTAACCTCCATTGGCTCCTAGTTAAGCAACGCCTCGATTTTCAGATTTTGCCCAGAAGGCAGTTGAGAGTCTGTTGTTGTGGGTCTGGAGTCACATATAGGCCTGACTAGGTAAGGGTGTCAGTTTCCTTCCCTACAGGACATTAGTGAACCAAATATTCAACAATTCCAACAATCTGCAATGGATTCATGGTCTTCATTAGACTCTTTTTATTGAATTCATATTCCATCATCTGCCATGGTGGGATTCAAACCTGGATTTCCAGGACATTGCCTGGGTCTCTGGATTAACAGACAAGTGATAATACCACTCGGCCATTGCCTCCCCATAAAGGGGTGAGATTTTGCCCTGATACACAAAAATACCTCGAGAGTTGTAGGTCTTGTTGAAAATGAGTGATGTTTATTGCACATGAGCATACAAGGAGAAATCCTAATTTGGCTAGATCCTCTCAAATAGATTATTCATGAGATCGTTTTGTATCTAACAGGAAAGTTTTCAGTCATCTAAGTTTTCTGCCCAGTATCTCCTCATCACCCTTTAATCTGGACTAAACTAATGTCCCCATCTCCAGTGTCTCTTTCCTCTTCAAAGTACTTGAACATTCTGTTGCCTTTCAAATCTGAGTCTTTCTTGCCTGGACCTTTACTGTTAATTGCCACCAAATTAGGGTTTCCACAACTGCTGTTATGACAATAGCTCATATGAAAATGACATTCCACGTAATTGTGCTAAACTATCGTTCCTTAAGAGTATCTCCAAATTGTGATGTAGTTGGACATCCAGCCCCACCTTATCATCTCTTGTCTCAATGCTTCTACTTTCTCTAAATTGTCAAATTGTCTGTCCGACATCCAGCACTGGTGGAGCAGAAATTTCCTCCAACTGAATATCAGGAAAGCTGAAATCACTGTCTTCTGTCCCTGTTTCTGACTGTCACCTAGCCACTGATTCCATCCCCCTCCCTGTCGACTGTCTGAGGCTGTATCTGTCTAGTATCATTTTTGACCCTGAAATGAGCTTCTGACCACATTCCGCACATGATAGGTAACCCAATTCCACCCCTGCTTCAGCTTGTCATCTGCTGAAGCACCCTTTCATGCCTTTGCCATCTCAAAACCTAACTCTTCCAATGCACTTGTGGCCAGTCATTCCACCTTCTGTCTTCTGACAACAGGAAGTAATCCAAAGCCCTTCTGCTGGGGTTCAAACTCACACCATGTCCATCCAGCTAGTATTTGTTAACTTATACTGATACTCAGCTTTTAAATTTTCATCTTTGTTTACAAATTTGCATTGACGTTGACCCTCTCTGTTATATTCACCAGCCCTTAAGTTCCCAAGATAACTGCATCCCTCTAATTCGGCATTCTCAAACAATCACAATTTGAATTACTCCATCAATGGCGGACTGACCATCACTGGCTGAGACTGAATTTCATCTTTGAACCTATTTTTCTCTCTATTCCCTTTTCCTCTTTTCAGATACTCCCTAAAACCTACCTTTTCACTGAGGTTTTGTTTACCTACCGTAGTGTTTTCTTCTCCAGTTTGGGGTCAAACTTTGTTTAACTACACAACTGAGAGGAATCTTGGGACATGTTACAATATTCGAGCTGCTTTCGTGTTGCTTTGTTAGTACAAGTCTCATAGAGGCAAACAAAGACACAAATCAAAATGAAAACTTTAAAGAAGTTGAACACCTGATTATTCTAAGAGGGCTAATTCCATTCTCACAGTGTTCAACCATACTCAGAATGTAGCTGGATCTTAAAAAGCAAAGTATTTTTCTGGATTGAATCAGGAAGGAGAGGAAGTATAGTTTAAAAATAGCTCGAGTGAAATGCAGGAATCTCTGGACTGCTGATATGATTTTGATCTCTCAGCCAACATAAGCTACACCAAGCCTTCAGTACAGTTCTCTTCTCTATTTCCTCTTCATTGAACACTAATAACAATTTGATGTCTGCACTTTTTCATGCATGT
Source organism: Chiloscyllium punctatum (assembly GCF_047496795.1). NCBI lineage: Eukaryota > Metazoa > Chordata > Chondrichthyes > Orectolobiformes > Hemiscylliidae > Chiloscyllium > Chiloscyllium punctatum. The sequence continues at coordinate 12,115,245 of NC_092787.1, read as the reverse complement.
TTTATAAGCTTTTCAATAAAAGAAAGACATTTTTTAATTGAGCAAAGCAGGGCCATGCTTCCAAAAGATAGCTCTGACAACAGGATATTTTTCCTAACCTTATTTTCTGGTGTATTTCTGGGTGAGTCTGCATTTGCAGAAGTTGTAATTGTAATCTTTATTTTTTTTCCTTGATCCATGAACGGTATTGTCATAATATGGCTGACAAATATGTTCGTAGTTTATGATAATAGCCGATGGAGATTATTAATATTGTCTATGTTGGTACACAGGCAAGAATTTCTATCATTTTTTGAATTTGACTATAAATGCTGCAGTAATGAAAATGAAAATAGATTTGCTTTTATAATGTCATTGTCACTCCCTCCGGATGCCAATGAAATACTTTTGTAGCATGGTTCTAATGTAGAAAACTGTATATGTGATATATATAATGGCATTGAGGTAGAAGACCATCCATGACTGCAGAATAACAGAGCAGCATTGAGGGGCTGACTAGCCTACTCCAGCTCTTATGTTTTGATATACGAGGTGCAGCAAGTCACCAAGCTTCTTGCAACATCATCTTCCAAACCCATTACCTCGACCACCTAAAAAGGAAACGAGCAGCAGATTCAGGGGAGCACCAGCACCTGAGTTCCCTTCAGGTTACATAACTTGATTTGGAACTGTATCACCATTCCTTCATTGTTACTGTGTCAAAATCCTAGAACCACTTTCTGAAGAGCACTGTGTTGTCCCTACACTGAAAGACTGAAGTAGTTCTAAATAACAGCTCACTACCACACAATCCTGGGGCAATTAGGGATGAGCAACAAATACTGGCCTTACCAGTAACAACCACATCCCATTATAGAATAATATAACACTGCAGCAGCCAATTTTGCTCCTACAAACAGCAATTTAATACTGACATTACTTTTTTTATGTGATGTTTATTGAGGTATAAGTATTGCCTAGGTCAGTGGGGATAACATCACTCTCCTTTTAAAAATGATGTTGTACATGCTCAGGAAGGCTGTCAGTGCCCCACATCCAGAACACATTAACAACACATCCAGAAAATGGCATCTGCAGCACTCCCTCAGCACTGTACTGGAACGTCAATCTTGATTTGTATCAAGTGTCACTGGTATCATAGTAATGAGCATTTGAGCTTCTTTGACTGCCCTCCCACTAATCACAGAAAACACTTGCTCCACACCTCTGTGGGCTACGGATTCTGAGGTGCCAGTTTCCTTGTACATGCCTGGGGAGTGAGTGTGGGGAATAAGAGGAACAAATTAGGAATTTTTTTTTAAAAGTCTGAAAGAACAGCAGATGCTGGAAATATGACAGAAAAACAGAAATTGCTGGAAAATCTCAGCAGGTCTGGCAGCACCTGTGGAGAGAAATCAAAGTTAACGTTTGGGTGCAGTGATCCTTCTTCAGAACTATTATCAGAACTACAATTGTCCAGTTCCAATCCTTTAAACTTAAGGTATGGGAGGATGTGGGCAACTAGCTGTTGGGCACCAAGAGCCAGTGCACTGGGTTATTTACCCTTATATCTCTGGAACTATCTATGGCACATTCACCTGTACACCAATAAAACCAGAGACCCTATGCTGCTACAACAAAGATCATACAACTTCACCATTTACCTTCTCCGCTGTAAGAATCCCTGTGTATTTGTAGATTCACCTGTAGACCGACCACCAAGGATCTGAAATACCCTCACACCCACACCAAATAATTTAAAAGATATTTTAATTACCAAAATGATAGTTTTATTTTTTTGACTGGGTAAAAGTTGCCTGCAATGAATAAAAATGGAATTTGACTTCTCTGGGTGGTCTTCATTGGTTTTATGGTTAATCCTTCTAACATTACATGAGGGGCATGGATATGGTAAATAGTCAAGGTCTTTACCCCAAGGTAGGGGATTCCAAAACTAGAGGGTGTAGGTTTAAGATAAGAGGGGAAAGATTTAAAATGGACCTAAGGGGAAACCTTTTCACACAGACGTGGGTTTGTGGAATGAGCTACCAGCGGAAGTGATGGAGACACTTAAGAGGCATCTGGATGGGTATATGAATAGGAAAGGTTTAAAGGGATAAGAACCAAACACCGGCAAGTGGGACTGGCTTAATTCAGGATATCTGGTTGGTACAGACGAGTTGGATCAAATAGTCCATTTCCATGCTGTACAGCTCTATTCCATGTTCATTTTTTGCTAGAACTAAAATATTCTGAGCTGTCTAGATAAAAAATTACTCTTTAGAATAATATTAAGTCGCATTCAGTAATGGTGCTAAATGTGGGCTTTGGTCTGTTAGGTTCAATTTCCACATTGGCTGAGGTTACCATGAAGGACTCTCCTTTTCAACCTCTTCCCTTGCCTGAGGTGTGGTGACCCTCAGATTAAATCACCACAATTGGCTGTCTGTTATGAGAGAGCAACACTACGGTCTGGTAAAACTAATGCACATTCACTAGTTACCTTATCTATTGAAATGTTCAGAAAAATATTTCGTCTTCTCAGATATTTCAATTGTAAATAAGCTGATCGTATAAGTAGTTAAGAATTTCATACATAGTTGGGAAATTTATATCAAGCTAAAAATTAAACAGTATGTTTGCAGAGGTATTTTAAAAAGACAGGAAACCAAAAATGAGCAAATTTGAGTTTATGTGTTGAGCCTGAATTTGTGCTTGAAATAAAAATGTGATGTTTAGTTTGTTTGCAAGAGACGGTCTGGCTGTGCTGTAAGTTGCAGCATGATTCACTATTATCCCACTATTATCCCATTAAAAGATATTACAACCTATAATACGGGGCTGTGTAATTGGTCAAATGTCTCTTCTGAGGCCATGCGATTTTGCTGGATTGCATAAGAAAAGATGGCCAGTCACTTCTAACCCCACGTTTGATACCAATCACTTATAATGTGCAACTTTACGTAATGTAGTGAGATGAAGGCAATAAAAACAGGCATGGAAGTGGGTCTGCATTTTACAGAAGCAGCAAATGACTAAAGCTTAACCCTCTCAATGCCACATTATTCTGACACTGACAAAATCCAAGCTTGTTTTCCTTGCTGTAAGACTCCCTGTGGGAAATTTGGAGCATGTGACTAGATTGACAGGTGGCTATTGACCAAGGGCTACACAATTGTCAGTGAAAATTAAACAAAAACATTCCAGGTGTGGAGCAAGGTACTGCTTATTGTAGATGCTGAAATTTCATTTGAACGTGGATCAAACTTATTTTTTATTGGCACTTACAATTACAGCTTTCTCCAACATATTCCGAGACAAATTTGTTTCATAGACAGAGTAGAACCTTGTAGTAGCCGTCTCATCATTGTCTGTCATGTTTCCTGTTTCTGAAATGTACATGTGGTGTCCATAGACAGTGGATTGCTCCCTGTCTAAATATTTAATGGATAAAATAAAATTACATTCACATTTTATTGAGGATGTGATCCAATAACCTGGCAACATCAGCGCAGGGTCATGAGACTGAATTCTGGGGTTACTCAAAAGTTATCAACATCTGCTCTGGGTTCAAGGTGATGAGGGGAGGTATGGGGTAGGGGTGAGTAGGAGGATTGGGGAGGTGGGTGGTGAGGATGAGGGGGTAGGGGATGGGGGTGTGGATGTGACAGGTAGGGATGGGGTTGAGGGGTGAGGCGTAGGGGAAGGAGAGAGGATGGGAAGGGTAGGTGATGTGTGTGAGGAGGGAAGGGATAAAGGCTGGGGTTGAGGAGCAGAGATGAGGGGAGGGGGTGAGGAGGGGATGGGTTGGAGGTGAGGGTGAGGAGGGGAGGTGTAGAGGATAGGTGAGAAGATGGGAGGGGTTGGTGGTGTGGGTGGGGAGGGGAGGTGTAGTGTGTTTGGGTGTGTGCTGTGCGAAGGGGATGTCTAGGGGGTGGGGATGGGAGAAGGAGTGGGGTAGGGGTAGTGGTGAAGGTAGGGGCTGAGATGAGGATGGGGTGGGGTTGAAGGAGGGCAGGGGAAAATGGATGGGTGAAGAGTGAGGCAAAGAGAGGTGGCGTGAGGGGGGAGGTGTAGGGGGTGGGGTTGAGGGGAGCAGAGAGGGTGGGGTGAGGGGTGGGGGTAGAGGTGAGGAGGGGAGGTGTAGGGGGTGGGGCTGAGGGGAGCAGAGAGGGTGGGGTGAGGGGTGGGGGTAGAGGTGAGGAGGGGAGGTGTAGGGGGTGGGGCTGAGGGGAGCAGAGAGGGTGGGGTGAGGGGTGGGGGTAGAGGTGAGGAGGGGAGGTGTAGGGGTTGAGGTGGGGTGAAGAAGTGGGATAAAGTGGTGATGACAATAGAGGATTGGATGAGGAGGAGAGGGTTAGGGAGTGAGGGTGAAGGGGGTAGAGGGTGGGGTTGAGGAGGGGATGGGGTGAGGAGTGAGGGGTAGATGGATGGGTGAGGGAGGAGTGCTAATGGATGGGGGTGAGGGGTAAGGGAGGGGGTTAAGGGAGGAGGAGTAGGGCATGAATAGGTTGCAGTGTCAAGGAGTAGAAGGGTGTACAAGTCAGCTCATTGCTATATGCATATATAGAAACTAACATCTACTCAAGGACCACCTTGCAGAGTCAATTTGCAACTGATACCTTATAAAAGAGAGGAGAGATTTGATAGAGGGGCCTGCATGGAGTAGATGGAGACTGGTCCATATCCCTCCATTCCTTGTGTATTCATGTGCTTATATAAAAGTCCTTTGAACACCCCTGTCACATCCACCTCCACTACCACCCCGACAGCGTGTTCCAGACTCCTACCCCTCTCCATGTAAAAAAACTTGTCCCTCACATCTCCTTTATACTTTCCCACTTTCACGTTTAATGCATGCCCCCTCGTATTAGACATTTCAACTCTGGGAAAAAGATTCTGACCATCAACCCTACCTATGCATCTCATAATTTTATAGACTTCTATCAAGTCTCCCTCAGCCTCTGCCGCTTCAGAGAAAACAACCCGAGTTTTTCAAGCCTCTCCTTATAGCTCATATCCTTCCTGGTAAACCTCTTCTGCACCCTATTGTAGGAGAGGCTAAACCCATCTGGTTTAGTAATGTTCTTTCGGGAGGGAAATCTGCCATCAAATGGTATGGTCTACATGTGACTCCAGAACCACAGCAGACTCTTAACAATGAGGGAAGGGCAATAAATGCTAGCCCAGTCAGTGAGGCTCACATTCTGTGAATATAAAAAAAGTATCAGAAGAAACCAACTTAAAATAATTTGTAAACAAACCGAAGGCGATATGAGGGAAAAAAAAATCATCTTTATGCAGTGCCTGAGAGTGTTTTGGGGACATTCAATTCATGACTTAAAAAAAAAATTATCTGAAGACAAAATATTAACTGGCGAAACTGACTGGTTCTGGCTACATTATCCTTGCAAAGGCAAAATGGTCTGAATGGCCTCCTTCTGTGTTATAGTCACTTTGTGATTCTCTGACCATGCTCCAATCCAGATACGATCCCATTTTGTAGCTCCTTGAATTTTTAACCATGTTAAAGGAACTAGGCAGGTCTTTTCTGGCCCATCGTTGCATTTGTTTCCAGTACTGTTCCTCTTTGTTGCTATCACACAGCTCCTTGAGGACCAGAGAAAGAAACAATAGATCTGAGGGGTGGAAAGGTTAAAAAAAAAATCTTCCACTCACTCAGAAAAATTAATGAAAGAAGAAGCCAGACTGAAAGGAAGAAAGTGAAGGATAAGGTGATAGGGTGGATTGGGGGAAGATGTGAGGAGGCTGGTATGCAATAGAAGCATTAGTGTTGGTTTGACTGAGTAGTCTGTTTCTGTGCTGTAAATTCTATGTGACAACAGAAAGAAGGGGAAAAAAATGGACTGGCTAGATCTTTACACAGCAGCATTCATTCTTTTCCCTTAAAATTCTGACCAGAGAATAAGATCCAGAAGATAAAGCTCTTTAGTAACTGAATTCTTTTATTCTTATCCTAACAAACAATCAACAGGTTTAAGATTTTGTCGTCTCACTTCAATTGTTTAGAGTATAGAACATAGAACAGTGCAGAAATCGAATGGGCCCTTCCGCTCAAGATGATGTGCTGAACATGATACCAAATTAACCTAACCCTCTGCCTGTCCTTGGTCCATATCCTTCCATTCCTTGTGTATTCATGTGCTTATATAAAAGTCCTTTGAACACCCCTGTCACATCCACCTCCACTACCACCCCTGACAGCGTGTTCCAGACTCCTACCCCTCTCCGTGCAAAAAGACTTGTCCCTCACATCTCCTTTGTACTTTCCCCCTTTCACCTTTAATGCATGCCCCCTCGTATTAGACATTTCAACTCTGGGAAAAAGATTCTGACCATCAACCCTACCTATGCATCTCATAATTTTATAGACTTCTATCAAGTCTCCCTCAGCCTCTGCCGCTTCAGAGAAAACAACCCGAGTTTTTCAAGCCTCTCCTTATAGCTCATATCCTTCCTAGTAAACCTTTCTGCACCCACTCCAAAGCCTCCACATCCTTCCTGTAATGTGGCAACTAGAACTGTATTCAATACTCTATGTGTGGCCTAACCAAAGTCTTATAAAGCTGCAATATGACATTCCTGACTGTGTGCTCAATTCCCTGACTAAGAAAGGTAAGTATGTTTGTGCTTTCTTTACCACCCTAGCTACTTGTGTGGCCACTTTCAAGGAGCAATGGACTCAAACCCCAAGATCTCTCTGTACATCAATGCTGTTCAGGGTCCTACCATTAACCATAAGCTTTTCCTTCGCATTTGATCTCCCAAAGTGCAGCACCTTCCATTTACCTGGATAAAACTCCAGCTGCTGTTTCTCCACCTGTATCTGCAACTGATCTGCATTCTTCTGTATCCTTTGACAACCTTCTACACTATCCACAACTCCATCGATCTTTGTGTCGTTTGTAAACATACTAACACAACCATTTACATTTTCATTTTATATATCACAAGTAGCAGAGATCCCAGTACGAATCCCTGCGGAACACCTCTCATCACAGACCTGCGGCTTGAAAAACACCCTTCAACTGCTGCCCTCAGCCTTCTATGAACAAGCCAATTTTGAACCCACGCAGCCAAATCACTGTGGATCCTGTGCATCTTAATCTTCTGGATGAGCGTACCAAAATAGACCTTGTTGAAAGCCTTACTAAAATCCATGAAGACAACATTCACTGCTCCACCCTCATTGATCACCTTTGTCACCTCCTCAAAAAATTCCATCAAGTTAGTAAGACATGATCTGCCTTGCACAATGCCATGCTGACTATCCATAATTAGGCCATGCTCTTCCAAATGCGCATAAATCCTATCCTTAAGAATTGTCTCCAAAAGCTCCCCATCCACCAATGTGAGACTCAACAGTCTAGATTTCCTGGATTATCCCTATTTCCCCCCTCCACATTTAAATGTTTCTGCATTTGGTCTAGAACTACCACTCATCAAACATCCCAATCCTTAGATATTTACACATTCATAAAGACTAACGTGCAAACCTACAACCCACTTCTCAATACCACAGCAACATAAAACCCTAGCATGCCTCAGTCAGTGTAGAAATTGGAGTCTAGTCATACTGAACCCAAAAGGTTAACTTTGTTTCTCAGTCCACTGATGCTGCCAGACTGCTGAGTTTCTCCAGTACTTTCTGTCTTTATCTCACTTTTCTAATATTATGTGATGTATATCATTTATGTTCTACATAACATTCAATCGTTTCAATTTTACAAAAGCATGCATACTGTATTATAATGCAATGGATTTGAACACTTGGTAATGTTACACAAGGACATCTGTTTTGATGCAACAATTTTTACCACACATACAACTTTCAGTGAAACATCAAACCAGCAACTTCCATTGCATGCTGTCTTAGAACACCATTTTAACAATAGCTCCTTTTGTTTAATTTTAATTTGAAAAACAATTGTGCCAAATCCCTTGAGCTAGACTTTAATAATGCTCCATGAATGCACTACCCGATTCTCCCAAAAACTCAGAATTGTTTGTGTTGCTTGCCAACCCAAAGATAGAAAATAACACGCTGCATGGGAGCATTTATGGTCCATCCAAATGGCTGGCTTTATTGCACTTATAAAATATACATTGCCACTTATTGAATTGGCTTGTGTTGAAATCTGCTGGAATTTTATTGCCGTTACTCTGATCAAGAAGACTGAGCTAGCACTTGTAGAATTTGATAAGGTGTAAGATAGCACAATAAATATAATTTGATTTGATTAGGATCGACCAGGCAAAAACCTATAATAAACAAATAACACTGTCAGAACAATAGCAGACGATGGGAGAAACATCATTTTACTGTCCTTTAGTATTTTGTGACTGACAATAATATACTTACAGGCCAGAATAATTCATTCAAATGCTCTTTATACTTGTCCTAGTTTACTATGGAATGCCCCACCATTTTTTGTACAATGTCTTTATTAAAGACCATACAGATAATACAACATCATTGAAGTTTGCTGTTCTGAATGTGTTCTTTTAATAACTTCTTACTATTGCAGGTGTGTTGGGGATCTTGTCAGCGCTCAGGTCTCATCATTACAGGAATGAAGTAGTTGTTGACCTTCTGCAGGTGCATGCATACAGTGTGCCTGTCTTAAGGTTATCAGGTTTCACCTTCTGAGAAGCAGGTTGACAATACATAAGTACGCAGTTACACACTAATGGGTCAAGACAGACTATTACAGTTCACTGAAACACAACGTCTGCACTGTAAATTGTTGATACATATTTTTGTTGAAGACAATGACAAGATTGAAAACAGAAGCAATCTCACGTAAAAATCTAACACATATTCTCTTTTATTTTTGAGGCATCTTTCTGAAACTTGGATTTAGCTACAAAGCAACACTTCAACATTAAAGGCTATGTACTCTCTTTCTTAAGGATGTGATTTAAGCTTCAAAGTTATCCTCGTAAGACTGTCTCCTGTAGTGTCCCCATACTCCACTATAAATCAGCACCAATTCAGTTTTGTCTTCTATTATACAGCAGCACTTTGTTGTATTATTTTGTGACTAGATTACTGAATGTTTTTGAAACAATGTAGGACGGCAGAAAGAGAATTTGAAAAATTCTCAAGGATAAATTTAGATCAGGTGCCAGAAAACTTACAAACTGTGATAAATGTTTGGAACAATCTGGCAGATGGAAAAAGATGAAACACAAAGAGTAGTTCAGATTCTGCGCTTCCAATGTCAGATCATACAGGGCTTAAAATGCTGTTGTGCTGATTTTTAACTTACATGTTATTTGACCACAACTGCCCACAGCAAGGACAGAATTAACAACTTTACACTGAAGTCTTCAGAAACACTCAGAACAGGTTGCTAGGATGGGAGGAATACTAGAGTGATGAGCTTGGGAGATTGTTCTTAAATTCAGTAACTGGGAAGGATCCACATCAAATTCTAAAAATGCCTCCTTAACTATGATTTGGGGTAAACTGACAGACTGTTCTGAGAAGGGGATCAAGTTGAATAGCTAGCTTCAGATTTGAATGGTATTTTTGATCTACGGCATACAAAAGCAGATTCATTTATCGCATTGAGGTATGCGATCAACCAGGATCACATTGAATGGACGAGCAGCTTCGAAAGACCAAATAGCCTACTCCTGCCCCTTGTTTCTGTGTTTATATTTCTCATCAAACTTTCCAGTTTTAGAACAGGAAAATAGAGAGTCTCACAGACATGAACTCTGAACAATAACTATTTCTTAACTTTACATAATTCCTCATAAATAACAAGCCCAACTTACACTTATCTACCACCTTTAATATAAACTAATCCAAGGCACTTCACAAAAGTACTGTAAAAACATTTATGATATACCTTTGGCGCTCTGTGAGGCAGCCAGGATCTTTCTGAAAAGCAGGCAATAGCTGCTCCAATTACACATTTTAAAGAGTTCAAAAGAAAGTAGTCAATTTTAAAAAGCCACTTTGTCACCCAGGTCATTGTTCTGCAGAAAGACTTCAAGATCATCTCTGTAGAGTAAAGGTCTCTTTGAGCTGGTCTTTCTGGAAGGATGAGTGGATGAAATGGATCAGTTCCTGACCATCATGCAGCAGTGGCAGAATGACCATCCGTCAGCTTCATAGAGCATAGTTATTGAACATAACACACAAAACTCTGCTTGTCAACTAGGTAGTAGTTGAAATTGCATTTGTATTACCATTCATTCTGCTGCTATAATCACACCCATGTCAGAATATTATAACCTTGCTGATGACCAATTGGGTTTTCCTGAATGACAGCTCTGCTCCATGCTTTCAGGTAAGTCTGAAATAACAGTTGGTTATGGACTAATTTAGGAATGAATCATTTGGCTTATCTTATTCTAATTCATGAAGGACAAGACAAAAATTAATATCATGAAGAAAGGAATTAGAAACACATTTGTCCTATTTGTTTGGATCTCAGGCAATGATTTCTGACCTTCCAGGTCAGTTCTTTTGCAGGAGGGCAACATACAATTGATACGACCTTATTCACGGTTTTAGTGGGCAGCTGAGGGTAACTGGCATTCTCATGAAACTGCCCACCTCCTCTCTACTTGACTACTGGCTGATCAGCATTTTTATTTCAGACTTTCAGTATCTTCAGTACTTTATTTTTCGCTTGCGCAACCAGCACTCTGGTCTTAAAAGGCAGGCTGCCCCTCTTCAAAGGAACTTGCACAGAATAATAACACCAACACTTGAAATGGAACACCAAAGAAGAAAGAAGGGTCTGGATGAGGGATGTGGCTTGGGGCTTTAATACTGGAGGTTAGTAGGAGCAAGGAGAACAGAGCTAAAAGGTGACGACACACCATGAGTCCAACTGCCGTGGCTAATGGAGGTCCTGAGCACCTAGTTAAGAAGTCACCGCTGGGTACAGCCATTCAACAATGGACAGTAGCCTGATCTTTACAGAACTGCCAACTTTGGCCAATCCACCATCAAAGGCTGCCGATGCTGAGGCTGTTGGGAGAAGGAGAGGGTCCATGGAAGGACCAGTGAAGAATCTTCTGAAAGTGGCGGGGTTGGGCAGACAAACTTCAGTGATTGAAATGGTGAGTGTTCACTGACAATGTTTACGGTCACATTGCTATCGATAAACACCATCCTGGCACATGGAAACTGTCGAAGAATGGTCCCATATCCAACTCTTGGGAGGTTGTTTCATTGCACCTGGCAATCTCCCAGTGCAGCCTGGTATGATCCCAGTTTTGGTGGAAATGGCCATTAACAGGCTTTTTGATTGGATTCATTGGCTGCCAGCAATCACCATTCCTGCATTTGGAAATACTCTGTGGCAGTGGGAGGTGTTGGGTGTTCACCATCATTTCATCAATCTTTCCAACTCCCAACCCACCTTCAATGGGCTGATAAATCTTGACCTCTGATTCTCGATAGGGGCCTAGAGAACCCTATGAGTTACATTCACAAAGGAGTGGGTAGTGTGGCCAATTGCGAGATTCTGGGCCTAAGGAACTTCTAGAGGTACCATTAAAAGTGTAATAACCTCAAACAATGATCCAGGTCAGAGAATGCGTCTTCACATCACATCTCTTTCCCAGCACAGCTCTAACCTTATACAAAACTCAAGGTATTACAATCCCATACCTTACACAGAAGCACTCCCTGGATATGTAACATCCCACAAACCTCAACTCACCCTTACACACTGACCAATTCTGCCAACTCAACACCCACATCACATTGCATCCGTAAACCTCTAACTTTTCTACCAGTGTGGCAGGTACAGCATTCAAACACAATGCAACCCAATGACCGACAAGAGTTTGGATGCAGGGTCACTGGACCTGAAACAGTGACTCTGCTTTCTCTCCACTGATGCTGCCAGATCCATTGAGTTTCTCCATCAATTTCTGTTTTTGTGACTGACGTTCCACTTTCTCTCTTCTACACAATAGGGATTAGCAGAGGGGAACTTGGTTGAGATCTTTCAAGAGTCACTGGAGTCAGGAAAGGTCCCGGATGATTGGAAGATGGCTGTAGTAACCCCCTTGTTCAAGAAAGGATCAAGGCAAAAGATGGAAAATTATAGGCCAATCAGCCTAACCTCGGTTGTTGGTAAAATTCTAGAATCCATCATTAAGGATGAGGTTTCTAAATTCTTGGAAGAGCAGAGTCTGATTAGAACAAGTCAACATGGATTTAGTAAAGGGAGGTCATGCCTGACAAACCTGTTGGAATTTTTTGAAGAGGTAACAAGTAGGTTAGACCAGGGAAACCCAGTGGATGTGGTCTATCTAGACTTTCAAAAGGCCTTTGATAAGGTGCCACACGGGAGGCTGCTGAGCAAGGTGAGGGCCCATGGTGTTCGAGGTGAGCTGCTGGGATGGATTGAGGATTGGCTGTCTAACAGAAGGCAGAGATTTGGGATAAAAGGTTCTTTTTCAGAATGGCAGCCGGTGACGAGCGGTGTCCCGCAGGGTTCGGTGCTGGGGCCACAGCTGTTCGCATTATATATTAATGATTTGGATGAGGGAACCGGGGGCATTCTAGCGAAGTTTGCCGATGATACGAAGTTAGGTGGACAGGCAGGTAGTACTGAGGAAGTGGGGAGGCTACAGAAGGATTTAGACAGGTTGGAAGAGTGGTCCAGGAAATGGCTGATGGAATTTAACGTGAGCAAGTGCGAGGTCTTGCACTTTGGCAAAAAGAATAAAAGCATGGACTACTTTCTAAATGGTGAGAAAATTAATAAAGCCAAAGCACAAAGGGATCTGGGAGTGCTAGTCGAGGATTCTCTAAAGGTAAACATGCAGGTTGAGTCTGTGATTAAGAAAGCGAATGCAATGTTGTCTCTTATCTCAAGAGGGTTGGAATATAAAAGCAGAGATGTACTACTAAGACTTTATAAAGCTCTGGTTAGGCCCCATTTGGAGTACTGTGTCCAGTTTTGGTCCCCACACCTCAGGAAGGACATACTGGCACTGGAACGTGTCCAGCGGAGATTCACACGGATGATCCCTGGAATGACAGGTCTAGCATATGAGGAACGGCTGAGGATACTGGGATTGTATTCGTTGGAGTTTAGAAGATTAAGGGGAGATCTAATAGAGACGCACAAAATAATACATGGCTTTGAAAAGGTGGATGCTAGAAAATTGTTTCTGTTAGGCGAGGAGACTAGGACCCGTGGACACAGCCTTAGAATTAGAGAGGGGTCATTTCAGAACAGAAATGCGGAGACATTTCATCAGCCAGAGAGTGGTGGGCCTGTGGAATTCATTGCCACGGAGTGCAGTGGAAGCCGGGACGCTAAATGTCTTCAAGGCCGAGATTGATAGGTTCTTGTTGTCTCGAGGAATTAAGGGCTACGGGGAGAATGCTGGTCAGTGGAGCTGAAATGCGCATCAGCCATGATTGAATGGCGGAGTGGACTCGATGGGCCAAATGGCCTTACTTCCACTCCTATGTCTTATGGTCTTATGTCACTGGACAAGATTGCTTCAGAGGAGATAACTCTCAGCATTGTAGCTGCCCCAGGGTGTTCAGCATCGCTATGGACATTGAGGATGGATGTTCATACCTTGAGCTCCTTCTTAACTCTGAGCCTGATGAGCAAGCTGCCACGGACCCCCTGCTTGCTACTTTATGCCACATTCCACACATCAAGTCTCCCCTAGTGACTTCACACTGTCAGACAACTAAGACCTCCCAGCTACTCAGCCACCCTTGGGGTGGGGGGGAGGGGGGGTGCGATGGGAGGGAGGTGGTGGAGAGAGAGAGAAAAGGATGGATACATAGAGAGAGAGAGAGGCCATCAGTGCAGTGCTAATTAAACTAAGCATTACATTGCTGGGCTGACTGTTCTGACATTGGCAACTACCAGCTCAGAAAATGACACTGCACTTATTTTGGAGGTTATTATCAACTTGGGATAAGTCACCAGGCACAAGTAGGATGTTACCATAGCAGGGAGAAGATCAGGCTACTTGCTGGGGTGAGATTATTTTTGCTACTATCAGAGATTCAGACAAGGACCCACACAGAGTATATACAGGAATGAAATGTTGGGTGCATTGGCTGGCATGTAGACAGTTTCCTGTTACAGCCAACGAGCATTGAGGAGTCTGACTCGAAGTTGATGGAGGATATCACTGACAGGTTCCCCTCTTCAGAGTCTCTGCTCTATCTCTCAGTGTGCTGTAGATCCTGAGGCACTGCCATGACAGCTATCAAATCTGTGCAGCATTTGTATTAGCAGGTCATCTCCTCCTCCGCTCCCCCGAATGGATATAATACTGCAAATGCTGAAGTGTAACACACAAAACCTCCAGAGACACTGTAACAACGGGAGTTATTCAAATGAATTTAGCTCCAATTTGAAAGCCTGCTCCTTCAAAGAATAAGCTGTCATGGACCAGCACTTGTGCCTCTGTTTCAAGGTTGCCTGTTCATCTGGATAAAAAGTAAATCTCAAAACTTGTCCAATTTACTTGAGAACCTGCGTACTGCCAATGCGCAATCTGAGTGGGACTTCAGTATTTCCTCTTTCTGCTTCAAGAACAGTCACCCAGGAAGCGTAATGCTGACAGTGGTTTAATTTTGTTATAAAATAGGGAACTCTTCCTGCAGGATACAAATGAATCAATTGGGCTATTTCCTTTTCTGCTCCCATGGTTTGTGAAAGGAATGTAACAATTCACTAAATATTAAAACACAAGTTTCAATAAATATCGTACAGCAGAAACCCTCAAGAAATTGATTGAGGACTTAGAGTATTGCTTTAGAAATAGAACTTGAGTTCTCTGGTGTTAGTATGCTTCCATTTATTCCCTTTTGGCATCTTTACAGAATAAACATTTCTGCTCATCTCCTATTATCTTTACTTTCCTAATTCTATATATATTCTACTGCTAAACTGTACAACTTCTGTTTAATTATTTCTGTCTCAATATAATAGTGAAATATTGTAACTACAGTTTGGGATTTGAGGAATAGTTATTGAACAATGTGCTCACTCTCATTCTAGATTTATTGATAGTGCATACTATTAAAATTAAGATAAGGCAGTTTGACAAGCCATATTAACATTCAATATAGATTACAGATTATTGGACAAAGACTTTCAGAAATGCACATTGAGCAGAAGAGGGCTCAGCTATAGAGTACATAAAAATAATCTTTATTCCAAATCCAGATCAACCAAAGTTGATCGTATGAAAATTGAAATGCTTGGTGTTTATAGATTTCAATAAAAAATATTGGATCTCATATATTTGAAACTATACCAACTATTTCCTTCCAGTGTCAAGGCAAAAGGTCTGTTCATTTCACATTTTTCAATACTGATTTGATAACCAAGTCTGCATGGTAGAGTTTAATGTCCATGTCTCCTCTTCCATTGATTTCAATGAGAAAGCTAATTTAAGAAAATGCTTAGCTCCAGGTTTTTCTTTGACAGAAAACGATTAATAAAAAAATTGATGAAATTAGATTACTAGATACAGTTGATTTGTGAAACTGATTTCTCTGTCAAAGATTGGAAATGGATGTTATTGAAATAAAGTCTAATTACATTTAATATAGTATGAGACAGCAGTAAACATCCCACTTGTTTGGAATTTAACATAACTGAATATCGAGCCTATTCACAGCATGGTAACGTCATTCAGCATTACATAGCTGCTGTGAAAATTATATTTGAAGGTATTGTGATGATTTCAGAAAGTATGTATCCATTTCACGCAACTGATGAATGCAATAGATTTTATTAGTTGAGGATTAGAAGGGAATATTGAAAATTTATATTTTACTTAAGATGATGTGCAATGATTTTGCCCATCAACATTGTCTGTAATTTGGGTATACATGTTCATAAAAAGAATGGAAACCTTGATATATACTCCTAATGGCAGAAGGTGCCATCGCGATCAAACTGCAAATCTGTAAATGGCTTAAAAACGAATGGCCAACCGAAATATTAAACTGATACTTCCTTTTATTTCTGTTACTCTTCGTTTCAATGTTCTTTAGCTGAACAAACACATTATGTTGCCAGAGAATCCAGGGCTGAACCAAATGAGCTGCTTACAATTTGGCTGTGTTGAACTTGATCTGCTTTTCTGAACATAGCATTGATTGTGAGGTCTGATCTGAAGTCATCCCATATAAATATGGAGATATGTTAAAAGCATGTTGTGTTAATCCAGTGGTTGGTTGTAGTTGGTTGTACTTTCAGGGCTGCCTTTGATATTCTCCTGAACCATGCAGACCCCAGGAAATGTCACCAGATTATCCTGACAATCACTGTTCCTGGCAGGGGTTGAACTGAACTGGCAACGCCAATAAGGTGGTACAAAATTCCGGTCTTGCAAAACTAGTTTAAGATACATCCATATAATGTCTGTCAACATATTATATGGAGAGTCAATAATATAGGTGTGACTTAAATGTGTCAGAATAAAGTTGAGACATTTGTTGCACATTGAGAATGTTGGATTTACCTCCAATTGGACAGTCTGTAGATCACCTTCAATTCGATTGAGTTTATGTCCACTCATGGACTGTTGATTAAATAACACAGTTGGGCATGCATCAGATCATTTCCTGAACTTGCACCAATCTGTCAAGTTATCTTTGCAAATGTTAGTTTTGTGAGATGTTTTAAGTTTTGCACATTATTCTGTGAGATGATAGAATGTCAACACTAATTGGAAAAACAAAATACAAGCAATCATTGAGATTTCTTGCGGAATACACTTTGTGTTTAAAATCATTGATAGCTCAACCATAATTCACAGGCAAGTAATCCAACAAGCAAGTAATATAGTGAGGTGATGTGGAATCTGAATTGTGGCTGCAATGGTATTCTAATCTACAGTGTGTGGTACCATTGTTTGAAATTTATACAGATGCTGGTTTAATTCCAAACTACTTCAGTCTACTTCAAGGGAAATTGGACCTTGACTGAAGTCCCACTTTGACTTCTGCACAAGCTAGGTAAAAACGAGGACTGCATTCACTGTCACGTCAAAGTCAACTTGCTCTTTGGTTCTTATGTATTTTTAATGCATTAGCTCTAGGGGGGACTTTCATTACCTAGAGAGTGGTTAGAATCCACTCACTATCACAGAACATGAAACAAACAGCCTTGATGCATCCAAATGGAAACTAGAGGCAATAGAACAATAGGAATCAAATGATATGTTAAAGGGATAAAATGAGACAAGTAGAGTGAGAGGAGCTTCCTGTGCAATACAAACAGCAGCACATGCCAGTGGATCAAATGGCCTGTTTCTGTACTATGTATTCTATGTAATAGCGACAAGGAAATCCTAAATATTTGGCAGCTAATTAGATATTATGTATGATTAGATTTTATCACTACAATAACACACATTTATGGAACAGCTTTAATGTAGAACAAAGGTGTAATCAGACAAAACTGATCATTCACCTGAGGAAGAGATTTTAATCAATGAAAATGCCATACAGTCATAGAGTCATTTAGCGTGAAAACAGACCTTTTAGTTCAAACAGTCCATGTCAACCATATTCACAAACTGCGTTTGGCCCATATCCCTCCAAACCTTTCCTATTCAAACACATTCAAACGTCTTTTAAACGTTGTAACTGTACCTACATTCACCATTTCTTCTAGCAGTTCATTCCAGACACTAACCACTCTCTGTTTAAAAAAAAGTTTCTTCACACATGTCCTCTTTAAAACTTTCTCCTCTCACCTTAAAAACATACCCCCTAGTTTTGAATTCTCCCACTTTAGGGAAGAGACCTTATTTATTCACCCTATCTATGTACCTCATGATTATATAAATGTCTATAAAGTCAACCCTCAATCTCATACGTTCCAGTGAAAAACATCCCAGCCTGTCTAGCCTACATTTAGAACTTGAACACTTCATTCTCAGCAACATCCTGGTAAATCTATTCTGAACCCTCTCTAGTTTAATACTACCCTTCCTATAACAGGGCAACCAGAACTGGACACAGTACTCCAGGAGAGGCCTCACTAATGTCCTGTACAACCTCAACATGACGTCCCAACTCCTATATTCAAAGGTCTGACCTATGAAGGCAAGCAAGACCTTCTTAGCTACCCTGTCTACCTGTGATACAAATTTCAAAGAATTATGTACCTGAACCCCTAGGTCTCTCTGTTTTACAACACTGTTCAGAGCCCTACTGTTTATTGTAAAAGACCTGCCCTTATTTTTTTTCCCAAAGTACAATGCTGAATTAAACTCCATGGGCCATTCCTCAGCCCATTCACCCAAATGATCGTGATCTCTTTGTAATCTTAGATAACCTTCTTCACTCCACGATACCACCGATTTTGGTGCCATGTTCTTATTATTTTCGGCTTGTACGTGAGGGAAGTGTTTGAGAGACCAACAGAGCACAATTAATAAAAACCAAAAGAACGGTGGATGCTGTTAATGAGAAACAAAAATAGAATTTGCTGGAAAAGCTCAGCAGGCCTGGCACTATCTGTGAAGAGAAATCAGATTTAACGTTTCGGGTCTGGGTGACCCTTCCTCACAGCACAATTAATATTTTATTCTGAATGTGAGATGGCCAAAATAATATCTATTCAAAGTCTGCACCCAAACCCATAGCTTTCTCCAAGTCCATACCCATCTCTAGCTTCATACCTTATCAACTCCACACTCCTCACTGTAGCTCCATACTCAGCTGCAACTCCACACTTACCTGCAACTCCACACCCACCTCCGACTCTATATCCATCTCTAAATTCAAATAATGAAAAAAGTCGCACTCCTTCGTCTTAAAGATCAAAATCACATCAGCCATCTCCTTCTTATCCATAATTTCTCTTCCATTTCCCTTGGTTATGTCTCCCTTGTGAGATTCACTGCCAAATTCCTGCAACATTCCCCTCCTCTCATTGTCAGACTAATTATGAAATGTTTCGCTAATTCTTTTTTTACAATGGCTCCCAATGTTGAGATTTGTTTTCTCAAACACTGTTCCCTTTTCTTGAAAATTGTGGTGGTGAATTTTTGCAAACATTTGTCTGATTGCCCCAGTGCAACAACTGTGGAAACCAATTGCACAGTTTTTCAGGATTTCTAATGCCAAAGTTACTGAAATAGAACAAGAAAATCTCTGCAGCAGTTCATCACCTCTCTATTCCTGCCTTAAAATCCTTCTGTTTACTCCTTCTGTGGTTGCCTTACTTCTACCTTCAATGACAGAGTGTTAAAGGGCTTGGCTCGCCATTTGATGAAACTAAGCAACAAATTAGGCATTTGGAACTTAATTTACACCCTTGTTTGCTTTCTCTCATGTGCAAGGAAAAGGATGTGAGAAAGTAGGCTACATATACTGGCTGAAAATGTGTTGCTGGAAAAGCGCAGCAGGTCAGGCAGCATCCAAGGAGCAGGAGAATCGATGTTTCAGGCCTGAGCCCTTCTTCAGAAATGCGGAAGGTGTGTCCAGCAGGCTAAGATAAAAGGTAGGGAGGAGGGACTTGGGGGGAGGGGCATTGGAAATGCGATAGGTGGAAGGAAGTAAAGGTGAGGGTGATAGGCCGGAGTGGGGGTGGGGGCGGAGAGGTCAGGAAGAAGATTGCAGGTTAGGAAGGTGGTGCTGAGTTCGAGGGTTGGGACTGAGACAAGGTGGGGGGAGGGGAAACTGGAGAAGGATGCCTTCCTTGAAGAAGCTCTCTTCCTCCCTGAACTCAGATTTCTCCAATCTTCTTCCTGACCTCTCCGCCCCCACCCCCACTCCAGCCTATCACCCTCACCTTTACCTCCTTCCACCTATCACATTTCCAACGCCCCTCCCCCAAGTCCCTTCTCCCTACCTTTTATCTTAGCCTGCTTGACACACCTTCCTCATTCCTGAAGAAGGGCTCATGCCCGAAACGTCGATTCTCCTGCTCCTTGGATGCTGCCTGACCTGCTGCACTTTTCCAGCAACACATTTTCAGCTCTGATCTCCAGCATCTGCAGTCCTCACTTTCTCCTACATATACTGGCTTGTTCTGACCTCATTCAAAGTCCAATTGCCCAAGGTAAGAATCAGATCCATTGGGCCAAAATTATCCCTCCCTAGATGTGGCAAGAGAGATGGTGTGAAGATCATTGGGTGATCTGGCCCTGGAGAGTCCCTCATGCTTTCTTGTTGCCTGAACAATTAAATGCTGAATGAAGTCCACGGGAGAATGTTTGGATTCAGTGGACCTCAATTTACAGCTACTTCAGGGCTTGAGCTCACAACCTCCATGAGTATTGCCTCACTGCTGGGTGAGAAAGGCTAGTTTCTGGATGGGGAAACCATGATGACCCTGTCAGCTGATTTGGGGGATGGGAGGTTTCATTTGCCTCAGACTCGGGTTAATGTGAAGCATGGATGGGTGGGTGGGGGATGTTGGGGGGGTGGGACAAAAGCTTCCTTTGAAAGCTCCTGTCTCTCAGCCCCCCCACTCCCATAGAATATGAGTTCCCTGATTTTGGGCTGTTAGTCTGGTCCAATCAGGGAGCCCTGATCGGTGTCAAGGGCTCTCCACATCTAAGTAAAAGTGACCTGGTGACAGGATACCGGCCTCTGAGGAGTTGTTTCACACCCCATCTCTGTTACATGTGAATCTCCACCCATGACAAGAAGATAGAAATGATTTACCTTCACGCAGCAGGATTGCACAAGAATTACAGCTTGACTGATGAACTATAGCATCCAGGGGTTTCCAGTCTGTGGTTGTCTGGCAGCATCTGGTAGCCTGGATGACCAGTGATTATAGAATCACAAAATCCCTATGGTGTGGAAGCAGGCTATTCAGCCTATCAAGTCCACAACTACCCTCTGAAGAGCATCCCAATCAGTCCCGCCCACTACCCTACCCGTGTAACCTTGCATTTCCCATGGCTAATCCACCTATTCAACATGCCCCTGGATATTATGGGCAATTTAGCATGACCAAACTAAATAACCTGCACATCTTTGGATTGTGGAAGGAAACCAGAGGAAGTTCATGCAGACACAGGAATAATGTGCAAACATGGGGACAACTCATGCAGACATGGGGACAATTGCGCAAGAGTGGAATTGAACCTGGGTCCCTGGCGCCGTGAGGCAGCGGTGTTAACCACTGAGCCATTGTGAGATACTCACCCCTGTTCACAAGACAGCAATTGATGAGCTGTTAGGCAGGCAACTGGGTAATTTATTGTGATGGTACTGGTGGTGCTTTAGTAGCCAACTGGTACAACCACCCCCACAATTAGAAAACATATGGGAAATATCTGCCACAGTATTATAAGCTCAATGTTAAGTTCAGGTTTGTTCCAGCAATGAACTTGCAGAGGAGCAACTGCATAACATTGGATTCCAGTTGTATCTTAACCAACTGAGCTGATTATTCTCAATCATGTCCAATATTTTTTCCGAACTGATTTGCAGGAAAGAAATCCACTGAATACATTTTGAGCTAATTTGAGGCCCTCTGCTATTGCAAAGGTTCAAACCCTAGCTGAGTTTAGATTTTATAATCTAGAGAGGCATTCAGTCAAATTTGGAACGGCCTCCTTTTGGAAAGAACTCCATTGGCGGGCTCTGGTGGTTCAGGTGTTTGTAACATAATTTAAAGAAGAGTAAAGATTTCTCTCTGAGACCTTGTTATGACTCCATCTTTGACCATTAGAACCTCAAAGTAACAAATTATTGAGTTTATATTGAATATATGTGGCGTGTCACCAGTGCAGAAGGGTGGCTAGTTTGATGGCATAATAATCATCACTGGCCTTGGGAATCAATGTGTTCTGATACACCTTGATGTGATAAGTCGCTACTTAATGCATTTCTATTCGTATCAGAAAGCAGTTGCCGCCATCATCCTGTACTGCAGTGAGACCTGGACGTGCATCGGTGACGTAAAAGAGCACTATAGAAATTCTACTAGAAGTGCATTCCTCAGATTCAATGTCCATCAAATGCCAGTAGCTAGCGCCACAAGCATTCATTGGCTTGTGGAGTCATACAGAAAAACACATGATGGAAATCTGTAAACCTGAGTGGATATTATCGCTGAATCAAGGGACAGCCGGCGATGACTTCTGAGTTGATGAAGTCTGCAACGCAATGCCAACTTTTAGCAAACTGACTTTTTCACAAGAGCTTTACAGATGTAGAAGCACAGGTTTGATTAGTGATGTGGCTATCCCATCTCTGAAGAAACTGTATCAGTGCATCATCCTCATTTATATCAAGACATCAGCCATTTTACCAGGACAGCAGCATTCCTTTAAGTTACCATCACTGTGCAATTGCAGCTGCAACTGCAACCTAGAAAATATCAACGTCTAGCCTGAACTGGAAATAAACATCATATTTTTTGATTGATTCAATATGAACAATTTGTATAATAATAAAAGATACAGCACAAATCATTTCTAATTTCATGGAACAATCCAGTTAGATTACAATCATAATCACTTACCATAGTTATATTGGTATTTAAAGCTAATCCTTGAGAGACTGTGAATGATAGCGCGGAGCACTTTGAAAATGTTAATTGCATTATGCAACATCACATTTCCAACTAACATTGAAGGCTACCATAAATTTTCTTCAGTTATTTATTTCTCACAATGGGCTGCTTTGCAGGTTCCAGAAGAGGTTTATTTTCAAATTGCAATAAAATATAATTGCTTGGACTAGAGCAATTTTCACCTAACCTTGCTGTACTGGACCCATTGAAACTGTGTCAGACTATTCAGCTTTCATGTTATAGCTGAGTATTTCAGTGTGTCAGCCCCAGCACTGTCCTCAGACATAGGAAGCACTTTATATTCCCCCACATCACCACGCACCCATCAAAATAATAATCAAAGCAAACACCTACACAAACATACGCACACTCTGATGAATATCTCCTCAGCTGAAAGCCTGAATCAGATCAGATTCGCCATCTGTATTTACTGCCTGATATTGTTAAGTAATCATGCCTATAACCTGTCCCAACAGCTCTCATCCAACACAAGAAGATTCGAAACAAGATGGAGACAGTCCTGATTTTTAAAAGGTCATAATTTTGCCAAATGTTTGCTGTAACGAGACTGCAGTTTGTAAGTTTGATATTATTAAAAGACTTGCAGCAGGTGTGTGGTAACTTAAAGACTTGCTGTGGTGAAAGTGTCCCCTGCACAGTAACCTTAGCCAACCTGAAGTCACAGTGATAAGAGTAGAATGTTAAAAGGAAATGTTCTCAGTGAGAAAAAAAATAATTTAAAAACGGTGTTTTATGCTTTTATGAGGGGGATTTTGAGTGTGACTATTTTTCGGCAGTAGTAAATTGGACTCACAATTTATCCCTGCACTATGGCCCTACAATCTGATTTTCGTGTCCATGCTGGATCGACCAGAAAGCACACACAGGACCAGAACAGTTAGAAATGGGTTGGCTATCAGAGGATCCAGCTATTAAGAATGTGTCACATTCATATTCCATAGGATTACAGGGGTTCTACTTTACATCTTTTTGGGCTTAATTTATCAGAGAATCTACACCATTGCACCAATAACTGAGGGTAAAGCCAATAAATAACATCATTAATATCGAGTACAGCACTGTGCCTACATGAGAGGAGCCATATTTTGACTTAATTTCTCCAGGGAAAGTAAAAACCGAAGCAGAGACATTAGAGGCAATCGTGTTCTAAATACAAATGAATGATTTCTCCAATAACGTACTGACAATTCAGAATTGGGCACTGAGGATAATTCCCATGCTTTATCCACTCAGAGAATGACCATAGAAAGCATACGCAAATAGGCCAGAACTCTTCAAAGAATGTGTGTCTATTGTGACTAATTTTTAAAAGATATTAAAATAGTGAGGAAAACAGACTTGCCTGCACTCCAGACAGTCACTGTTCCAGGTAATGTTCTTTGATAAGGGCTACATGTACATTAACTGAAGAAGTGGGTGGTAATTTTCATGATATATAAATAATACAATGCTATTTCTGACATAACTTGCACCATGAAGACTTCAGAAGAATATTGGGAATAAAATCCCACTCAACTATAATCTGTAAGTAATCACTTAAACAGTACTTCAGCATTATTATTCTAAAATTTCCATCAACATTATTCATATTTAGTCACATTTTCTTTAAAGTTCCATTAATGATTTCACTAAGTAGGCAATGATTAACACTAAATATTTATGCTTATGTCCCTGTGTGATCTGCCATTATACAGAAGAAGTATCTCACCTTCTTAGATAACATGCTAAAAACCATAGTGTGCAAGTGAAGAGACCTTTTTATGTGTTGACTCCAACGCTGTATGACTATTTACAGATTGAGGTTGTGGCTGAAATCACAAAATAGAAAGTAATGTCAGAAGAGCTTACTCAACAGTTCCTCAAATGATGGTTTAAGTGGGCAAAAGGTGGAATACTAGACATATCAATTGATCCATAGTGACAAGTTGAGATGCATGATTCCAACTTGTTAATCAACAATCAGGGAAATTGCATATAGGAGGTTGAGGGGGGTTGAAACAATGTTGCAGATGGTGAATGTATCTAAAGTCATGAATGTAGCAGATGTATTTGCCGGAATGCAAAGTCAGATTGATAACTATATCAGGGATTTATGACAGGCTTTTGGCAGTCTAACGCAGCATAGGAATTCTGCAATTTCTTGAAAAGGTGCAGAGGAGATTAACTAGGGAACTCGCAGAGAAAATACGTTTTTAGCTACAGAGTTAGTTTGGAAACGATGGGTTATTTTTACTTGGAGCAAAGGAGATGGAGATGTTCAAGTTTATAAAGTATTTGGATAAAGTACAGAAAGAAAGGCTTTTCTCATTAACTGATGGACATTAGCAGAGTGACTAAGTGTTTAGTATGTTATCTGCACTCGTCATTTTCCATTCTGATTGCCTGGCAGACATGCTTGAGGTCAAAGCCTTGTTACTTCAAACATCCGTTTGCTTTTCCTTTTTGCGTAAAGCTATTCAACACTTTCACAAACCCTAGACTGCACTTCAGCAGAAATTACACTGAGATGGTTCCTGTGCGGCTCTTGCTGACAAGAAAGTTTAGCAACATTTCCAGTGGAGCTCATTTTCATTTTTTACAGAAACGTAAAAGTCAATCCAAATGTGACGCCATTTAAAAGCGAGTGGACTGTTGTCTTCTGTCATACATATGCAATATAGAAAGAATCACACTTGCGCACTTGAGATTTAAAGGCATCCAATATTTGGTCACTTTGGATCAGATAATACCTTGGAGAAGATCTGTGCAAATCCTGGAAACTAGCAGGAACTGGTACTTTGCATGAGGCACAGCAACTTCACTGAGCTTTTCAGTAAATGAATCTTGGAAGCATTGTAAATCACTAAAGAAATTTGTGCAGCAACATTTGGACACAAAAACAGTGAAATGCAGTCATTACATTATAGTCACGCCAGCATTAAGCTCACTGCATCAAAATTGTGAAATTCTTTACCTAAGAGCATTGTGAGATCATCTTCACAAGTCAAACTCTGATGGTTCCAGGAGAAAACTCATTGCCACTTTCTCAGGGCAATTTGGGAAGAAGAATATCAGGGGATGTTACCAGCGAGTCCAAATTCTGAAAAAGTGGTGGAGTCTGCTACGACTACAATATTTAACAGGCATCTGGATGGATGTATGAATAGGAAAGGTTTGGAGGGATATGGGTCAACCGCTGGCAAATGGGACTAGATTAATTTAGGATATCTGCTCAGCATGGACAAGTTGGACCGAAATGTCTGTTTCCGTGCTGTACATCTCTATGACTCTAAAACGTTTCCAGAAAGTCCCTAGCCATTTTCTTTGATCAGTGATACTGTATCTGTGTCCCTTGCTTTAAGTAGTAGCTTCTGAACTTTTAGACTTAATTTTGGACAACCTCAACTTGTTGCCAGTTTCCACCAGGTTTCTCTCAAAAGAAAGATAAAAGAAATTTTCACTAAAAACCGAGATCACGATCACTCCAAAAAACTGGCTCTGATTACAGATAATGGAGCCTCTGGGTTGATTGCCTGGAGGGGTGTCTACTGGGGCTGGCGTTTATATAGTTGAAAAAGGCTTGAAATTGTTGCTGTGTCATGCTGGCAGAAGCCATCCAGAAATATGGAAATCTCCTGCCAGACAATTAAATGTAAAAAAAGAAGACTTCACAATTGTGCTCAACAATAAAATCTACTTTGAAATCTGTGATCGAGGACT
Organism: Chiloscyllium punctatum; assembly: GCF_047496795.1. NCBI lineage: Eukaryota > Metazoa > Chordata > Chondrichthyes > Orectolobiformes > Hemiscylliidae > Chiloscyllium > Chiloscyllium punctatum. The sequence continues at coordinate 12,089,005 of NC_092787.1, read as the reverse complement.
ACATTTTTGTCACATATAAGTTTAAAATATAATGCACATGCTGTACTTATGAACCACATTTTGATCCCAGTTGACTATGCTCAGTAAAGTGAAAAATGATGAGCACGGGAGGTCTTTGTGGTGTTATTAATTTCTATTATTTAACCTCCAGTACACAGAGATAAACGTTGGGCTTTTGAAATGGGAATAAATCAACCCCTTGGCCTCCTTTTGCCTGGTTATGTCATCTGTGTATCCTGTAAATGGTGTGCCATACATCAGTCACATGGCCAGTACATGCTTGTGACCCTGGAAGTCTCAATAGGAACATAAAAACAACACAGCACATTAAATGATCATTCCAATGACTCTCGTGCTGTGGGAAATATGAATATATTAGAAGTAAAATTCACACGTGCAGCCTTTAGGCATGGTTTTCCCAATGAGGTTTTGCATGATGTTTCTGCCATCATTGGAACTCTTTTCCAAGAATTTTTCCAAACAGCTTTTCCACAGATTTTAAAAATTCATTTATGGGATGTGGGTATCGTTGTCTTGGCATTTAATGTCTATCCCTAAATGCCCCAGCAAAGTTGATGATATACTAACTGTGTTCTTGAACCACTGCAATCCATGTCCTGTGGGTAAACCCACAGTATTGTTAAGGAAGGAGTTCCAGGATTTTGACCCAACGCCACTGCAGGAATGATGATATATAGTTCCAAGTCAGGATGGTGTGTGGCTTGGAGGGGAACTTTCAGGTGGTGACATTCCCATACATCTATTGTCCTTGTCTTTCTTGTTGCTAGTTAGGATGCAGGGCAAGACGGTAAAATCAGAGGAGCAGAACAATGAGAGACCTCTTAGGGGCTAGCACAAATACGATGGATGAAATAACCTCCTTCTGTAAACTGCTATTTTGTGATTCTAACACATCACTCTTTTGGAAGAGAGCATTAGCAAGTTAAATTGTCACAAGTATCAGAGATTGTGACATAGTGATAGTGTCACCGAACTAGTAATGCTCTAGACACATCGGTTCAAATAGGGACATGGGTTCAAATCCCACCATGAATTTAAACTTAATTAATAGATCTGAACAATAAAGCTTGTCTCAGTAATGGCAACCATGAAACTTTCATAAATTGCTAATATCCCTTAGGGAAAGAAACTTGTGGTCCTCACCTTGGCTGGCTGACATATGATTCTAGATCCACAATAACATAGCTGACTCTTAATAGCTACTGAAATGGTCCAGCAAGCCACTTAGTTCAAGGTCATTTAGGAACAGGTGACCAACACTGGCTTTGTCAGTAATGCCCACATCACATGAAATATTAAAGAAATGTCTGTAAGGCCAATGGGATAAGGAACGGAACGGGAATATGTAACTCATGTGCTCCGGGAAAACATTGATGAAAAGTTACAATGATCAAGAACAGGAGGCACTTTGTGGCAAAGTTTAAAAATGATTCCAACTTAAGTTTAAAATGTAAAGCAGCATAAACGAAATATAAATTGTGCAGGGAGTAACATCACCTCCATCCTTGATGCTAAATTTTAAAGCTGTCAGTCATTGTCCTTTTATTGCATTTCAGATTTCTGTGAGCAAGCAGTGCTTTGGGGAATGCAGCATTGTACTTCCTGAAACTATACCTAACCCTCTCCAAAGAGTTTGAAGTCCTGTTAACCCCGCTGTGTAATTTTAGGAAAAGTATTTTATTGGATATGGTTACCATAAGTCTGGATTTAAGAACATAATGCAGTTTAGATGTCACAATGGGGGGAGGGGTAGGGAAAGAAAGAGGTATTTCTAAGGTGGCATTGATGTTTGAATGTAAGAAAATATTTCACGGCTTTCGAATTCAAGAATTTTTCCGTGACCTTTTTATCAGGGCTTTCAGATCCAGCCAGCTAAAATTGTTAGAACTGCACCTGTCTTGATGCCGAAAGACGCAGTGATTGAAAAATAGAAGAGCAGCGTTAGGACAATTTTTGGCACAGGTAAAGTGAAACAAAGAGATTTAAAAAAAACCTATGCTGTCGCTTATTTTAAATGAATCCTATGCTCAGCGATGCAGAGATCAAAACAAACTGAGCACTGTTAGTTTGAGAGCTTCACCTGCGGCAGTGTTATTGATAAGTCTGTCATCCCTTCTAATATTGGAGAAGTAATGACAGCTGATGATTAGGCCACTCCTGAGCTATTAAGCACATTTCTTGTCCTCACACAAGAAGCTTCTTAATCAAGTGGAAACAAAGCCTGCCTTCAGTGTATCTATGCCAAAAATGGTGGTCTGAGTTTTTCGACCTGAAAGACACAACTGTTACGCTTTCAGGATTCTCTAAAGTCAATGTGGAGATAGATGTCAAAGGTCACTCTGTGGTGTTATCTGAAATGAATGAGCTATGACTGACTGTGGTGATGACAGAAGTATGCAGTGAAATTACACAAAATTGGGTATTTTGTCAACATTTCATCAGCAGATTTACAGAAATGACTTCAGTGGCAGACAGTGAAATGTTTCAGTCAGGCAGAATTGACTGACAAGAAAGCTCTTATTCTTCAATGTTAAGAGTGATATTTTATATCATTTCTTTCAATGATTGTTAAGTGTCTGGACAGCCATCGTGACATGATATATCCCTGGAATATGATCAGTGCAGTTTGACAGAACAGAACTTTTAGTGGAAGGAAGATAATTTAAATCAATGAATTTATGCTTAATATTGGATTGTCTGCTGCAATTCCTTCTTCTGATTTATTCCCCAAACAATACTGTCTTTCCTTTGTTCCCAAAGTTTGGTTGCTAGCTGGCTTAGAATGGTGAAGCCACTCTTGCCCATCAAAAGCAACCCTTGGTTGACATTCCAGATTGTGTGGTGTGGATGGTCAATGCACACCATAATCCCAGAAACGAGGTCGCTTTCCATTCATGGATGCCTCAGCTGAGGGAAGTGAGAATGACTACCTGGAAATAGAAAAGTATGACTCATTTGATCATAGAATGATAAAGCCTAGAGGTAGGCCACTTGACACATCAAGCCTGTGTTGGCTCTTTCTAAAAGCTGTCCAATTCTCTGACGTCTCACATATGAAAATATCTTCCCCCTTCATGGTTTCTCTTTGAGCATATAGTGGCATCTTGACATGGGAGCTACAATATGACTCTCTGACAGAGAGATCCAATCCTGAATTTAAAGTGACACTATTTAAATTTTAGCTTTGGTGGTTTTTTTCAAGATTACATTGATGAAAATATAGATTTGAGGTCAATTTGGAACGCTAACTGAAGTGTTGGCCAGAGTTTTACCAGGCCCCAGGTTTCAGGCTGGGAGACAGTAAGGGTAGGTGGAGTAGATGTAATAAAATGCCAGGGAACAATGATGGGACAACACCCAAGCCAAACTTATTGCTGGGCCATTCTCCAAACAACAAGACAGCGAATGAAGTGGGTTACCCACTAGCCAGCTGGGTGTGGATCAATAACTAATAACCATTTAAGCAGCCACTTTGAGGGCTGTTGGAATGTGCCTATAAATATAACAGTGCACTGCCCACTAGGGAGAGCCATCAGCTGCAAGGAAGAAGCTTATGGGAACTTCCCTGGGATGGGGGTGTCAACAAATGTGAGAAAGGTGATCCCCAATATTGACATGCCTGCCTATCATTGTTGTCAGCTTGTCTGGTATTGTTTATTCTTGGGGTGAGTGCTTTTTCTGTGGTGAGTGTTTGGTCAGAGCAGGACAATTGCCTTTGGTGCACCTGGAAGATGCAATGCAACTGCCAGGTAGATGACAGCCAAAGTGTGTTGAGCTGTTGTTGCTAGTTTGTTGGTTCAAGTGAAAGCTGCTTTTTGCTGTGTGCTTCCATACTGAGTTAAATCCTGAGTCAGTGGTGCTCTATCTTGTCTCTCAAGCTGCAGCTGGAACTCATTTCAGGAGATTTTGTGTTGGCCTCACACTCTCATCTTCTTTGTGATGATGTTCACCAGGAAGGTATTCAAGACCTGTGTGAACATCGTTGTAATCTTCTAGGACCTTTTCAGCCATCACTAGCTTAATGACCTGGAAAATGTTGCCAATCTCTCCTGACACCAGTCAAATCTTAGACTGGCTTCAACTGAGATAAATGAATTTTGCTTCATGTCTGCTACCTTGAACTTCATTCTTCTCATTGCCATGGGCTCTCAGTTCCACCTGCGATCTTGGGCTGTGCACTGTTCCATCACTTAGCTTCCAGGTTACCTTTGGGGCTTCCTTTTTGAGTTACCATTTTGAGCTGCTTCACACAGGTCTGCAAAGCTCATGATGTTGCATGATGCACCGGTGTCTCTCTGGCATTGCAAATTCATTTGATACTGCAGTCATCATTCGAACAATCACAATCCGTTTCTTTAGGTTTGAAGACGTCAACCTGTTGGTGTAGAGCGATTAGTCAGAATTATTGCTCGAGACCTCTCTATCAGCCATCTTCATAGGCTTTCTTCTAGATAACACTTGCATGCAATCAATTTAGCTCCTTGCAGTGAGACCACTGCTTTCCCCATATTGAACATGCTTTCTTTTTCTTCTGTGTGATCTCCTCTGCAATGTTGGCATCCTGCCCTCCTGCTCTTTCTGCATGGCCTTCTAATGAAAAGGTCTTTATTTTTTTCTAGGCTGTGTTGCAGCCAACGGGGTACACAGTACACTTGCAGCTGCTATGTCTGTGATGACACTGCATTTTACCAGAACCTTCAATAACAACTTGTAGAACAACACAACTGTCCAAGTGACTCAAAAGGCAGGGAACCTGTGGAATTCACAACCACAGAAGGCTGTGGAGGCCAAGTAACTGAATATATATGAGAAAGGGATAGACGCAACTTTAGATTTTAAAGGCATCACGGGGTATGGGGAGAAAGCGAGAATATGGGATTGAGATAAAGGATCAGTCATGGTCAGAATGAGGAGGGTCAAAGGGCTGAATGGTCTATTCCTGCTCCAAGTTACAATGTTTTAAAAAAACATGCTGGGTCAAATCTGGAATTCCTCATGGCATTGTGGGTCAACCTACAGCAAATGAACGAATGGTTCAAGAAGGCAGCTCTCCACTATTACCTTTTGAAGGGCAACTGAAGGGGGAGTGGCTCAGTGGTTAGCACTGCAGCCTCACAGTGCCAGGGACCCGGGTTCAATTCCAGTCTTGGGCAACCAACTGTGTGGATTTGGAAGGTTCGCCTTGTGTCTGTGTGGGTTTCCGCCCGGTGCTCCGGTTTCCTCCCACAGTCCAAATATGTGCTGGTCAGGTGAATTGGCTATGCTAAATTGCCCATAGTGTTAGGTGCATTAGTCAGAGGGAAATGGGTCCGGGTAGATTACTCTTCAGAGGGTCGGTGTGCACTTGTTGGGCCAAAGGGCCTGTTTCCACACACTGTAGGGAATCTAGTCTAATCTAAAATGGTGACCAGCCAGTGACGCCCATGAGTGAACAGAAAATATCACAAAATGATGATGTCAGTGGCATCGACCTCCTGTGCCATTGCATTGAAAGGGCATATACCATTTTTCCATACAACGTTTTTCACTCATTTGAACTAGGATACAAGAACCAGACTTAATTTCTTTTTAAAAATACACCATTTTATACAGCATGGGAAGAGGCTGATGATTTAGATGGGCCATCATTGCCATGGAGAGGCAGTGAGATCAGTTAACTGTCAATCATAGTTCTCAGACCAGGCACTTCCGGGTATTGCCTTGGGGATGCAGCAGAGATTCTCTGTTTCTATGACCCCCTTATTATGAAAAATGTCCAATATATGTACAAATTCCATTTGTCTACATAAACCAGCACCCTCTATTATTACATGTTGCTTCTAGCACATGCTAGATTGGCCGCATTGTCATGGCTACTACTACTCTGCCATTTAGGAAGACAAGGACACCAGACACATGGGAATACCACTGCCTAAACATTCTGCTCCAAGCCAGTCACCATCCAGACTGAAATCTAATGCCATTCCTTCAGTGTCATTGGGTCAAAATCCTGGAACTCCCTCCATAATGGCATTGTGGTCCTACTTAAATGATATAGGCTCCAGCAGTTCAAGAAGGCAGCTCATGTTCTCAAGGGAAATAAATGCTAGCCCAGCCAGCAATGTCCATGTCTCATGAATGAATTAAAATAAAACTAACCCAGTCACGCACCATTATTAGCACAACACTTTGAATATTTTTAATACAAATAACAGCAAAAATGCACGAAAACATTTCTGGACCCTATGAACATTTTGACATGGCTAATTATTGGAAGAGAAATTACGATTATGATCATGGATAAGAGCATGAGGATAAAGGATTCTTCCTGTGTTTGTCAAACATACCAGTAATTCTCACAGAGCAAGAATCTTATTGTGTGGGCATGTGATTGATACAGAGAATAAAAGTCACAAATGATTGTGAGACACAGTAGTTGATGGCTGGGTTTTAGGAACCTGGAATTCATAATCACAGCTGTCATGGATGAGTTATGTTGGCCTTTAAGACAATTGAAAGAATACTCAGAAATCAGTGCCACTTGAAATTGGCAAGATGGAGTTTTGTGCATCGTTATCAAGAGGTTCTGGTTGCTGCCTTGACTCTTTCTGTTTTCTCCCACAGCTTGTTGGATTTTGACCAAGTGGATAGGCTAATCAGCTGTGGCCAGAATTTGAGGGAAGATCTAAGCGCTGATTAAAAAGTACCCCTGGCATCAAATTCTGAAATAAAAGCAAAATACGGCCGATGCTGGAAGTCTAAAAGAAAACATAAAATGCTGGAGAAATGCAGAAGGTCTGTAAAGAACTGAAGAAGAGTCACATTGAACTCTTGAAACGTTACCTCTGGTTCTCTGTCCTCAGATGCTGCCACTGCTGCTGGGTTTCTCTAGCATTTTCTGTTTTTATCATCTAAAACGCTGGGCTGGATTCCACTAGCCCACTGGAGACAGGTCTGGAGGTGGGCAGAATTGTGAAATGAGAATGTTAGGCTTTGGGAAGGGAGTCAAGATTGTTCACTGCTGCGGGATATGACTAATGGTGCGAATGGTAGTTACATGTCTGTCCACTAACTCGAGATGAGTGGTCAGTTCTGCAGTCTCTCAGCCGCAGGCCCCCCCTTTTCTACTGGTGCTGGACATTCACATGTAGCTGTGGGGTTCACTCGGCTAAACATCAGGCATGGAAGTAGTGATCAGTGAAGAACGATCAGAATGAGATAACCACCAAACAATAAAAGACACCTCAAAAAAACTGCAGATGCTAGAAATCAGAAACAAAGACTGAAACTGCTGGGAAAACTCAACTGGTCTGGCAGCAGCTGTGGAGAGAAACAGAGTTAATATTTTGGGTCCAGTGATCCTTCTTTTGAACACATGGGGGTAAAGTTCAGGTAACATGGTCAGTTCTCAATGGTTCTGAATATCTCTCCTGCTGTTTGGCGATAACATGACACTTTTTTTAGTGAGTGAAATCAACATTCTTTCTGATTAAGTGATTAAGTGGAACTACATAGCACCTGCTGTAGTACATATTAGACAACTGGCAAGTATTTACAGAACCTCAGGGGCACACCTACAGACAGAGAGGAGGTGTTCTGCAAAACCATCCAGTCTGCATTTGCCCTTGCCAATGTAAAAGAGACCGTATTGTGAGCAGCGAATGGAGCAGACTGCGTTGAGAGAAGTACAAGTGAAATGCTGATTCATCTGATAGATGCGTTTGGGCCTTGGTCAATGAGAAGGTGAATGAGCAATTGTTCCACCTTCTGCGATAGCTTGGGAAGGTGCCATGGGGAGTGAGGAAGCATTAGGAGTGATGGGCCAGAGTGCCTATTGGTCTTGTAGAATGCTGACAGTGGCGGGGAGGGCAAGGTGTGTTTGGTGACAGCAACTTGCTGGAGGTAGCAGAAATAGCAGAAGTTGACTCTTTGAATTTGGCGACTAATGGGGTGGAAAATGAGGACAAGGGGAACCTATTGTTGGTCTGGGAAGGACAGGAAAGAAAGAGGGAAGAGCTGCAGGAGATGGGTTAGACACAGCTGAAAGCCCCGTCAACCACAATGGAGGGGAATCTGCAGTTGAGGAAAAAGGATAAAACAACACCAGGTTATAGTCCAACAGGTTTAATTGGAAGCACTAGTTTCCAAGGAGCAGTTCCGAAAGCTAGTGCTTCCAAAGAAAAGCTGTTGGTCTATAACATGGTGCTGCATGATTTTTAATTTTGTACACCCCAGTCCAACACCGGCATCTCCAAATCATGAGGAAAAAGGAGGTCATGTCAGATGGAGTCCAATTGGACATTTTAATTGGTAATGGGTTAAAGGGTGATGGAGAGTGGGCTGGTACATGGAGGTGGTGTTGAGATGAGATCACCCATGATTGTACTAAATGGAGGAGCAAACGTGAGGGACTGAATTGCTTACCCTTGCTCCTAGTTCATATATTCAGTATCTGCTAGTCTTAACTGGTGTTAAACATTGTGTAAGCATCAGAAACATCTTCATTTGCAACCTTATGATGGAGAGAAGGTCACTGATGAAGCAGCTACAGATGGCTGAACATAGGACACTACCTCAAGGTAAAGATGCAGAGATGTGAAACAAACGGAAACAGAAATTGCTGGAGAAACTCAGCATATTTGGCAGCATGGGTGCAGAGAGAAGCAGTGTTAACATCTTGGGTCCAGTGACCTTTATGCAGATCTCCTGTAGATATGTCCTTGGACTGTACTGACAAACTTCCAACAACCACAACCATCAGCTTTTATGAGTCCAACCTCTGAAACCAGGCAAGGGGCAGTCACATGGTTGATGGTTACCATGACAACAGTATCATCTAAATTTCTGACTCTGAGACTGTTTCCTTACCTTCTGGGGCCGGGGATCTTGCTAATATCTGGTAGATCTCACTGTTAACTTTCTAGTGATTTGAAACTATCTTTACCATTGTGGTCCTCCTTTCAGGTGAACTTATTACCTGTGCTTAAAAGCTGTGCCTGGATTTCAATGCTCTTCAAGTCTCCTACAAACACTTCTCTGGTTGATTTATCAGTTTGTTCCATCCAGACAGTGATGAGCAAGTTTCTATAATTCTCGTGTGTAATCTCCAACAGTCTCACTTGGCCTTTGCTTCCTCTTGCCCAATGCAACTCAGTGCAATCTCATTCTTATTCATGCCATCATAGGATTCCAGAATCTCATGAACGTCAGAATAATCCATGGTTCTGGGCTCTCAACATTGATAAATATTACCTCAAAGGATCTGGCCCCATCATGGCGAGGAAAACATTTATTTTACTTTGTTTTCATTCAAATGTAAATGCTTCATTACACCCACCACATCATAGATTCCTTACTATGTGGAAGGAGGCCATTCGGCCCATCAAGTCCACACTATCACCCCAAACTGCATCCCAGCCAGATCCACCCCCCACATCCTATCTGTGGAACCTTGCATTCCCCATGACTAATCCACCTAGTCTGCACATCCCTAGGTACAATGGCGCAAATTAGCATGGCCAATCCACCTAACCTGCACATCTTTGGACTGTGGGAAGAAACCCTCGCAGACTCAGGGAGAATGTGCAAACTCTACGCAGTTGCGTGAGGTTGGAATCAAACCCAGCTGCCTGGCACTGTGAGGCAGCAGTGCTAATCACTGAACCACCAGCCTAAGTTTTGATTATGTAGCTTACTATAAAAAAAGTATACGCAGAATGCCCAAGATGCTACTGAATCCAATGGAAAGATCACAAAGTAAATCACTCAAATAATTAAACCTACACCTCTACTCATGTCACCATTTGAGCAAACATTGGTCATTGAGGTAAACTCAAATGAATATGACTGCTGCACAGGTATCAAAAGCAAACTTTTAAAATTTGTAGTTTGCCAGGTTTTGAAGTGAAGCATTATATTTAATGGCTTTGGTAACTTGAAACAATATAAATACGTTGATATAAAATGGCAAGAAGAAAATATAAATGTATTTTTAAAAAGATCAAACTATTAACACGAGTGTCACAATCAGTGCTGGGATAAGTGATGTACCTACTAGATGGTGCAAAACTTGACCTACTCTAGGGAAATAAGTCAGGGCAAGTACCGAGGTGTCAGTGGAGGAGCACTTTGGGACCATCATTCTATTAGTTTTTAAATAGTGGTGGAAAAGGTAGACCAGATCTAAAAGTTGAAGTTCGAAATTGGAGGAAGGCTAATTTTGAGAGTATTAGGTAAGAACTTTCAAAAGCTGGTTGGGCGCAGATGTTCACAAGTAAAAGAATGGTTGGAAAATGGGAAGCCTTCAGAAATGAGATAATAAGAGTCCAGAGAAAGTATATTTCTGTTCGGGTGAAAGGAAAGGCTGGTAGGTATAGGGAATGCTGGATGACTAAAGCAATTGAATGTTTAATTAAGACAAAGAAGGAAGCACATGTCAGGTATAGACAAGATAGATGGAAAGAATCCATAGAAGAGTATAAAGGCAGTAAGAGTATACTTAAGAGGGAAATCAGGAGGGCAAAAAGGGGACATGGGATAGCTTTGGCAAATAGACTTAAGGAGAATCCAAAGAGTTTTCACAAATACATTAAGGACAAAAGGGTAACTAGGGAGATAATAGGGCCCCTCAAAGATCAGCAAGACAGCCTTTGTGTGGGAAGGACTCCAGAATTGCATGCAATATTCCAAAAGCAGCCCAACCAATGTCCTGTACAGCTGCAACATGACCTCCCAACTCCTGTACTCAATACTCTGACCAATAAAGGAAAGCATACTAAATGGGTATTTTGCATCAATGTTTACTGTGGGAAAGGACATGAAAGATATAGAACATAGGGCAATAGCTGGTGACATCTTGAAAAATGTCCATATTACAGGGAGGACATCTTGAAATACATAAAAGTGGATAAATCCCCAGGATCTGATCAGGTGTACCTAGAATTCTGTGGGAAGCTAGGGAAGTGATTGCTGGACCCCTTGATGAGATATTTGTATCATCGATAGTCATAGGTGAGGTGCCGGAAGACTGGAGATTGGCTAATGTGGTGCCACTGTTTAAGAAAGGTGGTAAGGACAAGCCAGGATTGGTGAGTGTGATGCCGGTGGTTGTTGGAGGCAATACTGAGGGACAGGGTGTACACGTATTTGGAAAGGCAAGAACTGATTAGGGATAGTCAACATGGCTTTGTGCATGGGAAATCATGTCTCACAAACTTGTTTGAGTTTTTGAAGAAGTAACAAAGAGGATTGATGAAGGCAGAGCAGTGGACGTGATCTCCATAGACTTCAGTAAGGTTCCGACAAGGTTTGTCATGGGAGACTAGTTAGCAAGGTTAGATCTCATGGAATACAGGAAGAACTAGCCATTTGGATACAGAACTGGCTCAAAGGTAGAAGACAGAGGGTGGTGGTCGAGGGTTGTTTTTCAGACTGGAGGCCTGTGACCAGTGGAGTGCCACAAGGTTTGGTGCTGGGTCCTCTACTTTTCGTCATTTATATAAATGATTTGGATGCGAGCATAAGAGGTATAGTTAGTAAGTTTGCAGATGACATCAAAATTGGAGAGTGAAGAAGGTTACCTCAGATTACAATGGGATTTTGATCAGATGAGCCAATGGGTTGAAAAGTGGCACATAGAGTTTAATTTTGATAAATGCAAGGTGTTGCATTTTAGGAAAGTACATCTTAGCAGGATTTATACCCTTAATGGTAAGGTCCTAGGGAATGTTGCTGAACAAAGAGAACTTGGAATACAGGTTCATAGCTCCTTGAAAGTGGACTTGCAGATAAATAGGATAGTGAAGAAGGCGTTTGGTATGCTTTCCTTTATTGGTCAGAGTATTGAGTACAGGCGTTGGGAGGTCATGTTGCAGCTGTACAGGACATTGGTTGGGCTGCTTTTAGAATATTGCATGCAATTCTGGTCTCCTTCCTATCAGAAAGATGTTGTGAAACTTGAGCGTGTTCAGAAAAGATTTACAAGAATGTTGCCAGGGTTGGAGGGTTTGAGCTATAGGGAAAGGTTCAATAGGCTGGAGCTCTTTTCCCTGGAGCTTTAAAGGCTGAGGGGTGACCTTATAGAGGTTTATAAAATCATGAGGGGCATGGATATGGTGAATAGCCAAGATCTTTTCCTTAAGGTGAGGGAGTTCAGAACTAGAGAGCATAGGTTTAGGGTGAGAGGGGAAAGATATAAAAGAGACCTAAGGGGCAACTTTTTCACACAGAGGGTGGTACACATATGGAGTGAGCTGCCAGAGGAAGTGGTAAAGGCTGGTCCAATTGCAACATTTAAAAGGCATCTGGATGTGTATATGAATAGGAAGGGTTTGGAGGGATATGGGCCGGGTTATGGCAGGTGTGACTAGATTGGGTTGGGATATCTGGTCGGCATGGATGGGTTGGACCGAAGGGTCTGTTTCCATGCTGTACGTCTCTATGACTCTATGATTCTAAGTGATGAGAGACATGGAAGCTGGTTGGGTTCAGGCCCTCTTAGTTCTCACAAATTCAAATAGATCTTCTTGCGCCCGACATACAAGGACATTGCTTCCCCACAAAAGTAACAAGCATGAGCAAGAAAATATCCAGGAATGGTATCCACTAAAGTAAATCTGTAGATGTTTATTGCAAATATCTTCTTGATTTTTGTGCATAATGACCAACAATTATATAATGAGCTGCAGCTTTTGCACTGTGTGCTTTGAAGTTCTGTACGTACTAGTTTGGGATGCAGCACTGCATTCCATATGAGAAAATGGACAGCTGGATATTATATGCAAACCAATGTTGTGCTGACTAATGGTGACTAATCACTGTAGTGACTGTCCAATTTGAATCCAATGGTATTCTGAGAGAAAACACATTTCTTCCATAAAGAGAGATTTTGTTCTGAAAGTTGCTGAAGCAGTGAGCTATGCTTTTTATATATATACCTATCACTGCACCATCTACTAGACCATAGCAGTGAGCTATGCTTTTTATATATATACCTATCACTGCACCATCTACTAGACCAATTAATCCCAGTATCATGGTTTGATTCAGTACTTGTTGTTATAAGCATGTTACAAATACTATCAGATTACTTACAAAAGGCCAACAGAAAATTACCGAGGAGCACACGGTCAGTGACTGATAACAGAGGCACGTATCAACAGGATACAAGTGTGCCACATCAAAGAGTGAGGTCAAGGCCTTTGATTCAGTCCCACTGTGTGACTTCAAAGCAGACTTCTACCTTGTCGCTGGTACAAATTTGGTGATTGTGTGCACCAAATGGGAATCCTTGTATTCGTATCTTTCTTATCAGCCAGGGTAGCTAGTCTTTTAGCACAGTGAAATGTAGGTTATAGAAATAAGAACTTAGTGTAAATTAGTTAAAAATCACACAACATTAAGTTATAGTCCAACAGGCTTATTTGGAAGCACTAACTTTCGGAGTGTTGCTCCTTCATCAGGTAAACATAAATTGGAAAGTAATATATTGAAGCAGAGCATTCCAGTTAGATGGTTATATATAAACATTACCTAAGAAATTTCTTCTTTATTCATATTTATAGGTACACCTGAAAGCAAAAGAATGTTAGTGCAAAACCATTTTTTTTTTGCAAAACATTTTTGAAGAAATGCCTAATCCTGAGTATAATATTTAGCCCTAGATAAACAGAGAACAACAACTGATTGCATTTTTCTTACACCTCACACAAGAGGATGACCCTGGAAAACAAGCCCTACTATTTCCAGAGTCATTACAAAAGTTAAAGTTTTTTTAGAGTATGCGCATTTCCCTAATTTACCTTGTCCTTTTGTGATAGGTTCACAGAAAGCATGGACCAAATTTCTGACTTACAATTTATGGATTATAACTACAGGTACAGAATTATGAACTGTAGACATATAACCTCTCCTAGTCCACACTCTGAGCTCCTTATAAAACTCTCCACACACACACTTACAGTTAAACATACAGGCAGACACAAGTAAAACATTGGCAATTTGGGTGAGGGAAAAATTGTTCAACAGTACTTGTCCAAATGTCCACTTTTCAGTGGTTGGAGTCATGCTGAGCTCGAAAGGTTGTTGGAAGTCAATCATCACTCTCACAGAACATTGCTGCTGGAGTTTCTCAGAGTGGTGTCCCAGGCTCAGCCATCTTTAGCTGCTTCATCAATGACCTTCCCTTCATATGGGTCCTCACCCCACAACCTCTCACCAGGCTAAATGACCCCCTTTCTTCCGATCCTGCTATCAGGTGAGGGAGAAGGGCATTAAGTTTCACCCTTAAAGTGCAAACTTGATATTGGAATTTACAGCTCAGAACCTGATTCAACTGTATCAGAGTATAACATATGGTGAAGACTGAATAGGAAATTTAACACAGCAGTGTTCATCCTCTGTCAGAAAAAAAGGAAGAATATTATTAACTGGAGGGGGTTCAGAAGATGTTGCTGGGTATGGATGATTTGTAAAGAAAAGCTGGATAGGCTGGAATGTTTTTCACTGGAGCAAAGGAGGCTGGGAGGTGACTTTATAGAGGTTCATAAAATCATGAGGGGTTTGGATAGGGTCAATGGCAGGTGTCTTTTCCCTAGAATGGATGATTTCAAGGCTAGTGGCGTATTCTTTCAGGTGAGAAAAGAGAGATTTAAAAAGACATGAGGGGCAATTTTTTTTCCATGTAGTGTGGTTCGTGTGCAGAATGAACTTCCAGAGGAAGTGGTGGATACGGGCACAGTTACAACATTTAAAAGACATTTAGATAAGTACATGATGAGGAAATATTTGGAGGGATATGGACCAGGAGCAGACAGGTGGACCTAGTTTAGTTTGGGAATATGTTTGCTGTGGATTGATTGGAATGAAGGATCTGTTTCCGTGCTGTATGACTCCATAAATAGATTGATAAAAGCATTTTTAAAATCAAATTTATATTGTGGAGTATCCAAGTTGATGTTGGCTTTTAAACCTGCCTCTGGAAACTGTTCCTTACAGTGGTGAGAGATTTGCAAACTGCACCATTTGATCTGTGTTGAACTGAAGTTCTTGCCAGATTTATTCTTGCACAAGAGGTGTCACAGAGAATAGATAATGGAAAACATTGGAAGGAGTCAGTAATGAGCAAATTTCCAACAGCCCCTCTGTTTCTGCCCTACAGATGACTTCACCAAATGTCCAAATTTAGGCAGTGCTTGAGGCTTTTGAAGAAATTCCATCGCTACTGAACTCCAATGTTTGCTACAGTACGTTATCTGTCTGCGGTAGGGAACGCTATTACTCGACTGTCCAGACAGTGTTTGAAAGTAGAAGTTAAAGATGTAGCACGAGAGGAGAATGACAATGGAGTGATTCGCTCCCAGCCACCAATACCGTCAGCCTTAGACCCACTCACACATGTGCACAGCCCAAAAATTAAGATTGTGACCTCTTTCAGCAACGCACAATGTTTTTAATTAAAGACAGAACTCTGAACTCAAAGTGCTGCAGTGAACTAGAGTAGCCAGCAATGTGAAGATGGAAAGAGAAACAAAAGTATATGTTCTGATCTCGTTCATGCAGCCTGTTCATTTTGCAATTATGATTCAAAATTAGGCCTCAAATATAAACACTGGGATTTTGGCAATTTTAAAGTCAGCAAATTTCACTTCATTATTAATGGAAGCAATCTGATTATTATTTGACGTTGTTTGTGATTGGTTTGCAATCTCACTCATCCTTGTAGGTCAACTGAGTCATACTGCTTGATTTGGGAATGATTGATACACCATCTAAATCCAAGTGAAAGCTGTAAAAAATCATCAGTAGTTCAGTCATTTGATCAAAGCTGAAAAGCTAAAGAGTTATCTTCCACAACATAATTTTGGAGGGCAGTGGAAAGAGGGTCAATGTGGGTGTAATGACAGATGCTGGTGTGGCTGTGGACTACAGTGGATGTGTAAGGAGGGCACAAGATAGATAAACATGACAAATCATGACAGCAGAGCTCCTGGCAGGAGTAATACAAGTATCAGTAGCAGCAATCCAACTCAAACATGCTAACAGGTCATCTTTTAAGGACAAGTCTTATGTATTTCTTTAAGAAAGATCGACTGATTCCTATCAATATACAATTAACAAATCTACTAACTTCTATATAGAAAATATAAAACAAAATACAGAATCTCTCCTGGGTGGAATGGAACATAGTGACCTTTTCTTTCAGAGAGAAAATATTCTTTGTTATATATAATCTGTAGCCTTATAAATGAAAGTATCTTTAAGACCTTTCATTGAGGCCTGAACTGAGAGAACAGATACAATTTCCCTGATTAGAGGTTGTAATGTGGTAACATGAAATTATACCTAAACTTGTCATTATATAAATAAGTAGCCCATGATCTGTTATGAATGCCTCCAGTATGTGATTCAGACAGGACCGTGTGCGCTTGCTGGCAACTTTATCTGGTTTGTTTCGAATGGATTTTCTGGAATTTTCTGTCTCAGATGTACAAAACATTCCACCCCAGGCTCTGATATCCAACATCCAAAGGTCACCTATAAAACGAGTACAATCACAGGTGCAGGGTAGGATGTTAGCTGGACGCAACACACTCTGTAAATTCTACGTGCTGCAATGAAGCTGCTAATTAAAGTCTGGACTGGAGAAAACCTTATTTTGATCGACTGTGTTGTGACATTTCACTTTTAAATATTCCATTTCAAATAAGCTATGGAATAAAAAGAATTGAAGAAGAGATTACTTGCTCAGTTAAATTTGAAGTTGCATATTACATTTGTATTGCAAAATTAGCCTTGTTTGGTTTGTTTTTCAACTCCTAGCATACAAGAAATGGGAGCAGGATGTCTGTGCTTTATGCAGTTAGAGTCATAGAGTCATAGAGATGTACAGCATGGAAACAGACCCTTTGGTCCAACCCGTCCATGCCAACCAGTTAACCCAACCCAATCTAGTCCCATCTGCCAGCACCCTGCCCATATCCCTCCAAATGGCTTTTAAATGTTGCAATTGGGCCAGCCTCCACCACTTCCTCTGGCAGCTCATTCCATACACATACCACCCTCTGCGTGAAACAGTTGCCCCTTAGGTCTCTTTTATGTCTTTCCCCTCTCACCCTAAACCTATGCCCTCTAGTTCTGGACTCACCCAACCCAGGGAAAAGACTTTGTCTTTTTATCCTATCCATGCCTCTCATAATTTTGTAAACCTCTATAAGGTCACCCCTCAGCCTCCTAAGCTCCAGGGAAAACAGCTCCAGCCTGTTCAGCCTCTCCCTGTAGCTCAAATCCTCCAACTCTGGCAACATCATTGTAAATCTTTTCTGAATCCGTTCAAGTTTCACAACATCTTTCTGATAGGAAAGAGACCAGAATTGCATGCAATATTCCAACAGTGGCCCAACCAATACAGCTGCAACATGACCTCCCAACTCCTGTACTCAATACTCTGACCAATAAAGGAACGCATACCAAACGCCTTCTTCACTATCCTATCTACCTGCAACTCCACTTTCAAGGAGCTATGAACCTGCACTCCAAGGTCTCTTTGTTCAGCAACACTCCCTAGGACCTTACCATTCAGTGTATAAGTCCTGCTAAGATTTGCTTTCCCAAAATGTAGCACCTCGCATTTATCTGAACTAAACTCCATCTGCCACTTCTCAGCCCATTGGCCCCTATAATCAAGATCCTGTTGTAATCTGAAGTAACCTTCTTCACTGTCCACTTCACCTCCAATTTTGATGTCATCTGCGAACTTACTAACTCTACCTCTTATGCTCGCATCCAAATCATTTATATAAATGATGAAAAGTAGAGGACCCAGTACTGATCCTTGTGGCACTCCACTGGTCACAGGCCTCCAGTCTGAAAAACAACCTTCCACCACCAACCTCTGTCTTCTACCTTTGAGCCAGTTCTGTATCCAAATGGTTAGTTCTCCCTGTATTCTGTGAGATCTAACTTTGCTAACCAGTCTTTTTTTATTATTTTCTTCATGAAACGTAGCTTTGTTTGCAAGGCAGCATTTGTTGTCCATCTCTAATAACTCAGCAAAGTTGCTGATTTGCCATCTTGAACTGCTCAAGTCCATACGGTGGAGTTATGCCCACAGTGCTATCAGGCTGCGAGTTCCAGGATTTTGACCCAGCAGCCGCAGAGGAACAGTGACATAGTTTTAAATCAAGGTGTTGTGTGGCTTCAATGGGATCTTGCAAATGTCAGTGCTTCAATGCATCTGCTGCCATAGTCCTTCTAGGTGATAGAGGCTGTGGAAACGGTAGGTGCTGTTGAAGGAGCCTTGGTGAATTACGCCAGTGTATATTGTAAATGGTAAATACTACCACCACTGTCAGTGATCGATGGAGTGAATGATATAGATGTGTTAGTCTAGACTATGCTGAACATGGATGTGAGCAATCAACTCTAAAATGACAACAGCTTAGGTATGTTTTACAATGCTGAAGTGCAAGGAAAGAAAAAAAAATCTTTGAATACTTTGAATCTTTGAATCTTTGAAATCTTTGAATCTTTGAAAATCTTGTGAAGGATATTACCAGCATTTCTTCTTCAAAGAAGATTTCATTGGGCAAATCTCTTGCTACACTGCTGGAACACTGGGAATTTAATGATATAATTTCCAACCTCATGCCCAGTACTGCTACCTTATCCATCTGCAGAAGGTATTGGACACCTGGGGAGGGAGACGTGAATGTAATTTGCTTTCAGTTCCTCTTATTATGTGCCAAACAGGCATCTCTACATTTAATGTACACTGTCATTGGAGAAAGGACCATTAACCTCCTGCAAAATGCTGGAAACTTATTATGCATAGTAAAACCAATATAGTGCAAATTTCAATTTGTCAGGTTGAGGGGAAATTTAACAGAGTTGGATAAAATCATAAAAGGATGAGGTGGGAAGAGGCTATTGTAGTTAGTAGAGAGATCAGTATCAAGGGGCACGGATGTATATTTTTTGTAAAAGGATGAAAAGGAATTTGAAGAGTAATTTTCAAGGTGGTGAAGGAATGGAACTCACTGTCTAATTGGGTGATAGAGGCAGAAAGTCAATGTACATTTAAAAACCCATTGGATATGGCATTGGAGTAGATAAGCTATAAGCCTCTTCAGCAAAAACTGGACGTTGGGATTAGACTGGGTGCCTGTTCAGCCGGGATGAACATTATGGGCCAATGTCCTCCTTCTGTGTTATAAATTTCCATGAGAAGATGCAACCTTTCCATAATACCAATGATAACTTTGCGATCAGTGGGTTACGTCATGCTGAGCTGCAACTCTGTGTCAGGAACAGGAATCAAAGGATTTCAAACCATGTTTATGTATAAACCTGACTGATGCTTGACACTGCACCAGACGTACTGGCAGATTTGTAACCTGAAGACATTCATCAGATGATGTGCTGCAGTTACAGTTGTATGGTTTCACCTGCCATTATTGAGAAATTTAGACGTCGTCACAACTTTGAATAAAATGACAAACTAAGATGCTGGTGTTGGACTGAAGTGTACAAAGTTAAAAATCACACAACACCAGGTTATAGTCCAACAGGTTTATTTGGAAGCACCTGCGTTCAGAGTGCTGCTCCTTCATCAGGTGGTTGTGACAAAAACAAATGCTTCCAAATTTTTTGGAGATTTCTAAACATACTGCTGTTTTTAGCATTCTGAACCCCTTCCTCCGTGTGTGATTGGAGATGGATAATACAAGCTAATTTTGTTCAGGATTTTATGAAAACCATTCTATCATTGAATGTGAGTTGCTGAAATAATATCACATGAGGTAGGCATCATTGGAATATTCCCATCATCCTTCCTGGGGATGTGCGTGACCTCTGCTTGAAATCTTTCCCAGTGATAAAGTAAAGTTTGTAGATCTCTCCAGATGGTTACTCACTGATGTAGTAGCTCACATGTGTAAAGCCCAGCACACCAGAGAAGCAACATCCTACACTGTCAAAATGAAGCACTTTGAAATTCTTGCTAAACGTTCAATTATATCTTTTTCTTGTTCAATAGCTGTAATAAGATTAATGTAGACATTACCAATATGAAAATGATATCAAAATGGGGATAGTCAGACAGCTTAGCCAATATTGCTTGTTAATGCTCAAAGGAATGTTTCCCCAGCTAATGTTTTGTGAAATTCAGCTATTTGATTTCTGTTTGAAACAATGGGAACAGGCTACCATTTATCTAATAAAGAACAACACCTGTTTAATAAGTCTCACTGCTCATGGTCAGACAACTGCCAGCTTGCTGGATGTGACTTGATTAGAGTTGCTGAACTGGCCTAAAAGGGACTGTTCCGTGTCCCCATGTGGTGAACAGAGCTCGCTGCACACATGTGGATAGCACCAGGTTATCCAGTCAGAAAGCAAGGCAGAGCCCTCTCTCTGTGTCAGACAATTAAATGCTTAGTTACACCTAATTGCAGGCAGTCTTAGTTCCTGTGGTGTCACATTTACTATGAACTTGACTGAAGTGTTTGAAATTTATTCTGCAAAAGAGGCCAAACAGCTGGCACGGATCATCACCTCATCAGCCCAGGCAGGATCTGAATCCAGATCACAAGAAGGAAGGAAAGAACCTAATCCCTGTCCCAATCTCCACCTTCCCATCCCCTCACCATCTCTCCGTCAGCCCATCCCCCAGTGTTCAGAGCTATTTGGTTTCCATATGTCTTGGGTGACTAATTCCTGTAAGCCAGTCTCTGCAAAACCCACACCCAAAAATAAAACCACTCCATGTGTCATGAGTCATTGAGCTGTAGAGTATAGAAACAGACCCTTCAGTCCAACTCATCCGTGCCAACCAGACATCCTAAATTAATCTAGTTCCATTTACCAGTATTTGGCCTATATCCCTTTAAACCCTTCCTATTCATATGTGCATCCAGATGCCTTTTAAGTGTTGTAATTGTATCACCTTCCACCACTTCCTCTGGCAACTCGTACAATACATGCAGCACTCTCTATGTGTTAACGGTGCTCCTTAAGTCCCTTTTAAATCTTTCCCCTTTCACCTTAAACCTATGCCCGCTAGTTTTGGACTCCATTATCCTGGGGAAAAGAATTGGACTATTCATGCTATCCATGCCCCTCATGATTTTATAAACTTCTATAAGGTCCTGCTTCAGCCTCCAAAGCTCCAGGGAAAATAGCCCCAGCTCATTCAGTCTCTCCCTATAGCTGGAACCCTGCAACCTTGGCAATATACTGTAAATCTTTTCTGAACTCTTTCAGGTTTCACAACATTCTTCCATAGCAGGGAGACCAGAATTGAGTGCTGTATTCCAAAAGTGGCGTAACCAATTGTTGGAATATTGTGTGAAATTCTGGTCTCCTTCCTATTGGAAAGATGTTGTGAAACTTGAAAGGGTTCAGAAAAGATTTACAAGGATGTTGCCAGGGTTGGAGGATTTGAGCTATAGGAAGAGGCTGAACAGGCTGGGGCTGCTTTCCCTGGAGTGTCAGAGGCTGAGGGTGACCTTATAGAGGTTTACAAAATTATGAGAGGCATGGATGGGATAAATAGACAAAGTCTTTTCCCTGGTGTGGGGGAGTCCAGAACTAGAGGGCATAGGTTCAAGGTGAGAGGGGAAAGATATAAAAGAGACCTAAGGGGCAACATTTTCACACAGAGGGTGATGCATGTATGGAATAAGCTGCCAGAGGAAGTGGTGGATGATGGCCAATTGGAACATTTAAAAGGCATCTGGATGGGTATATGAATAGGAAGGGTTTAGAGGGATATGGGCAAAGTGCTGGCAAATGGGACTAGATTAGGTTGGGATATCTGGTCGGCATGGACGAATCGGACTGAAAGGTTTGTTTCCATGATGTACATCTCTATGACTCTATCAGTTGAATTCCTTACTGCAGAATTCTTAGCCTTAGACCACTTCTTGTAGCCATAATACTTATATGGCTGGTCCAGTTCAGTTTCTGATTAACAGTAACCTTCAGGATATTGACAGTGGGGGCTGCTGAAATGGTTCAACCTTATAACCTCAGGGACTGATATTAGATCTTTTCTTGTTGGAGATGATCATTGCCTGTCACTTGTGTGGCATGAACATTACTTGCCACTTTTCAACCCAAGTTAGGATATGATCAGTGGAATTTCAGAACAGATCATTTTAATGAAGGGTGGAAGGTGAATCCCTGAATCCCTGTTGCCTGAAGAATGAGCTGTGCCAGGTTAGTCCTACATTTTACAACTTGGGCTTGTTGCTAATGGGGTGGCACTGCTGAGTTGACCTGGCAAAATTAGGACTATGATCCCATTAATTGTGGACTGTTGGTCTTTTAAAATCCTCCAAAGCATTCAATGCAATAGAATTAAATCTTAAATTTCCAGATACAGGAATTGTGGTGAGATTAATGCATCTTATTCCTTTAGGCTATTCATTTTGATAATACCATAAAAACTAGTCAACACCTTTTGGACTTGTTGGTTTAGGGTTTATCATTGAGAAGGAGGGTGATTATACTGTTATGGACTAGATCAAACCCCCTAGAGATAGACATTGGAATAACTTAACTCTATTGGAAAATGTAACAGAATAATAGATTGTTTAACTACTAAACAGTAACTGTTCCAATTGAGTAACATCCCATAAGCACACCCTTGGCAAAGGCAAATTCAGTAAACTAGATTGTCTTACATACAAGGAAGAGAATCCTAGCTTTTAGCTGTGACAGAGAGAGGAATAAAAGTTTCCACATCCAGCTTCAAGACCTCAATAGCTACTTCTACTGAAAAACTAAAATTGAAAATCCTGGTTCTGTGGGAACTTGACCCCACCCATTCAGGCTGCTTCTATTGTTCCAACTTTAAAATAAAATCCCAAGGACTCACACGCTGTTTACCTTATCGGCTTCGGAAGAGACTACTCGTCCCTTCTGCCTCAATCTTTGATTTTTGACAAAACGGACAAAATACCTGTCTTAAAGCAATGGCATCATCATAATAGTCAGCAGTAACCTCCACACCTTTCACAAGGACATCCAACAGATGTTGTCACTTGAAATGAGTTTGGGTACATTTTTGACCCATGTATTGAGCTTGCAGCATGCACCAGATGATCCAAAGCAGCCAGTGTGGGAATGGGAAACAGCCGCTTTCAGGCAGCTCCGTCCCTGTCCATAACAAAATGAAGTTTTCGTATTTTAATACCTGTTGCTTCAGTGATTTCCAACTTCTGGAATTTCAGGCAATCCATAGCCACCCACTGACCCTCAGGTCAATGTAGGGTTAAAGTTTCTGATAGTTAGGGCAGTGGGTAGTCTCACAATGTGGAAGGTGGCAGTCTGGGTCAGTGAAGGCCTAAAACTCCCTTGTAGGCCTTGCAGTAATAATCATTGTGGGGAAGGTGAAACAATAAGAATAGGAAAGAATGAAATGGGTCAATTGAAAAACTAATCACTGTGGTTCTTACCACCAAGTTGTTAGACCTCTGTCCGATTCAACATATTACAATTTTGAGCAATATCTATTTTATGCAATGGGTCTTGGCAGATTGCGTCATGTCAAAGCTAATTATGTTGCAGAGACATAAAAGGGGCCTAAAGTGGATGCTATGTTATTACTGAACAAGTGACTTATTGAGCAATAATCAGATGTCAAATACTCAAAAGGTGTTTGGGTTGACATAATCTGCAGTACTGACTCTGGACAGGGTTTATCTGAGTAAGTCCCTTGCTTCCCAAGGTCACCATTTTAATATATGCAAACCTTTCAACCTCATAGTTCTGCTCAGTTTCTTCATTACCCCTCATCTACACGTGCTTGAGAAGCTGAATAGGTCATATCACAAACATTGCTACTGTGAATCTGTGGGATAAAATGCTCCTGGGTTACACAGTACCAGCCAATGTGTGCATTCCCTGTTCTTCAACTGGGAAGGATCAAGGTCCACAGTTTCTCAGGCCAAGGAGATGGTCAAAGAATGTATCCAAATGTCTTTTCATAGCTCTTTTGATTTAACCAAGTGGAATTATGCATCAGTTAATGTGTGCAATGGCCACATACAAGCAAGAATTACTGCTGGTAAAATAATCACATTGGAATGGCCCTATGGAGAATATTGTAGATGCTGCAAATCTGAAAAATGTACAGAAACTGCTGGACATCTCATGGTGGCTCAGGAAAGCAATGGAATTTCTACAGTTCCTGAAGGCCACTCAGGAAACCCTGTCCAGTCTGCCTGCAGCCCCCCAAGCTGTGTCCACTAACAGGCAGTCAGTGGCCAATCCAAACGTTGGGAAGAGGAGCTAACCTGTAGAAGTCACGTGTCACCCTACCTTGTGGCAACCCTTTGGTGGAGGGAGGGGGTGGCACGGTGACTTAGTGGTTAGCACTGCTGCCTCAGTGCCAGGGATCCAGGTTCAATTCCAGCCTCAGGTGACTGTCTGTGCAGAATTTGTTCATTCTCCCCGTGTCTGCGTGGGTTTCCTCTGGGTGCTCTGGTTTCCTCCCACAATCCAAAGATTTGTAGGTTAGGTGGATTGGTCATGCTAAATTGTCCACAGTGTTCAGGGATGGGTAGATTGGGTGCATTAGTCAGGGATTAAATGTAGAGGAATGGGTCTAGGTGGGTTACTCTTCAGATAGTCGGTGTGGACTTGGGCCAAAGGACCTGTTTCCACACTGTAGGGATTCAATTCTATTCATCTCAATCCATCCAATTCGTGCCTCACCCCGGGGGTTCAGTGTCCACCTCTGTGATGGCCTCAGGGAATTACCAACAGAAGCTGCCAGCCATGGACCAGCTGCTGGCTTCTGATTTGCTGCCAGATTTTGGAAATAGGGTTTCTACAGAATCAGGGTCTTAATCATGTAAGAAGCCAGAAGCTGGCTAACAAAGTGCTTGAGTGCATGTTAACTGCATCAGGTCTTCTACACAGAAGTAACATGTGGGTCCCTCTAGTGGGAGGGACCCTGTTCATATGAACTAAGTGCCCATTAACTCTGTTTCTCTCCCCACACATGCTGCCAGGCAGGCTGAGTACTCCCAGCCACAGGAATATGACTATTTGATTAGATTAGATTAGATTCCCTACTGTGTGGAAACAGGCCCTTCGGCCCAACAAGTCCACACCCACCCTCTGAAGAGCAACCCACCCAAACACCTTTCCCCTCTGACTAATGCACCTAACACTATGGGCAATTTAGCATGGCCAATTCACCTAACCTGCACATCTGAGCATGTAATTCCTCACTTTACATTTGGAACTCATTTTCTTTTGGAATGCTATATTTAGAAATGAAATTACCTAAATAGTATGTTTGAGTTACAATGAATATCAATGGATCCAACTATATCTGCCATTAGCTGCCAGGCAATGTCCAATACTCCAAGCAAGTGTGGCAAAAAGTTTCAGTCACTTTCTTTAACAGTCCACAGGGGAAATCAAAAAACCCAGTTAGATGTCCTGTACATTCTTAACCAGTTCAGCCTCACAAGTGTACGACGTGGGACCTAAAGAAAGCAAACTGCCTAAAGAGAACTCTATTTCAGTAGGGTTCAGCTAATGGCTGCCATTCACACAGAGGTTTCCAACAATCAGAGACAGGTACAAACTCACAGAATATACTTTCCTCACACTGGTACAGATGGCAATGAATTTTCTTTTTAAAAAAGGGGGGCATCTCAATTACTGTAGGCAGTGGGAGAGGACAGCGTCACAGAATCTTAAATATCACTTTGACGATACTATTGGCTTTAAGAGCTGTATTTTGTCCTGCTTTTCTTTATAAACAGAGATTAGACAGAGGTGTGATTCTACAGATAACAGTTGTGAACATCCTCATTAAATGTTCCTCTTAAATATGATTCAGTTGTAAGATTTCCAACTCAGACAAGGAGCTGCAATCATTTGATTTCTTTTTGCCCTCAAGCAAGCTAGACTGCAATTGGATGGTGGATTAAATTTGACCATCAAAACACCTCAAATTTAACCTAAACAAATGAAATTGTAACTCCTGTCTGCTGAAAAACACTGTAAAAGAGAGACTGAGAAGAGAAGTCCTAAACTCCAGAGACCTCAAGTACCAATTTTGGATTTAACCAGTTCACAAAGGAGCAGTTAATGAGGATGTTCACAACTGTAATCTATATAAACACACCTTTGTCTCAACCTCTGTTTATAAAGAAAAGCAGGACAAAATACAGCTCTTAAAGCCAATAGTATCATCAAAGTGATATGCTAATGAGACACAGTATGTGTTATCACAGGATGTGATAAAGCATTATCACAGGAAGACAAAGTAGCCCACTTGATTGGCTCTCCATCCACCACCTTCAACATTCACTCCTTCCACCATCACACACAATGGCTGCAATGTGCACTATCTGCAAGATGCGCTACAGAAATTCACCAAGGTACCTTCAATGGCACATTCCAAACTTGCGACCACTACCATCTTGAAGGACAAGGGCAGCAGGTAGAGGGATCGCCACAATCAGCAAGTTTCTCTCCCAGCCACTCACCATCCTGGACAAATGATTCAATGTCACATGATGTTGCTCTCTCTTCCAACCCTGTGGCGTTGTGAAGACACAGTAAATTTTTTTAATAAATGAGTGTTTCCTTATCTTGACAGATTCTGTAAAACGTCTCTAGCTGCACCACAAGATAAGAGTAAAATACATTTCCATTATGTGTGTTTTGATTTCCTAGCACAAAAATGATGCTTCTGTATGTCCAGGCAGAGGGACGCGGGGATCTGTTTATTACCATTCTAGGCTGTGCCAAAAGACAAACTTCTCATGCCCAGCAAGAGGTTCACAAAAAAAAACTTCATCACTCTTTAGTAGATTATTTGATAGATACAGCACTTCTGACCTTCCATTATTTTGAGGATTTATTTAGATTGGAGGCTTTTTGAAAATGAGAAGCTTTTGTCAATGCTTGGCCTAGTTGGAAATGCATCTTTCTGATGCAAATCAAGGATTTGCTGACAAACTGACAGAAATCTTTTCACTTAGCATCAAGGCCCAGGTGTGCCCTGGTGACAGCATTTCAAAAGCAGTCACTAATATTTGGGGAAAGAGCTGTCAGTGTATGAAATTATTGCCAACTGGGATTTTCCACTGCCCTCTTGTTCCTGCAGACATTGGCAAACCTGGGTGGTTTGCTGCACTCTCAGAGGCCCTTACTGTCTGCCCCGAGGAACTGCAGCACTCTGGAAAGACACACACAAACCAGCAACCTTGCTGCAAAAGCCATTTGTTTCTTTTAAATTAAGAGAGGGAGAGAGGCTCCCTTTTGAAGCACCCAATCCCTCAATTACCTTCATTGCTGCCTGCTATGAACTGAAAGGTCTCTGTCTTAATTGGATGTCAAGTCCTGGTCATTAATTGGCCATCCCGGGAAAAATCACATCAGCTGCCTGCTCTCCAGACAGTGCAGGGTTCTGATATTTGCTTCTGCCTGTTAGTTTAGATTAGATAGATACCATACACTATGGAAACAGGCCCTTCAGCCCATCACTGACCCTCTGAAGAGTAACCCACCCAGATCCATTGCCCTACATTTACCCCTGAGTAATGCACCTAACACAACGGGCAATTTAGCATGGCCAATTCACCTGACCTGCACATCTTTGAACTGTGAGAGGAAATCGGTGCACTCAGAAGAAACCCACACAGACACGGGGAGAACGTGCAACACTCCACACAGACAGTCACCGAGGCTGGAATCGAACCTGGGTCCCTGGCGCTTTGAGGTAGCAGGGCTAACTGTTGAGCCACTGTGCCATCCTGTTAGTGAGGTTTAGAGACAGATTGTTGGGGTGTAAGCATATCCATTCAGAGGGATCCAGCAAGCAGAGTCCAGGTAAATGCTGCAAACAATCAGCAGCAGATAGAGATTCAGCTATCAAAATGTTACTTCTACTTTGAGAAGCTGATTACAAAGCATAAAGTTTGACTTGTAAGTTTATAATGTAACTTAAAGCCCTTATTTCGATTGGTGCAGTGGAATGATTGCCAGGTATCCATTACTTGATATATTAACATGAGGTAGTAAATAGGCACCCTTATTAACAGAATATCAAGGTTAATGACTGGTTTGGACTCATCATCTTGAGAAACATGTTAACAACATCGGGCTAACTGTGCAAGACCATGTGAAAGTATAACTGTAGTGTTAAATGCTCATTAAAATGTTACTATGCATTTGATCAAAAGCACTCTGAAGAAAACCATGAGCCCCGGGCTTCACTGAGCTCTTCACTCATTATGCTGCTGTACTGGCTTCCATTCTGTCCAAATCACGCATTATCGATAAATAAATAAATAAATAAATGCTGGACTTCTGAAGGAAATGCCTTTTTAATTCACTAAACTATCATCGCAGAAAATGAGACGTAAGCTTCCTAGGAGAAGAAAACTTATTAAAAATTGCAGGGAGCATTTTTTTTTCTGGGAAGTTTCTTCATCACCTCTTTAAATTTTAAAGCTCTTTTTTTTGTCTGGAGCATAGAGCAGGGTTCTCCTGAGGAATCTATTGAAGCACTCTGGGTCAGAATAGACTATAAATTTGAAACATTTCATTTCAAACATTTAATGTTTAGGGTCCAACTATCGGAACTGCTTAACCCTTTTCACTCCAACTATTTGTATCCTCTTTTACAGAAAATAAATTGCAAGGCAAAAGAATTGAATAGTATGAATAATGCACAACTCTGATCGTTATGAAGTAGATTATTTTCCTGAGTGGAATCCTGCATACTGATTGGTTAACTAGGGGAATTGCTAAAATAGACTTAGAAACAAGAATCCT
Source organism: Chiloscyllium punctatum (assembly GCF_047496795.1). Classification (NCBI taxonomy): domain Eukaryota; kingdom Metazoa; phylum Chordata; class Chondrichthyes; order Orectolobiformes; family Hemiscylliidae; genus Chiloscyllium; species Chiloscyllium punctatum. The sequence continues at coordinate 12,060,199 of NC_092787.1, read as the reverse complement.
CATTTTTTTCACATATTCTGATCGATGTTCAGAAGCTAAATTTAATGACAGTTCAACACTGTATTTCATAAGGTATGCTATGTAAATGCCATTAGAAAGATTGCTAACTGCCTAATATCATGACATTGCAGATGGAGACGGATACAAAACAGCTGTAGATCTTGACAACATTCAGACTATCATAGTTAAGGTCTGAGCTCCAGCATTAGCTAGGTCACTAACTAAGTTGCTTCAGTATAATTTCAACCCTGGAATGTACCCCACGTTGTGGAAAATTGCCCAGCATTGTGCTTCCCACAAAAGGCACGGACAGGTCCAAACCAGCCAATCATCGTCCCATTGGCTGACTCAATAATCAATAAAGTAAATGGAAGGCGTCAACATGAGTTCTATCAAGCAGCATTTATTCACCAGTTACCTGCTCAATGGAAGCTCAGTTTGAATTCCTCTAGGACCACTCAGATCCTCACTTCATGACAGCGTTAAAAGAGCTGACCTCAGAAAGTTTGATAAGAGTGATTGCCCTTGACATCAAGGCAACATTTGACTGAATGAGCCCCAGCAAATTGAAGCTGATGGGTATCAGGGGAAGAACTCTCCACTGGTTGGAGTCATACCTAGCACAAAGAAGCTGATTGTGGTTATTGGGGTCAATCCTTTCAGTCCCAGGGCATCACAGTAGAGCTTTTCAGGGTAGTGTCCTAGGCCCAACCATTTTCAGAGGCTTCATCAACAAGCTTCTTCCCAATGTAACATCAGAAGTGGAAATGTTTGCTAATAATTGCTCAATGTTGAGCACCTTCAAAACACCTAAGATACTGAAGTAGTCCATCTTCATATGCAGCTAGACACTGAACAACAACATTCTAGTTTGGGTTGATATGTGACAAGCAATGTACAATATAGTTTGCAACGCATGATTGGCCATATTGGAATATTCTGATTTTACAATGTGACCTGTGGAGTAGTGGGACTTAGAAAATGACAGAGCATTTCTCCAGCCTTGGTCATAACACAGGGACAAGTCAGGTATGTGATGGAATTCTCTTGATTTGTCTGGGGGAATGCAGCTGCAAAAACACACAGTCTATTCAGAAGAAGGCAATCCACTTGATTGGCACTCAGTCTACCACTTTCAACATTCACCTCCTCCAACACCAGTACACACAGGCAACACTGTGTACCCACAAGAAGCATTGCAGCAACTCACCATAGCTGCTTTCAACGTCTTGAGCTCTAGATCCTGAAAGGACAAATACAGTGCACACATGGGACACTATCGACAGAAAGTTCCTGTCTAAGTCAAACCATCCTGTCTTGGAACTGTATGATTGTTCGTTGGAACGGCGAAGGATGAGGGGTGACTTGATAGAGGTTTATAAGATGATCAGAGGAATAGATAGAGTAGACAGTCAGAAACTTTTTCCCCGGGTACAACAGAGTGTTACAAGGGGACATAAATTTAAGGTGAAGGGTGGAAGGTATAGGGGAGATGTCAGGGGTGGGTTCTTTACCCAGAGAGTGGTGGGGGCATGGAATGCGCTGCCCGAGGGAGTGGTAGAGTCAGATTCATTGGCGACCTTTAAGCGGCATTTGGATAGGTACATGGATGGGTGCTTAATCTAGGATAGAAGTTCGGCACAACATCGTGGGCCGAAGGGCCTGTTCTGTGCTGTATTGTTCTATGTTCTATGTTCTATGTTCTATTGTTCTTTCACCCTCACTGAGTTAATATTCTGGAGCTCCCTCTTTAAACAGCACTGTGGTTGTCCTTATATCAAAGACTATAACAGTTCAAAGACAGCTCACCACCGTCTTCTCAAGGGAACTTATGCATGGACAACAAATCCTGGCCTTGACAGAGACATCTACACCCCAAGATGAATAAAAATAATCACCAGAATGGCATTGAGATAGGGTTCTTTACAGGATTCCTGTTGTATTCTACATATTGTAAAGGAACTGATATAAGAGATTTTTTATGTAAAGGCAGGAGATTGATTGCATATAACAGGTGAGAGAGCAGGAGTAGGATGCATGTTGTGATCCAAGTGCACAATTATTTATTTGAGAGTTTGGAATTAGAACTATCAGCATATGAGCTTTGGTTCGTGCTTATGAAGCATTGAGTGATTAGCTTGAAATAATTCTGGAGCAATGGCAATTTATTTTTTAAAAAACTGTTTATGAGAGATAGTGCTTGAAGGCGAAGGGGAAACTTATTTACATTGGGAGAACTTTCGCAACAAGACTAAGGAAACAATGTAGTGTATTAGGCTTCAATTAGGAGGATCCAAAAGGGTGTTCTTGTTTGGCTGAGGTAAAACACACATAACTTGCAAAGTCCTTTTAGGTTCAATTTGCAGAAGCCGTGTATGAAACAGAGCGTATAAAATAGCTTCTCCTGAAGAATGGAAATAATGTAGAACTGCTTAGTATCATGGACTAGGCTAGACACCTACAAAACATTTCAAGAAAATGCCCCAGACCCTAAATTTGCTAGTTGTTTTAAGCGGGAGTATTTCAGGAGTGGCAGAGCTGGTCAAACCACTTAGTTTTTAAACAAAACAGAATTTATTTACAAGATTCTGGAATGAAACACAAACAAAAGAGAACAGAATATAGAATAACTTATCTGAGAACCCAACAGACTATCCCAATTTAGTGATGCTGTTCCCAATACTTGCAATAATCCCCATGAATGCCCATTGGCACAAAAACAAACATAAGGTCTTACAGGAGAGAGAGAGAGAGATGGCAGTATGGAACACCTTCTTCCATATAGCTGTTTCTTGGATCAGCAGCATTAAATCTGCCTGACTGTATTCAGTGAATAGCCAGACTGCTAAAAGCCAAATCAAACCAGAGAAAAGCTGAGCTGGAAGCATTGGCCACTCCCCTTTCATTGTACAAGTGTTTTCTTTTAACTTGAAAGCCTTTTTCCAGAGGCAGTATCTCTTAGCTATAATCAAATTGGCCCTAAAAGCCCTCAAACCCAGACCTTTCAGAACCTGTGCTTTCCGACCATCTGACAAAGACAAAGAAAACATAACTTTATTAAAGGAGCAGCATCATCACACCTCCCCTCTTTAAAAAATAAACCATCAAGATAGAGATTTACAAAATTATGAGGGGCATGGATAGGATAAATAGACAAAGTCATTTCCCTGGGGTCGGGGAGTCCAGAACTAGAGGGCATAGGTTTAAGGTGAGAGGGGAAAGATATAAAAGAGACCTAAGGGGCAACTTTCTCACGCAGATACGTGTATGGAATAAGCTGCCAGAGGATGTGGTGGAGACTGGTACAATTGCAACATTTAAGAGCCATTTGGATGGGTATATGAATAGGAATGGTTTGGAGGGATATGGGCCGGGTGCTGGCAGGTGGGACTAGATTGGGTTGGGATATCTGGTTGGCATGGACGGGTTAGACCGAAAGGTCTGTTTCCATGCTGTACATCTCTATGACTCTAATATCCAAAGACTGCTTCATTTTAAAACTGCTTAATCTTAAATTGTTCGTACACCACACCACACATATACATTACATTGACAATAATCATGCAAACATGAACTACTACGTTCTGGTTCAGTCTGTTTTACTCTGCCCCCAACACCTCCTTTTCTCATTCAAGGCTTGGCAATGCGTTGGCAATCACGTTTTCTCATCCTGCCACATGCACAATTGTCAAATTGAATGGCTGTAACAACAAGCTCCATTTAAACAGTCCAGCATTTGTGTCCTTAAATTCTGCCACAAGCATCAACGGACAGTGTATATGATTGTCTCAGATACATTACTAGGAATATAAACATTGAAATGTTTTAATGCCAACACCAAGCTCAAAGGCTCCTTCTCCACTGTCAGATACTTATGCTGATGAATGTTCAATTTCCTGGAGAAATACCCAATTGGTCTTTCTGTCTTCTTGTCATCTTCCTGAAAGAGCACAGTACTGACATCCACATCACTTGCATCGATAGTCATCTTGAATGGCTTTGAGTAATCCGGTGTGGCTAATACCGGGACAGTGGTTAACACAGCTTCCAGGCTGTCAGATGTTTTCTGACAGTTTGTTGTCCACTGAAACTTCCTCAAATGCAGGAATAGGTATTAATGGTGTGGGTTTTATTACTGCCTGTGGTTTTCCAATTACCTGACATGCATAACATGTCTGGCAACATTCAACTACATCCTTGTGCAGTCCAGGCCTGTAAGAATGTTTTTGTATGTTGGGTTTTGGGTTTTGTATTGGGTTTTCTGTCTCCTAAATGACCCCCCTAGTGGTAACTCATGCGCTACCTGCAACAGCTCCTTTCTATAACACACTGACAATACGACTTGATGACCTTCTGCCCATTTCTCATCTGCCTGAAGATGTACTGGTCTCCATTTCCTCATTAAGACATAATTTTTAAGATAATAACACTCAGGGATACATTTGGATTCTCTTCCTGTGTATGCCTTTTGATACAATTGCTTTAAATTTTCATCTTTCTGCTGTAAATCAGTTGATTTATTTAAAGGTATCTGCTGTGTCATCTATCTGCTCTTGGTTTGTGTGAACCATCTGATCAAACAGGGTCTCTGCTAATGCCATTTCAACTCTGTACTCTTTGATCTCTCCTATTTCAACAGGTGACTTTGTGACCTCGTTATCACACAGTCAGGAAAGATCCCAGGATATGTGTCCTGTAATAGTTCAGTTGCCTGAGTTCCCACTGGCCTTTCAACCACAGTAGGCAGCACTCCTACCTATGAACCAGCTATATCATTAGCAAGGAAAATTTGTATTCCTAGAGCTGAGAGTTTGTCCAGTACTCCAACCACGACTTCTACACTCTTCACTGGAAACTCTAACCTCACTTTACATAATTGAGTGCTTCCTGTCTCAACGTGAGCTCCCGTTCACTTTTTCTGGAAAAAGTCCGCAAAAGTACATCTCCCCATCTTTCAACATCACAGATTGAGAGGATCCTGTATCTCTCAATATTGTAATCCCTTTACCTGCTGCTCCTGGCCTATGTGAATAAACTTTACCTTTGCAGGTATACGGTGTAAGAAGATCTGGCACTTCCTCCTTAACCAATCTCTGACCAGGTTGTACATTCTGGTGCAGCTTTCTAACCTCCACTGTGCTTTCCATTACCACACCAACAAAATTCACTGGCTTATCCTGTTTTCCTACATTTGGCTTCCCAGTACTTTTCCTAACTTATCAACACTGTGATTTCATAGAACATAGAGCATAGAATGTTACAGCGCAGTACAGGCCCTTCGGCCCTCAATGTTGAGCTGACCTGTGAAATTATCCTGATGTCCATCTAACCTACATCATTCCATGATTATCCATTTGTGTGTCCAATGACCATTTAAATGCCCTTAATGTCGGTGAGTCTACTACTGTTGCAGGCAGGTCATTCTACATCTCTACTACTCTCTGAGTAAAGAAACTACCCCTAATATCTGTCCTAAATCTATCACCCCTCAATTTAAATCTATGTCCCCGTGTGTTAGCCTTCACCTTCCGAGGACAAAAGCTCTCACTGCCCACCCTATCTAACCCTCTGATTATCTTATATGTCTTGATTAAGTTACCTCTCAACCTTCTTCTCTCCAATGAAAACAGCCACAGCTCCCTCAGCCTTTCCTCATAAGACCTTCCTTCCGTACCAGGCAACATCCTAGTAAATCTCCTCTGAACCCTTTCCAAAGCTTCCACATCCTTCCTATAATGCAGTGACCAGAACTGTATGCAATACTCCAGGTATGGCCTTACCAGTGTCCTGTACAACTGAAGCATGACCTCGTGGCTCCGAAACTCAATCCCGCTATCAATAAACTCCAACACACCATATGCCTTCTTAACAATCCCAATAATCTTGGTGGTAACTTTCAGGGATTTACGTATCTGGACACCGAGATCTCTCTGTTCATTGACACTACCAAGAATTTTACCATTAGCCCAGTACTCTGCATTCCTGTTATTTCTTCCGAAGTGAACTAACTTCACACTTTTCCACATTAAACTCAATTTGCCACTTAGCCCAGCTCTGCACCTTATCTATGTCCCTCTGTAACCCACAATATCCTTCTGCACTATCCGCAACTCTGCCTACCTTAGTGTCATCCGCAAATTTACTAACCCATCCTTCTACGCCCACATCCAGATCATTTATAACAATGACAAACAGCAGTGGCCCCAAAACAGATCATTGTGGTACACCACTGGTAACTGAGCTCCAGGATGAACATTTCCCATTAACCACCTTCTGTCTTCTTTCAGCTAGCCAATTTCTGATCCAAACCGCTAAATTACCTTCAAACCCAAAACTCCATATTTTGTGCAATAGCCTTCTGTGTGGAACCTTATCAAATGCCTTACTGAAGTCCACATACACTACATCAACCGCTTTACCTTCATCCACCTGTTTTGTCACCTTCACGAAGAACAGTGTGGCATGACCTACTCTTCACAAAACTGTGTTGACTATCTCTATTCGAATTATTCCTTTCCAGATGATTTTAATTCCTATCTTGTATAACCTTTTCCAACACCTTACCCACGACCGAAGTAAGGCTCACTAGTTTATAATTACCAGGGTTGTCGTGACTCCCCTTCTCGAACAAGGGAACAACATTTGATATCTTCCAGTCTTCTGGCACTACTCCTGTCAATAATGATGACATAAAGATCAAAGCCAAAGACTCTGCAATCTCCTCCCTGGCTTCCCAGACAATCCGAGGATAAATCGCATTCGGCCCAGGGGTCTTATCTATTTTCAGATCTTCCAAAATTGCTAAATCCTCCTCATTGTCAACCATAATCCCATCTAATTTAATAGCCTGTATCTCCCTATTCTCACTAACATTGCCCTTTTCCCATGTGAATACTGACAAAAAGTATTCATTGAGCACTTCCCTTATGTCCTTAGATTCCATACACAGCTTTCCACTACTATCTTTGATTGGCCCTATCTTACTCTGGTCATGTTTTTATTCCAGATATACCTATAGAAGACCTTAGGGTTTTCCTTGATCTATCCACCAACAACTTCTCATGTCCCCTCCTGGGTCTTCTTAGCCCTCTCTTTAGATCTTTTCTGGTTAACTTATAACTCTCAAGCACCCTAAGCATTCACTCCTCATCCCCACATAAGCCTTCTTCTTCTTGACAAGAGCTTCAACTTCTTTAGTAAATCATGGCTCTCTCTCTCGACAATGTCTTCCCTGCCTGATAGGTATATACTTATCAAGGACCTGCAGTAGCTGTTCCTTGAATAAGCTCTACATGTCAAGTATGTCCATCCCCTGCAGTTTCCTTCCCGAACCTATGCATCCTCAATCTTGTCTAATCACATCATAATTGCCTTTCCCCCAGTTATGTCTCTTACCCTGCGGTATATACCTAGCTCTGCCCAATGCTATTATAAACATAACCAAGTTATGCTCACCTACCTCCAAATCTAACACCTGGCTGGGTTCACTCCCTACTATCAAATCCAATTCCTGGTTGGTCTGTCTACATGCTGGTGCTTGGTAGTGAACCAGGCCAAATGTTTGATCTAGTGGGAGAAGAACACTTTGGAAGCTTACGTGACGATGAGATGAGATGGTTCAGATAAGGAAATGGAGAGTTCCAGATTAGCTAGGAAGGATTTAAAGAGAGAGTGAAGAAGAGCAAAGAGAGGATATGAGCAGTCTTTAACAAGTAGAATAAAGGAGAACCCTAAAGCTTTCTATAAGTATGTGAGGAATAAAAGGATGACTAAGGTAAGAATAAAGTCAGTCAAAGACAGATCTGGGAAGTTGAGTGTGCACCCTGTGGAGATTGGAGCAGTGCTAAATGAACATTTCTCATTGGTTTTCACTCAGGAAAGGGAGAATATTGTAGAGGAGAAGAATGAGATACGAGATATTAGACTAGAAAGGATTGAGGTTAGTAAGGAGGAGGTGTTATCAATTCTAGAAGGAGTGAAAGTATTTATCCGAGGATTCTCTGGGAAGCTAGGGAGAAGGTGTTGGAGCCATGGGCTTTGATCTTTGAGCTGCCATTGACTACAGGTTTAGTACTAGAGCACTGGAGGATTGCAAATGTTGTGCCCTTGTTCAAGGAGGGCAGTAGAGACGACCCAGGTAATTATAGACCAGTGAGCCTTACGTCTGTTGTCGGAAAGTTTTGGAAAGGATTATAAGAGGTAGGATTTATAAACATCTAGCAAGCAAAAATTTGATTTCAGATAGTCCACATGGTTTCGTCAAGGGCAGGTCATGTCTCACAAACCTCATTGAGTTTTTTGAGGAGGTGACCCAAGCATGTGGATGAGGGTAGGGCAGTTGACGTGATGTACATGGAGGAGAAAGTGAGGACTGCAGATGCTGGAGATCAGAGCTGAAAATGTGTTGCTGGAAAAGCGCAGCAGGTCAGGCAGCATCCAAGGAACAGGAGAATCGATGTTTCGGGCATTAGCCCTTCTTCAGGAATGTAAATGGACTTTAGTATGGTCTTTGATAAGGTTCCATATGGTAGGCTGATGGAGAAAATGCAGAGGCATGGGATTGAGGGTGACTTAGCAGTTTGGATTAGAAACTAGCTTTCTATAAGAAGGCAGCGAGTGGTGGTTGATGGAAAATATTCAGCCTGGAGTCCGGTTACTGGTGGTGTGCCACAAGGATCTATTTTGGGACACTGCTGTTTGTCATTTTTATAAATGATTTAGACACAGGCATGGGTGATTGGGTTAGTAAATTTGCGGATGACACTAAAGTCGGTGGAGTAGTGGACAGTGTGGAAGAATGTTACAGATTGAAGGGGGACTTGGATAAACTGCAGAATTAGGCTGAGAGATGGCAAATGGAGTTCAATGCACATAATTGTGAGGTGATTCACTTTGGGAAGAATAACAGGAAGGCAGAATACTGGGTAAATGGAAAGATTCTTGGTAGTGTGGATGTGCAGAGAGATCTTGGAGTCCATGGACATAGATCCCTGAAAGTTGCCACCCAGGTGGATAGTACTGTTCAGAAGGTATACAGTGTGTTAGGTTTCATTCGTAGAGGGATTGAGTTCCGGAGCTGCAATATCATGCTGCAACTATACAGAACGCTAGTGTGACCGCAGTTGGAATATTGTGTACAGTTCTGGTCCCCATATTTCGGGAAAGATGTGGAAGCATTGGAAAAGGTGCAGAGGAGATTTACCAGGTCTGGAGGGAAGGTCTTATGAGGAAAGGCTGAGAGACTTGGGTCTGTTCTCATTGGTAAGAAGAAGGCTAATAGGGGATTTGATAGAGACATACAAGATGATTAGAGGATTAGATAGGGTAGACAGTGAAAGTCTTTCTCCTAGGATGATGACGTCAGCTTATATGGGGGCATGGCTACAAATTGAGGGGTGATAGTTTTAAGACAGATGTCAGAGGCAGGTTCTTTACTCAGAGAGTGGTAAGGGTGTGGAATGCCCCACCTGCCAATGTAGTTAATTCAGCCACATTAGGGAGATTTAAACAATCCTTGGATAAGCACATGGATGATGATGGGATAGTGTAGGGGGATGGGCTTAGATTAGTTCACAGGTCAGTGCAACAGTGAGGGCCGAAGGGTCTGTTCTGCGCTGTATTGTTCTATGTTCTAGAACCCTCCTGCACACATTGAACAAAAACTGATCCATCTAAACTATTGAACTATAGTATTCCCAGTCAATGTTGGGGAAGTTAAAGTCCCCCATAACAACTACCCTGTTACTCTCACTCCTATCGTGAATCACCTTTGCTATCCTTGCCTCTATATCCCTGGAATTTGGAGGCAAATAGAAAACTCACAACAGGGTGAACTCTCCTTTCCTGTTTCTAACCTCAGCCCAAACCACCTTAGTGGATGAGTCCTCAAATGTTACCTCAGCTGCTGTAATACTACCCTTGATTAACAATGCCACACCACTACCCCTCCTTTTACCATCTTCTCTGTTCTTACTGAAACTGTTCTGTGTTCTATGTTCTATATGCCAAGGTCAAACTCTCTCTCTTTCTTTGTTTCCTCTCTTTCTCTTTCTTTTTTTGTTCTGCTGAAGTGATTTGTTCTTTTTCTCTTTCCTCTGCTTGTATTCGTAATTCAAATGGTTTCATTCCTGTTGCCCTTTCTTGTCTTTTGCCTCTCACTCAGGCTGTTTCATTGTCAGTTGAGCTTTAGCCATCTCAAAGGATTGTGATGGTGTTTCCAGCAAATCTAAATGCTGAGCTATTGCTGTAATTATCCTTCCTTTCCTCATGGAAGGAGGCAGCTCCAGCTTGTCTGATAATTCCAGCATCTTGGCTTTAATCACCTTTTCCCAATCCATCAAAGTCATTTCTTCCACCTCAGAAAACTCGTGGTGACTGAAAGAGCCATTGCTGTCCCAAGCACTATTTAAACCAACCAAATTCAACAACTGGAACAAAAGACACCAACACGTACCACTCGTTGCCTTCGAGTCCAACAACCCTAATCCCAATTTGGACCGATAGAACAAATCCCAGACTAGCCACCAATCTGTTATGGATCAGGCCAGGTGTCCTCAAAACTTTTCAAGACAGTGGGCCCAGACCGTAACTTTGCTAGTTGATTTAAGTGGGTGTCAAGTAGACATTTCAGGAGTAATGCAGCCAGTCAAACCACTTAGTTTTAAACAAAACAGAATTTATTTACAAGATAGCCAAATGAAACATCAATAAAACAGAACAGAACACAGAAAAACTTAAGCCATCTGACAACCCAACAGATTATCCCAACTGAGTGATTCTGCTCCCAAAACTTGCAACAATCCCCACAAACACCCCTTGGCACAAAAGGTAAAATTAAACTCAGGGTCTTACAGGAGAGAGAGAGAGAGAAATGGCATCATGGAACACCCTCTTCCATTTGGCTGTTTCTTGGCTTAACAGCCTCAAACTGCCTGACTGCTTTCAGTGAATAGCCAGACTGCCAAAGAAAAATCAAACCATAGAAAAGCTGAGCTGGGAGAACTGGCCACTGCCCTTTCATTGGATGAGTATTTTTTTTTTGAACCTTGAAAGCCTTTTTCCTGAGACAGTATCTATTAGCGCTCATCAAATTGACCCAAAAACCCTTCAACCCAACCTGTGCTTTACGACCTCCTGAAAATAAAACCAAGAACAACATAACTGTGTTAATGGAGCAGCATCAGCACATATGTAAAATGTTACCTCAGTGTAAGTAATTTAGTTCGTAAGTTCAAGACCAAAAGGGTTTGTTTAAAACCCTGAAGGGGTTATTTGTAGCTGAGAAAATCTAAGCTCAATTGTATGAATACTCAAGAAAGAGGCTATAACATCCGAAAGATGAAAACAAAGCATTAACTAAGTTAGAGTCATAGAGTCATAGAGTCATAGAGTCATAGAGATGTACAGCATGGAAACAGACCCTTCGGTCCAACCCGTTCATGCCGACCAGATATCCCAACCCAATTTAGACCCACCTGCCAGCACCTGGCCCAAATCCCTCCAAACCCTTCCTATTCATATACCCATCCAAATGCCTCTTAAATGTTGCAAATGTACCAGCCTCCACCACTTCCTCTGGCAGCTCATTCCATACACGTACCACCCTCTGCGTAAAAAAGTTGTCCCATAGGTCTCTTTTATATCTTTCCCCTTTCACCCTAAACCTATGCCCTCTAGTTCTGGACTCCCCAACTCCAGGGAAAAGACTTTGCCTATTTATCCTATCCATGCTCCTCATAATTTGTAAACCTCTATAAGGTCACCCCTCAGCCTCCGGCGCTCCAGGGAAAACAGCCCCAGCCTGTTCAGCCTCTCCCTATAGTTCAAATCCTCCAACTCTGGCAACATCCTTGTAAATCTTTTCTGAACCCTTTCAAGTTTCACAACTTCTTTCTGATAGGAAGGAGACCAGAATTGCATGCAATATTCCAACAGTGGCCCAACCAATGTCCTGTACAGCCGCAACATGACCTCCCAACTCCTGTACTCAATACTCTGACCAATAAAGGAAAGCATACCAAATGCCTTCTTCACTATCCTATCTACCTGCGACTCCAATTTCAAGGAGCTATGAAATTGCACTCCAAGGTCTCTTTGTTCAGCAACACTCCCTAGGACCTTACCACTAAGTGTATAAGTCCTGCTAAGATTTGCTTTCCCAAAATGCAGCACCTCGCATTTATCTGAATTAAACTCCATCTGCCACTTCTCAGCCCATTGGCCCATCTGGTCCAGATCCTGTTGTAATCTGAGGTAACCCTCTTCGCTGTCCGCTACACCTCCAATTTTGATGTCATCTGCAAACTTACTAACTGTACCTCTTATGCTCGCATCCAAATCATTTATGTAAATGACAAAAAGTTATAAAGAACAGAATTTGTTCTGGAATGAGTACTGTTAAAGGAGTTCTGTTAGGATTAACATGATTGCATTTTACTGTGTGTTTTAAAATCTTTCTACTTGTGTTCTGCATAAAAAGTTGGACTTATTCACTTTTCCTTCATTTGATTTTTGTAATAAACTTGTTTTAGTTTTGAAACCAAATCTATAGCATTTTGAGCTTGAATTTCTTAAGATCCCACACTGGTAAAATAAAATAAAAATAAAAATGATCCATTAAAAAATTTGAGGCTGTGATCTGACTTGTCCAGTGTCTGGAGTATGTTTGGAATGGAGTTGAGTGGATTTGTGTAGGCTCTGTTGAGAGTGAACTAATGTACCCAATGGGCCAAATGGCCTGCTTTCGTGTTGTAAATTCGATGTAATGATCTGTTTATAAATGCAAACACAAATATACTCATATATGTAAAAACATACTCAACTCTTTTTAAAAGTAATCAAAATCATATGGGTATGTGAATATATTTTAATTCCCTTGTAAACACTTGTAATGTGGAGGATGAGAGATGATTTAATTTATGTTGCAATGTTACATTTATCCAAATTTATGAAGATCCACCAAATCTTGAGAATCATGTTATAGTAATGGATGTATCCCCAGCTGTTCTTTCCACTGTGTGAAATACATCTTCCCCCATTAATGAGCTTGTCTACTAAAGTATTGGCCAGAAAGTTTGTACCTTTAACTAGTGCTGACAGCTCCTCTCCCTGCCACAGTTTTACTTTCTCTGTCAACATTGTGGCTGCTGACTTCCTCAGTGTTGCTTTGCAAGAGAGTGGGGATGCTTTGCTGAAAACTGCTCAAGTGATTTCATTGCAGCATTTCAGAAACCTTTTCCTTCAGGAAGTGACAGGGCTCTACTATTTGTCGTACACAGAATTAAACCAACATTTTGCACAAACATTACCTCTTGTGCTTTGCCCCTTCTTTCTATTTTCAAAGGGTGAAGTGATACAGAAGGACCATCAGCTGGAACAATGGCAGTGTGACTGACAACAACAGTGTGCATTTCTGTTGTGCCTTTACAGTAAGAAAATGTCCTCAGTGCTCCACAGTGTTGTTCTCAAACTTTGACACCACAAGGAACGTAAGGAAAGATAGAAGCAGGTTTTCAAAAAAGGTCAATTGTGACAGAGTGACTTAAAATCCCTACAGTGTGGAAGTAGGCCATTTGGCCCATCAACACTGTCCCCATGACTTGTCCTACCTTCCTATCTTCTTTTCCACCTATCCACTCCACCCTCCTCTCTGACCTATCACCTTCATCCCATCCCCATCCACCTATTGTACTCTATGCTACTTTCTCCCCACCCCTACCCTCCTCTCAATTATCTCTCCACCCTTCAGGCTCTCTGCCTTTATTCCTGATGAAGGGCTTTTGCCCGAAATGTCGATTTTACTGCTCCACGGATGCTGCCTGAACTGCTGTGCTTTTCCAGCACCACTAATCCAGAATCTGGTTTCCAGCATCTGCAGTCATTGTTTTTACCACGTTTGGCCCATCAAGTCCACACCAACCCTCCAAAGAGCACCCCACCCAGTCCCACTGCTCCCTATCCCTGTAACCTTGCATTTCCTATGGCCAATCCACCTAACCCTGCACATCTTTGCACTGTTGGAGGAAACCCACGCAGGCACAAGGGATAATGTGCAAACTCCACACAGTCACCCAAGGGTGGAATCAAACCCAAGTCCCTGGCGCTGTGAGGCAGCTGTGTTAACCACTGAGCCACCGTGTTGCCTTAAATGAGAAGAAAGAGGTGGAGAGATTTAGGGAAGGAAATCCACTTTTTGTGGCCTAAGAAACTGAAGGTGTGGTGAAAATGATGGATGCTTAACAGAGGTGTGCAGAGACATCAGGTGGACATGGGGCTGAAAGAGGTCATGGATTAGAAATCAAAGGTCAGTAAAATGTCACCTCAGAGGTAAAACCGCTGAAATTCCTGAATGATTCTCATTAATAGATTGGCCTTATCAAGGTTCCATAAATGCTCTTTCCTTGATCCAAGCACACAGTTACCTGCTGCCTCTCATGTGTTATGCCGGCTACAGTTTAACTGAACTCCCCGGTGGAGTTGTGTTGACATGATGCAGTGCACATTCTGTACATTGTGGACCTGAAGCACAAGGGATATTGCTTTGTAGGATTACATCATTCCCATTGCGAATTGGAGAAGTGGAGAAACAGCAAAAGTAGGCAAGTTTAAATTGATAATTAACGACAGTCAATTATTCATTTTGTAAGTACACTCCTAATAAATATAGTTTGCATTGACAATATGCTCTTTGGCATTTCTGTAAGCTGACACCTCATATAAATAGGAAGGAAAATAATATATACATTACATTGCCATTTCACTGACAACACTCTTCGTGGCCCATGTCCCAAAGCATGAATCATATACTGACAGGACCTTGAACTAACCTAAAAGAAAATCATCATCAGGAATGCAATGAGGCACATGGGACACAGGCCTGGTGAGAGAATCAATAAATCATTTGACTTCCATTCCGTTACATACCCACAGGATCAATCTTGGAGCTGTGTCCATGGCAACAATGCACCAAAGATATAGCCTGTTTTGATATCAGTGAGGCAGTGGCTATTTGACTAATGACTGAAGGTTATACACTGAACACTCTGCAGTACCCTACACTGCTTTCAGAATAGCCAGTTTCAGCAAGGAATTCCTTGTAGGTAATCAGGTGACATCTGTTAGATTCAAAAGTTCATTAACACAAGGCGTTAGGGCCTCAATATAAAAAACAATTGTAAAAATGCAAACTAATCGAAGATTTCAAATGAAGCAAAACTTTAAAAGCACCAGTGTATACTTTGTTCTCAGCCCATCTGTAAGTCCATGACTGCCTGGCTGGATGGTGCTTTGATTAGTTGGTTCCTGTGGTTGCACTGTGGGAAGAAGAAAAAGAAGACTTGCATTTGTGTAGTGCCTTTCAAGATCTCAAAACCAATGAAGAGTCTTTTTGTGAAATGCAGTAACTGCTGTAAGGGACGTGACAGCAAATCTGGGCATAGCAAGATCCCACAAACACCAACGCTGTGACAACCAGATAAACTGTCTCTTTTTTGTAGTGTTGACAGTAGGATAAATATTGGCCAGGACAGCAAGAAGGCCATCCCTGATTTTCTCTGAACTAGCTCGTGGAACATTTCAGATCCCCTCGAGGGGGCAGGCAGGAATCCCTTTAACATCTCATCTGAAAGATGGCACTTCCAACAGAGCAGCACAGCACTGGAGTGTCAACTTAGATTTGTGTGAAGTCTGTTTGGCTTTTATTTGTAACTACACAGTGCAAGATACGTCAGCTGGGGATAAACATGAATGCTGCAAGAGCAAATGTTTGACAAATATAAATTACAGCGTCAGAATTTCAGAGGTGAACAACTCTGGCTGCTGGCAGCTTGCCTACCTCCTATTCCCAACATAAATTGGTTTATGGTTCTCAGAATGAACCATTACCCACTTCTCATTATCCTTAATATTCATTAAGACTGTGAATGTACCAACATGCTGTGCACATCTGCAACATATCGGCCTATGTCCTGAGGTTGATCTTTCTTCTTATTAATCTCTGATTCTGGAACCAAGAAATGACTTTGGATATGTTATTGGGTTAAAATCACAATATAATGAAAAATTATTGTTGTTAAGGTAGTTGAAAGAGACAATATTTGTAGGTCCAATTTGCTTGTCATCTTGTGCTGATCCATCTCAGCTGTGTTTGAGTCTTTGTCAAAGAGAGAAAAGGTACAGAGAACATCCTTCAGTCTTGTCCAAGTTGTTTACACAAGTGTCTACCTTTTAACAAGTCATTTTTTCTGTTGCTTAAGCACTTCAGTGAGAGAAAGATGGCAGAGTCTTTAACCTTGAAATGGTTAAGAATGCGATGAGAGTTTGAGAGCCATCACAGAGCTCACAGGAGCTGAGCATTACGGGGTTTTTTTTGGAACTGGTCCTGTTTTATAAAATAATGAAGGAAACTTGAACTCAGTCTCTCCAGCCTGTGTGAAGTTTGGAGCATGTGTCGATGATGAGTAGACTTTTCATGTCAAGTTTTGTGGATATATTTGGAGAAATGAAATGAAGGAGATCATCATTCTATATTTGAAGCACTGCTCTGAATGAATAAGTGATGCAGGGACTTAACCAGCAGTGTGAAAGCTGCTTTGCCTCAGATTTAATCCTTCTGAATCCAGAAAGTTCATACTTCTTATTTTTGAAATATTATTTAGCAAATCAAACATTATAATGTATAAAGCAAATAGAAAGACCACTAAATCATGTGAATGAAGGACAAAAAAAAAGACTCGCATCTAGAAAACTTCATAACCTCACAAACTCCACAAGTTCTTTACAAACAATGAAATGCTTCCAGTATTCTGATAAACAATGTCCTACTTTATTGCAATGGAAACACTTCGGCCTTTCATTTTCACCTCCACCTTCCATACTTATGATCTGAACAGGAGGTATCGGGGCATTCCCAGCTGTCTTGTTTTCATATTGGCTAGTTGCCATCCTTTCAAGCTCCCATCCTCTATCCTTCCTGAGTTTATGGGGGTGAGGGCCAAATGTTTATTTTGTAAAAATGAGCTCATAATTTTCAGCTACTATTGCAGTCTATCTAGCAGTTGCAATGTCTTGGTTTTTCAGCATGAGTTCTTATAACAAAGGGTAGTGAGTTTTTCAATTATTTTAAGAAAGTGAGCTCTTTGAGAACTTCATAGGTAATTTCAACTTACAATGTTTGCATGCACCTCTCAAAATTATTTTGCTTAACCCTTTCAAATTCAGTGTAGGTTTGTCTATGCTGTTTCCTTAAATGTCAAAGCTTTTGCCTCGATGCGTTCAGAACTAATGCATACATGTTAGGTTTTTTTACTGGTGTCATACATATGGAAACCTCCTTTCTCAGTGAAACATAAACTTCTTATGCTTTATCCATCAATAGGCAATGTCCAGTTTTCCTTTGGCCAATTAATTTGTCTCACTACTTTCTCAAATGACGTGAAGAATGTATCCACATCCTTTTCCTAAAATTGTGGTAAAATGTTTACAATTTTAAACATTTCCTTATCGGATTTTAGATTCTGAATACAGTTTTCCTCAATAGAGCCTGCATCAACAGCTAACAATTCTTTTGTAAACCGCACCATTCTACGCTTTATTTCTTTCTGTCTTTCTCTCTCCTTCTCTTTCTCTTCAAGCCAAGTCTTTAAAGTTTTAGTTTTCCTTTTCCATTCTCTTGAATACCCTCTCCAGTTTCTTCATTCTTTCCTCATCTTAAACTGCTTTAATTGTAACTCAGTATGAACTGATTCTGATGACTCATTGCTTGGAGTATCTGGTCTCTCTTGTATTTCTACGAAGTTCAAGTCCTGTATCAGTCCTCCAGTTATTTTTTCCCTTCTTATCCTGATGTGCAGTTCTACTTTCAGTTTACTTGCCAAATCATTTAATCTGGCTTTTTAGGTCTCTAGTAAGTTTGTCAGGCAAGTCTCTTCCACATGTAGGAAGGTTTTACCAGTTTCTAGTGCCATCTGATTTTTGACAGTAGCAAACTTGGCTTTGCCTTTAATCTTCGATCAGTTCCTCACCCAATCTTACATTGTCTCTGTCCTAAATCACAATTGAAGAGTCCCCAAACTACTCACTGGGGTAGAGCACTGGAAACCAAGCCCCACTATTCTCAGAATTATCAGACATGTGTAAACTATCCAATGTCCCCAGTCTATCTGAATGATGAACTTAGATTGAAACAAAACACTCATCAGTTTCTGTACCTAACAAGAAAATAGCAATTTGTTATGAACAAATTGACTTTAATTAATAGCGATTACAAAATGTGAATTGCTCATTTATAATTCTACAACTTAAGCACCATCCCTTCTTAAGATCTTCCCTTCACAAACAAACATCAAAACAGGCAAGACATAGATGTTAAGGGTAGAAAAGGAAAATAAAATTATCAGGGCAATGCAGTTCAATAGCACCATTCTTGACCATAGGATTTGATGGGGTGCTATCTTTCTCTTCCCATCAGTAATGTTCTGGTTTTTTGCTGTCAATACAAAGTTGTTTGTACACTGATGCCCTCTTTCATTCACTGGCTGAGAATTTGTCCTTTTACTGTCCTTAAAGGTATTTTATTCCTCCTTCAACATTGGCTGTGCACAAGTCAAGATCACTTGGACAGGAGCCAACCAGAATGCTGTTGTCAAACAGTTTTCCCTCAGTTCAGGAACCATCAGCTGTGTGAGAGTCTGCTTCGACTTTGACTGTTTTAGGAAAATGCAGTGTTACATACAATTCACAATGTGCTGCAGTAAACATGATTATAAAACCACAGTCATCTCTTTGCACAGCCCCAACAGTACCTTCTTGTTTAGCCCTCAGTGCAAAATTAAAAGAAATAAAAACATGGGAGCTTTGTACCACCAATTGTAGGGATGAATAGCACTGTGTCTTTCAGCAGAAAATCGAAGAAACTTCTCATCTGCAATGCTATAAACAAGACAATGCTTTAACTTAGAATGTGCTAATCCTCTTCCTCCCAATTCCCATTGTTTGTGTCTTAGGATATTACTCCCTTCATATAAGGTGAAGTCATAATAATCTTACCAGACCACAGCACTGCTCTCTCATTAGACAGAGGGAGAGCTACCTGGTGATGGTTTCATCTAAGGGTCACCATGCCTCAGGTAAGGGGATAGGTTAAGAAGGAGAACCCTTCATGGTAACATCAGCCTCTGTATTGCCGACCAGCATCGAACCAACTGAGCTAACTGACCCCCCCTCCTCTCATATGCAGACAGGATGAACCCCACATCAATTTCTTTCCCCCTCTCGCCTTAAGCCTATGCCCTCTAGTTTTGGACTCTCTTACCCTGGGGAAAAGACCTGGACTATTACCCTCTCCTTGCTGCTCATGATTTTATAAACCTCTATAAGGTCATACCTCAGCCTCCAACGCTCCAAGGAGAATAGCTCCAATCTATTCAGCCTCTCCCTGTAGCTCAAATCCTCCAACCCTGGCAACATCCTTGTAAATCTTTTCTGAACCCTTTCAACTTTAACAACGTCTTTCCTATAGCAGGGAGACAGGAATAGAATACAGTATTCCAAAAGTGGCCTAATCAATGTCCTGTACAGCTGCAGCTGACCTTCTAACAACTATACTCAATGCATTGACTAATAAAGGAAAGTGTACTAAACACCTTCTTCACTATTCTGTTTACTTACAACTCCACTTTCAAGGATCTATGAACCTACATTTCAAGGTCTCTTTGTTCATCAACACTCACTAGGACCTTACCGTTAAGTGTATAAGTCCTGCCCTGATTTGCCTTTCCAACATACAGCTTCTCACATTTATCTAAATTAAACTCCATCTGCCATTCCTCGGGACATTGGCCCATCTGATTGACATCCTTTTATACTTTGAGGGAACCTTCTTCATTGTCCATTATATCTCCAATTTCGGTGTCATCTGCAAACTTCCTAACCATACCTTCTGTGTTCACATCCAAATCATTTATATAAATGATGAAAAACAGTGGACCAAGCCCCATTCCTTGTGGCACACCACTGGTCACAGGCCTCCAGTCTGAAAAGCAACCCTCCACCGTCTCCTATTTTTGAGCTATTTTTGTAACCAAATGGCTGGTTCTCCCTGTATTCCATGTGATCTAACCTTGTTAACCAGTCCACCATGTGGAAAGCTGTCGAACACCTTACTGAAGTCCATATAGGTCACGTCCATCACACTGCTCTAATCAATCCTCCTCCGCATTTCTTCAAAAAACATAATCAAGTTTGTGAGACATAATTTCCCACACACAAAGCCATGTTGATTATTACTAGTTAGTCCTGGCCTTTCCAAATCCTGCCCCTCTGAACCCCCTCCAACAACTTGCCCACCACTGATGTCAGGCTCACCGGTCTATAGTTCCCTGGCATTTCCTTACCACATTTCTTAAATAATGGCACCACGTCAGCCAATCTCCTGTCTTCTCTCCCCTGGCTATCTATGATACAGATATCACAGCAAGGGACTCAGCAATCATACTGGAGATTTAAAATTTAAATGTAGCAAATAGTACATCTCATATCCCAGTACTGTGATTCAGTTGGTTTTTATTAATGTATTGCATTGGCAGAGTGTTGGCAAATAGCAAAATAATGTTATGTATAAGCTTACACTTCTAATAATAAGTTCCGCTGTTGTAAACATTTTGTGATGATGCTGAATCCAATAATCCTTTACTCCTTGATTTGGAAGCGTTTACATCAGGTTTTCTCTTTAAAATAAATAGCATTTACAAAGCACCTTTAATGCAGTAAAATGTCTCAAGGTATTTCACAAAAAAAATTAAAATGCAAAATTTAGCACTCAGTCATGACCTGAAGCTTCATCAAATGGTATATTTCAAGAAATGTCCTTGAATTAGATTACTTACAGTGTGGAAACAGGCCCTTCGGCCCAACAAGTCCACACTACCCCACTGAAGCGTAACCCACCCATTCCCCTACATCTACATCTCCCCCTTACCTAACACTACGGGCAATTTAGCATGGCCAATTCACCTAACCTGCACATCTTTGGACTGTGGGAGAAAACCTGAGCACCCGGAGGAAACCCACGCAGACACGGGGAGAACGTGCAAACTCCACACAGTCAGTCGCCTGAGGCGGGAATTGAACCCGGGTCTCTGGTGCTGTGAGGCAGCAGTGCTAACCACTGTGCCACCGTGCCGGTGAGAAAATGGAGGAAGAGAAGTGGGGATATTTGGTGAATGAGGGTTGTCAAGATCACTGAGCCCTTGCAGGTAAAGGCACATTCACGAATGATGAGGCGATAAGAGCAGAGGGCAGAATTAGGCAAGTGCAGATAACCTGGAAAAGTTGTGCATTGGACAAGATTGCAGATATAGTGAGCAACAAGATCGTGGAGAAGTTTGAAGAGAGAGTTGTATAACTGAGGGGTGTAGGTCAGTGAGCACAGGGGAACAGGAAATGGTATAATTAGAGCATGAGCAGCAGACTTGTGGATGAATTCAGATTTATGTAGGAGGCCAGCCAGACTTAATACATCACAGGTTTAAGGTTAAGAAGGAAAGGCAGGATGGGTATTAATTGATTAATGAATCATCTGGATCTCGGCAAAGGGGAAACAGCTGGTACTGAGAGACAGAATTCAACAAAGGCTTCTGTCAAGGAGAAATTCTTATGTCTTTGTTTCCAATTTACCTACAAGCTTGGATCCTCTGAACAGCCAGGGGTATAGCAGAAGTTCAGAGGTAGCACAGGAAGGGATAAGGGTTTCAGCAGCGATGGGTTGGGCCAGAAGCAATGTGGAGGGGGTCAAAAATTGCAGTCTTGGTCAGAGTCCTGATATGGGGTGCAAGGTCAATGTGGGGTCTTTTATAACACAAAGGTTATGAATACAAACACAAACATACACATTAACATAAAAGCAGAAATAGGCCATTCAGCCCCTCAAGTTTGATCAGCCATTCAATACAATCATGGCTGATATGTTTGCATTGTGAGTTCCTTGTCCCTGTTATCCACCAATAGCCCCCAATTCCCTTAGCAACAAGAATGTATTTATCTCCACCTTAAGATATTCACTGACCCTGTCTTTACTGTCTTCTCAGACAGCATTCAAAGTCACATAATTCCCCAAGAGAGAAAATTTCTCTTTACCTCTGTCCATAAAGGGTGACCCCTAGTTCTTAAACAGTGAGCACCAGGTCTGGGACTGTCCCACAAGAAGAAGCATCCTTTCCATACTCAGTTTGTGAAGACTTTTCAGGATCTCACCATCACATCGTCCTTCATTTGTGTAAACTCCAGTGAAAACAAACCCAGCCTATCCAGCCTCTCCTGATAAGCCAACTGACCCATAACAGGTATCAACCTCTCGGCTTTCAGACAGCTGGCAGTGTGAGGGGTGAAGTCAGTAGCTGGAAACATAGTCTGCAACCGGCAACAAGATAATTGGAGGAAATTTCTACTCATCTGATTTTGGATCAAGCTTGTATTTTTTAAAGCTTTTTATGATTTTAGTTAAAAAATCACACAACACCAGGTTATAGTCCAACAGGTTTAATTGGAAGCACTTGCTTTTGGAGCGCTGTTCCTTCATCAGGTGGTTGTGGAGTATAAGATCATAAGACACAGAATTTATAGCAAAACTTTCCAGTGCGATGTAACTGAAATTATATATTGAAAAAGACCTGGATTATTTGTTAAGTCTCCCATCTTTTAGAATGAACATGTTGGTTTTAGTTTTTTCATACGTAAATTGCAGAACTTTTTTAAAGTTAAATTCTCAAGTGAACTTTAACAATTGGTGCCATGTTGGCCCAGATAATTGAAGGTGTGAGGTGCCCTGTGTGAGGCTGTCTGTGCCACAATGGTTAGACTAATTCTAATCTAATAAACAGATTGACAGAATCTTACATAGATTCATGCAGTTTTTGAGCAAAATAAAGTATAATTCTGCAAGTACAAATTTACCCCACAAATGTATATGTGTGTGTGTGTGTGTGCGTGTGGGTGGGCGTGTGTGTGTGGTGGGGGAGTGGGGCAGAAATTGAAACCCCTGCTAAGACCTTCAATCTCTTCCAGTTGAAGGGTGTGGTCCAATAAGTTGATGATTGACTTCCCCATGGTGATAATGTTTTTCACTGTGTTGCCAGGGCAGGCTTGGTTACTGCTGGTGGTGATGCCAAACTTCTCCAGTTTCTTGTTCTTGGTGTGCATGTACGTGGTGTAGTTTTGTCACCCTTGCCTGTTTAGCAATGTCCCGTAACTGTACTGCTGTATTCTGAGTGCAGGCTGAGAGTGTGGACTCCAGTCTTAATTTCAAGGTTGTGGCACCTGCTCTTAGAGGAGCTTATGAAAAAGACAAGTGAGAGAACGGCAGTTGGTCCGTATGCTTCAGAATACATTATAAAGTGACACCTATTATCCTACCCCAATCTAACCCTGGCACCAAAGCACATTCTGAAAACCCCTTCAAAACCACCATCTACCCTCCGTCACACAGACACACACAAACGCACACACACCGACTTTCATATAAAGTCCAGGAGAGATTTGAAAAAACACAGCCTTGATTTAACATCCCTTCTAAACGATGGTATCTATGGTAATGCTGCACTTGAGTGCCAGTCTAGGTAATGCATCAAGTCTCAGTCCATGGATGTGAACCTTCTGACCAGAGGTGATTCTGCTAGGACAGAGGCAAATCTTAAAATAGAAACTAAGTGCATTTGTCACACATTTCCAAATTCATGACAGATTATATTGCAAGCATTATTCTGAGATTCTCCTGATTGAACTCTGCTTCAGGGACACTATATTATTGGTGTCATAGAAATATTGTCGGCTAAAAATATGCTGAAAATTGTAGCTAAATAGAGCAATGTTTCGACTGTGGCTTTTAATGCACAAGTGTAAATCCTTCTCAAATCCATTAAACCATCATCACAATCAAGTGTAAGTACAGAATTAATCATTTTACAGCACTGGTATTTTAGCAGGCATACGACACTTTGTAATGTTGCACAGATATATTTCCAGTAACCCCTCACACCCTTCAAATTCTCATAGACATCGAACAGTGGTTAAGACAAGCTGCTCCATTTAGTTTAAAAGGTGCCACCTTGTGGCAGCAGGCTGCTATAGCTTAGCTTTTCTTCCATATACAATTATTGAAGAAAGCACAGGTCGGGTTTGGTAGAAAGCTGTAAGGAGAGACGATTGATCAAGCACCAGATTGAAAGAAGGCATTTCAATCATCTGCTTTGAATGGTGCATTACGACTCTCACACAATCAGCATTACATGATGGGAAAGAACCATTTGCATGTATGTAGTGCCTTGACTTTGGGATGAACTTTGGGTAAAACATGTAGAAGTGTCACGGGATCTTTAACCTAAAATTGCTCGAGCATTCACGTAGGGTCTGAAAAAGAATAGTAGAAAGGACACAAAAACATACATCTGTAGTGAGAGAAAAACGCAATGGAACGTTGGAATTAGAAAATAATTATTTTGTGAGTCTTCTCCATCTGAAAAGCGAGGTGAGAAGGAGAATCTTGAGTTCAGAGAGAGGTGCAGGGAGACTTCAGGTGTTTTAAACCATGAAAGGTGGAAACACATCAACTTTTACCCAGGACGAAGGGGGGGATTCCAGCTTGGTGACAGAAGGTTGGAAACCCTGGAAGAAACAGGTAGCCACCAGTCTCATCACTGTTAAAGACTGGAAAGCCCTGACAACAGCAGGAAAATCCAGAAAGCAATTCAGACATATAGAATTCCAAAAAATATTAAAGTGTTTGAAAGCATCAAGCAACTACGAACTAGTCAGTAGCATGATTTAAAGGTTTATCAAAGAATCAATACAGTAGTACAGACATACGGAGATTAAATAAAACTGGCAAATAAAGAAAACACTGGAATATGGCTGTGATACAGAGACCTTCAAGATCTGCAGTCATTCAATGTTAATAGTATTGGTGAAAATTGGAGTTAAAGCTTAAAGAACAACAAGTTTAAAGCAACATTGAAATGTACAGATTGATTGATTGAGTTTTTTGAAGAAGTAACCAAGAGGATTGATGAGGGCAGAGTGGTAGATGTGACCTATATGGACTTCAGCAAGGCGTTCGACAAGGTTCCCCATGGTAGACTGGTCAGCAAGGTTAGATCTCACGGAATACAGGGAGAACTAGACATTTGGAAAGAGAACTGGCTCAAAGGTTGAAGACAGAGGGTGGTAGTGGAGGAGGGTTTTTTTCCAGACTGGAGGCCTGTGACCAGTGGAGTGCCACAAGGATCGGTGCTGGGTCCTCTACTTTTCGTCATTTATATAAATGATTTGGATGTGAGCACAAGAGGTATAGTTAGTAAGTTTGCAGATGACACCAAAATTGGAGGTGTAGTGGACAGCGAAGAAGATTACCTCAGATTAGATCTTGATTAGATGGGCCAATGGCCTGAGAAGTGGCAGATGGAGTTTAATTCAGATAAATGCGAGGTGCTGCATTTTGGGAAAGCAAATCTTAGCAGGACTTATACACTTAATGGTACATTTCTAGGGAGTGTTGCTGAACAAAGAGACCTTGGAATGCAGGTTCATAGCTCCTTGAAAGTGGAGTTGCAGGTAGATAGAATAGTGAAGAAGGCGTTTGGTATGCTTTCCTTTATTGGTCAGAGTATTGAGTACAGGAGTTGGGAGGTCATGTTACTACTGTACAGGATATTGGTTGGGCCACTGTTGGAATATTGTGTGCAAATCTGGTCTCATTCCTATTGGAAAGATGTTGTGAAACTTGAAAGGGTTCAGAAAAGATTTATAAGGATGTTGCCAGGGTTGGAGCATTTGATCTATAGGGAGATGCTGAACAGGCTGGGGCTGTTTTCCCTGGAGCATCGGAGGCTGAGGGGTGACCTTATAGAGGTTTACAAAATTATGAGGAGAATGGATAGGATAAATAGACAAAGTCTTTTCCCTAGGGTGGGGGAGTCCAGAAATAGAGGGCATAGGTTTAGGATGAGAGGGGAAAGATACAAAAGAGACCTAAGAGGCAACTTTTTCATGCAGAGGGTGGTACGTGTATGGAATGAGCTGCTAGAGGAAGTGGTGGAAGCTGTTACAATTGCAACATTTAAGAGGCATTTGGATGGGTATATGAATAGGAAGGTTTTGGAGGGATATAAGCCGGGTACTGGAAGGTGGGACTAGATTGGGTTGGGATATCTGGTTGACATGGACAGGTTGGACCAAAGGGTGTGTTTCCATGCTGTACATCTCTATGACTGTATGACTCTTAAGTTCAGTCAGCATATTGAGAAGGAATATTTTTAAAAAACTATACTACTTCCTAGCAAGTTCAAAGTCAGAAAAGAACCTTTCAGAACACAAGATTAAACTTTACGGAGGTGACAGTTTTAAGATAATTAATCATTAAGGCTGAAGCTGAGCAAATGACTATACGTTGTTATAGTCAATGTGTCCAATTGCAGAATGTTATTAACACACAAAATATCAAAACACAGACACTTTTAAAGATGGAAAATTTTTGATGTTTGCTCAAAATAAAGAACAAATAGAACTCTTGAATGAGAATCTGCAGGTAATTTCATCAATGACCTCTGCAGATTAGTGGAAACCAAATATGAATCTTTGCAATTGGAGTGTATTACAGACAGAATTATTGTTGGAATTCTTCATGGCACTATTAGCATTCTTGCAGTCCCAGGTAGATTTAATCTGATAGAAAGTTATTCAAATCAAATTGAAAGCAGGAACCAGAAAGAATCACAGACAGACCCTGAGAGGAGGAGACCCACATAATCTCAAGAAGGCAACAAAGTTTATCCATTTTATCCAAATAAACTGACTGAAGGACATATGACAAGCCTATATAAAGAACAAGAGCTGAAAATGTGTTGCTGGAAAAGCGCAGCAGGTCAGGCAGCATCCAAGGAGCAGGAGAATCGACGTTTCGGGCATGAGCCCTTCTTCAGGAAGGCTCATGCCCAAAACGTCGATTCTCCTGCTCCTTGGATGCTGCCTGACCTGCTGCGCTTTTTCTGCAACACATGTTTCAGCTCTGATCTCCAGCATCTGCAGTCCTCACTTTCTCCTATATAGAGAACAAATCAAACACCTGGTGTTAAACCAGTCAGCGCTGCAGAACACGGGCTCACAGGTAAAGAGAATATCCAACTATCAGTAAGGAATGTTCCATTTGTATAAGTGGAGGTCACGTCCAGAATATGTGCAGAACGAAGGCATTGTTTGAGAGAGCAGAAATACTATTGGTCAGAACAGAACACACACCACCACTTGAAAAGATACTTGCACTTGATATGTCCATTGGAGAGAAATCTGTGGAATTCCAAGGGGATCTAACTAGTCTGGAGAAGCCGGAAGAGACAGAACTTATCCACATCAACAGACATCCTGTTGACTTTGTGTTTGATTTAGAAGCAAGTTTTACTGTCCTACCAGACCAGTTACCATGGCTGAAGAATCAGAAGTTACAGTCCACTGAGATATGAGGACATGGCACAATTGGAATAACTTTCAGAAAGATGGGATTGTTACACATTGTACTAAAACACAATACATGTAAGTGAGATGAAAACATGTATGTTGTTTGCAAATAACCAACTGCACTTTTCAGCCGACAAACATGTCTCAAACTCAACTACAGCAGAATATTTGAAGAAGGTCAAGAACCTTCCAGAGAACCACAGGTCCATAAACAAATAGATGTCCAAAGACTGGAGCAAGAACAAATCATTCTGACCAACTAGTGTGGTTGGATGAAACACCCCAACTTCCTGAAATTTATGAAATCAGAGACTTGGGGGAAGATGGACAGTGTTAGATACCATATAGTTATTGATACAATTGCATACACAGAAAAACAGCTAGATGCTGTGTAAGGTGGTGGCTCTGAAGGGGATAATGTTCATGTTACATTTGTTCCATCTATTATATGGATGTCACACAATCTGTGGTTGGGGGGGGGAGTACTTTTGTTCGTGAAGGGAGCAGTTGTGTCCAGACCACTCCCTAAGATCCTCATACTTTCGCCTGATTGTATCTAGTTGTATGTATTGGTGCTGTGCATCAAACCCACTTGTTATCAAAAAATAGTGCCCTTTTCTGCAGATACTCTATGAGTATGCATTAGACAGACCCAAGATTAAGCAAATGAAAGAAGATTGGCAGCAATAAATTACCTTAAACACAACTTACCCAGTACCATACACTGGTAGAGGTGGCAAACAACACAAGGTGTGGCCATCTGGGAAAGACCCACAGTGAAGATATTAGATGCTTCATAGAATCACAGAATAATAGAAACCCTACAGTGTAGAAGCAGGCCATTCAGCCCATCGAATCCAGATCGACCATTCAAAGAGTATCCCACCCAGACCCACTCCTAGCCTATCCCTGTACCCTTGCATTTCCCATGGCTAATCCACCTAACCTGCACATCCCTGGACACTATGGGCAATTTAGCATGGCCAATCCACATCTCTGGACTATCTGGATATTCTATCTGGGTTTCATAAAGACTTTGGACACTGTCCCAAAGACAGACTGACAGATAAGGATTCCCGCTTGAGAATCAATTTGAAAACTTTGCAAGAAGATAGCAGTGGTGACGCTGAGCAAACTGGATAGCAATGGTTTAAAATAAAAACAGGAATCTAGCAAAGGCAAGTCTGCATGTGTTCATGTACTGTTCCAGTGACTGCTCGTATCAGAGGACCGTCACTCAGACTGTGTGGAAACAGAGACAGGGTTTGTGCCTGGGCTGAGGGAGGTGTGTGGTGCGGCAAGGGGGAGGGTGAATCACATAGGGCTGGAGCCAAAGCTAACAAACCTCCTCCCATTAACAAACATGCTTCTTGATGGGGGATTAAAATAACATGTCAGATTTTCCATGTATGCCACCTTATAATGTTTTATCAAGTATGGGAACATGCCAGGATTTGTGAGCTGGCTGCACACTCCTTTCCAAAAGTAAAATACAAGCATAGGCTGCACTTTTTATTTTCTGGACAATCAAACCAGTTAGAACCCATTATGTAGTCTACCA
This sequence comes from Chiloscyllium punctatum, assembly GCF_047496795.1. NCBI lineage: Eukaryota > Metazoa > Chordata > Chondrichthyes > Orectolobiformes > Hemiscylliidae > Chiloscyllium > Chiloscyllium punctatum. Next base: position 12,031,140 of record NC_092787.1, on the reverse strand, counting down.
TGTTCTGATATTCTTCAGTGCATCACATTTCCTATTACAATATTGTCCTTTAATGCCTATGAATTATTAATGTGTTAGAAAACCAAAAAAAGTAGAAAAATGAATAATTCTCATTTGCTTTGTAAACTGAAACAAAGATTGCCCTATTTATACATCCATATATAGTCATTTGACCGAACACTTAATTTTGTATTAAATTAAGCCTGGAGTTGTTCACAAAAAAAAGCTCATGAGTTGTATTTAATCCTTGAATCTTTAACATTTAAGGTGCAGCTGTGGTGGTAGAAATAATTGTGTGGTGTTATTGTCAAATGTTACATAACACTCAGATCAGGAGAGATTCCTGGCGTGCATACTGCCATTCTGCTCCAATGGCAATGAGCCTTACATTCAAACACCTGAGCTGCTTTTTTCGCAAAAGTAGTATTAATTTGCATTTGCATAAAACCAATTCTAGAAGCAAGTAAAGCCCCTCATTGGGAGTGTGTAGTCTATCTTCATCACATCAGTGCTAGTCAAGCAGCAGCCCACTGACCCACAGCTTGGATCTAGTCTGAGCAAAGTACTTGCCTCAACAGCTCAAAGTGTGATTGGAATAAGCTCAAGAGACATTCGTAGAGTAAGATAAAAGAAGTAAAAGGGTCGTTCAACCCTTCAGCAAACTGGATGTGGCTTCCTGCTGTTCTAAATGCCATTCCCACCAGGCAATATATAGGAACTGTGCCAGTAGGATGTTCGAAGGGAACTGGAGAGAACTGCCCACGTCTTCTAAATCATGCTGTAAATTATCTTGCCTTTGTCTCAGGGGGTAAATGGGACCTCAGTTTAATGACTCACTCAGAAGGCTGCAGTTACCACCATCATAGCACTCTCTTGGTACTACACTGACAGTGTCAGCATAGATTTCTGGGCTCCAGGCACTGGAGCTTAAACCCACAACTGTCAGAGTCCGAGGTGAGAGAGTCCTACCTCTGAGACATAGTTGACACTTTCATATAACTTTGTGATCGGCATGATGATGGCATTATATAAAACAAGAGGAATTAAAATTGCACGGTTTATTTGAAAACTGTCAGATATTTATCTTTCATCAGTGGTAAAAGTAGCAGAGTGTCATATCAGTTTCCACAACCTGAGCATAACTACACTGAACAATCAGTCATGCAGCAATGAATATCTTTTTTTTTGTTCAAGTTGTTCATCTCAGGGTTTTCTTCTTTTGCTTGCACTGTAAGATCTTTAATTTAACGGGGTGGTCAACTTTTTTTATTCCATATTAAAATGTAAATTTTAAAAATATGAAAGATAATTGGTGCAAAAATCTACCACAAAAACATCCAGTAGCTTTTTCACAGTCCCTGTAGTGACTAATAACTTTTTTAAAAAATATGGGTTTCTCAAGGATCACATTAAGATTTCATGCTTTAAGACTTTTACAGTTAAAAACTCACATTTACCAAGCGTTACTTACTAGACAACTAAAAGGCTAAACCAAAAAATCATAAGATATAGAAGCAGAATGAGGCCATTTGGCCCATTGAGTTTGCTCCACCATTTGATCATGGCTAATATGTTTCTCAGCCCCATTCTCCTGCCTTCTCCCCGTAACCCATGATCCCCTCACTGATCAAGAACCTATCCATCTCTGTCTGCTTTATACTCAATGGGCTGAAGAGTGGCAGGTAGCGTTTAATTTAGATAAATGTGAGGTGCTGCATTTTGGAAAGGCAGATCAGGACAAGACTTATACAATTAATGGTAAGGTCCTGGGGAGCATTGCTGAACAAAGAGACCTTGGAGTGCAGGTTCATAGCTCCTTGAAAGTGGAGTTGCAGGTAGACAGGATAGTGAAGAAAGCATTTGGTATGCTTTCCTTTGGTTAGAACATTGACTATAGGAGTTGGGAGGTTATGTTGCAGCTGTACAGGACATTGGTTGGGCCACTTCTGGAATATTGTGTACAATTCGGATCTCCCTCCTATAAGAATGATGTTGTGAAACGTGAAAGGATTCAGAAAGGATTTACCAGGATGTTGACAGGTTTGGAGGATTTGAATTATAGGGAGAGGCTGAAAAGGCTGGGTCTGTTTTCTCTGGAGCATTGGACGCTGAAGGGGTTTATAAAGGTTTATAAAATCATGAAGGGCATGAATAGGATAAATAGACAAGGTCTTTTCCCTGAGGTGTGGGAGTCCAGAACTAGAGGGCATAGGTTTAGAATGAGAGGGGAAAAACTTAAAAAGGACCTAAGGGACAGCGTTTTCACACAGAGGGTGGTACATATATGGAATGAGCTGCCAGGGGAAGTGGTAGTGTTGGGTACAGTTACAACATTTAAAAGGCACCTGGATGGGGATATGAATAAGAAGGGTTTGGAGAGATATGGGCCAAGTGCTGACTATTTGGGACTAGATTAATCTAGCATATCTGGTCGGCATGGACGAGTTGGATAAAAGGGTCTGTTTCTGTGCTGTACATCTCTATGACTCTATGACTCGGCCTCCACAGCCTTCTGTGCCAATGGGTTCCACAAATTAACCACCTTCTAGCTGAAGAAATGTTTCCTCATCTCAACCATAGAAAAGGTATTCCTTAGTAACTTTCTAACACACCTGAAAACCCCACACTTACACATTACACCACTCCTGGGCAGAAATGTGGTGTTTCGATACTCCCAAATTCAACACAACTTTTCAACAGGGTCTTGTCTCCCTTTTGTTATGCACTGTTTGCCAGAGTCTTTTTATAACACCCTTCACTCAATCCTCCTTTGTATAATCCAATGACTTCCAACAGCAAGTCATCTTCTGGTGGCATTCCTCTTTACACCTCTACAAGGCCCATCCCCTTAAATCTATTCTTAAATGCATTCTGCTGTCATAGCAATAGCTTTCTTCGTTTGCATGTGCATCAACATATTTCCTTCTCTATTTCTTGCTCTCTCCCTCTGCCCAGGGTCTCTGAGTCTGAGAATCAGCATAAAACAAGTTCCAGGTTTGAGCTCAGGTGTTAAACCTGGCACCTGATATTCAGTAAGGTTTAATCTGGGGCCCATTAACTCCATGGCAACCACATCACATGCGTATCTCACCAGCCAGAATTAGCAAAAGGTCAGATGTCCCTATCCTTGAATTAAAGGATGCAGTCTAACACATGACCATTTTATAAAGCCTCACATTCATACATCTGAAAAGCTGCAGGTACAACAAATGCCTCCACACGATTAATATTTGGGCGATTTGTAACCATGGGAGTGGGAGTTTTCCCTCAATACTGTCACTGGCCTGGATTTTTAAGGAAAGGCAACTTGTTCCCAGCCATAATAACAATACAGTTTCACTTCCAACAATTTACAATGGTTGTGTTACATTGTTTTCTAAAGGGCTGAATCATTGGAGATACACATGATAGCACTTTTCTGTGTAACACCTCATCACCTTGGCCTGGAGTTTCCTTTACCTTTGTGCCCAGGGCTATGTGGAATCTGTGCAAATGGGATTTCGTGCAGAAGATTGTTATGCAGGGGACTGCAGAATGTGCAAGTCTCCTTGATCTTTTATCCTTCACCATCATACTTTCTGTCCTATAAAACTGGCTGCTCTTCCAAATCGCCAATAAGTCTCCTTCAATTACTGTTCTTCAGCAGTCTCCCGATATTGTGTTAGCATATTAAAGTGCGGATGCAAACAAATTAATTTTTCTGGTCTTTAATATGAAATATTTTGAGTATATTAAAAAACATTATTGGCATTGAGATCTGATACAAGGGGAAGGCAATGGCTTCGTGGTATTATTGCTGGACTATTAATCCACAGATCCAGATAATATCCTGAGGGCCTAGGTTGGAATCCTACCACAGCAGATGATGGAATTTGAAGTCAATTTTTGAAAACCTGAAATTAGAATTCTAACGATGACCATGAAACCATTATCGATTGTTGGAGAAACCTATCTGTTTCACGAATGTCCTTGAGTTAAGGATGCTACCATTCTTAACTGGCCTACATGTAACTCCACAGCCACTGCAATGTGATTGATTCCTAATGCCCTCTAGGGATGGCAATTAATGCTGGCGATGCCCTCATCCTGTAAATTGAATAATGAAAACAAATTTGTTCCACACTTTTTGTATCTTTTAATGCATTTTTATCTCAGAATTGCAAGTCGCATTATGAATTGAAGAGCTTCTCTATCTGTGGGCTGTTAGATATACTGTCCCTAATCTCTATGAATGATGGTTGTATGAGCTAAAACTTCAATTTTAAGACTATCCATTGGTGTGGGTTTGGAATACCTTCACGCCTAGTTGTTTGCGCTGATTTATTCTTATTTTAGTTCAGGTGCCTTCGAATGAGATTGGGAGGATGCTGCAGAGATGTAACTACACATTGGCAAAAATGGGTGCTCCATCAAGCGCCATTTCAGATCTACCTTCAGTGGTTTGTACCCTTGGAGAAAATTGTAGTCTCACATCTCAGGCCTGATTGTACTATTAATGTTACAGAGCATCGCCATTCTCAAAAGGTCCTAATCTATAATTTCCTTCAATGTCTGGAATTTGGCAATTCCAGTAAGCAAAGCCCAGAGAGACTGAAGAATTAACTTTTGGCTATCAAGACAAATGAGAGATCAAAAATGTTTATGTTTCAGCTCTTCTGTCTCTAAATGTTGCAGATATGTGTATACTACTTCATCATTGTGCAAACAAGAAAACAGAGTTCAATCTAATTACCAGGTCATCCAGGGTACTGAGCAGGACCAACTATACACATCCTGAAATTCCACAGAGATTCAACTAAAGTATTAGAGCCTGATCCGTAATAAGACTGTGGTTGGTCAGATGAAGTTTTTTTCAACACTGTCCCCTGTCATCCTGGAGTCCCTGGCCAATTAAAAATCTGTTTAATTCAGCCTCATGGGCCAACTGCTGGAAAATGGGACTAGATTAATTTAGGGTATGTGGTCGGCATGGACGAATTAGATTGAAGGGTCTGTTTCCATGCTGTACAGCTCTATGACTCTATATATGACTCTATGCTGTAAGAATGACCCAAAATGCATTGCATACATGTAAGTGTGGGCAGACTGATGTGTTTATAAGGATCAAGCTTGGATCTCCTTGGTGCCATATTCCCAACCTGTCTCTAATGGAACCAGCTGCCCCAATGTCTGAGTTTGTCTCCATGAGTGCGCAATGGCAGCCTTGCTGCTGTTATTTCCGGACTCCTGTCCATCAGCTCAGTGTCAATCCTGCTAGGCCTGGGCAGGAATATGGTCTTGTGAAAAACAATGAAACCAGAAAGTTAGTATGGCTTAGGCCTCATAGTAGTCGAAGTTGAGGCAAGCTTGTTGCTCACCCACATTGACCAATCATTTTCTTGTTAAAGTCTGAATTATATATTACATATATGCTTAAAAAGGAATTTCTTCTCTCAATAGCTCTCTAGTCTTTGGAATTCTCATTCATAGACAGGATTGGAGGCTGGATTATTGAATATATTTGAGGCTGAATTAAACAGATTTTTAATTGGCCAGGGACTCCGGGATGACAAGGGACAGTGTTGAAAAAAACTTAATCTGACCAACCACAGTCTTATTACGGATCAGACTCAATCAGCCACATAGCCTCCTACTGCACCAGTACGGAATGCAGAAAGCAACGATACAGTAGATGTCAATTTATTTCTGAAACACCAAATATTTTTGGAAAAAATATCAGAAAACAAATGAATACTAGCTGCGATGAGAAAATCACAATGGAAAGTGAAATGACTCCATGAAGGCTGGTATCCCACCTTAGTCACCCTTTGTTGACGTATGTGTTGTACATGACACTGACCCTGCTCCCTTAGAGCCAGCCCTCAGAGTGAACAGAGCCTCTGACACCCTATTTATATCTGTTAGCCTGGACTCCTGATTGGACCAGGTTAATAGCCCCAATCAGGGAGCTCACATTTTATGAGATCTACCTGGCTGACCTTGTTCCAGCCACTACAGAAAGTATTTGTCAACTAAACCTGCGCTATTGGGATGAAATAGCATCACACAGAAGATATCAGGCCAAGATATACCAGTGGAAGGTGTTGTCAGGATTTGACTCCAAGGCATTGCAAGAACTGATGCCAGTCCTTAAAGTCATTTAAGAAAATTTTGGTCAATAAATTATGAATTTTAACTGTTGGATTTCTCATAATAGTTTACATCTATAATGTACAACACAGAATTGTTGAAAGAATGCCACTGATGATAAATCCCAAATAGCTTCTATTGACTTATCGATGGAATAACATGGGACAAGTAAGAATTGTCATGACCATTTTGGGGTGATTGTGCGAGTAATCAAGCGGCACTATTTCAGGAGATGTCACATCTGTGTAAATGACAAACTGAATCATTAAGATGCGAATTTGCCTAAACTTGACCACTATCTAACATAAAACAAACTCACACCAGGTTTCATCAATAACCAAGAAAACAAAACAAATCTATTACAAAACAATGTTATCCTTCCACAATTAACAAAGCAGAATACTAATTACTGATATGCAGACGTAAACTACACCCCATTTAAATTCCAACATTCACACACACTTATTCACAAATGGGATGAACAAGAAAGACAGTTCTGCAGAAATATCGTGGGTAGAAAGGAACATGATCGAAAATCTTACTGTCCTTTTGGTTTTTGGCAATGACATCACATTGTTGTTGACTACAGGAGATCCTCAAATTGATAGCTGGTCAGTGGACCAGGTTTTCACTTCAGTTAGAGAATCTTCTTTGCAGAATTTTTGACTGTTGTTTCTTTACTATTCATGCAGGGAGACAGAGAGAAAGAAAGTGCGTGTGTGTGTGAGAGAGAGAGAGAGAGAGAGATAGAGAGACCTGTCTTGGCTTACAGGCATTTCAAGGTCTGAGTGTAACTTACCTCTTTCTCAGAGCTGCGATAAACTGCATTTTACCAAATTCAAATGCTGTTAATGGGCAGTTTTTTCAACCGAAAGACACCCGGTGTCAGCTGATCTCACAAAGGGATCAAATCCAGCTTCTCCTTTGTAACCAACAAATAAACCACATGGTTCATATTTAAGCAAAACTACAACTTGGTACCTTCTCTGCAACACAGCAGTATCCAAACATTGTTTTTTTTTCAAATAAAACATATATAGTTCTTACAGTATTGATAGCAAAATTTAGACTAAAGCATCAAGATTAGTCAAAAAAAAGGTTAAGGGGAAGACGAGATGCTCTAAGTCACAATGATTCCTGGTGTACAACTAAACCTTCTTTTCTCATTGGACCATTTTTGTTTCTTCTGGAGATTACTTGATAAAGCGTTTTGATGCTGGCATTCCCAACTTCTTGTGAAATACAGGGAAAGCTCCAAACAGAGTCCATAGCATGATGTACCAAACTTCGCTTTCCCTTAATAAAGATAAAATAATGTGGGGGTTGGAAATCTGAAACAAATGCTGGAGAAACTCACCAGGTCTGGTAGCTTCTGCAGAGAGAGAGAAACAGTGTTCGTGTTTTGAATCTGGTATGATTCTTCTTCAGGACTTCACTGTCCCTTCACCTGATGTCACTCATCAACCTGAGATAGTGGCAAAGCATAGTGGAGCTTCTAGCTAAATCTCCAGCAGAACAAATCAGCATTCATCTTCAAAAGATTATGGTTGGTATTTCTTTTTACTCATGTCTGAAATAGACAGTATGGAACAGAAGATGGAGCAGAAATTTAATAATGTGCATTTAATATCTTCTATATGTAAGCACGGCATCTTTCTGCAAGATATTAGACAATTTTGATTTGATGTTGCTGATGATTAATTTGGGACATGTAATACTACACTCCCAGTTGAATAAAGTGACAACAGCCTGTACAAATGTTAGTTTTGTCTTTCAGATTCTCAAATGCAGCTGGGAATAGTCATTTTTATAGTCTTTTAACTGCAATTCTTTGAGTGTGTTTTGCAATTTATTCTTTTCAACATTCGCCCTGTATTTTTGGTTATGATTAATGCAGTTGTACATCTTAATTATAAGTCACATCAGTATTGAAAGGTTCTTAAGGTTCTTAAGATTCCAGGTTCTTAAGCAGGAGGTGCCTGATGTTTATGAGTGATTTTAAGAGTCGATTCAATTCACTCCACATGGTATCATGAGACAACTGAAAACAATGGATACCACAAACCCTGACAGGACTCTGATGATTTATGCTCTAAAACCTGCAGCTCCCACTGGCCAAGTTATTCCACTACACTTACAGAACTGGCATCTACCCAACAATGTAGAAAACTGCCCAGGTATGTCCCAAGTACAAAAAACAGGTCACATCCAACCTGGCCAATTACCACCCTATCAGTCTACTCTCAATTATCAGTAAGGCAATGTTATTAACAGTGCTATCAAGCAACATGTGCTCAGCAATAATGGGGCAGCACAGTGGCTCAGTCATTAGCACTGCTGCCTCTCAGCGTCAGGTACCTGGGTTCGATTGCAGCCTTGGACAACTGTCTGGGTGGAGTTTCCTCTGAGTGCTCCGGTTTCCTCCCACAGTCGAAACATGTGCAGGTCAGGTGAATTGGCCATGCTAAATTACCCATAGTGTTCAGGGATGTGTAGACTTGGTGCATTAGTCAGGGGAAATATAGAGCAATAGGGCAGGGGAATGGGTCTGGCTGGGTTACTCTTCAGAGGGTGGGTGTGGACTTGTTGGGCCAAATGGCCTGTTTCCACACTGTAGAGAATCTATGATTCTATGAGTAATGTGCGCACTGACACCTAGTTTGAGTTCTGTCATGGCCTCTCAGATCTTGTCCTCATTATAGAAATGTTTCAAATATAGATAAAAAGACTGAATTCCAGAGATGAGATGAGAATAATTGCCTTTGACTGAGTGTGTCATCAAGAAACTCTAGCCAAACTGCAGTCAATGGGAATCAGGGGAAAACACACTGTCATTTGACATCATTGACATCATAACTAGTACACAGACAGTGCTACATCTCACCTCCAACATAACTCTACAGGAATTCTTCAGGGAACTCCTATTGTCCTGGACCCACCCATCTTTAGCTGCTTCAATGACCTTCCCTCCATCATAAGATCAAAAGTGAGAATGTTCGCTGAAGATTGCACAATGTTTAGCACTATTCATGACTCCTCACAAACTGAAACAGTCCTTGTTAAAATGCAATAAGATCGAGACAATATCCAGGTTTGGGCTGAGAAGTGATAAGTAACATTCATGCTATACAAATGCCAGACTATGACAATTTCCAATCATAGGCAATCTAACCACCGTCACTTGACATTACCATTACTATCCACCAAACTCAAAGAACTGCAGTTCAAAGACTAGAAAAATGATTGTTCCCAATTGCATGTGAGAACCTGAAACACAAAACTACTACTTGTACAGGCCATTGTCACTTTATTCAATTGGGAGAGGAGCATTACATATCCCAAATTAGTCATCAGCAACGTGAAATCAAAATGGTCTGATATCTTGAAGAAAGATGCCATACAAATAGCCCCACCATCAACAACCTGTGGGTTACCATTGACCAGAAACTGATCTAGAATTGCTATACTAGTAAGGCATTTGAAAAGGTTCCCCATTGTAGGCTGATGAAGAAGGTGAAGTCGCATGGGGTCCAGGATGTTCTGGCTAGATGGATAGAGAACTGGCTGGGCAACAGGACACAAAGAGTAGTAGTGGAATGGAGTTTCTCAAAATGGAAACGTGTGATGTGGTGGAGTGGTGTTCCACAGAGATCTGTGCTGGGACCACTGTTGTTTGTGATATACATAAACGATTTGAAGGAAGGTGTAGGTTGCCTCATTAGTAAGTCTGCAGATGACACGAAGATTGGTGGAGTAATAAATAGTGAAGGGGACTGTCTGAGAATGCAACAGAATGTAGATAGATTGGAGAGTTGGGCAGAGAAATGGCAGATGGAGTTCAATTGGACAAATGCGAGGTGAAGCATTTTGGAAGATCCAATTCAAGAGTGAACTACACAGTAAATGGAAAAGTCCTAGGAAAAATTGATGTACAGAGAGATCTGTGAGTTCAGATCCATTGTTCTCTGAAGGTGGCAACGCAGGTCAGTAGAGTGGTCAAGAAAGCACATGGCATGCTTTCCTTCCTCAGGTTGGGTATTGAGTACAAGAGTTGGCAGGTCATGTTACAATCAAGATTAAAATGGAGCTGGAAAAGCACAGCAGGTCAGTCAGCATCCGCTGGATGCTGCCTGACCTGCTGTGCTTTTCCAGCACCACTCTAATCTTGACTCTGATCTCCAGCATCTGCAGTCCTCACTTTGGCTTAGGTCATGTTGCAGTTGAACAAGACTTTGGTTCAGCCACATTTGGAATACTGCGTACAGTTCTGGTCGCCACATTACCAAAACGATGTGGATGCTTTGGAGAGGGTGCAGAGGAGGTTCACTAGGATGTTGCCTGGAATGGAGAGTGCTAGCTATGAGGAAAGGTTGAGTAGATGAGGATTATTTTATTTGGAAATAAGGAGGTTGAGGGGGGACCTGATTGAGGCCTACAAAATCATGAGCGGTGTAGACAAAATGGATAGCAAGAAAGGTTTTCCCAGAGTGGCGGACTCAATTACTCAGGGTCACGAGTGGAAAGTTCTTCACACAAAGGGTGGTGAGTGTCTGGAATACTTTGACACCAGAGATGGTAGGTGCAGGAACGTTAGCATCATTTAAAATATATCTAGATAGCTTGGCCAATTCGCCTAACCTGCACATCTTTGGACTGTGGGAGGGAACCAGAGCACCCCATGCAAATGCAGGGAGAATGTGTGCAAACTTCACACACACAGTCACCTAAGGCTGGAATCGAACTTGTGTCCCTGGTACTGTGAGGCAGCAGTGCTAACCACCATGCCAAACAAATGCTGGCAAACCCACTATGGCATAAATATAGTATATTCTATTTCAGAAGCTTCAGGGCTTTGAACAATTTTGTTTTATATTCATGGCTCTTCTGTTTTTATGTGCTCTGCTAGAAGGTTGATTTCCAATCTATCATCCATTACTTTCAAAAGATTGACGCTATATTGAGAATATGTCTATGCCTGCACATTCGATCCACTAGAGATTGACACAATATAGCATGGAGCAGTCATGTCACCATTGCCACATCAGCTCTTTGAGAATGACTCAGTTCAACCCCCACATGTCACAATCTGATCCATCTAGACATGCACTCCAGGAGAGAAAAAAAATTACAGCCCAATTGAGTACCGATTAACCTCAGTGGGAATACATGGCACAGATGTGCTATAAAAAACAAATGTTACTGAAGGGGAGTTGTACAAGTCATTACCATTAAAAATTAATAGAGCAAAAACTGCTTGTGATCACTGTCGTCATGGTGAGAAAGTTTCTCCAGAGAAAAGCTCTGCCAGCCCTGGATTGCTGAGTACCGGAGAACAGAACTCACTGCTACTTGTTTTTTATGAGATTTCACCCTGCTACATGCAATATTAAGAGCTATTAACCATAAATCACCCTTCTGTGCCAGTACATCAGTGTAAACCTTCATACACTCCTGCTTTGTCAGCTTAATATATAAAAACAAATCTATATATACCTCTTCCATTTTAATTCTAAATTACATGAGTACACAGTGCCAGTTCTTAGGGTTAAGCAAATACAGTACAATTTGTCTATCTATGAGACTATCTACAGCATAAATGCTCTTTACATACAGTACAGCACCATAAGAATATTCAGAAAAAAACGGGACAAATGTATTTTTTAATTGATTCTTTGGTTGGATGTGGGCATTGCTTACAAGGCCAGCATTTGCTGCTCTTTCCTAACTGCCCTTGAACCAGGTGGTTTATTAGATCATTACAGAGGGCAGTTACTGTGGAGGTAGAGTCACATGTAGACCAGATAGCAATGGCAGATCTCCTTCCCTAAATGACATTGAATCAAATGGATTTTGGGAGCTTTATCAACACCATTATTGAGAAGAGCTTTCAATTAAGGATTTCAAAGAATGAGTTGAATTTAAGTTTTATCAAGTCCAGCAGTGGAATTAGAAGCTGTGTGTAATATTATCCTGAGCTCTTTAATTAGGAGTCTAATCCATGGTACCAACTACACCACTGATGCAAGCGTGTCTCAGTAGGGTATTTTAGCTGGTACTGCAATGCTTATTTTATATCTCATAAGAAAGCGGAAATGGATATTGTGATAATGAAGAATCCAACATTTATTACAGTTAGCTATTATAGACAAAAATTGCATTCATAGGCATATAAGTATCTGGGCTAACATTAAATCAATTGGTCACACTTGTTTCTAGCAGTCATGCTTGAAGTGATCCCAGGGTAAGATGGAATATGAGACCTTTATATCCTTAGTGATGATATCAGGACCATGTTTCTTAAGGGCATACTGACTTATTGACCATGAGACGAGATTAGATGAGATACAGTATGGAAACAGGCCCTTCGGCCCAACAAGTCCACACCGACCCTCTGAAGAGTAACCCATCCAGACCCATTTCCCGACCCTACATTTATCCCTGACTATTACACCTAACACTATGGGCAATTTAGCATGGCCAATTCACCTGACCCATGCATCTTTGGACTGTGGGAGGAAACCAGAGCACCCGAAGGAAACCCACACAAACATGGGAAGAATGTGCAAACTCCACACAGACAGTCTCCCAAGGCAAGAATCGAACCTGGGTCCCTGGTGCTGTGAGTCAACAGTGCTAACCACTGAGCCACCACGCTGCATAACACAACATCTCACTTTTCATCAAATATAAAAACTTATCCGAAACAGATATGCATTGACATAAGTTGTTAATTTGATAATTCCAGAAACAGATTGAACGAAGTTTACAAGATTAACATTTCAAAGTTCAGTGCAATGCTTTGGAGATTTGACAATTGGTGCTGACCTGGTGATTGTATACGTGTTCTCTGTGACAACTTGGCTGGCTTGCTGGCCCCTCTTTCCAAACGGAGACACGAGTTTCAGAGCTCTTTTCTTAGTCTCACCTATCACTGTACAATAGAACTACACATGTTATTTGCACGGTTGAGATTCAGTAAAGGTATCACTGGAAGCTCAGTCCATAAGTAAATGGTTGCTTTCCATTTCTCTTTTTTTTATTTACGCAGTCTGGTCCACCAATAGCTTTTACGGAGCATGTTAAATGAGGAAAGAGAAGTGGGGAGGTTGAAGCAGGGAGTTGAGAGTGACTTAAATAGTTTTTAGATGAATCATACATTCACTTTTAAATGACACAAAATGTTGTGCTATTTGAGAATTCCTATGCTTTCAAAGTACAAATAATGAGCCAAATGCACAGCCAAGATAGATCTTTCAGCAAAATAAATACCTGAAACTCAAAGCAATGCAACTGTGCTATTTTGGGTAAACATAAATATCCATGAAATACCCAAGAGTCACTTTCACCTACTGGCATGTGTTTATCAACCCTTTTAGATTTCAAACTAAAATTAGGTTCCAAGAGTATCCTGTAACGTCTATTCTATATACATTTGTTTTTATAAAAGCTGAGATTTCAAAGGCTTTACAGCTCCAGAACTATGTAACTATTGAATGAAAATATAGTCAAAAGGATGAAATAGCACACCGTCAAGCTTAAAATAGATTGTATTTTTTTACTAAAATCATTAAAAGTGAACCAGCTCAATGAAAATTACAGGTTACAAGGAGCAGTTGAAAGAAAATGAATCTGGTAATGTCATGAATTTGTTCAACTTCCAACATAAATCCATAGCTGACTCTGTTCCCTTGCAACTCTGCAAACATGATGTTTCTTTTCAAACATGTCCCTATGAACCCAAATCAATTTGCTTGTTCTCTCCTATGAAAATAAATCCCTTCATTGGCCATTGGGTGTCACACTTTATAATAGAAAGAGTTACATTTGTATAGAGCCATTCAGAACCTTAGCACTTTGCAATCATTCTCAAAAGAAACATGAGAAGGGCAAATTTTGACAAACCTAAACTATCACACGTTAAGGTCTAATTTTGCAAGTTCAGAGAACAAATCAAGTGTGCCATCCAGTGCTCCCCAGAACATTTGCTGGAAAATTTTGAACATGCGAGGAGTTACATTGACAACCAGTTTAGGATTGTCAGTCAGGCTCACAGTGTGGTATACTTGTGTGTACTTGAAGCTACATACTGTATATTGATAGAGCTCTGTTCTCAGCAGATGGAAAGAACATGAGCAAGCACTATGCCCATTTCAACTCAACAATAGGCCATTCATGGTTCATTTTTCAGGGCAATCCCTGATCAATCAAAGTCAACTTTCCTAATTTAAAATGTAACAATGCCTGGCTGTTAGCTGTGACTCAGCATTAGTGGTTACATTCTCCAGGATAATGACTCCAGCAATCAGAGTACACTTGCCAACCAATCAGAACTCTCCTCTCAGTCAGTATAAATGTTGATTTCCCCCCTGAATTTGCATTCTTGCAAGGTATCCTGATGATCACGAGATAAAAAGCTTGACAAAAAAGTGCCTTTTTTCAATAATAGTAGGCATTCTTATAGCACAAAGTGTGAAAATATGCAGCTTTAAAAAGATGAAATCCATATCTGAGGCTGACTGCTTGTAATTTGCATGGTAAATCTCAGTGATAACTTTGGAAAAGGTTTCCATTCAAGCTAGCCTCTCATAAGGAGCATGTTCAGAATAAAATACAACTAAACCAGTCTATGGCATAAGTTTTCCATTATAAGATCAAATATTTAGATTAGATTAGATTACTTACAGTGTGGAAACAGGCCCTTCGGCCCAACAAGTCCACACCGCCCCGCCGAAGCGTAACCCACCCATACCCCTACATCTACCCCTTACCTAACACTACGGGCAATTTAGCATGGCCAATTCACCTGACCTGCACATCTTTGGAGTGTGGGAGGAAACCGGAGCACCCGGAGGAAACCCACGCAGACACGGGGAGAACGTGCAAACTCCACACAGTCAGTCGCCTGAGGCGGGAATTGAACCCGGGTCTCTGGCGCTGTGAGGCAGCAGTGCTAACCACTGTGCCACCGTGCCGCCCACAAAATTGGCAATTTATTCAATAAAATAAATAAAGCACATTGTCTGAAAATCAGGGCCAGACTATTCAGGAGAGATGTTAGGAAACACTTCTACACACAAAGGGTTGTAGAGGTTTCAAACTCTCTTCCATGAACAGCAGTGGATGCTAGATCAATTGTTAGTTTTAAATCTGAGGTAGCTACATTTTTTGTGAGGCAAATATATTAGGGGTTTTGAGCCAACGATGGAGGTAAGCCATAGATCAGCCACAATCCCATTGAATGGCAGAGCAGGCTTGAGGGACTGAATGGCCTACTCGTGTTCCTATGGATGGAACTATTACCTCCATTTGCTTGAATACATCAATGTGGGATATACTGGTTAATGAGATGAATTGGTGAATTGAATGTTGAAGAGTTATTGATGAATTTGAACTAGGCAGCAAACAGTCCTCTGAGGAGGAAAGAGCAGTTAAATTAAGCTGGGAGAGGATGAATTGCGTGCCTATTAGTGGGTGTAGGATGAACAAATTTAAAATGTATTACTGCATAAATAAATGGTATTCCAACCCAAGCTTTCTTTCCAAACACTCCTAGGCCCATGTTAAGTCTGTTCTTGAGCCAGTTGAATGGGATTGTTTCACAGTACTTTATCCAAACATCATCTCTGTTTGCCTTAGTGGGAGTCTAGGCTCCATCTTCAGTAACAGCCTTGATAGGTTGGCTGGTAACAGCTGACTGAACATTGACCTTTGTTTCTAAAAGAATTTAGATTCATAGTCTCACAAGTGTTTACTTAACAGAAGGAGGCTATTCATCCCATCATGCCCGTGCCAGCCACCAAAGATCTTACTCCATTAATTCAGTTTTCCAGCTCTTGGTCCATAGCCCTTGAGGCTACTGTAACACAAGTTAATATCTAAATACTGCTTAATTTTCACAAGAATTTCTGACTTAACCATCCTTTCAAGCATTGAGTTCCTCACTCCTAAAACATTCTCTTCAACTCTTCTATCTCTTACTTCAATGTCCTCTGGTTATTGACCTTTCTACCAATGAATAAAAGTACCTTCATTTCCACCCACTCTATGCCCCTTATAACCCAGTACACTTCAACCCTACCCCTCCCAATCTTCACTGCTCCAAGTATCCAATCCTATCTAAATAAAAGCAAATTACTGCGGATGCTGGAATCTGAAACCAAAAGAGAAAATGCTGGAAAATCTCAGCAGGTCTGGTAGCATCTGTAAGGAGAGAAAAGAGCTGATGTTTCGAGTCTAACTGACCCTTTGTCAAAACATCAAAACTTCAGCTATTTTCTCTCCTTACAGATGCTGCCAGACCTGCTGAGATTTTCCAGCATTTTCTCTTTTGGTATCCAATCCTATCCATTCTTTCATCGCAGCTCAGATCCTTCAGCTCAGGCAGAATCCTGGTGAATCTCCTCAACAGCCTCTGTAGTGCAGTCACATTCTTCCTGTAATGTGGTAACTGGACTCGACATAGTACTCCAACTGTGGCCCAACCAATGTTCCATACAGTCCAACCTCTTTATTCTTGTATTCGACACCTCAGCTAAGAAAGGCAAACATCCAATATGCCTTCTTAATCACGTTATCTACCTGCCCAGCTACCTTCAGGGATCTGTGGATATGCACACCAAGATCCCTCTGATCTTCAGGACCGTCCATGATCCTACCTTTCGTAGTACAATCCCTTGCCTGGTTAGCCCTCCACAACTGCATTACCTCAGACCTTACACGGTTGAATTCCATTTGCCACTGCTGTGCCCACCTGACCAGTCTGTTGATATCCTCCTGCAGTTTACAACTATCCCCCTCTCTGTTTATCATCCTATCAATTTTCATGTCATTTACAAACCTCTTGTTCATATCCCCTACATTTAATTTTAAATCATAAATATAGACCGAAATAACTTCGCAGAGGTCGGTATCCCTTCACCAAGTCACCCTTCTGGAGAGTCCTTGACACTGACCCAGTTTCCTCAGAGCCAGCTCTCAAAGTGAACAGAATCTCTGACACTCCTGTTTATATCTGTTAGCCTGGGCTCCTTGATTGGACTAGGTTAACAGCCCCAAGCAGGGAACTCATATTCAATTATGTCAACTTGGCTGACTTTGTTCCAATCACTACATACACCGTAAACTGTAACGGCCTCAGGACTAGGACCTGTGAAACCCCACTAGAAACAGACTTTCAGTCACAGAAACTTCCCTCCATCATCACCTTCTGTTTCCAGGCACTCAGCCACTTTTGGATCCAATGTATGACTTTGCTTTGGATCCCATGGGCGCTAATTGTCTTAACCAGTCTGCCATGAGGCAAGTTAACAAAAGCCTTGTTAAAGACTATGTGAACAACACCAAATGCACTACCCTCATCAATGCTTCTGGTTGCCTCCCCGAAGACTTTGATCAAATTTGTTAAATATGACATTTCCGTAACAAATCCATGCTGACTAGAGTCATAGAGTCATAGAGATGTACAGCATGGAAACAGACCCTGTCCATGCCAACCAGATATCCCAACCCAATCTAGTCCCACCTGCTAGCACCCGGCCCATATCCCTTCAAACCCTTCCTATTCATATACCCATCCAAATGCCTCTTAAATGTTGCAATTGTACCAGCCTCCACCACTTCCTCTGGCAGCTCATTCCATATACTTAGACTGTCAATAATCTGTGCATCTCCAATTGCAGATATATTCTGCTCTTCAGAATTCTCTGATTACTTCCCCACCACCAATGTTAGATTGACTATCTGTACCTTCCACCTCTTTGTCATAGTGCAACAACATTAGCAGTCTTGCAATCGTCTGGTATCTCATCTATAGCCACAGAGGATTTGAACATCACTCCTTGATATCTACTCCCTTACCTCCTTTAAAATAGTCGGATATATCTGATGTGCGCCTGCAGATTTATCTACATTTAAGGCTGCTAAACCTGTTCATACCTCCTCTCTCACTTTTTTTAAATTCTTTCTAATACAGTCAATTCTGCTATAATGCTTGATTCTTTTACGCGAATTGGCTTTAACCCAATTGAAGAATTTAGACCATTATTTGTAAAACATGAACTTTCCTAACCTGTATTCCAGCCCCATTAGTTGAAAAGGTGCCACAATTTTCTTGTAATGTGAGATCACGTGAGAACGGAACTACTATGTTTTATCAGAACCGATGATATTTCACATACTATTTCATATACCTACATTATCCTTTTCCATTGCGAAGATATTCATTGGGGTCTGTGCCACATTTTCTAGGATCACAGTCAGTTTAGCTCCATGTCCTTAATGGGCCCTATATTTGCCCTAGTTCTTCTCTTGCTCTATATTAAAAAAAGCATTTTGGGTTTTCCTGTATTTAATCCACCAATGCTTTTTCATGCACTCTCTTGGTTTTCATAAGTTCTTTTTAAACTCCTCATGGATACCTTATACTCCTCGAGGGAATCTGCCCTATTGAATCCTCGCAATCTGCCATTAGCTTCTTGTTTTTTCCCTAACCCTAACCTTTATTTCCTTTGACACCCAAGGTTCCCAAGTCATGGTCCCATCCTCTGCCTTATTAGGAACATTTTTTTTCTTGTACCCTTGCTGATTCCTGTTTGAATGACTCCTCCTGCTCTGACACAGTTTTACCTGCAAGCAACTGCTCCGAGTCCACTAGGACCAATATATACCTTATCTTGATAAAATAAGCTTTTTCATAGTTTACAAAGTTTATTTCCGGCTCAGCCTTATCCTTTTCTATAACTATTTTAAATCTTACTGAGTTATGGCTGCGCTGTCCAAAATGCTCCCCTGTCTGAGCACATTTCTGAATATTAAGTCCAAAACTGCCCTTCATTTGTTGAGCTTTCTGCATACTAAGTAAAACAGTTCTCTTGGGTACATATAAGAATTTTTATTCCTCCATATCTCGCACAGGAAAACTACCTCAGGTAACATTTGGACAGTTAACAGCCCAATATTACTACCTTGCTATTCTTATACAGCTCTGAGATTTGATCTGATCCTCTATGTCTCTCTGCCTGTTTGGAAGTCTATGGTGCACACCCAACAATGTACTTTTGTATTATTTTACTTCTTCAATATGGTTTTGCTTGAGGATCCTTCCAAGATATTATCCCTCCTCATTGATATAATTGATTCTTTGATTAGTACTGTGACCCAATCTTCCTCTTCTTTCCCTCCTCTCTCCCTCATCTGAGTACCCCATGACCAGGAATGCCAGCCAATTCTTAATCATAGAGATTATATCATACTCCCATCCTGCCTGCCTGTGCCCTCAGCTCATCTGTCTTATTCTTTGGGTTCCTTGCATTACAATTTTCCACTTATCCCTGGTAAACTCACATCTATATTACCTAGCCTATGTTTCCTTTGCCTTCCAGACCTACTTATTTGAGTTTTAATTTTTAATTCCACATCGATCTCCCCCTGCTCAGAGGATTCCACCCTGCTGCCAATCTGCCTTAAATCCACCTCAAGAGCATTAACAAACTTCCCCTCCAGAATGTTGATCCTGTTCTTGTTGAGATGTAGCCTGTCCAATTTGTACAGGTGCCACCTCCATCAAAAACTGTCCCAATGCCTCAGGAATCTAAATTCCCCCCTCCTGCATCATCTCTTCAGCCACTCATTCATCTGCTCTATCCTTCTATTCCTGTACCCTACTATCTGTGGCTCTGTGAGTAGATTAATCCAAAGATTGCTCCCTTTGAAGTCCTGCTTTTTTTAGACTCTTAACTAACACCTTAAAGTCTGCTCATAGGATCTCAATTTCACTTTCTTCCTATGTCACCAGTCTCAACACAGACCATGACCTCTGGCTGTTCACCCTCCCCCTTCAGAGTTCGCAGTAGCCGTACATAGCACCCAGGAGGCACCATGCTCATATAAATTGTTCTATTTTTGCAATGACCAAGAAATAGTTTAATTAATGTCCAGTGTAAGGAAATGAGGAAGGAAGAGATTTGAACAAAAGGTATATCACATGCGATGTTGGCCCAGTTTGTGAAAACAGCAGAACAAAAACCAACACACTTGTTGACCTGAGGCAGTTCACATGCTTTCTACATACATAAGAGCAAGAGAAATCTGAGTATGAATAGGCCCAAAGGCTCCTGCACTACTATTCAATAAAATCATGGCTGACTTCCTACCTCCACATCACCTTCCCACAGTGTCTCCATAATCACCTGTTTTACTAAAATGTACTAATGCCCTTGGGAGTTAGTGCTGTTGTATGACTATTGCTGCTACTTCTGTGATGGAGACTGAACTTCTAAGTCTAGAAACTTATATCTAAACTAATTTTCATGTGCAATTCTAAAACCTGTTGAATGTTATAGATCATATGTATAACATATACAGGTTTGATATCCAGATGTTTCATTACCTGGCTAGGTAACATCATCAGTGGCGACCTCCAAGTGAAGCCACGCCCATAGGTTTTTGCAAGGTTTGTGAAGGTTTATAGCTCAGGTTGAGGTTTAGGGTGTAGGTTTGCTCGCTGAGCTGTAGGTTTGATATCCAGACGTTTCATTACCTGGCTAGGTAACACCATCAGTGAGGCTTCACTTGGAGGTCGCCACTGATGATGTTACCTAGCCAGGTAATGAAATGTCTGGATATCAAACCTACAGCTCAGCAAGCAAACCTACACCCTAAACCTCAACCTGAGCTACAAACCTTCACAAGCCTTGCATAACATATACAATCAGCTTGTGGTTGATGTACTTGGTATTTATTCATGGGATGCTGGCTGAGCCAGCCATTATTGCCCATCCCTAATTGCCCTTTGTGAAGGTAGTGATTGACTGGCTTCTGGAACCACAGCAGTCCACCTTGTGTAGGTGCATCCAGTTAGAAATGGACTACCAGGATTTTGACCCAGTGACAATGAAGGAATGACAGTATAGATCCAAGTCATGATGGTGTATGGGTCTGGAGGAGAAATTGCAAATGGTGTTCCAATGGTAAAGATTGTGGGTTTAGATAGTGTAATTGAAGAAGGCTTGGTGAATTGCTGCAATGCTTCTTGTGATACAACTGTCGCTTTGGTGTATTGGTAGTGGAGGGAGTGAATATTGAAGGTGTTGGGAGGTGTCAACCAAGTGCACTACCTATCCTGGATGGTGTTGAGCTTCTTTCATAATTAATTAATTAATGGGGTGTGGGTGCCTCAGGCTGGGCCAGCATTTAGTGCCTATCCTTAATTACCCTGGGGAAGATAGAGGTGAACTGCCTATTTGAAACACTCCTTGATGTGGTAGATCCATAATGCTGCTAGAGAGGGAGTTCCAGGATTTTTAAAGAATTGTGACATATTTCCAAATCACAATGTTGTATGGATTGAAGTAGATCTTGCAGGGAATGGTGGTTCTCATATAGCTGCTGCCTTGATTGCAGTGGCTGTGGATTTGGAAGGTGCTGCCTAAGGATCTTTGCTGAATTTCTACAGTGCAACCTGTAGATGGTACACACTGCTGTTGCTGTGTGTTGGGGTCTGGAGGGAATGAATGTTTGTGATGTGTTACTAATCAAGTGGACTGCTTTGTCCTGGATGGTGTCAATCTTCTTGAGTGTTGTTGGATCTGCACACATCCGACAAGTGGAGAGGATTCCATCACACTCCTGACTTTTGCCATGTAGATAAAGGAGAGGTTTTGGGGAGACAGTATTCTTAGCTCATAGTCTCATTTATGCAGCTAGACCAGTTCAGTGCTTGGTCAATAGCAATCCCTGGATGTTGATAATGGGGCATTCAGGAATGGTGATACCATTGAACATCAATTCAAGATGGCTAATTTCATAATGGGCAGAAGGTAATTAATAAAGTAGCTGCAGATGTTTGGGCCTAGGAATGTGGAGATGTCCTGAAACCGATAGATGGCTACCAAAAACCACAGCCATCTTACTTTCTGTTAAGTAAGACTCCAACCAGTGAATGTTTTCCCCTTCATTCATAATGATTCCAGTTTTGCTCACTCTGCTTGATGCCATGTTCAGTCATATGCCATCTTGATGTCAAGGCCAGTCATTCTCCCTCATCTCTGGAGTTCAGTTCTTTTGCCCATTTTTGAATCCATGCTGTGATGAGCTCGGGGGATGAGCGGCCTGGCAGAACTCATAATGAGCCTTCATGAGCAGGTTATTGCCAAGAAAGTGCTGCTCAGTAGCACTATTGACAACCATTCCATCAATTTACTAATGATCAAGAGTTGACTGATGGAGTGGTATTTGGTATGTCCTGATTTTTATGGATGAGATATATCTGGGCAATTTTCCATATTGATGGGGAGATGCTAGTGTTGTAGCTGTACTTGGCTATGGGCGCAGTTATTTTTGCAACATTACTTTTTAGCATTATTGACAAAATGTTGTAAGGGCCAATCTGAACAGCAGATGGCCCTATTGTTGTATTATTGCATAGATTCCTGAGCGGGCAGGCACTGTACTTTAAGACAGTCACATGACATCAACATATGATAAACATAAAGATCCTTGCTTTTAGTAACCTCTGGCTCCATGCAATGGAGTCAGTACAATATGGTCAATGATATATAGGTGGAACAGAAATAGTCAGTAAACACAGAAATCAGACAATTTGTCAGTCTGTGATATTATAACAGTGCAAATTCCTGGTGTAGTTAATAAACTTCAGGATATCCGACTCAACATGAACCCAGTCTTCATATACAAACATAGAAGATAGGACCAGAGTACGCCATTCAACCCCTCATGTCTGCTCAACCATTCATTATATTCGGGGCTGATCATCAAACTCAATGCCCTAATGTCACTATCCCTCCATATCCCTTGTTCCCGTTACCTACAAGATTTATGTCTATCTCCTTTGTAAAAATGCATAATATTTTGTCCTCAACTACTTTTTTGTGACAGTGAGTTTCACGTGCTCTGGCTGAAGAAATGCCTCCTCTTGTGGGTTCTAAAAGGATTACCCTTTATCCTTCACTATGACCCTCGGTCCTGGACTCCCCCAACATTGGGAATATCCTTCCTGCATCTACCCTGTCTAGTCCTTTTAGAATTTTATAGGTTTCTATGAGAACGCCCTCTAACCCATTCTTCTGATCTCCAGTAAAGAACTCCTAACTGACTCAACCTCTCCTCATACATCAGTCCTGTCATCCCAAGAATCAGCCTGGTAAACCTTCACTCCACTCCCTCTAGAGCAAGAACATCTTTCCTCAGATAAGGGGACAAAAACTGCACACAATAATCCAGGTGTGGCTTCACCATTGCCATGTATAATTGCAGCAAGACATCCTTGATCCTGTACTCGAATCCTCTTGCCATGAACACCAACATACAATTTGCTTTCTTTACTGTCTGCTGCACCTGCCAATTTACAGCCATTCAAATAATAATCTGCTTCCCATTTTAGTTACCACAGTGGATGACCGTGCATTTACCACATTGTACTGTGTCTGAGATGCATTTGCTCAATCACCCTGCTGAGCCAAATCACACTGCAATATCTCTGCAACCTCCTCAAAGCTCACCCTTCCACCCAGCTTTGTGTCATCTGCTAATTTGGAGATATTGCATTTACTTTCCTCATCTAAATCATTAATAAATGTTGTGAATAGCTGGGATCCTAGTGCTGATCCTTATGGTACTTCACTTGTCAATGCCTGTCATTCAGAAAGAGACTCATTTATTCCTGCACTTTGTTTCTATCCATCTCAATACACTACCCCCAATCCCATGAACTTTAATTTTACGCAGTAATCTCTTATGCATGACTTTGTCAAAAGCCTTCTGAAAGTCTGATTAAACCACATCCCCCAATCAACTCTACTAGTTACATTCTCAAAGAACTTGTGATATACATTACGTAAACTAACATTTAGTGAAGCACTCAGACCATTGTATACAGCAGTGATATTTGACCCAAGAAACTATTGCCACCTATGATGGGAACAAGCTCACTGGGGCAATTAGACAGCTCTTGTAATACTTTAGTCATACTTTGGCAGTATTTATTTAGAAAGATCTTGGAAAAGAAAACTGTATTACCACAGCGACAGAGTGGTTATTTGGATGTATGAATGGCAATGAGGATAAAGGATTGTGCGTTTAATAAAATAATCAATATTGGAAACCTTTTCTGAAATCAGTTTCTCACTAACTCTTAAAAATCATATAGCCATTAGCTGGAAAGAGACAGTCATCCAGCTGGACTGAGTAAACGCAACATTTTTATCACGAGGCTGAAAAGTTTGTAATAGCTGCTATAAAGAGTGCTGTTTTGTTTGCTGATTGATTAAGAACCGATTGCTCCTGCTCAGACTAAAGGCCAAATGGATGTTGGAGATGGCCAAATTGGTCAAGGAACACCAGAATGCGAAACCACTCGGCATGGTGGCACAGTGGTTAGCACTGCTGCCTCACAGCGCCAGAGACCCGGGTTCAATTCCCACCTCAGGCGACTGACTGTGTGGAGTTTGCATGTTCTCTGTGTGGGTTGCCTCTGGGTGCTCCGGTTTCCTCCCACAATCCAAAGATGTGCAGGTCAGGTGAATTAGCCATGCTAACTTGCCCGTAGTGTTAGGTAAGGGGTAAATGTAGGGGTATGGGTGGGTTGTGCTTTGGCGGGTCGGTGTGGACTTGTTGGGCTGAAGGGCCTGTTTCCACACTGTAATCTAATCTATTGCTGGCTTGTTCCCGTTTACCCTTGAACTGGTCCACTGCGTTTTCAGCTGCCTGGGGCCCCAAGCTCTGGAATTCATTCCCTCGCCCTCCCTCCTACTTCTTTTCCCAAACATCTCCCTTTGTGTCAAACGTGGTTTGATGACTCCTTTGTGAAGCACTTTGGGATGGTTTACTACATTAAATACAGTAATTAATTGCAAACTTTAGTTGCAAATCAAAAAGAGCAAAGGGATGCTGAAAGTCTTTCTCAGGTTGTAGCAGAGCTGAGGAAACTATCCAAACAATGTGACATTGCTGTATTTCATCAACAATAGCAGTGTAAAGCCTTCCTTCACACTTGACGAGAAAAAAACAAGTCAACTCAAGTATTTCCACAGGATAAAATGGTAAAATTGAATTCTTTAAATGTTAGTTTAAATATTCCAAAGGTTAAAATAAATTATTATGATTGGATTAAGATAGAAGCCAAGGAATCTTTCAGATATCGAAAATAATTATTCGAATTATTTGTATTATAATGGCTAAATTGGATATTCCTCAAATATAAAATTAGTTTGTGGAAATAGTGGAGGTGTTCAGGAATAATTATGTTGTTTGTGCACACCATTAAAACTCAGTTATGCCTCATTCAATAAAATACAACTTTTCAAGGATTTCTAATGCAAGACCAAGGGCCTAGAATAGAATTATTCAGTAATTCCCAAATGACTGCAGATGATGGTAGTGGGCTGGGAGTTGGGCTCTTGGAAGGATGTGGAGAAGTTCAACAGTGAATTCCCTGGTAGTGGGCATACTTAATAATAACAATACCTGGATCTCCATGTTATTTTTCACATATGCCGTCTCACAAAATTACTTCAGTTCCCGTGGAATGATGATGACAAATTCTGACAGTTTTATCATCATTGCCATGTTATCCTCGGTGTCTGTTCCAACAAATGTGAACGATTTGCAGGAACTCCTGGGTCCAGCCAATTCTCCCTGTAACTTTGTTGCTGAGGTGTCACATACTATATTGAGAAGATTCCTTCACAAGAACATAAGGTTGGAGTGGGTGAAAATTCAGGTGTTTAAGAAGCTGACTATAAGCATATGCACAAGACTGGGATAGGAGGAACTTAATCTGTAGGTGTGTTGTGGTGCAATGGTAGTGTACCTATCGCTGGGTTAAGTTTGACCTTGAGGTTAATAAATATGGAGGAGTGCAGTTGATTAAAACATTTAGGGGAATGTTATGGAGCAGTGGGAGTGTCCTTACCTATAAGATTGAAATCCCATCTGCCACAGAAGTTTGTCTGGACAGGTTAATTCAATATATATTTTAAATGATCTTAATTATTTGCTGATTTTATCAGTTAATGCATCTCAAGTGGGTTTAGGACTGGCAATCGCTTGATGTTTCTGAATGACCGTTGGTGTTTGCTTAATATATTTTATTTCAATTTATACATAGGATCACTCACTAGGTCAATGTCTATTGCCTATTCCCTAATTACAGAGGGCAGTTCAGAGTTAACCACATTGCTGCGGATCTGGAATCGCACATAAGGACATTAATGAACCAGATGGGTTTCTACTACAGTCAACACTAGTTACACGGTCACCATTAGGCCAGCACATTATTTCAGATTTGATCAAATTCAAATTTTTCCATCTGCTATTTTGGCATTTGAAATCGTGTCTTCAGAATATGAACCTGGGGTTCTGGATTAACCACAACATCATTGTCTTCCTATATGTTAAATTCCTCTGTGATTAGTCAGTCACAGACTTAATAGAAAGTACCTGCAATTACATTAAAGAAATTTCACAAATACCTAATAGAAATTGTGTTCTGTATGTTGATTGTTATAGTATTTTAAATTGTTCACTGGGGCTGTCAGCTTTGACATTCTCAGAGAGCTCAGGAATGAGTATCTGCAGACACCAACCATCCAATGATGAATTCTGACTGCACTCACTGATTTTTTTTATCAAAATGAGCATATATAAAGTTTAAATTTTTAAAAATCAACTTTATTTAAGTTGTTTTCTCTTCAACTATTTTTTCTTCATTTTTCAGAGTTTGTTAGTTTTATACCACTCTTTATTTCAATTTATTTCAGAGCTTCCACTGCAATTTCACTTGCTCCTCTTGTCAGCAAATGCAGACCCAAGAAATACCTGTTTTAACTTTAAATAAGGTTTGGAAAGTAAGCAACTTAATTATTAGTTTAACAGGCTGACAGTAACTTTAAACTACTACAATTGAATGCCAAGGTAAATTTTTGTTCTAAAGTTCTTTAACATCATGCTCATACAACATTGAAGACTGAATAGCAAGAAATTGTTTACTTTCCATTATGGTCAGTGACACAGTGTAATGCTGCAACACACAATCTGATATCAGCCCATGTTATTTAAAGTATTTCTGGCCTGGTAATGGGAACTTCCCCTACAGAATCAGCCTTACACTGTAGACATTGGGATGACTTGTTGTCTGTGATTGCTATTCCACCTAAATTCTGCAACTGCCTGATCCAGGAACAACATGTCAATCATTCCCATATTGCAGGATTATCTACAATGGACATGAATATCTCTTATAAATTTTTCTTTAATGTCAAAGCTGTCAAATCTGGTTTTCAGTAAATCTGGCCCAAGATCTCTGGGTTCAGGAGCCACAGATTCTCATCCTATTATGGCTGACTGTCCTTTCCTAGAAAGATGTGTAAGGATAGTGTCTTTCTGTCAAGTGAAACATGACTAATGCAGCCACAGAGTCATAAAATCATAGGGTCCTCCAGCATAGAAACAGAACTTTCTATCCAAATTGTCCATGCCAAAAAGGTTTCCTAAACTAAACTAGTGCCATTTGCCTGCATTTGGCCAATATCTTGCTAGGCGAAAGTGAGGACTGCAGATGCTAGAGATCAGAGTCAAGATTAGAGTGGTGCTGGAAAAACACAGCAGGTCAGGCAACATCCAAGGAGCAGGAAAATCTATGTTTCAGGCAGGAGCCCTTATCTCTCTAGACCTTTCTATTCAGATACCTGTCCAAATGTCTTTCAAATGTTGTATCTGAATCTGCATCAACCACTTCTTCAGGCAGTTAATTCCACAAACAAATCACTGTCTCTCTGAAAAAGTTGCCCCTCAGGTTCCTTTTAAATATTTCTCCTCTCACCTTAAAAATATGTCTCTTAGTTTTGAACTTCCCCAACCCGTGGAAAAGACCTTTACTGTTCACTTTATCAATGCCCTTCCTGACTTCATAAACCTCTATAAAGTCAACCCTCAACCTCCTATGCTCCAGTGAAAAAAGTCCCAGCCAACCCACCCTATCCTTATAACTCAAACCCTCCATTCCCGGTAACATCCTGGTAAATCTTTTCTGGACCCTCTCCAAATTGATTTTATCCATCTTATAGCAGGACAACCAGAACTGTACACAGTACACTAAAAGTGACCTCACCAATGCACTATACACCCTCAACAAGATGTGTCAACTCCTATACTCAATGGGCTGAGCAATGAAGGTAAGCATGCTAAATGCTTTCTTAACTATACTGGTTATCTGTGATGCAACTTTCAAAGAACTACATACCTGAACCCCTAGGTCTCTCTGCTCGACAAGACTGCCCAGAGCCCTACCATTAACTGTGTATGGGAGAAAGTGAGGACTGCAGATGCTGGAGATCAGAGCTGAAAATGTGTTGCTGGAAAAGCGCAGCAGGTCAGGCAGCATCCAAGGAGCAGGAGAATCGACGTTTCGGGCATAAGCCCTTCTTCAGGAAAGGCTGAAGAAGGGCTCATGCCCGAAACGTCGATTCTCCTGCTCCTTGGATGCTGCCTGACCTGCTGCGCTTTTCCAGCAACACATTTTCAGCTCATTAACTGTGTATGTCCTGCCCTTGTTCATCTTACCAAAATGCAATGTTTCACATTTATTCAGATTAAACTCCAACTGCCACTCCTCAGCCCTTTGGCCTAATTGATCAAGATCCCTTTGTAATCTGAAATAACCTTCCTCACTGTCAGCTCACTGACTATAGAACTACGAAGAGGAAAGATACACGTTTGACCACTTTGTTACTAGTAACTGTAAAAAGCAAGCCTTTCTAGTGCTTATTTAGCCACTTACAATAGGGCTGTTGAGTGCTATAAATATTTTCTATTGGGGCTTATTGTAATCAAATTACTTCACAACACATTTACACTAATAAAATAGTATGTAGATACACTCAATATCTATGAAATTGAATACAGTGAAATACTGTTCAGAGATTTTCAATGGAATTGTCTTGCTGTCATGTATTATCCATAGTGCAAAGGAATAGGCAGCATCCAATTAATTAACAAAGGGAGTGCTTTCTTCACAGTGTTGCATATTAAAGGCTTGAAGTTATGTACAGGAGGTAATGATCATCCAAGAGCTTGTTTGTGCATTAGACCAAGAATAACAAATTGTAATGACAAATATGATTTTCCAGTACACAATTGTAGAAAGCTTACAGCAGTCCATTCTTTTATCAGTGTTTATAACTGATGTTTTTTTTAAATACACAGTTAGCAAAGGCTTTGTCAACCCTAAAAAGCCCTTTGATTTCTCTTTTCACTTCA
This sequence comes from Chiloscyllium punctatum, assembly GCF_047496795.1. NCBI lineage: Eukaryota > Metazoa > Chordata > Chondrichthyes > Orectolobiformes > Hemiscylliidae > Chiloscyllium > Chiloscyllium punctatum. The sequence continues at coordinate 12,001,740 of NC_092787.1, read as the reverse complement.
CAACTCCACATTGTAAACTTTTTTTTTAAAGAAGTGCTCTAGCAATGCTGTGCTGGAGTCACTCATTCTAATCTGACACAGATTGTCGGGGAATGCAAACATCAGCTGAACTATCCTTTTGGTACATGTATCTCACGATGTGATTCCGTGCAGAGTTCACTGTCTGAAAGGATCACATACTGTAATGTCTGAGGGAAAACAGGGTGGGATTAAATGGAAATATGAACCATGTGCTGTCTTGCAAGAAACAGGCCCAATATCTTCCTCCACACTGTTTAGTTAGCCTGTGTCCAGCAAGGACTGCAAGGTAAACACATGCACAAATAAGCAAAAGGTCGAAAATATTAATACCTTCCAGATTGTTTTTAAAACTCTCCATTCTCTTATGAAAAACTGTCAACTTTGAAGAAGTTTAGTCATTTAAAGTTAAGACGTAACCCACCAGACCTTCCAATACATTCAGGAAATTTAATGGCGAGCAATTTCAAACTGGCTTAATAAGATGCAGCAACAGATGTGTTTCACAGATAGGGGCTTGGCTCATGTTTAACGACACTGTCACATGGTTGGGTTAAAAACATTGATTTACACATATCAATGTAGCATTTCCACACTACGTGGTGACTCAATTGTGAAACATTAAATGGAAATTTTGCACAATTGTTCAGCAACAGCGCTTGACAACAGAGATTCAGATAGTTTGCTGATTCAAAAACTGAATACAGTGTATTAATTAAAGATTTTGGAGGAACAGTATGTTTTAAAAAGTAGAGTAGAGTAACTTTTTATTTGTAGTTTCTACCATATATAACTGATACAGTAAAAACGTTCTGCCAGTAACAAGGGGGTGCTACATGGACAGCACAAACTACACACTTGTACACAGCATAAAGTGCACAAGAAGTGCAAAACCCGCAAGTTACGGTGTAATAGAAGAATGATAAATTATAGACATTGCTCTAGCAGCAATTTGAAGTCGTGCAAAGAATTTCAGATGGGAAAGAGTCCGATCATGCTGTGTTAGGGAGCCTGATGTTGGGGGGGGGGGGAGACACTGTTGCAGTCTGATCGTGAAAGACCATATACTCCGGTATCTTCTGCCCAATGTCAGGAGGGAGAAGAGTTTGAGTGAGGGGTGTTTGGGTCTTCCACAATGCTGTTATCCTTTCGGGTGCAGCGTGTGATGTAAATGCCTGAAATGGAGGAAGGAGAGACCCCAATGATCTCCTCAGCTGTCAAAATTATATCAATGAACTTATGTATTGGTCTTGTTTAAAAAAAAACAGTAACCTTTTCTGTCCCAGGGGAGGAATTACAAAGCTATGGTTTATTGAGATTAATGCAAGAATGGATAAACCAATAACCATATGGATTTCTATAATTATTCAAAGCTCAAATGCTTTCTATGTGCATTTGAATGTACAGCACACTTATCTGAATAAAAATACTTTGTTTACAATTTGGAGGGAAGGGTGACTCAGTGGTTAGCACTGCTGCTGCACAGGGACTTGGGTTCAATTCCAGCCTACAGCAACTGTCTGCATGGAGTTTAAATGTGATCCCTGTGTCTGTGTGGGTTTCCATCAGATGCTCCGGTTTTCTCCCACAGTCCAAAGATGTGCAGGTTAGGGTGAATTGGCCATGTTAAAGTATCCAGGGATGTATAGCCTAGAGAGATTAGCCATGGGAAATGCATGGTTACAGGGATGGGATGGCTCTGGGTGGGATGATCTTTGGAGGGTTGGTGCAGACTTGACGGGCTGAATGGCCTGCTTCCACACTGTAGGGATTCTAGTACTGTGCCCAGAATCTTCATAGGTATGTCTTTCCTAAAATGTAATTTCACTCTGTCATCAAGCAAAATAAGTGAGACAATATTGCCATCCTCTTTACTTCTCCCAAAGGCCACTTCACTTTGATCATATAACAATAAGGCGCTGGAACAGAAGTAGGCCCTGGATGTAGGTTTGCTCGCTGAGCTGGGAGATTCATTTCCAGACGTTTTGTCACCATACTAGGTAACATCTTCAGTGGGCCTCAGGTGAAGTAGTGTACATGATTCCTGCTTTCTATTTATATATTTGGGTTTCTTTGAGTTGGTGATGTCATTACCTGTGGTGATATCATTCCTGTTCTTTTTCTCAGGGGGTGGTAGATGGGGGTCTATCTCGATGTGTTTGTTGATAGAGTCTATCAACAAACACATCGAGTTAGATCCCATCTACCAGCCCCTGAGAAAAAGAACAGGAAATGACATTGCCACAGGAAATGACATCACCAACCCTAAGAAAACCAAATATATAAATAGAAAGCAGGAATCATGTACACTACTTCACTTGAGGCCCACTGAAGGTGTTACCTAGTAGGGTGACAAAACGTCTAGAAATGAACCTCCCAGCTCAGCGAGCAAACCTACATCCAGAACCTCAACCTGAGCTACAAATCTTTTCAAAACTCACTAGGAGTAGGCCGTTTGGCCCATGGGCCTGTTGCATCTTTCAGTAAGATCATGGATGATACGACATTTCTCACATCCACTTTCCTGCCCTGTCCCCATTACCCTTGATTCCCTATTGATCAAGAATCTATCTGTCTCAACTTTAAATATACACAGGGACTCTGCCCCTGCAGTTGTCAATGGCAAGGAGTTCCAAAGACTCATAACTCGGTGAGGAAAAAAATCTTCCTCCTTTTCTCAGTCGTACATTAGTGCTACTTTATTCTGAGACTATGCTTTCCGGTCCTTGACTCTCCCACAAGGGGAAACATCCTCTCAGCATTTACCCTGTCAAGCCTAAAAAGCATCTTATATGTTTCAATGAGATATAATTCTTCTAAATCCCAATGAGTCAAGTCCCAACCTGTTGAGCTTTTGCTCATAAGATAAACCAACCGGGGATCAATCTAGTGAACCTTCTTTGAACTGCCTGCAATGGAATGATATATTTTCTTAAATAGGGAGACCAAACTCACTGACAGTACTCCAGATGTGGTCTCATCAGCACCTTGTACAGTTATCGACTTTCCTTCTCTTACACTCCAACCCCTTTCAAATACAGGCCCACATTCTATTAGCCTTCCTGATTATCTGCTCCACCTGGGTGCTAGCTTTCTATGTTTCATACACAAGAACCTCCAAGTGTCTTTGTGTTCCAGCTTTCTGCAGTTTTTCTCCATTTAAATAACACTTTGTTCTATTGTTCTTCCTTCCTTGCTGACATTATACTGTATTTGCCACCTTTTTCCAGTTTGTAAATACAGGAAAGATTCACACATCAGATATTTAAAATTACACCACTATGTGGGATTGCATTCATAAGTACGTCAGACGTATGTAAATTGGAGACTCCCTGATGTCATTGGACTCCAATGAGGACATTAGACTCCAATCTCCATCTTTAAAGAAGGACATGACTGGTTTCAGACTGGTTTCCTGGTTATCAGTTTAAAAGAGAAAGTAATAGAATGTCCGAGGTTAGTTTACTGGGCAGTTTTGTTTCTGAGGAGGTGGAATATGTGAGTATTTTAGTTTAAAGACCTGAGCCGAAAGTTGTTCTTACCTTGCTATGCAGGGTGCAATTTCAACATTTGTGGATGATATGAAACTTGGACGTATAATGAACTGTGTGGAGAATAGGACTTTAAATGGAGACAGCCAAGTTGGTTGAATGGATGGACAAATTGCTAATGAAAGTCATTGCAGATAAGTTGAAATGATTCATTTTGGTAGGAGGTGCAGGAAGGACAAAATAAAGGGTACACCTCTAAAGGGGGTGCAGAAGCAGGAAGACCTGAGTAAATATGTGCATAAGTCATTGAAGGAAGGAGGACATGTTATCAATTAATAAAGCATGCAGTATTCTAGGCTTTATTAATAAGGGCATAGAGTACCAGAGCAAGGAATGTAACAACTAGTTTGGCCTCAGCTAGGGTATTGTACTTGGTTCTGAGCACTACCCTCATAATGTGGGATGTGATGGCACTTATGAGGTTGCAGAAAAGTTTCACAAAAATGGTCCCAGAGATACGAAACCTCCAGAATGATGAAGTTAGGACTAATTTCTTTGTAGAAGAGGAGATTTGATCAAGATGCTTGAAATCATGAGGTGTTTGAACAGAGAACATAGGGAAATGTTAAGACCATAAGACCATAAGACATAGGAATGGAAGTAAGGCCATTTGGCCCATCGAGTCCACTCCGCCATTCAATCATGGCTGATGGGCATTTCAACTCCACTTACCCACATTCTCCCCATAGCCCTTAATTCCTTGTGACATCAAGAATTTATCAATCTCTGCCTTGAAGACCTTTAGCATTCCAGCCTCCACTGCACTCTGCGGCAATGAATTCCACAGGCCCACCACTCTCTGGCTAAAGAAATGTCTCAGCATTTCTGTTCTGAAATGACCCCCTCTAATTCTAAGGCTGTGTCCACGGGTCCTAGTCTCCTCGCCTAACAGAAACAATTTTCTAGCATCCACCTTTTCAAAGCCATGTATTACCTTGTTTCTATTTGTGGAATGATTGAAAATGAGAGGTCACAGATTTAGAGTAATTGGTAAAAGAAAAATTGTTATGAGAAAATAACTTTTTCTTACAGTGAGTGCCTTAGGATTTTGGAATGCACAGCCCGGAAGCACAGTGGAAACAGGCTAAATTGAAAAATTCAAAACGGAGTTATACTGCTATTCGAAGCTGGCTAACAGGGAAAAGTCAGGAGAATGGAACAAAGTGAGTTGATTATTCAGGCAGCAGGTGTAGACGTGATGGGCTGAATAGCCTATTTCTATACATTAACAGTCATGTGACTCTCTGATCCTGCACACCACCCATTGCCCTGCATACCCCACCCCATACCTGATCATTAATTCCTCAGTTTTGATGAATTGTACCAGAGAGAAAATGGTCAGAGTTTGGGATAAAACAGCTTTCAAGAATCTATTCCAGTGAAAAACACAACAGAATTGTACCATTTCGATAATAGTGCACCAGAGTACAATAGGTTGAATCAATGCAAAACAGTTATCCACTTACAGCTACAATTCTGTAATTCAGGAGAATGATCAAAGGTGATGATTTACAGAACCACAACAGTCTACTGTGCTAACCATTGATCAACCCTTTAAATTATTTACTACCTTTTCCAATGGTGTGCTGACTCGTTGACCTGGTCAACAACGTGGGTCAGTATGAGATGCAGGTCATCTATTACCCTCAGGAGCCCTACAGAAGAATACTAGTTCACCGCCACCAAGTGAAGGGAAAGATAGAATGCATCCAGTTAAATAAAACGAAATTAGTCATTAGAAAAATACTTTGTGTGCTCTTTGTGTTTGTTTATCCCCTTCCTCCCTCCTCCCCCCAACCATAATAGTATAGAGTTAGGCTCAGTAACCTGACCACATAAGCCAAAAGCAAGCCTCACGAAAGAACTTGCCACAATTAACAGATTCTGAGTAAAATAGTACATTTTACATACAGAGGGCCATAAATATTGACTCCAGTTCTGCTGGACTGGCATAATTCTCCCTCTACAAAAAAACAGGCTGACAAACTGCTTGGTATCTAAAGGATTTCTTATTTTAAAATTCTCCTGGGCAATCGCAGATATTTTTCAATTCGAGGCCTGACTATTTAATGTTACTTAAACTGAAGGGCTGAGCATAATACCCCACAGCATTGGATTTCTCTTCTGCTGTGTTGGAATTCTTAAAACTGATGCTTAAAGGCTACGCAATGACAGGTCATCCTGAAACACAATTTCTGATAAGTTCGGAATTTTCATCCCATGCCAGTGAGTTGAGGTTTGTATTTCTTTATCCTGGAGAACAGACAGGGAAGTGAGATGACTTAACAACTGTTTCAAAGGGTTAGAACCAGCATGACGGACCATGTGGCCGCCTTTTGTGCTGACTCATTCTATGATGTTGGCGATGAATTCCAGATGCTTCCTCCCCACAACCTCTCAGGACGCAGAAAGACCTTCAGCTAATTGGGGTGGAGAATCATAGAATCCCTACAGCATTGAGGTAGCCATTTGACCTATAAAGCCTACATTGCCCCTCTGAAGAGCATCCCACCCAGATCCACTCCGCTACCCTATCCTTGTAACCCGACATTTCCTATGGCTACTCTACCTAGCCTGCATATCCCTGGATACTATGGGCAATTTAACACAGCCAATTCACCTAACCTATACATCTTTGGACAATGGGAGGAAACCGGAGAACCCAAAGGAAACCCACACAGACAGAGGGAGAATGTGCAAACTCCACACAGACAGTCACCTGAGGCTGGAATCGAACTCGGTCCCCAGGGTTATGAGCCACAGGGCCACTCCTGCCCGATGGGACAGTGAGCCTCAGCATTCTCGCAGCTGAAGCAAGGGGCAAATAAAAAGTTTGCACACACTTTTCATCCCTTTAGTGTTCAGAATTAATAAAGTTAGGGTGCTACACGATTAACAACTTCCTTTTTACCAGGGTATTGCACCCCAGAGTATAGCACAGAATGCCTCCAATTAAACAGGCTCTGTTGGCATAATTATTATGTGCACATTCCCTTCACTTTCTCAATTACTTTGAACATCTTAGACTTATTACCTGCAAATGAATCACTGGAGGACACACAGGATGCCTGTGCTGTCTCCTCTAATAGGCGGGAAACAGAATGTTGTAAGACTAAACTATCCTGTCAGTTTTGCTCTAGAATTCTCATAAGGCAATGCAATCAATTGTCAATAATCAAAAACAGAGTAAGTTGGGACAATGTTATTGAACCTGACTGAAGAATAAATTACATAACATATATATAAGTTATTATGATTTTCTTACTAAAGGGGATCAAATGGCACAATTACATTTATACTTGAAACAACCCCACACTGTAATATTCAGTTAATTGAATCTGGCCTTGCCCTTGTGAGATAGCCAATGCTCCAACCTCCAATGTGTTTTAAAACAGAAGGAAGATTAGTTGTATCAAAGCAGAGTCAACTAAAGATTGACGTTTCCCTGTTGGTAGTATCAAATAAAGACTGACATTTCCCTGTTGGTAATATCAAAATAACTCCACTCCTCTTCTGATACCCCTACATTTCCATGTTTGGCCTGGGATCACCAGCATCCGAGGAACAGGAAAATCGACATTTCGGGCAGGAGCCCTTCATCATGGTGAAATCTGATATTTCTGCACAACGGCTGGCCTAGAACCTGGGAGGTGAAAGTTGTGATGAACCTACTGTTGGAACCAGAGTGGTCCAGCATTCTTTAGTTCGACCAATGAAGTACAATTGACAGCATTTTTATAGACCCCAATCTCAAAAGAAGAGAGCTTTTCTCCATGGAATTCAAATATTTAGATAAAACATAGATTTGGCAATTTTGAAAGCCGAACAGAACTATTATTTCAATTAAATATCACAAATTTCAATTTAATTTGGTTATGTTCTATATCAAAAATAAATTATTTTGCATAATGTGGAATAAAGCAATCCTGTATAATTTGAGTCAAAATCTGGTCAATGCAATGATGTAGACTATAATTTTTGTCATTTATTTCTGTCAGTAATGAAACAGGACAAAATCATATCATTCGCACATTCCTGTTAATGGAGATTGTATTAAGAAAGAAGACACTCATTCTTGTTCGGATTTACAAAGTCATGCCAGAGTATTAGACATTGTGGTGTTTTCAATTGATGGCACAAGTTACTGTTGAAAAAGCCACAAACTATCTGCTGAGGTCATGATGAAATCTAGGCAAAAGTGAGGACTGTAGATGCTGGAGATTAGAGTCAAGATTTAAGTGTTGCTGGAAAAGCACAGCAGGTCAGGCAGCATCCGAGGAGCAGGAAAATGGACGTTTCAGGCAGGAGCCCTTCATCATGGTGAAATCTGTTATTCTGCATTTCTGAGACCCAGAAACTGGGAGGTGAAAGTTATGATGAACCTGTTGTTGGAACTGGAGTATTCCAGCATTCTTTAATTCGACCAATAAAGTACAATTGTACTAATGTACACTACAACAAGGTTAGAAAGCTGTTGAAATAAAATGGGATCTTATGGATTCTTATACAACTGGACAAAACTCGCTATTTTTTTCTGAATATGTGCAATATTATTTGCTCACTGAGTATGTCACTAGAGTTCTGTTAATTGCAATCAGGCCATAGAGTAAAAGCATAATGCAATTATTTCAAATGGAGCAAAACAACAGGAGCTATACTTTGTCCTCAAATTACTCTGTTCTGATATCCATGATCTCTGTAACATCGATTTCCCTTTTCCAAATGTGAGTTTAAATTTGGCACCAAGTCTAGGTGAACAACAATATGAGATCATCAAGCAGACTGAGCAGTCAATCACATTGAAGTATTCCCACAGACAGCCAGACAGAAATCAAGTGTGCTGAATCCTACATTTATTCAGCATTTGAGAGACTTCTAAAAGATTATTTTACATGCGATGTGAGTGTCACTTGTTAAGGCCTGCATTTGTTGCCAGTCCTTTGAGACGGTGGTAGTGAGCAATCTTCTTGAATTGCTGTAGCCAGTCTGAAGCAGCTATATTACACTTCTGGGCAAAAGTGACATTACACTGCTGTTAGGGACAGCATTCCAGGATTTTGTCCAGCAACAGTGAAGGAATGGCAATATAATTTCAAGTTTAGGCTGAATAAAAGCCAAAAGAAATCTGGATGCTGTAAATCAGAACCAAAAACAGAAGTTGTTGGAAAAGCTCAGCAGGTCTTGCAGCATCTGTGGAGAGATATCAGAGTTAACATTTTGGGTTGAGTGACCCTTCTTCAGAACTGACGGTAGCTAGGAAAATGTTGGTTTATATGCAGAAGATAAGATATGGGGGGTGGGTGGCGGGAGCATAAGGAGTAAACAATAGGTGGGGTTAGAGCTCAAAGAGAGAGAAGAACAGTTGGACAGACAAAGGAGTGGATAACAATCTGGCTAGGATGGTGAATTGTTATTAATGGGGATTGTTAGTGGCTAACAATGGGTTGTGTGTAATAGCAGACTGTGTGATAACAAGGCCTGGTGTATGAGAGTTGGGAAAAGGACATGGGAGAGCTCAAGCTCTAAAGTTGTTGAACTTGATATTGAGTCCCAAAGGCTGCGGGGTCCCTAAGTGGAAAATGAGGGTCAAGTTTAGGCTAGGAGCCAATTACTGCAGCTGCTGGAATCTGTACTGAAAACAACAAATGGTGAGATTACAGAAGTTCAGACAGCATCCATGGAGAGACAGCAAGCAAACATTTCAAGTCTAAATCACTCTTCATCAGACCTGAGATTTAGGTGTTATTTGTCTTGGAGGTGAAGCTGCAGGTGGTGAGGATTCCAGGTGCCTACTGTTCATGTTCATCATAAACCAGCCAACTGAGCTAACCAACTCCCACATACTATATGTTGGTGGCGGAGGGAGTGCATGTTGAAGCTGGTGTATGGTGATCGAAGCAAGTTGGCTGCTTTGTCCCAGATGGTGTTGAGTGTTTTTAGTGTTTTTGGAGCTGCACTCATCCAGGCAATTGGATGCATCACACTCCTGCATTGTGTCTCATACATGGTGGACAGGTTTTGAGGATTCAGGGGATGTGCTACTCACCCACAGAATTCCCAGCCTCCTTATCAATCTTCAGCCATAAGATTAGCCTGATATACAATATCATTGTTCTGTAGCATTTATGAATATTGTACACAGTTAAAAACTGAATGATACCTTATTCAACAAGATGTAACTTTTGCAAGGGGTTTTGCAGCAAGATTAACAGCATGAAATGCCAGGTTTTCATCTGTTTACTGATTTCTATTCCAAGGACTTCAACAGCACGGCCTATTGTGAAGTGTAAGATCAGTGAAAGCATTTAATTGTGATGTGTGACTCCAGAACTGGTTGCCATTTTTGTGGGCGTAACGACAGCAATTGTGAACAGTTTCACCATCATTATGACAACAAAATCTGGGCTGAAAACAGGAACAGCTGCTACTGCTTCAAAAATTGGCTAAAGCTTTTCAGAACTCCTCCCTACTCTCTCCTCATCACTGCAAGGAAGCAAAGCCGTTTGGGTCCTCAACAAAATAATACTAATGTAGCATTTCCAATTGATGATCGGTTTCTCATAGATAATTGTGGTTCTGGGATTTTTGTTAGACAGGAACATTGAGAGTTACAGAATCAAAGTGGGCAGATATGGTTGCTGTAATGTAATTGAATGCACAATCAGATATTTCTAATGTTGTATGGGATGGTGCTATTTTTAATCAAGGGGGCTATTTCATGTAATAGGTCTAAGACACAATAGTGTGCTTTGTGACAAGTTAAACATAAGCGATGCAAGACTTTCACAATGATCAGACAGAGGGAATTATCCCGTTGTTAATAGATGACCCAGTGTAGAAAAGCTAACAGCATTCTCCAATTGTTTTAAAATTATCACCATTTATTAATCAGCGTAAAGTCATTTACAAACTGAAGCTAATTTTTGATAAGCCCAGTGTTTCTCAACCAGAGTTATCTCAAAGATTTAATTGTACATAACCCCATGTGAAGTTAACATGGCTGGAGAGCAAAACACACAATCTACAAAGAAACAGAAATCGATCCTAAGCCCAACTTGTTGTCAGGATGTTCCAGAGGAAGGCAAATTCAGGAGAGAGCAATACACCTTATCTGGAGGCTAATGAGCTGTTTTGGAGCATGTCACAGGGTGAATAAACTTGAACCTATGCAAGTTGAAATATTGGAAAATGTGTCAAAAAAAGTTTAATTTCCTGCGTTGCACAGGTATGGAGGACCCGAACTTGTAAGAATCTTGTGGTATGATTCGCACTCTGAGTACAATCAAGAAATGGCAGCTAAAATGTGGCTGAAATCGCACTGGTTAGGTGATAGTTCAAGTTTATGTGAAAATTAATTTGCATAGTCAAAGCCTAAAAGCTTCCATGAACCAGAGCAATCAGTTGTGTAATCAAACATAATGGTTTATTTCTTTTACTTGCATTTAAAATAGTATTAATTGATGTGGTTCAGAGTGATCTAATTGAACCTGGTTCAATCTTATTTATACAGCTGAAGATGGGTTTATCAGCAAAATATGTATTTAATAAAGGTGCCCAGTCTGTCTCTTTGAAGTAATCTGTTTTAAAACCTCTGAACAAGACTTGCAAAAAACTAAACGGAAGCATTTATTGAGCAGTGATTCTGTAATGCAAGAAATGTTGAGTCTTTGGAATTCTCTACCTCAGAGAGTTGTCGTGATGACCAGACCCTGGATAAGATCCCACCAATTACTATGGACCAAAACAGAATACCCCAAGTTGTAAATTGTAAAACTCCAGGGTGAGGTGTGATGAACTGGCTCTACTTCATTATTCATCTACTCCTTTGAATGGTCACAGAAAGGTTAATTTACAAAGGCTTCCCTCCTTTGTAAATAACTTTTTCCCCCGGTGAGATGTTGCCATTGACCTAATGTTGCAGATGATGCAAGTGGAGGAATAGACATTGCTAAGGAAGCTGGGAGGTTGTGGAAGGATGTAGACAGGCTAGAAGAGTGGGCAAAGAAGTGGCAGATGGAATGCAAGTGTGAGGTTGTATACTTTGGTTAGAGGAATCAAGGTGTAGACTGTTTTCCAAATAGGGAAAGGCTTCGGAACTCTGATGTTCAAAAGGATTTGCAAGTCCATGTTCAGGATTCTCTGAAGGTTAACATGCCGGTTCAGTTGGCAGTTAGGAAAGCAATTGCAATGTTAGTATTTATTTCAAGACGGCTAAGAATACATCAGCAGGGATGTACTGCTCAGGCTTTCTAAGGCTCTGGTTAGGCCTCATTTGGAATATTATGAGCAGTTTTGGGCCCCGTATCTAAGGAAGGATCTGCTGGTATTGGGGGGTGTCCAGGGGAGGTTTAGAAGAGTGATCCTGGGGATTAAGCGCTTGTCATATGAGGAGGGGCTGAGGACACTGGGTCTGTGCTCAATGGAGTCGAGAAGAATGAAGTGGGATCTCATTGAAACTTACAGGATTCTGAGAGGACTGGATAGACTGAACATAGCGAAGATGTAGTAGGAGAGACTAGGGCACAGCCTCAGAGTGAAGGGATGACCCTTTAGAACTGAGATGAGGAGGAATTTCTTCAGCAAGAGGGTGGTAAATCTGTGGAGCTCATTGCTGCAGAAGGATGTGGAAGCCAAGTCATTGAGTGTATTTAAGACAGAGATAGATAGACTCTTGATTGACAAGGAGATCACTAACTCTGTTTTACTGTTCACAGATGCTGCCAGACCTGTTGAGCTTCCCCACTAATTTCAGCTTTTGTTTCTCAATCTCCAGCACCTGCAGTTCTTTGTTTTATTAAATTGGTCATGTTCTTGTAGGTTGATGACTCAAATGCATCCTCGCTGATCTCAGTAGCCTGTCTGGTTTTGGTGTAAGGCAGTTTGATGATATAGACAGGTGATTTGTCTCACTTCTTGATAATCCTTTCAGATTTCTGTCTGTCCTTGACTTTGCAGGATGGGGAAAGAAAGAGGAAAGTTAAGAGATTTACACAGGGATCTCCCCATACCTGTGACTTTCTGCTTCTGTCTTTGGTTTGGAGAAAAAAATTCCTGAAACAAAAATACAGTTAAAAATCACACAACACCAGGTTATAGTCCAACAGATTTATTTGGAAGTACTAGCTTTTGGAGCACTGCTCCTTCATCAGGTAGCTAGCCGACGAAGGCGTAGCACTCCAAAAGCTAGTACTTCCTGGTATTGTGTGATTTTTAACTTTGTCCACCCCAGTCCAACACTGGCACCTTCACATCACATATATAGTTAGCTGACTTGAGTCATGGTCCTCTCTCTCTCTCTCTCTCTCTCTCTCCAATTAACCAGTGTGACAAATAAGGTCATGGCCAGTGGATTGCAGGTCTACTGATTGGACCAGAATAGATTATGGCTGGGATGGATTTTTTTCCTAACCAGAGTTCTTTGTCTGAGATGATTACAGCTAACGAGTAGCCCCTGCCAAGTTGATCATCTGGATACTGGGAATGTCTTTGGAGATCATCCCATTCACACTCCATTAAGATAACTGCCTCTGTTGGAGTTTTCTGTACAGGTTGATTAAACTAAATGTTTTTGGAATTTATCCTGTGTCATATTGGAAATATTCAGCCATACTAGAAACTATGGTTTGATGTCACCAAGTATAGATTAATTTAGTCTTTTTTTTATCAAATTAGTACTCTCCAGCCAGTAAGTAAATCAGGTCACTTTTTTAATAGCTTAGCTTTGTAATAGAATCGAGGAATATGGGTTGCTGCAGAAAAGTAGAGTTGAAGTAGCCAATAATGTATTAATTATTGAATGGGTGAGCAGCTTCAACAAGATTTATAACCGGGGATAATTTCCTTGATCATCTTAGCCATGGGGTCTGTTACTTTTGTATTTCTCAGGGCAATGGGATCTCAATTTAATGTTACAGCTGAAAGACAGCATCTCAGACAGTGCAGCACTCCCTCAGTACTGCACTGGACTGGATTTGATGCTCCCGTCCCTGGCATGGAATTCGAACACATAACTTTCTAAATCAGAATGCTTCCTCTGACCACAACTGACACACATATGGGCAAATGCTGCAGCCATCAGCAACAGCAATAGAATATAGTGAGTTGTCTTTTTCCCAATCCTTGTGGAATTGTTGCTGGACACAGAGAATGTCCTTCAACTCACTGTTAGGTCAGCTCATGATTTTTTTTCAGCTAATGAATTGCTTTTGAAGTGTAGACACTGCTAGAGCACAGGAAACCCAACAGCCAATTTGCACACGACAGTTCTCACAAAAAGGAATGTGATCAGTACTGGATAACCTGTGACGTTAATTGAGGGATAAATATTAGCCACACACTTAAGATGCCCGCTCTTTTTCACGTTCTAGGATCTTTTACCTGAAAAGGCTGAATGGTCTTGTGTTTAATGCAATATCTAGAAGACAACCATTCCAGCACTTCCTTAGTACTTCACTGGAGTGCAATCTCGATTTTGTGCTCAGGGTCTGCAGAGTGAATCAAGAATCTTATAACTCAGAGGTGAGAACACTATCATATCTGATGTTAATGTTGTTTGTTTTTTGTGTCAGGCTCTGCTCTGAGAGATACTTAGTAGGCTTAAAAGCAGGCCAGAATAAGGTGAATAGCTTGCTTAATTTACATCATGGAATACTTACAGTGCAGATGGAGGCCAATCGGTCCATCATATTTGTGGGCGGCACGGTGACACAGTGGTTAGCACTGCTGCCTCACAGCGCCAGAGACCAGGGTTCAATTCCCACCTCAGGCGACTGACTGTGTGGAGTTTGCACGTTCTCCCCATGTCTGCGTGGGTTTCCTCTGGGTGCTCCGGTTTCCTCCCACAGTCCAAAGATGTGCAGATCAGGTAAATTGGCCATGCTAAATTGCCCGTAGTGTTAGGTAAGGGGTAGATGTAGGGGTATGGGTGAGTTGCGCTTCGGCGGGGCGGTGTGGACTTGTTGGGCCGAAGGGCCTGTTTCCACACTGTAAGTAATCTAATCTAATATCTGCACTAGCTCTCTGAGCATTTTAACAGTGCCAATCTCCTGTGTTTTCCCTGTAACCTTTCACACTGTTTCCATGCTCTCTTCTCTCTTCATCTCACGCTCTCTTGAACGACTTTATTGGACCTGTTTCCACCACACTTCAAGGTAATGCATTCCATATCCAAATTACCCGCTGTGAGAAAAAGTTATTTCTCATCTTGCATTTGCTTCCTTTGCAAAACACTTTAAAAGCGCGCCCTCTAATTCTCAACCCATTTGCAAGAGGCAACAATTTCTTCCTATCTATTGTCCAGACCCCTTGTGATTGTGAAAACTTCTATCAAATCTCCTCTTAGCCTTGTCCTCACCTGTCCAATTGTTCCTCATAACTGAACTATCTCATCCCTGGAAACATTCTTGTAAACTTCTGCACACTCAGGAATGCACTCACATTCTTTCTATGTATAGTGCTCAGAACTGTACACAATACTCCGTCTGAAGTCTTAGCAATCTCTCGCCAATTCAACATCACCTCCCTGCTCTGGTACAAAGCCTAAAATATCATCTCTGATATTAGCAACTTTCTCTACCTGTCCTGACACTTTTGCACAGATCTATACCCAACCCTCTCTTCTTCATTTAGAGTAGTGTCTTTTATTTTATATTGTTTCTCCATGGTTTTTGTACTAAAGTGCATCATCTCAGGGGGCGGCACGGTGGCTCAGTGGTTAGCACTGCTGCCTCACAGCACCAGGGACTTTGGCTCAATTCCAGCCTCAGGCGAATGTCTGTGTGGAGTTTGCACATTCTCCCCATGTCTGCAGGAGTTTCCTCCAGGTGTGCCAGTTTCCTCCAACAATCCAAAGATGTGTAGGTTAGGTGAATTAGTCATGCTAAATCGCCCATAGTGTTCAGGGATGTGTAGGTTAGGTGCATTAGTCAGGGAAAATATAGGGTAATGGGTCTGGGTGGGATACTCTGGAGGGTCGGTGTGGGCTTGTTGGGCTGAAGGACCTGTTTCCACACTGTAGGGATTCTAATTCTTATTCATATTTCTCAACATTAAACTTTATCTGCCACCTGTCTACCCATTTCACCAACCTAGCAACGTCTTTTTGAACTTCTACACTTGTTCTCCACACAGTTTACAATTCTCCTAAGCTTTTTGTCATCCATCAACTTTGAAATTGTCCATGCAGACCAGGATCTAGATCATTTCTATAGTTATCAGGAAAAGCAAGAGTCCCAATATCAAACTCCAATAAAAACCTTCTTCCTGCCTAAAAATGCTCAATAACCATTACTCATAGAACATAGAACATAGAACAATACAGCGCAGAACAGGCCCTTCGACTCTTGATGTTGCGCTGACCTGTGAACTATTCTCAGCTCGTCCCCCTACATTATCCCATCATCATCCATGTGCTTATCTAAGGATTGTTTAAATCTCCCTAATGTGGCTGAGTTGACTACATTAGCAGGTGGGGCATTCCACGCCCTTATCACTCTCTACATAAAGAACCTGCCTCTGACATCTGTCTTAAATCTATCACCCATCAATTTGTAGTTATGCCCCCTCATACAAGCTAACGTCATCATCCTTGGAAAAAAGACTTTCACTGTCTACCCTATCTAATCCTCTGATCATCTTGTATGTCTCTATCAAATCCCCTCTTAGCCTTAATCTTTCCAATGAGAACAGACCCAAGTCTCTCAGCCTTTCCTCATGAGACCTTCCCTCCAGACCTGGTAAATCTCCTCTGTACCTTTTCCAATGTTCCATATCCTTCCCGAAATATGGGGACCAGAACTGTATGCAATATTTGAGTGTGGCCACACTAGCATTTTGTATAGTTGCAGCATGATATTGCAGCTCCGGAACTCAATCCCTCTACGAATGAAACCTAACACACCGTATGTCTTCTTAACAGCACTATTAACCTGGGTGGCAACTTTCAGGGATCTATGTACATGGACCCCAAGATCCCTCTGCACATCCACACTCCCAAGAATCTTTCCATTGACCCAATAGTCTGCCTTCCTGTTATTCTTCCCAAAGTGCATCACCTCACATTTAGCTGCATTGAACTCCATTTGCCACCTCTCAGTCCAATTCTGCAGTTTATCCAAGTCCCCCTGCAACCTGTAATATTCTTCCTAACTGTCCACTACTCCACCAACTTTAGTGTCGTCCGCAAATTTACTAATCCATCCATTTATTCCTGAGTCTAAGTCATTTATAAAAATGACAAACAGCAGTGGTCCCAAAACATATCCTTGTGGCACACCACTAGTAACTGGACTCCAGGCTGAATATTTTCCATCAACCACCACTTGCTGCCTTCTTTCAGAAAGCCAGTTTCTTATCCAAACTGCTAAATCACCCTCAATTCCATGCCTCTGCATTTTCTCCATCAGCCTACCATGTGGAACCTTATCAAAGACTTTACTGAAGTCTATGTATACCACGTCAACTGCCCTACCCTCATCTACATGCTTGGTCACCTTCACAAAAAACTTAATGAGGTTTGTGAGACACGACCTGCCCTTGACGAAACCATGTTCACTAGCTGAAATCAAATTGTTGCTTGTTAGATGATTATAAATCTTATCTCTTATAATCCTTTCCAAAACCTTTCCTACAACAGAAGTAAGGCTCACTGGTCTATAATTAGCTGGGTCATCTTGAACAAGGGCACAACATTTGCAATGCTCCAGTCTTTTGGTACTAAACCTGTAGACAATGACGACTCAAATATCAAAGCCAAAGGCTCTGCTATCTCCTCCCTGGCTTCCCAGAGAATCATTGGATAAATTGCATCCGGCCCAGAGGACTTGTCTACTTTCACTCCTTCTAGAATTGATAACACCTGTTCATAACTAACCTCAATCCTTTCTAGTCTAATATCTCATTCTTCTCCTCGACAATATTCTCCTTTTCCTGAGTGAAACCTGATGAGAAATGTTTGCTTAGCAACTCTCCAATCTCCACAGAGTCCACACTCAACTTCCTACTTCTGTCTTTGACTGGCCCTATTCCTACCCTCATCATCCTTTTATTCCTCACATACCTATAGAAAGCTTTAGGGTTCTCCTTTATTCTATTTGCTAAAGACTGCTCATGTCCTCTCTCTGTTCTTCTTATCTCTCTCTCTTTAAATCCTTCCTAGCTGATCTGTAACTCTCCATCGCCTCATCTGAACCAGCTTGCCTCATCAACACATAAGCCTCCTTCTTCTTTGTAACAAGAGATGCAATTTCTGCTGTAAACCACGATTCCCTTACCTTATCACTTCCTCCCTGCCTGACAGGGAAATATCTATCAAGGACATGCAATATATGTTCCTTAAACCAGCTCCACATTTCGATTGTCCCCATCCCCTGCATTTTGCTACCCCATTCTATGCATCCTAATTATTGCCTAATCGCATTATAATTGCCCTTGCCCCATCAATAACTCTTGACCTGTGGCATGTACCTACCTCTTTCCATCGCTAAACTAAACGTAACTGAATTATGGTCACTCTCTCCAAAGTGCTCACCTACAACTAAATCGAACACCTGGCCTTGTTCATTACCAATCACCAGATCCAGTGTGGCCTCCCCTCCTGTCGGCCCTTCGACATACTGTGTCAGGAAACCCTCCTGTACACATTGGACAAAAACTGATCCATCCGACGTACTAGAGTTATAGCATTTCCAGTTAATGTTGGGGAAGTTAAAGTCCCCCATAATGACCACCCTGTTCCTTTCACTCCTACCCTGGATAATTTTGCCAATCCTTTCCTCTACCTCCCTGGAACTCTGCGGAGCCCTATAAAAACTCCAAGCAGTGTGACCTTTCCTCTCCTGTTTCTAACCTCAGCCCACACTACCTCAGTAGACGAGTCCTCGTCAAAGGTTCTCTCAGCCACCTTACACTATCCTTGACTAACAAGGCCAAGCCTCCCCCTCTTTTACCGCCTACCCTGTTCATAATGAAAGATCTAAATCCTGGAACCTGCAACATCCATTCCTCACCCTGCTCTATCCATGTTTCTGAAATGGCCACAACATCGAAGTCCCAGGTATCCATGCTGCAAGCTCACCTATCTTATTTCGAATACTTTTGGTGTTGAAGTAGACACACTTCAAACCAGTTTGCTGTCTGCCAGCACATTCCTGTGACCCTGAAATCCTGTCATTGTCCTCCCTACTCTCATTCTCCAGCGCACTGCAACTACACCTCCAGTTCTCATCCCCCTGTTGAGCTAGTTTAAACCCACCCAAATAGCACTAACAAATTTCCCACCCAGGATATTAGTATCCCTCTGGTTCAAGTGAAGACTGTCCTGCTTGTACAAGTCCCACCTTCCCCAGAATGAGCCCCAATTATCCAAGAACCTGAAACCCTCCCTCTTGCACAATCCTTGCAGCCACATGTTCAGCTGATATCTCTCCCCATTCCTTGCCTCGCTATCGCGTGGCACGGGTAGCAAACCAGAGATAACAACTCTGTTTATTCTAGCTCTCAGCTTCCACCCTAGCTTCCTGCAATCCTGCCTTACATCCCTATTCCTCTTTCTACCTGTGTCATTGGTACCTACACGGACCACGACTTGAGGCTGGTCACCCCCTCCCTTCAGGACCCCAAAGATACGACCCAAGACATCACGGTCCCTGGCACCTGGGAGGCAACACACCAACTGCGAGTCTCATTCATTCCCAACAAACTCCCTGCTTTCTAATCCTCAGCTCATTGTGTACCCACGTTGCTATTATTTCTTTTATCCCGTGATCTCTAACTTATCTCACAAGTCTAATGTGTAGCACAATATCAAATACCTTGTGGAAGTCCATGCAAAGTTCATCAATGGCCTTCCCCTATCAACCATTTGTCCTCTCTCTCTTCAAAAAACTCCTGCAAGTTAGAGTTTTGCATGATTTTTCCTTAATAACTCCATGCTGACTCTTCCAAATCAATCCACATTTGTCCGTAATATTTCTATGCTGAATTTTTTCTAAGACATTTCCCCATGACCAAAGTTTAATGTCAGTTGAATTTATACTGCCTAATTCCAAATTTGAAAATACACTTACAAGAACTTTCTGAAACAATGCAGAGAAAGAGTTAAAAAATTCCCTTCTTCCAAACCTTCCTAATGCTCTCTCAAACTCATTGTGTTTTTCTCCCTTTCTTCTAGTTACCTGTTAGTTATAAAGGCAGTCACTGGAAAGGCAACCTTTTAGCTCAGTTCCAGGCAGCAGACATTGTGACTCTGCTTTCCAATGGTCTCAGATATCCCAGAGAGTCTCACCTTTATTCTGCTTATAATGCATCCCATTGTCTGCTGTTTCCTCCCCAAGGTCATTTTAAGTATCATTCTGAGTTGACTTTTATTCTGTCAGTAATCCGATACTCAATAGAACTCAACTGCTTGGCATTGTCTCCAAAACTCATCAGGACTTTTACAACAATTACTGAATTAATGTTAACTGTACCCTTGAGATTCTTAAAGCTCTGTTTATGTTAGCAATACCTATCTACATACTATTAAAAGCCTGCATTTGTGTGCACTTATTGTCTACAAATTCTTATTCATGGTTATCACATTTACTTATTATAAACTCGAGCGTGCAAATTTATAATGAAAATAGTCTATGTAAACTTGTTATGTTGCAATTACATCTTTCTGCCAATAGTAGCACTATAGTGTCATTGTTTGGCATCTTCTGTTTCTTCAACATGAACAATAAAAAAACTATTCTCCAAACTAGGATATTTCCCAAATTATTGCATTCTCTTTAACCACAAAAATTAATAGACTAAATCTATCATCTAACATTAAGTACAAAATTATGAGATCTTTATATATTGCATGTCTTTCTTTCGCTCAATAATTATTCACATCTGTCTACTTTGGTCCACTTTCAGGCCCACTCCATCTTCTCCTGAAACCTGCATTTGAACCTGAACCCAGTTCATAGAAACTGGAGTGGACTGGTTAGCCACTTTGTTCTGCTGTTCAGTCAAATCATGGCTGATGATGATCTGCTTTTTAATTTATTTAACACCTAAATTCAGTCGATAAATTAGGGACAGACCCAGATGTTTTGCTGACTATTGTTGGGGAGTACATTGGGCTTTATACCTGCTGTACAAAAATGCTCCACCTCTGCAGGACTCCAGCAATGTGGGCATATCTCAGCACAGTTTCTTCAGGTTTCTTAACTTCCATGGAAAAGGCATTGAGTCATTGTCTTAGCTCAACACAGTGTGAAGCTGTTAGTTTGCACAGCAAACTGGCTTGTGTCCTCCCTTTTCGAAGGAGCCTGCAATAAGCTTGAAAGTTGTGAGACCCCAAAGCCAATCAATGCAGCATACGCTTTGGCATTGAGCTCCAACTTTCACTGCAACAGATAGCACAGAGACAGGAGTCTCTTCTTGATGCATAACAGCTGCCTTACACATCGCTGCTCTTAAAGTTCCAGGAATGATGCCTGCTGCAATGCCTCCTTACTCACCATGGCAAACTTCCTGTCCCGAATTCCAAGTCATTTACAAACACTGAAAGTAATATTGACAACAATGTTTCCCACCTGTTATCTAATTATAGCGGCTCCTTTAACATCTACCCTTTAATTTCTCCAATTTGATTCAGTTTTTGATCCTTCTGAAAAAATTATATATTTCATATCTTTGCGAGTAATCACTTGTCTCACACAATTCGCAGAAATCTAAGGACAACATAACCATCCAATCCTGATTAATCAGCTCAATATATCATATACTCAAACGACTCACATATGTTTGTGACTCCCTCCCATAATTCCATAAAAATCCTGAATCGCACTAACCCGCCTTTGTGATCTTAAGTCCACAACAGATCTTTGTACTAACAAGGCAATTATTTTACTGAATAAAAACCAAAAGGTCTGCAGACGTGATAAATCAGAAACAAAACCAGAAGTTCCTAGAAAAGCTCAGCAGATCTGGCAGCATCTGTGCAGAGAAATCAGAGTTCAGGTTTCAGGTCTGAAGACCCTTCCTCAGAACTGTTCTGAGGAAGGGTCACCAGACTCAAAACGTTAACTCTGATTTCTCTTCGCAGATGCTGCCAGACCTGCTGAGCTTTTCCAGCAACTTCTGTTTTTGATTAGTTTACTGAGATGCCCCTTTTAAAAGTTCAGTAAATGGTTAATTACTTCCCAAACTTTAGGAATTTCTCCCATTTATGCATTGGTGTGTAAAATGAGTGGCAAAGACATGACTGATTTCAGACTTCGAGAAATCTTGGTGAATGCATCAGCACCTCTTGCATCAACACCTTCCTTGTTGTAATTTTAGATGCATTTCTACAACTGTTTGGTAGCCTATTTGATATCCTTTAGATGGAATGCGAGACTGGGTCCTTAGAATATGAAAGAATGCAGTGCGGGTTTTCATCAGACGTGCTAAGGGCAAATTGAATTCAAATTGGCAGAAAAATAAAGGACATTGCGTGTAAATAGAGTCAAAGTGCATTAAACTGCAAGCGTTTAGAATTCAGATCTCTCTTCTAAAGGTAATAGAACTAGGCTAACCAGAGGATGTGGCATTCATCCTGCAACATTCATTCCTGTGGTATACGCTCACCACGAGCTACATTCAATAGTAACTACATTAAACTTGTCGACACTCATTTGCCCAGTTAACATTTTTCATTGCAGTAACTGATGTAGACAACTTGCTGCAAACAATAAAGTAATTAACAGCATGCAAAGATATCTTTGAACCACTCTGGTTTTTCATTCAAATGAATGGTAAACGGAATGTAACTCTGCTGCTCAGTTGGCACAGGGATATCAGAGACATATTTCTCAGTTGATGACAGCTGTATTTTTTCTGGCCTGTTATGTGAGGAGAGTGGGTTAAGTTAAGACTTCATAAATAATTGAACTTTCATCGCACAACCACTGCTATAATTTTCAATTTTATTTTCTACTTAATGTCTGTTGAGTGGAGGATGAGCAGAAAAGGATATCACACATTTTACTGTGATAAAATTACCCAAAAAGTTTTACACTTGCATTATAAGACAAAGAATGGCAATGAGCCACATCAAGTGATACAACATTAACTGACTAATAAAACTTGGTCAAAGTGGTAGATATTAAAGAGAGTTTGAAAAGAAGGAAGCAATGTGGAGAAGTAGAAAGTTCTAGGGAGGGAATTGCAGAGCCTGAGGCCTAGGTAACTGAAAGCACAGCTACCAGTAGCTGAGATATTTAAGGTGGAGATGCTCAAGAGGCCAAGCTGAGGGGAGAAAGAGGTTTCAGAGGATTGTGGGATGGAGGAGATTACAGAATTAAGAGTGGAAATAAATCAAAAATAGATCATTTCACAAGTGACCAGAAAATATACTCATTTTGGTTCATTTCAACAGGAATTGCTGGAAAAAGAAACTGAGCAGGTCTGGCAGGATCTGTGGAGACAAAGCAGAGTTAACATCAGTTCTGAAGAAGGGTCACTGGACCCGAAGTGTGAACTCTCTCCACAGATGCAGTCAGACCTGCTGAGTTTCTCCAGCAATTTCAGTTTTTGTTTCTATTTCCAGTATCTGCAATTCTTTGGGGTTGTTTAGTTCATTTCAAGTTGGCCAGTCACTTCAAGCTAAATCAATCCACATGGTACAAGAACTTTCCAAGTCTGCATACTGTTTGTGTTACCACACATTTAATTGCATCAAACTGTTATTACCACCCCAGGTATGAGTACAGAAGAGCCTGGGAATTGTGATTTAACTCACCCACCATCATTTAGTTTTCCACAAGTTGCAAGTCTTGAAGAAGATAAAAGTTCATTTATAGTACATGTATTGTTAAAAGGACCAAGTCTAAAGTGATACAGTGATGAACTAAAATTCAATTACAAAGATTAAAAGTAGGCACGGATAAAGATACTGACTCCAAGATTTTATTTTCCCAGCGTTGCAGGTTGTGATCCTTGCTGGGCTAGTTCAGCACAGCCTCCTTTAGCTGGTTTGCCTCAATTTGGCTCTCTCTGATGGTATCTCTCAAAGTTCTTCCCAAAGTTCTGCAAAAATAGTATCTCACAGCTTATCTCATACAGACCAAAACTTATAATGGCTGCTATCCCATTGCTCAAACATTTCCCTTTAGCCAAGGTAAATAACTTTTAACTGAAGCTTTGAAGAAGTATGTTCAGAAGGGTCACTGGACTCAAAACGTTAACTCTGCTTTCTCTCCACAGATGTTGCCAGACCCACTGTGTTTTTCCAGCAATTTCTGTTTGTGTTTCTGACTTCCAGCAGTTACTTTTTTTAAATTAAGTGTTGAACTGTCTCAGCCATTAGTTTGGATAGTTCTTATTGTAGGTTGCACTGAACCAGGAAAAGATGTTCACACCTTCAAGCAAACTACTGTTATTCCATTAGCTTCTGGAAATGTTCATTGAATTTCCAAAAATGATTATCTTCCTGAGATAAGTAATTCAAGCCTCAATAAAAGTGGCAGCCTCAGGAATAGTCAGGTGGCTTCTGGGAGCCATTTTGCAGGAATGTGCCCATTTTAAAGACAAGTTAGCCTTCTTCACCAATTACAGAATATTATAATTATACTGCTATTGCAAATGATACAAGTAATTGTTGTGATGCAAAAATACCATGCATCTGGTGTCAGTGGAATGGACATTGCATTTCTTAAGAATCATTGGCGAAGCTTGCAAACCTTATTGTTGAGCTTCTACCCATGCAGATTTCTCAGCAATACAATTGGAGGCCTGGTTCCTGGTACTACCTGATGAAATTAGAAACGAAACATGACTGTCTGGCCTCAGGACTGCTTCGGCAGATCTTGGATTAACCTTAGCCCCTTGACAGAAAGAAGAAGGAATGACCTGGCATCCATACATGCACTCAGCACATCCCAAAATACTTCTCAAATAACAAATTACATTTTAATCGCAGCTACTGTTGTAATGCAGGCAAACATGACAGCGCACTTGTGCATAGCAAGCTCCCACAAACAGAAAAATGAGGTAAATGCCCAGATAATTTGCTTTAATGGTTGTTGGAGTAAGAAAAGTTAGTCAGGAACCTAGAAGAACTGCGAGGTGCTGCATTTTGGGAAAGCAAAACTTAGCAGGACTTATACACTTAATGGTAAGGTCCTAGGGAGTGTTGCTGAACAAAGAGACCTTGGAGTGCAGGTTCATAGCTCCTTGAAAGTGGAGTTTCAGGTAGATAGGATAGTGAAGGAGGCATTTGGTATGCTTTCCTTTATTGGTCAGAGTATTGAGTACGGGAGTTGGGAGGTCATGTTGCGGCTGTACAGGACATTGGTTAGGCCACTGTTGGAATATTGCATGCAATTCTGGTCTCCTTCCTATTGGAAAGATGTTGTGAAACTTGAAAGGGTTCAGAAAAGATTTACAAGGATGTTGCCAGGGTTGGAGGATCTGAGCTACAGGGAGAGGCTGAACAGACTGGGGCTGTTTTCCCTGGAGCGTGAGGAGGCTGAGGGGTGACCTTATAGAGGTTTACAAAATGATGAGGGGCATGGATAGGATAAATAGACAAAGTCTTTTCCCTGGGGTTGGGGAGTCCAGAACTAGAGGGCATAGGTTTAGGGTGAAAGGGGAAAAATATAAACGAGACCTAAGGGTCAACTTTTTCAGGCAGAGGGTGGTACGTGTATGAAATGAGCTGCCAGAGGATGTGGTGGAGACTGGTACAATTGCAACATTTAAAAGGCATTTGGATGGGTATATGAATAGGAAGGGTTTGGAGGGATATGGGCTGGGTGCTGGCAGGTGGGACTAGATTGGGTTGGGATATTTGGTTGGCATGGACGGGTTGGACCGAAGGGTCTGTTTCCATGCTCTACATCTCTATGACTCTATGACTCTATAACTACCCAGCATGTCAGCAAACTGTGTCTTACATACGTGTACAGGCAGGAATAATCCATGCAGTTTTCTAATTTATTGTAAAAAGGATTGATCTATTAAACATACTTTTCTAACATTCATAACTATTCTTTCATTGTATATATGTGAACAGTATTAAAATTTTAATTAACAGTAATTCATTGCTAATAAGGAGTAGTTCATGTTTCTACAGATTTCTATTTAAATATTTTGTAAGGTGCTTCAAAGAGTGACAGTGCTGACCTATTCTGTAATTATCTCTCAGAGAACAGCAGAGGCACCTTTGCAATCATTCCTCATGTCCAGCTCCTCAAATCAATTACAATTTTTAAAATCTGATTTGGGCCATGAAAATGATACCAGAGAGTTTGCTTTCTAAGTCTAACTCTGTGAAGTTAGCCATTAGAAATTTACAGGGAATCATTTGTAATTGGCGATGTGTCCATTTTCAAAGCTCCAGTATGTGAAATGCTGTCTCATTCTTCCAACTTGACAATATGCAAAGAAAACATGGTGTAAAAAAGTCACAATTGGGAAAAATCAATTTCAAAATGAACTATACACATTATTTAAAAATCTGCAGGCACATCAATATGTCCTTATGAAAACTTAGTACCAAAACACGAACTCCTGTTGCGGACTGGCAAAGACGTGAAACAATTGTACGTGCCACACACAGTCCCACACTGCAGCTGCCAGTGCGTGTACAACTGCTTCTGATACCCCCCTGGGCAGTGAGAACAGCTTGTATCTATCAAAGACAAACATAAAAATCGCTGTGAAAGCTCAGCAGGCCCGGCAGCATCTGTGAAGAGAAATCAGAGTTAATGTTTTGGATCTAGTGACCCTTTGTCAGAACAGTTCTGAGGATTTCTCTTCGCAGATGCTGCCAGACCAGCTGAGCTTTTCCAGCAATTTTGATGTTTGTTTCTGCTTTACAGCGTCCACAGTTCTTTCGGCTTTTATTTTGTATCTACCAAAGGTGATGCAATTCAATTCATCCCCATTCCAAATCTATGGTAGGATCCCAAAAATCACCAAAATGACCACATGAGACTGGTTTTTACTGTGCTTGTGTGTTGGGCTAAGTATGTCCCAGTTAATGGTCTTTTATCAAAACCTATTTTTCTTATCAACCTGGTCGGAGGTGTTATTCTACACCTCTGGAGTAGGTGAGACTTGAAGCCAGACCTTCTAGTTCAGGGGTTCAGACACTACCACTGTAGCACAAGAGGGTTAGATGATCTTGTGAGATAATGCATAGCACCACTGAGACTAATCTCATAATTGCAGTGGAACAGCCCACTGAGAAAAGGTGAGTGGCTGATGGATTTCTATCAGATATTGCCATATCTCTGAATTTGTTGGCAGTATGAAATCAGGATTTTGTCATAGTTTCACTCCTCAATATAATACTGATTGATGAATGATTTCTGTTGAAATAGAGTAAGTTTCATTAATAGAGCACTTTTTACAACTACAAGACAGCTCAAAGCGGTCAACAACGTTTTACTGAGTAAAAACCAAAAGAACTGCAGATGCTGTAAATCAAAAACAAAAACAGAAATTGCTGGAAAAGCTCAGCAGGTATGGCAGCCTGTGTGGAGAGAAATCAGAGTTAACATTCTGGGCTGAGTGACCCTTCCTCGGTTTCTCAGTTCTTAGAACTGAGGAAGAGTCACTTGACCTGAAACGTTAACTCTGATTGCTCTCCACAGATGCTGCCAACCCTGCTGAACATTTCCAGCAATTTCGGATTTTTTCTAACGTATTATTGAGACTAGTTACTCTTGTATCGTGAGAAATTTTGCCACAGCAAGATCCCATGGATGATGTGTTTTTTGTGATTTTATCTTGAAGAATAATTACCCTGCTATTCTCGATAATAAAACAGAGTTTCTTTATAGCCACTGAGAGTGCAGACAGGAACCCAAGTTTAATTCACCCCCATTCCAACATCTGAAAGGCAACATTTCTAACAATGCAGGATTCCCCGAGTACTGCAACAGATGGTCAGCTGAGATTTTCCTGTTCATGTCCTTGGTGGGATCTTGAATGCACAACTCTACTTAAGAAATGACAAACTGACATTGGAGAGAAGACACAGTTACAGCATAAAGAGATAGTCATTCCAATGCAATGAATGTCAACTTTATGAGTCAACTTACAGCACATGAACTGCAGCGGTTCAAGAGGGCAACTCACCATCACCTTCTTAAGGGCAACTAGGGACGGGCAATAAATAAATGGTGGCCCAGCCAGCGATGCCTCCATCCCACAAGTGAATAAAAATAAGATGCAAAGGAATTTCTTCTCTCAGAGGTTTGTGAATGTCTGGAATCCTCTCCACCAGAATATTTTGAAGGCCAGATCACTTTTTAAAGAGGAGGTTAATAGATTTTTGAAACGTCAGCGAATTGACGGCTGTGCTGAGCTGGCACAGAAGAGGTGTTGAGGCCGAGGACTGATCAGCCATGAAGTTATAGTATGGCAGGAGCAGGCTTGATGGGCTGAATGGCCTACTCTTGTTCCTTATTTCTTCTCAGAGATAAGAGTTCTATCAACTGAGCCATTGCTGACAAAATGTGTCAATCTTACCACAGGCTGCAGCAGAGTGTTGAAGCAATGTAGTGTGAGTTTTCCTCCACATTCCAATGCCACCCCCCCCAGCCCATTGCCTCTCCCCCCACCCCCACAAACCCAAACAGGCTACATCTGAAACTGGGAATACTTAATTTTGAATAAGCACAGAAAAAAAATTGATTGTTTTCACTGAACCATCAGTGCGCGTTACTTGGTGAAGTGAATTAATTAACACAAACTCAAATCTTAAAGGTGTCTTTGTGCCACTATTTTATACTCATTTCCTCACGGTCTTTTAGAAATAAACAAATATTGCAATGAAAGATCACTGAGAACGATTGTGAGGGGAGACAGATTCTTTATTTCAATGAAGATTGGTTAATTGCATAAAGTCCTCCAGATGCGATGTTTTGCAGGAAGGACAGAAACAGAGTGCTGAAAAACATAATTTAAAAAAAAACTTCGCATTGATAATTTTTTTAATGAAAAAATCTCCCGTGGAATAAAACAAAATCATTAGTTGGACAGCAAGAAAAATGTGGGTTATTGAAAGCATTATACAAACAAGCATATGAGCAGCAAGAGATTAGGACAATTATGTTGCAATTCTAAAACCTTTCAATCTGTTGACAAGAATAGCTCTCTTGTTCCCTTTATTTGGCACTGTTCATTTGCGTGACTGACAAAGACTGTATTTTCAGGATTTAAGAGGCCGTTGAGCTTGTTTGATGTCCAAAGAGGTGTACACTAGCGTGTGCATAGTCTGTAAATTGATCCTCACACTACCATCGTCACAGTGACTCAAAGAAACAATAAGCTTTTGGTGTTTTCAAATGCCTTATAGCGACAAATTATGAGCTCGCTAAAAATTACTGTTATGCAAACATACAATTATAATATCATGCTTCTTGGCTCCCAATCCTATCAAAATGGGGTAACGATCACAACGTGCAGTTCAACATGTCTGCAATCATAGTATTATAATTAAATCATGAGAATGTTCTGGAAACGTTAAACATAAATACATTTAAAGTCTACTTTGCTGATGTATGAACCTTATCAGAAGGAACAGTGAGGTTGCAAAAAACAAAAATATGTCCAGGAGTATGCTTTACAGATTAACTAAAACCAACCGGCTTGATTTGAGACTGAAAATTCAGACCAAGCATAATTTGAGAGGGGTTTGGGAAGAGGTGCAATTCAGAAACAAAATTAGAAAGGTTGATGCTGAAAGTGTTAAACTCCTCGTGTTATCCCCGAAACTTTTCACTATAGTGCTACTGTAACCTTGGCAGGATAGGAGGTCTAAAGGTTAGCTTGTTCTCTGCATCACACCTCGGGAATTTTATGTTTTCCTTGAAATCCAAACTTGGAATAATTTAGCTTCAGTCGAATCAGGACTTCCTTCTAATCCTTTAATTAAATTTGTAGCAAATTGACTGGCTGGACTAAACGTGCTTCATTGTTCTATTCCCCCAGTGACTGCTAACTAATGCTTCATTCCATTTCAGATCCCAGTGACTGTTCATGTCCAATGCAAGGCACAACACGCTTACTGACAGCTTCCCTTTTCACCTTGTCTAGACTCCCGTTGCTAGCTGATTGGGGTTAGCATTTTGGGAACAACCCAAACCAGAAACAGCCATTGATATCAGAGAAAGAGCACCAACACATCAGCAGCTCCTGTGTAAAAAAAAACTAATTTCTCTAGATTAGAATACACATGAAATAGTGACTACGTGGGACATTTTTTTTTGCACCTCATTCAGCCATATGGCACCAAATCTATGCTACTGATGTTGCAGTCTTTCTGAATTATGACTTACCCTGTGCAAAGCTACAGCATATTGATACAAGAGATGCCAACCGTTCAGTACATGAAATTAAAAAAATTGAAAACAAAAATCTAGGGCAGCTGAAGGAGAGATATTGAGGAAATAGTATACAGGAATCACTTGTAGCTTTACGAAAATAGTCCTCTTTTAATAGAACATATACACAAATACAACTGAGGCAGATTTTTATCTGTCTCCAGATAACCGGGCCTTTCAAATCACCGAAGTAAAACAAAGCACAATAGTAAAATGTTTTTTAACTAAAGCTGCATCGCTGCTTGTGGTCGAACCACTGTCACATTGGAGGGGATATAAAGCACCTTTAAACTGGGCTCGAGTTACACAAACTGCGGCAGCTTCTGAAACAAACACAGCGGGGGAGCTCTGGAGTCAAACTGTACAAAAACAAACCAAAATAAATATCGCCGTCCTGCCTGTCAATAGCTGGGCGCAAAATGCATTAGGTTTCAGGCAAGTTCAGGGGAGTTAAAGAAATGAATCTGGAAATCTGGATCTCGGTCCTTTTTTAAAACGATAAAAAGAAAATCAGTCTGTTGGCAGACTCCTTTGCTATTTTATGTCACAAGCATATCTGTTAAAGAAATTATATTAAAATAAATGCAGGACTCTTATCCCTCCTAAATCTCACAAGATATTTGGAAAGTTACTGCATTGCATGTGCTGGGAGAAAGATTAACAATCATTCTTGATTAAATTAGCGAAAACAATATATACATCCACAGAGTACAGTTTAATCCAAAACTCTATTATCTTTAGCATCTCTTTCAGCTTACACTACTTAGGTCGCCCAGGGTCATGATCTTTGACCTAGTGCTGAACTCATGCTCTCTTTTCTTCTCCCATTGATGCTGTGGCAGGGTCACTGATCCAAAGTCTATTATTGGTGTCCGTGGCTAAAAGGCATAACCTATCAAAAACAATTTTCAAATTATCAGTGGCATGAGAATGTCTGACTTGCAAAGCAGAAACAGAGTGATGGGTAGCTGAGACTGTCTAGACGCTGTGGTATGCCAAGACAAGCTCCCCTGTAGCTGACATGCTCTGAACTCAAGGGGGTCGGAGAAGCAGGCCAAAGTTTCTCTGGAACTCCCAGGCGGAAAGACAACCTTCCCAGAATGCACACAGGATTGCTCCAGGGGTTCTACCAAAACACAGGAAAGGAATGAAGAACAAAGTCTTTTACCAGTCCTACAAGAGCTAGTCATATTTTCCCTTCTTGCTTTGTCATCTGTTACTTCTCTTGTCCCTAATGCCTGCATGTAATTTGTTTTTTGAGCCTCTGCAATGACACACATCTGTACTTTTGTTTATCGCTCCTAGGGTATACAGTACAATACCTTAGGGCTGTACAGGAGTTCATTACAGGAGACAGGCTTGTATGCTTGCTGGTAGTGTACATCAGAGTACATCTGTGATTTGTGGCTATAAATCAGACTTCATATAAAAACATATTTGCTATAATTATGACAATATCATATGTGTGGGGAGACAGATCAGGACACACTAACAGAGTGTGGTGCTGGGAAAGCACCCAGGTCAGGCAGCATCCGAGGAGCAGGAGAATCGACGTTTCAGGCATAGGCCTGAACTGCTGTGCTTTTCCAGCACCACACTCTCCACTCTGATCTCAGTACCTGAAATCCTCACTTTCTCCTAGGACACGCTAACAGGCTAACAAGACAATGTTCTGAACTTAATTGTTAGCAGGGGTCACTTTCACTTTCACCTTCACTAATAGTCCTCCAGTTTTTAAAAAAATAATTCAGGGGATTGGAACATGTCTGGCTAGGCCAGCATTTACTGCCCATCCCTAATTGCCCAGACTGCAGTTAAGAGTCAACCACAATGCTGTGGACCTGAAGTCACATGCGTGCCAGACCAGGTAAGGGTGTGGTTTCCTTCCTTAAAGGACATTAGTGAACCAGGTGAATTTTTCCAACAATTGACAATGGATTCATGAGATTCTTAATTCCAGATTTTCATTGAATTCAAATTTCAGCATCTGCCAGGATGGAATTTGAACCCAGGTCCCCAAAATAATTACCTGGGTCTCTGGATTAATAATCTAGCAATAATATCACGAGGCCAAGGCCTTCCCTGTTATAAAATCTGCCCAATTGTCATTTTCAATGGGTGGGTGAGCAACTCTTCCACTTTACCGACCAACAGAACTGGCTCAAAGGTAGAAGACAGAGGGTGGTGGTGGAGGGTTGTTTTTCAGACTGGAGACCTGTGACCAGTGGAGTGCCACAAGGATCGGTGCTGGGTCCTTTACTTTTGTCATTTACATAAATGATTTGGATGCGAGCATAAGAGGTACAGTTAGTAAGTTTGCAGATGACACCAAAATTGGAGGTGTGGTGGACAGTGAAGAGGGTTATCTCAGATTACAACAGGATCTTTATCAGTTGGGACAATGGGCTGAGAAGTGGCAGATGGAGTTTAATTCTGATAAATGCGAGGTGCTGCATTTTGGGAAAGCAAATCTTAGCAGGACTTATACACTTAATGGTAAGGTCCTAGGGAGTGTTGCTGAACAAACAGACCTTGGAGTGCAGGTTCATAGCCCCTTGAAAGTGGAATCACAGGTAGATAGGATAGTGAAGAAGGCGTTTGGTATGCTTTCTTTTATTGGTCAGAGTATTGAGTACAGGAGTTGGGAGGTCATGTTGCGACTGTACAGGACATTGGTTAAGCTACAGCTGGAATATTGCATGCAATTCTGGTCTCCTTCTTATCGGAAAGATGCTGTAAAACTTGAAAGGGTTCAGAAAAGATTTACAAAGATGTTGCCAGGGTTGGAGGATTTGAGCAAAAGGGAGAGGCTGAACAGGCTGGGGTTGTTTTCCCTGGAGCGTCGGAGGCTGAGGGGTGAGACCTTATAGAGGTTTACAAAATTATGAGGAGCATGGATATGGTAAATAGGCAAAGTCTATTTACTTTGATGTCGGGGAGTCCAGAACTAGAGGGCATAGGTTTAGGGTGAGAGGGGAAAGATATAAAAGAGTGTGGTACGTGTGTGGAATGAGCTGCCAGAGGATGTGGTGGAGGCTGGTGCAATTGCAACATTTGAAAGGCATTTGGATGGGTATATGAATAGGAAGGGTTTGGAGGGATATGCGCCGTATGCTGGCAGGTGGGACTAGATTGGGATATCTAGTCGGCATGGACGGGTTGGACCGAAGGGTCTGTTTCCGTGCTGTACATCTCTATGACTCTATGACTCTAAGTGCTGACAGTGAAGATCGATTCCCGAGCATCACAAACTCCCACACAGCACCATTCAATACTACCTCTTGTGCCCTGAGCAGGGAGGAGAAATGTCTGTATCTTCATCAAATCATTCTGTATTAATTTCTTTCCATTACACAAATGATCTTTTGATGGAACAGTCCAGTTCATCAGTACAATGAAAACCTGCATCAAAGTTACTATCTTCAAAAGAATAGCAATGGGCTGTGTATATTTTGAGCACGACTCAAGTGTTTCAGTCAGGTTTTAGGGAGCTTATCTTAAGCATAATTTCTTCAGCCGTACTGAGATTTTGGCACATCTCAGCAGACCAGGTGCATTGGATGTATGATAAACCATAAAAACAGGTTGCTTCGTATTGTATTATCTACCTGAATGAATTTATGTAGAATCATAGAATAGCAACAGAGTAGAAGGGGGCCATTCAGCCTGCCATGTCTGTGTTAGCCCTCTGCAAATGCAACTTTACCTTGTACTCCACCCCACCATTTTCCAAGTGAATCTGCTTTTTTTTCCTTCAGATCATTACCCAATTACCTTTTGAAAGCCATGACTGTACCTATCTCCACCAAATTCTCACGCAGGGTATTCCAGGACCTATCCACTCACTGTGGATAGGTCCAGCCACAGGTCCAGCCATTCATCCTTCTTTTATCAATCCCCTTAAATTGGTATTCTCTAGTTTTTGAGCCTACTATGAAGGAGAACAATTTCTCCCTTTTCACTCTTTGCAGATCAGTCATCAGTTGAACCAAATCCCCCTCAAGCTGTTCCCCTCCTAGAAGAACAGCCTCCATTTCTATCCCTGTCCTGAAGGTCCTGACTCTTACTTACCATAAGTATTATTTGAAACTAGTGCCCCGTTTAAGTGACCATAGTTTGTGTCTGAGTTTAGACATGGGGATGAAAGCTTACTGGGGGCATATGGAAATGTAGAAAAAGTTAAAATCAGACCAGCCAAGATCTTATTGAATGGCAGAGCAGGTTTGAAAGGCCAAGTGACCTACTCTTGCTCCTTGTATAATGTTCGAACATTAAACAATGCATTTTGGGAAGCTATTCCCCTATTTTACCAATAGTTCGGTACAATACTCTTTAGCAATCAGGAGCAGGAACATTGGCTTATTATCTACACTCTTTGCCAAAATATAGAGACAAAATACAGACAAGGGATTCATTTTTAGTCATGTATGGATCAGTTACTTATTGCATTTACCAGATGCTTCATTAGAGGAACAGTGTAGTGTATCATTAAGATCGTTTGAGTAGGCCAACTCAATACACTGTCATGGATGATGATATCAATGCATCACAGAGAAACATGTGGTGTAAACTTATACCTTCTAGTCCTTCACCGTGATTGCTAAGTAACTGATAAATATGGGAACAGAATTCCCACAGTATTCCCCAATCACCATTGTATCAACAGAAGATTAACAAAGGAAACCCCACAGACCTGGTGAAAGTTTTAAGAGACTGGGAGAAAGCCTACAAGTTAGTGGGGATAAAATTAAACTTTACAGTTGGCCTTACAAATGACAATAACAAGCTAATTGTGGGTTCATTCCAATGATATTGCAATTAACAGTCTTTTCTCATAGTCCCAATGGGACCATCTCCAAAATCAAACTCAAACCAAATCATTGCATGTGGTATTACTTGGTGTCCTACCTTCCCTGAGACTATATCATCAGGACATTGTACAATGCAGCACATCAGGAGGTCATTCAGCCCCACAATACCAATGCTAGCTCCTTGCATCCTACCATTTTCATTACTTGTCATTTATACAGAGTTGCCAGTTATGTGATGAGTTTTATTTTCATTTATGGGATGTAGGTGTTGCTGGCTGGGCCAGCATTTATTACCCATCCCTACCTGCCCTAAGAAGGTGGTGAGCTGCCTCCTTGAACTGCTGTAGTCTATCTGCTGTAGGTAGACCCCCAGTGCAGTTCAGGAAGAAATTACAGGGTCTTTAAGTGTTGCGTCCAAGCTGTAGCTCAAAACATGCTGGAGTTATTGTGAGGCCATTATAGTGGGTGATGCTATTCGCAAAATAATTTATGAATTATATCTCAGCCATAGAGCATTCAGCCAACAAAAGAAAAGGGCAAGTTCCTGAAGTGTGTAAGCATGTGTTTTGGAATTAGTTTGAAAAATAATGAGGTCAATTCCTAGTTTTCATTAGCGGTGTGTCCATTGGCTTCTTTTCCCACCCAATATGTATGGTTTGCATTAACATTGATCTTTTGCTTATAATGTTGCACAGATTCAAAGAGAGTATGTGAACTAGTTTCTTGATTTGTGTCAGAAACAGGGACATATTGGTGCAGCTTGGATGGACTAACGCTCATCACATTAACTCAAAAAAATCTCTGACTCTTATTTTTAAAACCATTTTAAAAAAGAGAAGATAAATTAGTCCCAACCATTATCAGGTAGGAGTTGGTAAAGTTGCTGAATTATACCACAATTTTGCCAAAGCATGAATTCACATATTCTGCAAGATTATTACTTTGTAAAGGAGCATTAAAGATGTGATAGCAAATAGTTGATTCTAATGTCTGGACTACTCTTTTCAGCTCTAGTATTTACTCAAGATTGGCAGCAAAGAATGGTTAAAATAATGCACTCTTAAAATAAATTAATTTCATACACTATTGGTCAAATTCTCACTCCCCTAAGTTCCAGCTGTGCATTTTTTTAGCTATTAAATAACACTCATCACATAACTGGCAACGCTGTATAAATGACAAGCAATTGTATATAAAACCATCTCAACTGCTTAAAAATAGGAAATAGAAATCACATCACAGTTGATTCTATGATAGTGACCATTAATATATCACACATGATGTTACATGCATGCTACAGTCCCGTGATGATGAGATGACAATTAGTCACCAAATAATATATTTAAGACTCATACATTTTCTGTTAACAATTAATATATGCTTCATTCGTTGTTAATTAAACTGGTCCTGGGAGGAAACCTAACTGGCAGTGCAAGGTTATGTGATGTACGTCCCATCACAATCTTTGACTCGTGAAAAACACAAACTCATTTCTGATGAAATTACTATTTGTTTGGCAAGAATTTGCTCAGAGAATATAGCAATAGCTCTGATTGCTTCTCTTGCCAGGATATGTGTCTCATCTTTCTTCATCAATGTAAATATCTATTATTTTAAGGATCTGCTTTCACAATTAGTGGCTTTCAGAGGCTGGGGTTTAGCATGTTTATCTTTCAGCTGATGTTGTATTGGAAGAAAAATAAACCCTTCAGTGTTGATTATTGTAAAACAGACCTTGTTGTGGCTGGAGGAAGCCTACAAATCAGCAAAGTTCATCAAGAAGACTGATGATAGTTCCCTCCAAATGCTTATTTTGGAGGTAAATTCTATGGTTGCTATAGTAATCTCACATTTAGAAGGTAGACTTGATTAGTTTGAAATATGGGTGACTAATAAGTTCTGTCTATTGCTGCAATCATCTAATCACATGCACAGAAACTCAGCAATGTGTTGGGTTGATGCAAAATATATATTTTTTCCTTGCGCAGCACCTGATGATGAGCAATGGCTTGAAAGAAAACATGATTTTTCCTGAAGAAAGAAAACGATCCCTTCAGATGAAGTGGCTTTCTTTAATTAATTTGTTTGGCAACAGAAGAAAGCAGTTACAATCCTATCAAGACTAAAGTAATCAACTTGGAATCTAATTTGTTAGCCCTCCTTATTAGACAAAAAGCCTAATTTTAGTCAACATCTTTTTTTAGGTCAAAATCAGGTTTTAAAATAGTTCTAAACTAACTAAAACGAATGAGGTCATTTAGGGTACGTATGAAGCCAAAAAGCTGTCAACAAATGTCTGCTAACAGCAAAACCTGACAGTCCAGTGATTATTCATCAATGTTTGCACAAACAGAAGCAGCTATTATTTTAGCTGGTGTTCCCAATCTTCCCACTTAAATTGACAATAACCAAACACTGCCAAGATATCATTTACTCCAGTATTCTAAATGCCAATGTGCAATTGTAACAAACCCACTTAGTTATTTCTCAACTGTGTTGAATAAAGTGCCATTCAATATGTTGTTACCACTGATGGCACATTAATGAAACAAAGAAAATGGGAACCAATATAAATTAATATGCTATCAGGCCTTCAGAGAATTTAAAACATGCTCCCCCCTCCCATTTAAAAACACAACGCAATAATAATCACTAGGAAACAAAGTCCTTAGATATCTTTCAAATGTCTATTCAACTGAGGTGTCAATAATGAAATGAATCTTTGGCCAAACATTTCATTACACTGTGTACATTAATTTGTAACTAGTGAACAGATGAGTATGTCTTTGGAGTGAAATTTAATTCATAAATCACACCAGATGGCAACAGTTCTCTAAATTGAGGAGAGAGTTTGTAAATGGTCAGAGGGTGTGTTGAGAGTCATCATGCTTTTCAAAAACATATTTTTTGCATTTCAAAAAATAAATCTGTTTGTCCTGGAAAAGATGCTTAACACTGATTATTAGGCTTAACCACGACTGATCTAATCCCATGGAATCAAGTGAAAATATATTATGGAACCCAGCCAGGCTTGCCTTTCAGGGTTAAATGAGCTGTCAGTAGATTTTCTGGAACAGACTTTCAATCATTTAAAGACTGAGGACGGATTTTAGCAAATTTTAAATGCAGTTTCACAATGCATCCTTGTTTCAAGCATAGCAGTGATTTAAGTGAAGCGTTTCAAAGATCTGAACGATCACTTTTATTGTCTAGAACCCTTCACCCAAGGAGAGAAATTCAAGACAAAAATGGCCATTCAAGTGTAAAAAAAGTTTCTCACTTTTTCCAATCTTTAATATAGTTGGTGCAGTGCTAAATCCTATCTGAAAACCCAAACATACTTTGGGTATCAATCACCTCAAAATAAGTGTCTGCGGATTGACTGAGCGTAGAGTGTGGAATATGCTGACTGATATTTTTCTACAGGACACAGAAATTTGTATCAAAAGGAAGAATTTATTGATGAACCACTTAGAGCTGAAGATTGCAAACTGTTACTTCCAGATTACTATGAATTTTGCAATTTTGAGCATTCCGTTCAATTTATGGATGAACTGGGCTTATGGCTCAATTGGTGGGACCTTTGCCTCTTAGCCATTTTGAGTTCAAGTCCAACTTCCTCCAGGATTTGTTGACCACGATTCAACACTGCTAACATTATTCCTCAAAAGATAAGAAACTGTGTGTGAAGTGAATTGAAATGTTAATAAAAAGAATTGGCAGTTAGGTGGTTTTCTTGCAGGTAGAGACTGGATTAAATGTGCTGAGGATATTCAATGTTCAGAACAGTTTGAAACAAGTTGTCAAGATGAATAGTTAATTTCATATGGGTGGATA
This sequence comes from Chiloscyllium punctatum, assembly GCF_047496795.1. Lineage (NCBI taxonomy): Eukaryota > Metazoa > Chordata > Chondrichthyes > Orectolobiformes > Hemiscylliidae > Chiloscyllium > Chiloscyllium punctatum. The sequence continues at coordinate 11,963,175 of NC_092787.1, read as the reverse complement.
AAGAACATACATAGGTGAGTTGTACAACATTATCTGTGTACTTGAGAAAGATTGTCTTCCTGTCACCATCTACTCTGAAGATTGGCATTCCAGTCAGTTTCCTCAAGTCACCTCTCTTCAACTAAAATAGATGTTGGTACCAAAAGTGATTACGGAATTATATAGTACATAGGAAGGGCAATCTGCCAGTCGTGCCCATGATGGTTCTTTGAAGGGTTAGTTCCACTGTCCCATATTTCCATGGTGTACATCCAATTCCCTTTTGGATGTTACTGATGAATCTGTTTCCATTAGCCCTCTAGATTATTACAATTCAATGTATGAATAGACATTTCTTCATTTCCCTCTGGTTCTTCTGCCAATCATTTTACTTGGTGTCCTTTGATTACCAACCCCTCAGTTTTGCAGTTTACATTAAATTTATATTCAGGAGAGTGAACATTACCCTCTTTAGTGAATACAAATATATACAAGAGATAGTATGGGAAAGCCTGTTTGAGACCCGAAGTACTAAGGTCCCCGATGAATCTTGATTAAAGGTAAATTACTGCAGATGCTGGAAATCTGAAATAAACACAGAGAACCATGCAGAAAGTCAGCAGATCTGACAGCATCTGTGGAAAGAGAAACAGAGTTGATATTTTGAGTCAGGTATGATGCTCCTTCATAATTGAATTTCTCCAGCATTCTGCCCTTTTCCACTTGTTCTGGTCAGTTTTGCATAGTTCCTTACACACATGTTCAATTACTATTATTAGCATAAAGTTATGGTTAATCCTTTACTCCACAAATTTCTCTTTATTTAATCAACATATTTTCAAAAGAAAGATTTCACAATTTCCGATCTTCCAGTTGTCAGTCATTCAATGGATCTGAACATTTGTTCCGCATTCATCAAGTTACATTTCTATAGCCAAAGAACAAACTGAAGCCATTCATCAATTTCCACTGAACTCTACTGAAGGGGACATAAATTTAAGGTGAAGGGTGGAAGGTATAGGGGGGATGTCAGGGATAGGTTCTTTACCCAGAGAGTGGTGGGGGCATGGAATGCGCTGCCTGTGGGAGTGGCAGAGTCAGAATCATTGGTGACCTTTAAGCGGCAATTGGATAGGTACATGGATGGGTCCTTAAGCTAGGATAAATGTTCGGTACAACATCGTGGGTCGAAGGGCCTGTTCTGTGCTGTATTGTTCTACGTTCTATGTTCCCCAACAACTTTCCAATTCTCCCCACCCACCACCTTACCAAGCTTCACGACCGGACAAGAAAATTGTATTTGGTAGCAGAAATAAATAGTTGCAGAGTTGATATGTGCATTACAGTCAATCATCATGATGAAGAGGTCAGTCACCAATCAGAAAGCACTTTGGATCCAAACAGTAAATTGCCTCAGCTCACAAGAGGATGCATCTGTTGTGTGGAGCCAAAGCTGTTGGCTACATGCCTCCTATCCAATTTGCCCACAACATGAATCTCACAATCTCAATAATGTATCCCTTACCCCACACTCTCCATGACTTACACTGAATCCTAATCAGAGTCTGTGCAAGCTAGTCTATTTCTTGTCTCAAGAAAGAATGAAAGTGACCACAGACCTCCCTGAAGATTACAAATTGTTGATTTCCTAAAGAAAAATATTATTTGCAGCCCTCTGATACCCACCAAAACCATACGACCTCATAGGTCCATTGTAGGGAGACAACAGAAAGAAATATTGGTGCTTGGATGGTGGAAATGAGGACACAGGAAAACTGAAGATGTGTTTTCCATTGATCTGTGCCCATTAACAACAAAAAAATGTTTGGCATTGGGGTTAAACTTTGGGAACACTTTGGTGATCCCATGCAAATTGCACTGGTTTTGCAAAATGTTTTCTCCTCTGGTTAAAATTATCGGTGAATCATTAACCGTAATACCCATCACAAACCAATTTGATTCGACAGCAGATTAAATCCAAATTTTAAAAACAAACAATTCCGCCAGAAGAAAAGGTTCCTTGACATATTTGAGACTGGTAACTTGAGGTTGTTTGATAAATATAGTTGACAATGGATACATCACAAAATGAGCAACTTTAATAATTGTCTAGGTCACCATTTGCAAGTAAGCTAAATTTCAATAACTCAATGTCATAAAGCTATCCAGAAACATATGCTAGTCATACTGGTGTGCAGTATAATTGTAATTTCTTAATTTATTACAAAATATCAAAAGCTGTTAAAATTTGCGTATTGGTGATCTTGTACCTAAAAATAACTTCATTTCATCAAACATTAATGCACAAGATTGCAGAATCTTTGATGTAATTAGCAATAGAAACTCCTCAATATTGTGTTTTGGAAAAACCAGTGCAATCGAATGAAAATTGAAGGCCATGGTGTTTTACTTGTTGATAAAATTAATGGACATTGTTAAACTCAAATTCTGAATGCTTTGATAAGGAGTGAGATCGGTTCTTAGTAATTAATGCTTAATAATTAAAACATTTGCTGTGCAAAAATATTAGAATTATTGAATAACTTGATTCAAGTATTATTAATACAAAGTGAGAAATTAAGCAAAATAAGTGAAACTAAGCCACTCTGAATTAAGACTGGTGAGCTCCTGTAGACAATTGAATTGGTAGGGTGGTCTTTGAAAGGACAGGCATTCAAAGGGGAAACTTGACAACGTCAGGTTCTGGAAGAGCAAGAATGAAAAATAACTGTCCTGCAGGATTTCAAGAAAGAACAATACTGGAAATTTTCCCAGAGGTGAATGTTCACTTACGAGCAAATCTTTGTAAGTTATAGCTCCCTTGTTGAACACAGCCAGGTTTGTACTAGCAAGGACAGAGACTCCCACTCAATGCCCCATAATTAATCTTGGAAGCTCCCCTTCGACTGACTTCCTATTCTGACACTGTTTGGCCTGCTGGAGAGTTGCGAGGATTATGGTTTCTGATCTTGTGACTATCTTCAGTATTCATGTCATTGACAGAAGTGAAGGTGGAATTGTAAAAGAAATATGAGAATGGCCTTTTTCCACACTGTAAGGGTTCTAAGATTCTACCCTCTTGTTTCTTGAGGTGCTGAGAGGCTTCAGCCACTCTATCCTCAGTTTCCTCAAGCTGAGACTCTATGGGCTCGTCTTAAAGTAAAAATAAAGATCTGGCCAACCCATCATGTCAGCTTAATGTAAACTTCAATTGGTTTTATTGTTGGCTAGACAATATCCAGAATTGATGCAGAAATGCATATCCATATATATGAGGTACAATGTGTAATTTGAGGTTACTCATGTCTTTTACTACCACTCCTTCCACCTGACACAAAGTCCCACAACCCCGCCTTGAGAAAAACCAAGTCAACATCAACTGATGTTGGCACCCACCCACTGGCTCAAATGCTGGGCACCAGTACACTGCTGGAGGTGGGTGGGGGGAAGGGAAGGGGGAGGAGGGGGCCCTGTCTGGATTTTACATCCCTCAGGCATTTGGAAGGAAGTTACGCTTCTGACAGCTGCCGTTCAGTCAGATGGCTAGCAGTTGTCAAGCCCCAGCAGCACCACCAGGAGTGGTGGCCACTGCTGGAACTGCGATCAGTTCACATCAAGGAAGCATGGAGGAGGCTGGTGAACAAGTTAAGTTGTGGCGAACTTCACAAAGGCTAATGAAGCATGGGACCTGGGTGGGGTGCGGAATCATAAGTCTGGGTGTGTGGACAAATGGGACGATTTCTCAGGAGTCGAATATGACCAAACAGAAAATACCTCCATATCCACCCACCAGCGTTTTACCTGCTGACCTCACCACTTGGCAAGGCCCCCTGCCTCCACCCACTGTACAGTAATATCCCATAACCACATAACATGCCTTGGCAAAGGCAAATTCAGTAAAATAGATTGTCTCACATGCAATTCTTTAGCTGTAACAGAGAGGAATAAGAGCTTCCACACCCAGCTCCAAGACCCCAGCAACTGCTGAAAGCTAAAGCTAAAAATCCTGGTTCTGTGGAAACTTGAACTCACCCGTTCAGGCTGCTTCTATTGTTCCAACTTTAAAAAAAACTTAAGGCCTCACAAGCTGTTTACTCTATTACCTTGAAGCAGACCACCTACTTCCTCTGTCTCAACCTTTCTTCATAAAGGAAAGGACAAAATACACCTCTTAATGCGATTATATCATCACAACTGCTACCATCTAAGTGAAATATAGTTATGAATAATAAAAATGCATGGTGGTTCAATAGAAAAGTAATTAATATACAGGGATGTTCAATCTGCCGGTAACTCATGTTTTGCTTAAGTTTTGGTGCATATAAAATTAACATTGAGATCATGGATCACCATTTTTTTTGGAAATCTCAGTTATATCAGACATTTTTAATCACCATGTTCAGGGATACTATTAAACTCCTCTGGAGCAAGACTCTGGGACTGAGAACCAGGGCTTCTGGCTCAGAGATAGGGACACACCATTGTACCACAAGAGCCCCTAGTACGGATATTTTACAACCAGCCTGATTATTGGTAGCACCTTATATTTGCAAAGCTCAAAGAGGCAGAGTCAGGTACTTGAAGAGACTGCAGTTGATACACTTAATTGTTAACTCAGTCTTCTGAGCTGTTTAACATTCCCACACCAGCTGAGATTCCCATAAAGGACTCCCCTTCTCAACCTCCCTCCTTACCTGAGGTACATTGATCCTCAGGGCAAACCACCACCAGTCATCTCTCTCTCTCTCTTTCTCCAAAGAAACAACAGCCCTATGGTACGGTATGACTATGGTGACTTTACCTTAACAATAGTGTGGTTATTAAGCATTTTCTGACATTCAAAGAACATGTTCACAGACTTTGACTTATTAGCCCTGTAAAGTTGACACACAGGAGAAAGTGAGGATTGCAGATGCTGGAGATCAGAGTTGAGCGTGTGGTGTTGAAAAGCACAGCAAGTCAGGCAGCATCTGAGGAGCAGAAGAGTTGATGTTTCGGGCAAGAGCCCTTCATCAAGAATGAGGCTTGTGAGCCAAGGGGGTGGAGAGATATATGGGAGGGGGTGGGGCTAGGGGGAAGGTAGCTCAGAGTGCGCTAGGTGAGATGGAGGTGGGGGTAATGGTGATAGGTCGGAGAGGAGGGTGGATCAGATTGGTGGGAAGGAAGATGGACAGGTAGGATAGATTATGAGGACAGTGTTGAGTTGGAAGGTTGGAAGTGGGATAAGGCGGTGGGAGGGGAAATGGGGGAACTGGTAAATTCCACATTGATGCCATGTGGTTGGAGGGTCCAAGGCAGAAGATGAGGCATTCTTCCTCCAGACGTCGGGTGGTTAGGGAGTGGCGATGGAAGAGGCCCAGGATCTGCATGTCCTTGGCGGAATGGAAGGTGGTGTTAAAATGTTCGGCGACAGGGTGGTGGGGTTGATTGGTTTGGGTGTCCCGGAGATGTTCTCTGAATCGCTCTGCAAGTATGCGTTCAGTCTCCCCAATGTAGAGGAGACCACATCAGGAGCAATGGATACAGTAAATGACATGTGGAAGTGCAGGTAAAACTCTGAAGTGGAAGGCTCCTTTGTAGCCTTGGATAGAGGTGAGGGGGGAAGTATGGGCATAGGGTTTGCAATTTCTGCGGTGGCAGGGGAAGGTGCCGGGAAGGGAGGGTGGGCTGGTTGGGCGGGCGTGGACCTGACAAGAGAATGGTGGAGGGAATGATATTTACGGAACACAGATAGGGGTGGGGAGGGAAATATACCTATGGTGGAGGGGTCCATTTATAGGTGGTGGAAATGGTGGAGAATGATTCAAAGTTGGTGGGGTGAAAGGTGAGGACCAGGGCTGATCTGTCCTTGTTGCGTTTGGAGGGTGGAGTTCGAGGGTAGAGGTGTGGGAAGTGGATGAGATGTGCTGGAGGATATTATCGACTATGTGGGAAGGGAAATTGCAGTCTTTGAAGAAGGAGGCCATCTGGTGTGTTCTGTAGTGGAACTGGTCCTCCTGGGAGCAGATGCAGTGGAGGTGGAAGAATTAGAAGTAAGGGATAGCGTTTTTACAGGATGGAGGGTGATAGGAGGTGTACTCCAGGTAGCTGTGGGGGATGGTGGGTTTGTAGAAGATGTTTGTATTGAGTCGGTCACCGTTGAAGGCAATGGAAAGGGGTAGCCACGGGTATCTGCATAAATCTTAGCAATGCCTGTCTCTTTGTTGGGTACATGGAACAGTCCATCTTCTGCAGTTACACCGGCACCATTCCCCACCTTTTCCTCTGCTACATTGATGACATTATCAGCGCCAACTTGTGCTCCCACGAGGAGGTTGAGTGGTTCATCAACACATTCCACCTTGACCTTAAATTTACCCGGATCATCTCAGACACCTCCCTCCCTTCCTGGACCTCTCCATCTCCACCAACAGTGATTGACTCAACACAGACATCTTCTACAAACCCACCGCACAAGTATTCCTGAGGACTGTGGGGAATTCAGAGAAGAGGTGTTGGAGCGAACAGCATTGGGGGAAAATGCCAGAGAACCCAGTGGAATGGCTGATCTTCATAAGTTAAAGATAAAGCCTGGGAAGAGAAAATAGTTGAGAGGTCAGGGACCATTGGTCAAAATTTTAATCATGGGCTTAGACTGCAAGCACAGAAAGACCATGTGTCTTTTACTCATTTTGGCCCACTTTTATTAGAACAGCAATTCACCACAGCTCAAAATGAGCAAAAGCCTAGCACAGACAATGACATGCCTACCACCGCCAATGAGAGAGAGGTAACGGTTAGTTCAGATGGCTCGTATTCAAAGCAGAGTGACATCAACAGTGAGGACTCAATTCCCAGCCCAGCTGAGGTTACCACCTTCTCAACCTCTCCCTTTGCCTGAGGTGTGGTGACCCTCAGGTTAAACCAGCACCAGTCATCGCTTCCTCTAATGAGTGGGACTATGGCCACTTTATACATGCAAAGTCCTGTGGAAAAATATCGCCACCACAAATTGTATCAATAAAATATTTAGCATTCCATAGCTAACCAGACACAAAGATGCTGTGTTAGCCAGAATTGTAATGTAACTAAAGAAACACTTGCCTTTGCAACTTTCCAAATGAAGTGAAGACCTTTGAATGAAGGCAGATGCCACCAATCCTTCTTGAACCACGCAACTTCAACTCCGGGTCTTGCAAAGCTTTTCCCCAGATTTCTCAGGATTGTTGCTGGGATTAAGGGCCCACCAGAAATGAACACTTCCATTCTGTTTCAGGGGAATACCTGAAACAGTAATACTCCAGATGCTGATAAACTTGCTGCACATTCCCGAGCATTTGCAGAGTTTTCTTTTAACTTTTTTTCACAATTTTCTCAGTGAATATTGTGCTGTGCAAAATGTTGGTCCTCTCATGCCTCAGCCAGAACTTGCTTCTTGGCCCAAGAATGAATCTACATAGAATCACAGAATGGCACAGAGTAGAAGGAGACCATTCAGCCTGCCATGTCTGTGTTAGCTCTCTGCAAATGCAACTTTACCTTGTTCCAAACCCCAGCACTTTCCAAGTGGCTCTGCTATTTTTCTTTTTTTCACATCATTACTCAATTCCTTTTCGAAAGCCATGCTTGAACCTATCACCACCGCATTCTCAGACAGTGTATTCCAGGTCCTACCCACCCGCTGTGTAAAAAGGGCCTTTTGTCAATCACCTTAAATTGGTGTCCTCAAGTTTTCGAAGAACAATTTCTCCCTATTCACCACATTTTCTTCAGCAGGTTTATCTATCAGTTTAAAATTTAATTGTGGTTTGGTACCTTTCCCTGCCTTTAGCTTTAGTAAATCAAAGGAGGATATTCTGCAATGTTCTGCACGTGAACAGCAAAAGCAAAGCTTGTGAAAGGCCATTGGGAGTGCAGTGGATAGTGCAAGATTGACATATTCAGGGATAATCACACTCCAATCCTCTTCACCATCTCTTGTTTTCAATAACACAGCTCTTGAATCTCTGCTTTCTGACTGTGTGACCTTCACAGCCTTTTGGAGTTCTTTTCTACCTGTTTGTTCAGTACGATGCCAGCACCAAAAGGGCATTTAAAAATAAACTCTGCTTTTAGGTAATACAGTTCAATTGCCAAGATCAGACGCCATTTTCTCCCAGTATTTAACACTGAACAGTTGGTTAATAACTTACAGTTTAATGCTTAAATTTCAAATGAGGACAGTGTCTTTGTGAGGATTCAGACTGTCTGGATGTTTGAGCCTCACGTTTCTTCCGCTTCCTTCGACTACATTGTTACAAAAAGGGTCATGAACTCTGGCTGCATGTGTTGCTGCAGGTTTCAACACATCCTTCACATGCTCACCATCAGCCACCAGAAAGAAAAGAAAACTTGCATTTATCTAGCGCCTTTGATGACCATAGGAAATCCCATGGGCTTTTACTTTACAATAAAATACTTTAAAAGTCCAGTCACTGTTTTAATGTAGAAAACACCAGAGCCAATTTGCTCACAGCAAACTCCCACAAATAGCAATGCATCAAGCTAATAATGACTACATAAGCCGTGTTTGTTGAGGGATTTTATTTACTCCAGATAGCTTCCCTGCTCTTCTTCAAAATAGTATCATAGATATTTTACATATGCAAAGAGGAAGAAATGGCCTTTCTGAAAAAAAAACTCTTCCCAACAGCATTCTCATACAATGGAGTGGGAGCCTAATAAATTTTGTGCTCAAGGGCCTAGAAGCAGGACTTCAACTCATAACCCGCTGCCTCATGGGTAAAAGTGCTACCAACAGCTGATACGTCCAATCTTGCAGCATTCCCATGGCAACCACATCACCAAACGAACTAGTAACTGACTTGATGCTTCGTGAAGAATAGTCAAAGAGCCAATCCATTTGGATTGTTAATCTCAACATTGAGCTACACCTGATTTCTCAACCATCTGAAGAAAAGGCAAATAACTCTTTCTTTCCAACTCCAGTGTTTTTATAATACTAACTTCAAGTGTTCTTTTTTTAAAGTGTGTCTTCCTTTCCCTACTTTCTCTGATTCTGCTAAAATTTCCCTCCTGGGTTTCTTAATAGTCATGGTCTGGAGATTAGTCTTTCATTCCTGGTGACTTGGCAACATTCTTGGAACTCCAGGCCAAGCTGGGAGGAAGAGAAGCCCTAGTTGGAAACAGGACTGCATCATCAATCTAGTCAGTTTAAAGATGGACTTTTCTGGGTGGAATTGCAATGGATGTGAAGGTTATTCTTAAAATCATAAGATGTAGGAGTAGAATTAGGCCATTTGGCCCATTCAAGTCTGCTCTGCCATTTGATCATGGCTGATGCATTTCTCAACCCCATTCTACTGCCTACTCCCTGTAACCATTGATTCCCTTACTAATCATGAACCTATCTATCTCTGTCTTAAATGCACTTAATGACATGACCTCCATAGCCTTCTGCGGCAATGAGTCCTACAAATTCACCACCCACTGGCTGAAGAAATATCCTCCTCATCTCAGTTCTAAAATGTCCCTTCATTCTGAGGCTGTGTTCTCTCTCCTACAATTGGAAACATCTTCTCCACGCCTACTCTGTCCAGGCATCTCCATATTCTGTAAGTTTCAATCAGGGTCCCCATCCTTCAAAACTCCATGGAGTACAGAACCAGAGTCCACAACCGCTCCTCATACAACAAGTCCTTTATCCTCAGCATCTTTCCTGTGAATGCCCTCTGGACTCCCTCCAACACCAGTGCATCCTTGCTTAGATACGGAGCCCAAAACTGCTCACAATATTCCAAATGCATAGAGTCATAGAGATGTACAGCATGGAAACAGATCCTTCGGTCCATGTCGACCAGACATCCCAACCTAATCTAGTCCCACCTGCCAGCACCTGGCCCATATCCCTCCAAAACCTTCCTATTCATATACCCATCCAGATGCCTCTTAAATGATGCAATTGTATCAGTCTCCACCATGTCCTCTGGCAGCTCATTCCATACACATACCACCCTCTACATGAAAACGTTGCCCCTTAGGTCTCTTTTATATTTTTCCCCTCTCACCCTAAACCTATGCCCTCTAGTTCTGGACTCCCCGACCCCAGGGAAAAGACTTTGCCTATTTATCCTATCCATGCCCCTCATCATTTTGTAAACCTCTATAAGGTCACCCCTCAGCCTCCGATGCTCCAGGGAAAACAGCCCCAGTCTGTTCAGCCTCTCCCTGTAGCTCAGATCTTCCAACCCTGGCAACATCCTTGTAAATCTTTTCTGAACCCTTTCAAGTTTCACAATATCTTTCCAATAGGAAGGAGACCAGAATTGCATGCAATATTCCAGCAGTGGCCTAACCAATGTCCTGTGCAGCTGCAACATGACTTCCCAACTCCTGTACTCAATATTTTGACCAATAAAGGAAAGTATACCAAACGCCTTCTTCACTATCCTACCTACCTGTGATTCCACTTTCAAGGGGCTATGAACCTGCACTCCAAGGTCTCTTTGTTCAGCAACACTCCCTAGGACCTTACCATTAAGTGTATAAATCCTGCTAAGATTTGCTTTTCCAAAATGCAGCACCTCGCATTTATCAGAATTAAACTCCATCTGCCACTTCTCAGCCCATTGGCCCGTCTGGTCCAGATCCTGTTGTAATCTGAGGTAACCCTCTTTGCTGTCCACTACACCTCCAATTTTGGTGTCATCTGCAAACTTACTAATTGTACCACTTATGCTCGCATTCAAATCATTTATGTAAATGACAAAACGTAGAGGGACCAGGACCGATCCTTGTGGCACTCCAATGGTCACAGGCCTCCAGTCTGAAAAACAACCCTCCACCACCACCCTCTGTCTTCTACCTTTGAGCCAATTCTGTATCCAAATGGCTAGTTCTCCCTGTATTCCATGAGATCTAACCTTGCTAATCAGTCTCCCATGGGGAACCTTGTTGAACGCCTTACTGAAGTCCATATAGATCACATCTACTGCTCTGCCCTCATCAATCTTCTTTGTTACTTCTTCAAAAAACTCAGTCAAGTCTGTGTGACATGATTTCCCACGCACAAAGCCATGTTGACTATCCCGAATCAGTCCTTGCCTTTCCAAATACATGTACATCCTGTCTCTCAAGATTCGCTCCAACAACTTGCCCACCACCGAGGTCAGACTCACTGGTCTATAGTTCCCTGGCTTGTCTTTACCATCCTTCTTAAACAGTGGCACCACGTTTGCCAACCTCCAGTCTTCCGGCACCTCACCTTTGACTATCGATGATACAAATATCTCAGCAAGATGCCCAGCAATCACTTCTCTAGCTTCCCACAGAGTTCTTGGGTACACCTGATCAGGTCCTGGGGATTTATCCACTTTTAACCTTTTCAAGACATCCAGCACTTCCTCCTCTGTAATATGGACATTTTGCAAGATGTCACCATCTATTTCCCTACAGTCTATATCTTCCATATCCTTTTCCACAGTAAATACTGATGCAAAATATTCATTTAGTATCTCCCCCATTTTCTGTGACTCCACACAAAGGCTGCCTTGCTGATCTTTGAGGGGCCCTATTCTCTCCCTAGTTACCCTTTGTCCTTAATATATTTGTAAAAACCCTTTGGATTCTCAATTCTATTTGCCAAAGCTATCTCATGTCCCTGTTTTGCCCTCCTGATTTCCCTCTGAAGTATACTCCTACTGCCTTTATACTCTTCTAAGGATTCACTCGATCTATCCTGTCTATACCTGACATATGCTTCCTTCTTTTTCTTAACCAAACCCTCAATTTCTTTAGTCATCCAGTATTCCTTATAGCTACCAGCTTTCCCTTTCATCCTGACAGGAATATACTTTCTCTGGATTCTTGTTATCTCATTTCTGAAGGCTTCCCATTTTCCAGCCGTCCCTTTACCTGTGAACATCTGCCTCCAATCAGCTTTTGAAAGTTCTTTGTTGTGGTTCTGTTCGCCGAGCTGGGAATTTGTCTTGCAAACGTTTCGTCCCCTGTCTAGGTTTTTTTAGATTACTTACAGTATGGAAACAGGCCCTTCGGCCCAACAAGTCAACACCGCCCCACCGAAGCGTAACCCACCCATACCCCTACATCTACATCTACCCCTTACCTAACACTACGGGCAATTTAGCATGGCCAATTCACTTGACCTGCACATCTTTGGACTGTGGGAGGAAACCGGAGCACCCGAAGGAAACCCACGCAGACACGGGGAGAACGTGCAAACTCCACACAGTCAGTCGCCTGAGGCGGGAATTGAACCCGGGTCTCTGGCGCTGTGAGGCAGCAGTGCTAACCACTGTGCCACCGTGCCGCCCCCCTCAGTGACATCCTCAGTGCTTGGGAGCCTCCTATGAAGCGCTTCTGTGATGTTTCCTCCGGCGTTTATAGTGGCCTGTCTCTGCCGCTTCCGGTTGTCAGTTCCAGTTGTACGCTGTAGTGGCCGGTATATTGGGTCCAGGTCGATGTGTTTGTTGATAGAGTCTGTGGATGAGTGCCATGCCTCTAGGAATTCCCTGGCTGTTCTCTGTTTGGCTTGCCCTATAATGGTAGTGTTGTCCTAGTCGAATTCATGTTGCTTGAAACAGCACAGAAGCGCTTCACAGGAGGCTCCCAAGCACTGAGGATGTCACCTAGACAGGGGACGAAACGTTTGCAAGACAAATTCCCAGCTCAGCGAACAGAACCACAACAATGAGCACCTGAGCTACAAATCTTCTCCCAAACTTTGAAAGTTCTTGCCTAATACCATCAAAATTGGCCTTTCCCCAATTTAGAATTTCAACTTTTAGACCTGGTCTATCCTTTTCCATCACTATTTTAAAACAAATAGAATTATGGTCGCTGGCCCCACTGACACCTCAGTCACCTGCCCTGCCTTATTTCCCAAGAGTAGGTCAAGTTTTGCATCTTCTCTAGTAGGTACGTCCACATACTGAATCAGAAAATTGTCTTGTACACACTTAAGAAATTCCTTTCCATCTAAACCTTTAACATTATGACAGTCCCAGTCGATGTTTGGAAAGTTAAAATCCCCTACCATACCTGGGTTCAATTCCCGCCTCAGGCGACTGACTGTGTGGAGTTTGCACGTTCTCCCCTTGTCTGCGTGGGTTTCCTCCGGGTGCTCCGGTTTCCTCCCACAGTCCAAAGATGTGCAGGTCAGGTGAATTGGCCATCCTAAATTGCCTGTAGTGTTAGGTAAGGGGTAGATGTAGGGGTATGGGTGGGTTGCGCTTTGGCGGGGTGGTGTGGACTTGTTGGGCCGAAGGGCCTGTTTCCACACTGTAAGTAATCTAATCTAATCTAATCTAATCATAACTACCCTATTATTCTTACAGATAGCTGAGATCTCCTTACAAGTTTGTTTCTCAATTTCCCTCTGACTATTGGGGGTCTATAATACAATCCCAATAGGTGATCATTCCTATCTTATTTCTCAGTTCCACCCAAATAACTTCCCTGGATGTATTTCCGGGAATATCCTCCATCAGCACAGCTGTAATGCTATCCCTTATCAAAAATGCCACTCCCCTAACACAACTGATCTCTTGGAAGCTGACGTACCCCTCGTTGTATTCAAGCCAGTCTCAATACCACAAATGTTGCTGTTCGTGCTACGTTCCCCTGAGAATCCATCACCCCCTACATTTTCCAAAACAGCTACCTGATTGAAATGGGTATATCCACAAAAGACTCCTGCACTAGCTGCCTACCTCTCTTGCCCTTCCTAGAGTTAACCCATCTATGTGACTGTATCTGAGACTTTCCCCCCTTCCTATAACTGCCATCCATCACATACTGTTGCTGTTGCAAATTCCTCATTGCTTCTATCTGTCTCTCCAACTGATCCATTCGATCTGATAAGATTCGCATCCAACAGCATTTATGGCAGATATAATCCGCAGTAACCCTTAAACTCTCTTTAAACTCCCACATCTGACAAGGAGTAAATCTCACTGCAAAGACCATTTTTGCTCCTTCACAATCTACAGACCCAGAAAATAGCACCATCTTATTCCTCTACAAACACTGCCCCCAGGTTAAATTAATAGCTCTGGATTATATTTTAAATTTAATCAAGAGACTTATCTCCAAAAATCATATAATCAAGAAAGAATCCACTATGCTCACTACTGCAGCCTTTCTCTTGGACAGACTTAAAACAACAATTAACTTATCTGATTCTGTGCTGTGAACTTCGCCCAACAGTTCCTCCAAGATTAGTTGTGAAATTCACTGTTTGTTAATTTTCCGAGATGCACTTCGATGTCCAGAGATACACGAATTCAAACAGCAAAGACGGTAACTGTGCAGGTTCTCTCTCTCTCTCCTGCACTGACCTCACCAGGTGCTTCCTTTGTCTGCTCTTCTCCCTTTTAAAACTGCTGTTGTTTTGACATTTTTTTTCCAAAGTTCCAAAACAATGCAACAACATATAAAACTGTAATTGCTGCTCCTGGAATTCTGACCAGATTTTACACAGCCTCAGCAGTACATTTCCTCTCTTGTATTCTAGCCTTCTCAAATTGAGTACCAACATTGCATTTGCCTTCCAAACAGCCAAATGAACCTGCTTGTTAGCCTTAAGAGAATCCTGTACTCAGATTCCTTAGTTCCTTTATGCTTTAGATTTCCAAATGTTTCCCTGTTTAGAAACAGTCTGCATCATTATTCTTCTGACAAAGCGTATAACTTCATACTTTTCCACAGTGTATTCCGTCTGACATTTCTTTGCCCACTCTCCTAATCTAGAAGGTCCTTCTGCAGCCTCCCTGCCTTCTCGATACTACCTGTCCCTCCACCAATCTTTGTCATCTGTAAAGTTGGTAGCAATGCCTTCAGTTCCTTGGGCCAGATCATTAGTGTACAACATGAATAGTTGTGGTCCCAACACAGACCCTTGTATAACTCCAATAGTCACCAGCTGCCATCTTGAGAAAAACCCCATTATCCCCACTGTCTGCCTTCTGCCAGTCAACCAATCCTCTATCCATAGCAGTACCTTCCCCTGAACACCATAGGCTCTTATCTTATTTAGTAGCCTCCTCTGTGGCACCTTATCAAAGGCCTCCTGGAAATCCAAATAGATCATGTCCACTGGCACTCCTTTGCCTAACTTCCTCATTATCTCCTCAATGAATCCTAACAGATTTGTCAGGCATGATCTCCCCTTGACAAAGCTCTATTTTACCATGCATTTCAATGCATTAGAGTCCTTAATAATAGACTCTAAAATCTTACCAATGACCAAGATCAAGCTAACCAGCCTATAATTCCTCATCTTCTGCCTTCCTCCTTTCATAAACAGGAGTGCTGCATTAGCTATTTTCCAGTCCTCTGGGACCCTCCCTGACTACAGTGATTCCTGAAAGATCACTACCAATTCCTCCACAATGTCCACAGCTTTCCGTTTTCCCATGTGGAGTAGTCTTATTAGACTTAATGTGATAGCTGGTCTATTGGAATTCTAGTGAACTAGATGGAGAACAGCCAGGTGGCTGAGCAGACATCAGGGAGTTCTCAATGCAATGTGTGAGCAACAATATCTATGACAATGTGCATGAGGATCTGCCAGAAATTCTAGACTACAAGTGTTTAGTTAGAACCCTTAGGGTTTACTCGAAGCTGAGGAAATTTAAGCTCCATTTCATGACTACTCAACGGAGAGGCAATCAGGCCTTTCAAGACCAGGAATTGAAAGCAACAGTTAAGTCAAATCTCCAGACTATTTGACTTATGGATGTCCATGAGGGAAGGAAACTTTTCAGTCCTATGGGTCTGGCCTATCTGGCCTGGGCTATGGGTGAGCCCAGACTCTTGGCTTAAGGCAGCATCCAAGGAGAAGGCAAATCGACGTTTCGGGCATAAGCCCTTCTTCAGGAATGAGGAGGGTGTGCTAAGCAAGCTAAGATAAAAGGTAGGGAGACCTCCCTACCTTTTATCTTAGCCTGCTTGGCACACCCTCCTCATTCCTGGCCTCCCTATCTTTTATCTTAGCCTGTTTGGCACACCCTCCTCATTCCTGAAGAAGGGCTTGAAGGTGGGTTTTAACCGCCCTGTGTTTACCGTGGAGCAAGGCCCACATCGGGAGAACCAGCAGTATCCATTTTAAGTCAGCAGTATCCATTTTAAAGCAAACAGTATTCATTTTAAGACAGCAGCTGCCAGCCCGACCACGTGATCGGGAGAAGGGGGCCCAAAGACAGATCCAAATACACACCGGACCAGACACTAGTCAGGACTCCAGACAATGGTCATGACTCACAGATCGAAACCCATCTTATAATCTCGTCAAGGTTCCAACTGACACACACCCATAACCTGATCATGCAAAACAGTCCTACACAAAAGGCAAACACCAAACAAACAGGATGAACCTAACAGACACTTTGGAAGTAACATGGGGGGTGCTAGCCTCCAGCCCTCACGGAGAGACAAGCAGATAGCACCCGGACCCATTTACGTAAAGGTAAACAGCACACCTTTTGTGTATGCTGCCGACTCTCCGAGGACGGCAGGAAGCTGGACATTCACACATACTCCAGCCATGATTACCACCATTCACACTCATTCATACCCAATCTCCTACATCCTGACTCATGAAGTATATAACTTGTAACATCGCGCAGGAAACGTTAGAGTGATCGAGATTCGGACCTCGGTTGGTCTCCGCCGGCGTTAAATACTTCAATAAAGTTACCGATTGTCGAACCGCACTCTGGGCTCAGACTGAGATCATTTCATCCGCGCTAACAATTGGGAGCTCGTCCGGGATACGACAGCTGCTGGATCTCTGCGAAGGCTCTGGGTGA
This sequence comes from Chiloscyllium punctatum, assembly GCF_047496795.1. Lineage (NCBI taxonomy): Eukaryota > Metazoa > Chordata > Chondrichthyes > Orectolobiformes > Hemiscylliidae > Chiloscyllium > Chiloscyllium punctatum. The sequence goes on along the minus strand of NC_092787.1, from coordinate 11,946,388 downwards.
GTATCTTTACTCTTTTACCTCCTCTGTAAAAGTTCCCCAGAGCACTGCAAGGGACTCCGCTGCCGGCCGTTATCCGAACCTGTGAACAGAGTGGGTCCGGCAGTCAGGTAACGATAGAGTACTCTGTAAGAGTGTGTGTGTGTGTGTGTGTGTGTGTGAGTGATCCTCCGCGGGTGGGCGATTGGAGTCGCGAAGTACTGGTAAAGATATGCATGAGACTGTTTTGATTTTCGTTTACTGTCATTTATTGTTGACGTGTTCTAGTGACTGATGGACTGAATTTCCCTGGACCGATGACTTTAGGTACGAGACCCCGACAGATTGACCCCCCCCATGTAAAACACCGACAAACAAAGCCTTCCTGGATAACCTCTGTGGTGGGAGTTTAGGGGATCCCATTGTACGTTGAGCCTGGTTTTTTATTTTGGCGCCATTCCTTAAGTCCGCGGTAGGGTCTGGAAGGTCTACGCGTGCGACACGACGGGAAGTCCTCCAAACCAGCCCGACGAGCGGAGCCTCTGGGCCAAGCTTTTGCCCATTGCCTCCGCAGTCCCGGGTGGTGGCCTCTGTGGGATTAGCGCGGAGAGGTCTGAGTTCACCCCCCCCCCCCCCCCGCACACGGGCCCCTGGTTCACGCCCGGTGCCAGCGGGTACACATGGCCGCTGAACTTCAGACGGTGAGAGAAAGACTCACGGGTTTTTTTAAGGTTGCGCGCCCTGGTACAGGCCCGCACCGCGCCCTTTTTATTTCATTTTTGTTTTTTAGTGGTCTGCGCTCACGCCGATCCCCCCCCCTTGCACATGGGCCCCTGGTTCACGCCTGGTGTTCGTGGGGCACGCACGGTCGTTGGGCGTTAGGCAGTGAGAGTGAGACTCACAGTAACCCAGGGTCGCGCGATCGGATATAGACACGCGCCCCGTTTGTACCTAACCCACACCTGCCTTCGTCGACCCGGGGGGCTAGGGTCCGATTTCAGGGAGTGGGCTTCCCGACTGGGAGGTGAATAAGTTAGCGCCAGTTAAATCTCTTGCGCTCCTACGCTGGTAGTTTTGTTATTTTCAAGTCCTCTTTCCATTACGCCCGCTGCGCCACCACTACCCCCCCCCCCCCCCCCACCATGTCGGGCTGCACAGCAGGCGATTTAGAATGGGGGCCAGAAGGCTCCCTTACTCGTTTCATAGCCGACGAGAATAGAAAGGTCATCAAGGCTATGCTCCGATCGGGCTGGCGGCCCGCCAACCCGCTGGATGCCCAGTGGGAGTGGTGGGTCCACCAGAAAAGGGATCGATACGAGAAAGCCTGCGTTCTTGTGCTTCAGGCACATGTTAGGCTCGCTAGTAAGGTCCAACTATACGTGCAAGATAAGCAGAAACAGGCCTCAGAACACCTCGAAGCCCAGACGCTTGCCAACCGTACGATCCTACTGACATTATCTGAGCCTCCAAGTGCCCCGCCGTCCCCCACCTGGGACTGGGAGGGGCTCGTGGACAATACAGGCCCCCGGGAATCACACGCGAGCCTAGCTCGCGCCGCCCTGGTTAAAGTTGAATATATCCCCGGGGGTGGGGAGAGGGGGAAACCAGCTTCCCAAACCCACAACCCCAGCCTTAAAATGACATACGTCTCCTTAACCCCGGGTGATACCATGAAACTCCTGGACAGGCTCCCCACCCTCAAGCCCCGCCACAATAACGCTGAATTTTGGCAGAGATGAATTTTAGGGAGATGCTGATCTGCCACAACCTCCACAATAGGGACGTGGCTGGTCTGGTCCGGACCAAACTCCCGGAGAACCTGTGGTCCAGGTTCCGACCTGTGCACCAGAATGGGTCCTGGTGCGCCAACCTCAGTGACAGCCGTCGCGAACAGGAGGCTGCCCTTGCGGACTTTCAGGCCGATGTCAGCGAGGCTTTCGGCCACACGCCGGTCGACTGGAACGCCATTGTGGCCGGCGAGGGTGCTCAGGAATATGGGGTCCATAAGTTTGAGGCCTTCCAGGCGCATAGCGGGATCCCCGATGCTGACAGGCAGAACCCCGCATTTATCCAGCTATATAAGGACGGGTTAGGCCCCACACACCAGGCTGTCCTCCGGACAGGCCTGGTACCCTACATCTCTTTCACGGAGCTTGAGAATTGGGCCATGTCCCTCGATAACCAAGCCCCGGCCACCGTTGCGGCACTTTCGACACCCGAGCCGCTCGTTTGCTACCGCTGCAGACAGACGGGTCACCACAAGTTTTGCTGCCCGCTCTCCTTCTGACGCTCCGGAGACCCCGACTTGGGAGGGGGCAGCCCCGGCCAGTGCAGGGACAACCCGGGTCAGCACCGGGGCCGTTACCCACCGCGGCATGCCCACCGTCGGCGCCCCTCGCGCCCCAGCGAACAGGGAACTCCCAAGCAGGGAACCAACGGCAACCCATGGCCGCAAAAACCCCACGAACCCCGCAGCCCTAGCCCGAAGCCTTCCCCCCCCACCCCCCCACCCCGACTGGGATCAGCTCAGTCGCGGGCAGCTACTCGCCCGGCGTAAGGACTGAGTAGCGTCGGCCCCCGCCGAGGGAGCCGACCCCCGTATCTGGGTTTCTGCATCACTTGGGGGCCGCCGATGCAACATTTTGATAGATACGGGGGCGTCAGTCTCCCTCACCGACCTCGACCTCCCTTCCACCCATCACTCCATTTCCATCACGAGGGTGGGGGGAAGCTCGGTGGTGGCCCGCCGTAGTGAGGCCACCCTTCTGGAGATCGATGACATTCTACTCCCCGTCCACTTCTGGGTTTGCCCGAACTCGGAGGGGACAATCCTGGGCATTGACCTGCTGGGCGAACTGGGAGCGGTGGTGGACGCATTCCACCGGCGCCTCCTATGGACGTCCACAAATCCCATAAGAGCGCCCTTGAGGGTAGATGGGTCCCCACTAGATCGGTCGCTGCACTCTCGCCCTGTGTCCCTATCACCCGGGACTGGACCAGAGACGGCGCCTTCGGAACAGTCTGCCCGGTGGTCCCGGAGGTCTGGGCCACGAACAAGCAGGACTGTGGCCTTGTCCGTTCCCCTCCCGAGCGGATACTAGGCCCTGTACACCCCCCACACCGACAGTACCCGATCAAACCCGAGGTGCTGCGCGCCACGGAGACCATTGTGGCCGAACTCACCAGCCGCGGTGTCTTGCGACCCGCGGTGTCCACTACCAACTCCCCCATATGGCCAGTCCATAAGCCGGATGGGAGCTATCGGCTCACCATCGATTGTGCAGCACTCAACCGAGTCACACCTAAAGAGCACCTCATTGTTGCCAGCCCGTCCACCATGTTTAACGGCCTAGAGCCTTCCCACCGGATCTTTATGGTCCTGGTCGTGGCAAACAGCTTCTGGTCCATCCTGCTGCACCGTGACTCTCAGGACAAGTTTGCCTTCACGCTGCGAGACAAGCAATACACATGGACCCGGCTGCCACAAGGCTTTCACAACAGCCCCAACATTTCCCACAGGGTCATGAGTTGGACCCTCGAGGAATGCGACCTATCCCCTTGCTCTAGCACCCTCTTACAGTACGTGGACGGCCTCCTGATCGCGTCCACGGACGCACGCTCCCACCTGGGAGCCATGACCACCGTCCTGCGCACCCTCGCCCAGGCAGGTTTTAGAATCAGCCCCACAAAGGCCCAGATCGGCCTGGCCACAGTCCGATACCTGGGCCACGACATTAGCCAGGGCAGCAAGACCCTGCCTCCTGATCGTAAGTTGGCCATCGCCGACATGCCACGGCCGGACACGGTCAGGGGTATCCGCCGCATTATGGGCCTTTTCAACTACTGCCGCGCCTTCATAGCGCATTTCGCCACCATCGCTGAGCCCCTTGTAAAGGGGGGTAGGCCCTGGGCAGAGAGGGTGGAGTGGGGCCCCAAGCAAGACGATGCCTACTCCAAGCTAAAAACCCACCTCCTCGGTGCCCCGGCCCTGCGCCTTCCCGACCTCTCTAAGCCCTTTCACGTCTTTTATAGCCTGGAAGGGGGGTTCTATACCGCCATGGTCACCCAACTCTCCGGGGACCGCATGAAGCCCGTAGGGTACTACTCTACGAAGGAGTCCCCGGTCGTGAGGGAGATGCACCGCTGCGTGGCCGCACTTGACTGCGCCGCGTGGGCGGTCCATGTGTGCGAGCCGGTCACCATGTCCGGTCAGATCATCCTACACACCGGACACACTATAGTGGAGCTCCTGAATACAGGACGCCTCCAAACCGTCTCTGACGCCTGTAGGGCAACCTGGGAGGCAGTCCTCCTCCCCCAGGACCAATCCATTAGAATAGTTAGGGACACAGGAACGAACCCCGCGGACGGGATTATAACTGTAGGGGAACCCCACCACTGCCAGGCCGTCATGGATTCGGCTGAGGAGGACTACATTGCCGATAGTCCTATCTCGGACCCCGACCTGGTCCTATATGTTGACGGCTCACGCCAGTTGGTTGAGGGGTCCTACCGGACGGGTTGGGCAGTGGACGACGACACCGGGGCCACCCGAGAACAGGGGACATTAGACGGCGATACCTCAGCCCAAGTCGTGGAGCTGGTCGCCCTCACGGCAGCGCTCCGCATGGGGGCGGGCAAGCAGGTGAATATTTTCACCGACAGCCAGTACGCCTTTGGGGTAGTCCATGACTACATGACATCATGGAGCCGCCGGGGTTTCGTCACGGCCGGCGGTGGCCAGATAAAACATGAGAACACAGTCCGTGACTTAGTGGCGGCAGCTCGCCTTCCCCTGCTCGCGGCCGTTGTAAAAATCAAGGCGCACCAGCGGGCTACCACCACCGAACAGTTAGGGAACCATTGGGCTGACCAGGCCAGCAAGGCTACCGCAGGTGCCCCTCTACCCCCCCCGTACGTGCTGCACCTGTGAATGAAGTCCGGGACGTTAACGTCCTGGACGTCCAGAATGGCACTCAGCCCGAGGAAAGGGAGGACTGGAGGGCAAGGGGCGTGATCCCTGACCCCGATGGGGTATGGCGCTGCGACGGCAAGATAGTGGCCCCCCGCAGCAATCAGAACAACCCTGATACAACTACATCACGAGCCCGACCACGCAGGCCGGGAGGGGACCCTCGCGAGGCTGCAGACCGACTGGTGGTGGCCCGGACTTGGCCGCAACGTGGCCAAGCACTGCCGCCGGTGCATTGTCTGCGCCCAACATAACCCAGGGAGGCCCTTGCGCATTCCTATGGCCCACCAACCACGGCCCAAGAGGCCTTGGGAGAACCTCCAGGTCGACTTCACAGGACCCTTGCCCGCCAGCCGCAGCAAGACGTACTGCCTGGTCATAGTCGACCACTTCACGTGCTGGGTAGAGGCTTTCCCGACACGGGACTGCACATCAGCCACTGTGGCCAGAATCCTGGCATTCGACATCTTTCCGCGATGGGGGGGTCCCCTCCAGATTGACTCAGACCAGGGAACACATTTCACGGGACGCGCGATGAAACTGGCCTGCCGCCTCCTGGGTATCAGGCAGCTCTTCCATGTCCCCTTCCACCCCCAGAGTTCGGGCATTGTCGAACGCATGAACCGGACCCTCAAAGTGGCGATCGCCGAGACCGGTCAGGGCTGGGTGGACGTCCTGCCCTGCATTCTGATGCGCCTCAGAGCCATCCCAGGCCGTTCCACTGGCCTCACTCCCTTCAAACCCATGACGGGCAGGGCCATGCGACTACCCGAGACTGTCATTGAAGGGGGTGAGGACATGGCCCCACTTCGGGATAGGATGGCCCAGTACATCAGACAGCTAGACTCGCAGTTGCGGGCCCTCAGACAGACTGCCCGCGACCAACAGGACATCAGGGACCAAACAAAACAGCAGCAACAACCGCCTCCCCAACCCCTCCCGGGCGTTGGGGACAAAGTCCTGATCCGGGCCGCCCCCGACCGGCCCGGCTTCGCCCCTTGGTGGCTGGGGCTGCACGAGATCATCCTCACCAGCGACACCTGCGCCTGCATCGATATGAAGGGGAAGGGCAGGTGGAAACATTGGTCCCAACTTAAACCTTTCCCCCAGGGCCCGACTGGACGGACGACAAAGACTTAGACTGTGGTCCCCATCCCTAACCACACGGGGCCAATGTGTGGAGTGGCCGGAGCACAGGCTTCCTCTGGTCTCTGCGCCAAGCCACGCAGGGCCGATACGTGGAGTGGCCGGAACATCGGCCCAGCCACCTGACTGGCAGCCATCACCGACTTATCCCCCCACTGACCCGCAGTCCCCCGACACGCCTGACGGGATTTTAACACTTTCTCCCCTTACAGCAACAATGGTGGACCGGTCTGAGATTGGGGGGGGGGGGGGGAGGGGGGGGGGTGGCCGCAGAGCATATGTACGTTTACTGATCATACACCCTGACGAGGGTGTCTCTCTCTCTCTCTCCCTTTCTCTTTTCTTTCACAGATCATGTCCCACCGGTGCACCGTCCTCCACCTCCTCCTCTTCGCCGTAGGACTTGTACCCTCTTCCTCCGGAGCTCCAGACAACTTCTACCGCCATGGCGTTGCCTTCAACTCATCCAGTGCCATCTGCATCCCTGCGAGGGATAAGCCTGACGAGGTCGACACATTTTTCAACGCCTGGCTGGAGGTCCTCCCAGACATACAGACAATCTGCCTACTCTGCACGTTGGAACGCAACCCACGACCAACCTGCCTACGACGTACAGAGGCTATGGACCTGGAGGGGTGCATGTTCGGAACGATGTGCGCTATGCCAGACGACCTCACTTTGGCCCCGGCCTTCGACGCGTTCGCGATGCGGGACCTGTCCATTTGCGATTACTATGAACCGACCAATGCCGCCGTGATTTCTCTGTATTTGTGTTTCTCGCCGCCCCCCCCCAACCACACCACCAACAACCACGACCCCCGAGATACTACCATGCCCCTCTCTGAGACCGGGGCCCACGGGGGGACTGGTATTATGGGAGGAGGGGATGTCCTTTACGATAACGTCCGACACGAGGTCGTGCCCGTGCTGGTCAATATATCGGGCATCCGGGTACCGGAATATTGCACAGCACAGGTACGCAGCCTATACACCATGATGGGAACAGAGGTGATAGAGAGGGCTTTCGATGCCATGGAGGCAACCCACTATCAAACCGACATACACAACACACAACAACACAGACGGGACATTATCAATGACGCCCTCACAGGACTCAACACAGGAACATCCGTGGTAAACTCCCTAGATATCCAGGGCCTTAATGAGAAAATCGAACAGCTAAAAGGGGTGATGAGAGACCTGTTAGCGAGATCCCTCACACACCAGGCAGAACAGGAATTTCTGGGGGAAGAGGGAGCACACATTCAGCTTGACGGCATTGCAGTCCTGGAGACACATGCCCACACCATCAACCGCCTTATTGATCGGGAAAGGGAGAACACGGCTCACATTCAGGAGGGGCAGCTGTGCCATGCGTATGGCCTGTGGATGGTAGCCCAGATCTGACACAACCTGGATCTGATACAAAGCGGGGAGGTGCCCGACTGGATCGATAGCACCAAACTGGCCTCACTCTCAGGACGCTCCGGGCCACTTGATAGCCAGACCCTGAAGGGAATGACCCGGGTGTACCCGGTGATTCCCGACTGTGAGGTCAGTGAGGCAACGGGAGTCGGGATGGTCCTCCTGATCCCAGTGGTCACCCCAGGGTCTGGGCCATTTCCCCTGTTCCACATCGAAAACATTGGAGTAATATGGGAAAACGCCTCCCTCAAATATATTTTGGCACACGACACAGCCATCTCCCGAGACGGCACTGTGTACGGGGTGCCGCTTGCAGGCTGCAAACAGCGAGGGGCAATCACAATCTGCCCCCACCCCTTATGGCGGAGTGAAACAGCGGAATGCGGGTTCAACCGTACACAGGGCTGCACCCTTGAGATCGAACCCACGGGCCCCCACTTCACTAGGGCGGGGTATGGTGGCAGGGGACAATATTGTGTCTCTACCCTTGAAACGTCTTTCTGGTTCAACGGACTGCAATGCCCGATTCCCCAGCAAGAGTTCTGCCTCACCCCTAGGCACCCAGTGACGATTGGACAAGTCCATATCTCGGAGGTCCGACGTCGGGACCCCGAGTCTATACAGGCCGCCGACAAATTCAGAAACACCCTTAGGGAGTACCAGGAGCCCGAACAAGCCCCCATCCCACATTTGGCCGAGGTCTTGCGGGAACTTAACCCCGGGTGGGACACTCAGTAAAACTATACCATCAATTACAAGCCCATATCAAAGACCTAGAGGAGGATGCAGAGACAACTCTACAGACCCAGGGCTGGGCCCAGAGGGTTTGGAACTGGGGCCTGAATGTCAACATACACCCCTGGGTCAGAATCATCTCCTATGCCATCGTGGGGGTACAGTTATTGCTAGCTCTGGCCTGGCTCCTGGTGGCATGTCACTCATGCTGCCAACATAAGAAACGAAAGGCCAGAAAGGCCATGCTCCACGCCATGGACTCCTGGCGAGTAATCAGACACCACGAGCTCATGGGGCTCGAACTAATGTAACCATCTCCCGGACTATCCAAAGGCCCCATGACTGCAGCATGACGGCCGGCGGAATGTACCGGGCGGGGTAACAACTTTTAAGATGTTGGCTTCGGGGGTGTGGACATGGCCAACCCCTTGCCGAAAGGGGGGACTGAAGGGGGGTGATAAACCGCCCCGTGTTTACCGTGGAGCAAGGCCCACATCGGGAAAACCAGCAGTATCCATTTTAAAGCAAACAGTATTCATTTTAAGACAGCAGCTGCCAGCCCGACCACCTGATCAGGAGAAGGGGGCCCAAAGACAGATCCGAATACACACCGGACCAGACACTAGTCAGGACTCCAGATAATGGTCATGACTCACAGATCGAAACCCACCTTATAATCTCGTCAAGGCTCCAACTGACACACACCCATAACCTGATCATGCAAAACAGTCCTCCACAAAAGGCAAACACCAAACAAACAGGATGAACCTAACAGACACTTTGGAAGTAACAAAGGGGGGTGCTAGCCTCCAGCCCTCACGGAGAGACAAGCAGATAGCACCCGGACCCATTTACGTAAAGATAAACAGCACACCTTTTGTGTATGCTGCCGACTCTCCGAGGACGGCAGGAAGCTTGACATTCACACATACTCCAGCCATGATTGCCACCATTCACACTCATTCATACCCAATCTCCTACATCCTGACTCATGAAGTATATAACTTGTAACATCGCGCGGGAAACGTTAGAGCGGTCGAGATTCGGACCTCCTTTGGTCTCCACCAGCGTTAAATACTTCAATAAAGTTACCGATTGTCAAACCGCACTCTGGGCTCGGACTGAGATCATTTCATCCGCGCTAACAGGCTGATGCCCGAAACGTTGATTCTCCTGCTCCTTGGATGCTGCCTGACATAGAACATAGAACATAGAACAATACAGCACATAACAGGCCCTTCGGCCCACGATGTTGTGCCGAACATTTGTCCTAGCTTAAGCACCTATCCATGTACCTATCCAATTGCCGCTTAAAGGTCACCAATGATTCTGACTCTGCCACTCCCTCAGGCAGCGCATTCCATGCCCCCACCACTCTCTGGGTAAAGAACCTACCCCTGACATCCCCCCTATACCTTCCACCCTTCACCTTAAATTTATGTCCCCTTGTAACACTTTGTTGTACCCGGGGAAAAAGTCTCTGACTGTCTACTCTATCTATTCCCCGATCATCTTATAAACATCTATCAAGTCACCCTTCATCCTGCGCCGTTCTAATGAGAAAAGACCTAGCACTCTCAACCTATCCTCGTACGACCTATTCTCCATTCCAGGCAACATCCTGGTAAATCTCCTCTGCACCGTCTCCAAAGCTTCCACCTTTCCTAAAATGAGGCGACCAGAACTGCACAGAGTACTCCAAATGTGGCCTTACCAAGGTCCTGTACAGCTGCAACATCACCTCACGACACTTGAATTCAATCCCTCTACTAATGAACGCTAATACACCATAGGCCTTCTTACAAGCTCTATCCACCTGAGTGGCAATTTTCAAAGATCTATGAACATAGACCCCAAGATCCCTCTGCTCCTCCACCTTACTAAGAACCCTACCGTTAACCCTGTATTCCGCATTCTTATTTGTCCTTCCAAAATGGACAACCTCACACTTGACAGGGTTGAACTCCATCTGCCACTCCTCAGCCCAGCTCTGCATCATATCTAAGTCCCTTTGCAGCCGACAACAGCCCTCCTCACTATCCACAACTCCACCAATCTTCATATCATCTGCAAATTTACTGACCCACCCTTCGACTCCCTCTTCCAAGTCATTAATAAAAATTACAAACAGCAGAGGACCCAGAACTGATCCCTGCAGAACTCCACTTGTGACTGGGCTCCAGGCTGAATATTTACCATCTACCACCACTCTCTGACTTCGACCGGTTAGCCAGTTCTCTATCCAACTGGCCAAACTTCCCACTATCCCATGTCTCCTGACTTTTCACATAAGCCTACCATGGGGAACCTTATCAAATGCCTTACTAAAATCCATGTACACTACATCCACTGCTCTACCCTCATCCACATGCTTGGTCACCTCCTCAAAGAATTCAATAAGACTTGTAAGGCAAGACCTACCCCTCAAAAATCCGTGCTGGGTGTCCCTAATCAAGCAGTGTCTTTCCAGATACTCATAAATCCTATCCCTCAGTACCCTTTCCATTAGTTTGCCTACCACCGAAGTAAGACTAACTGGCCTGTAATTCCTGGGGTTATCCCTATTCCCTTTTTTGAACAGGGGCACAACATTCGTCACTCTCCAGTCCCCTGGCACCACCCCCATTGACAGTGAAGACGAAAAGATCATTGCCAACGGATCTGCAATTTCCTCTCTTGCTTCCCACATAATCCTAGGATATATCCTGTCAGGTCCGGGGGACTTGTCTATCCTCAAGTTTTTCAAAATGCCCAACACATCTTCCTTCTGAACAAGTATCTTCTCTAGCTTACCCGTCGATTTCATACTCTCCTCTTCAACAATACGGTCCCTCTCATTTGTAAATACTGAAGAAAAGTACTCATTCAAGACCTCTCCTATCTCTTCCCACTCAATACACAGTCTCCCACTACTGTCCTTGATCAGACCTATCCTCGTTCTCATGTTTCTCACATATGCATAAAAGGCCTTGGGGTTATCCTTGATCCTACCCACCAAAGATTTTTCATGCCCTCTCTTACCTGCTGCGCTTTTCCAGCAACACATTTTTCAGCTCTGACCTCCAGCATCTGCAGTCCTCACTTTCTCCTAGCAAGCCATTTAATCCAAGGTCAATTATTTGTTGTCCATTCCAGCAATACCCACATCCCATCTGCTCTTGCTAATGCCTACTGCTGATCTGGAAGCTAAAAATCACACAGCACCAGGTTATAGTGCAACAGGTTTGTTTGGAAGCACTAGCTTTTGGAGCACTGCTCCTTCATCAGGTAGCTATGGAGCAGGATCATCAGACTCAGAATTTATAGCAAAAGATCATAGTGTCATGCAACTGAAATGATATATTGAACAAACTTAGATTGCTGTTAAGTCTCAATAAATCATTTCAGTTGCCTGACGCTGGGATCTTTTGCTATAAATTCTGTGTCTTATGATCCTGCTCCAACGCTACCTGATGAAGGAACAGTGCTCCAAAAGCTAGTGCTTCCAAATAAACCCGTTGGACTATAACCTGGTGTTGTGTGATTTTTAACTTTGTCCATCCCAGTCCAACACCAGCACCTCCACATGTTGATCTGGAAGGAAACAGATGTAAGGAATTTGAAGGCCACAAATATATTATAGTAGCAGCCACTTGGGGCAGTGATGGTTTTAGGATGACAGAGTCAGCGGATGGGTGTCCTTGAAGGGGTGCAGTTTCCTTACACACTGCCTCTCTGACAACTGCAGCATGTCATTCTGGGCATTTTGATCTTGTTGGGAGGTTGGAATGCCTGAAGTATCTGCCTCTTTGTCTGCCTGCCGCACCAGGTGGGTCTTCTGCCAATTCCCATTGCTCTTCTTCCATTGCCACAGAATGGGACGGTAAAGACAAGAACATTGCCAATTTCAGAAAGTACAAACTTCCTCAGATTATTGGATCCCATCCAGATACGGCTAAATCGCAAGTCTGCACTCAGAAATGATCGAACTAATGCCAACCTGTTTGCCAAAAGCTTACAGCAAATTAAGCTGAACATTGCTTAACATTTTGCAGCTTTCTATCTGATCCAGATCATAATTTGTAGCTGAATTTCAGAAGTAGCTCAGCAGCTCTATTTTAATAAATTAATCAGTCAGTGGTTTCAGGCAGAAGCAATGACACAGGAAAAGCAAAGGCCTCCAGTAGTTAAATTGTCAATCTTCTTTTTTCCAAATTTGGCTGCAGGATCATCATCCTGTTTGCACCTTCAAAGAGTAAAGAGCAGAAGACATTCTATCCCCAGTATCTTGTCTCACCAATGCCCCAATAGGGGTATTGACACACATTTCACCTTCCTAATTTAGAGTCAGGATTATAAAAAAAAGGCATTTCCATGTGAATCACGCAAACAGAGGGTGGTGAAGGGTCGTGTGGTATAAAGGTTATCTGCATTGTGCAACCTGAAGGTTTGTTGCTTTAACTGGAAGGCTGGTGCAGTTGTGGTTGTCATTTTCAGGAGACAGCCTTCAGGGATCTGCAGGGACCAGTCCTTGGTACTTAGGATGGTTGGCATTGATGGAGTCAGGGTTGGCACAAGTGCAGCAAAGCAGTTGAAGTTGAGGAAGGAAAGCCAGAGACAACAATGAAACTGAAGTTAATATGCCTTTCAGTGTCTCTTCCAGCCCCATCTTCTATTGCTACTGGCTAGTGTTGTTGTGACAGATTGTCTACACGGATCTTGCTTTAAAATTACCAGCTTGTGAGACCATATTAGTTTCAACATTTTGGAAGCATTGACTTGAATTCTTTGGCCCGGGTTAGCAAGCAACTAATTGTTCTCATTCCTACAACTAAGATCGTACAAATATCTTTGAACTGGGATCTTTTTTAATTCTGCAAAATTAGCAACATATTTTCCGTTGTTACATTATTTCAGACTCTAGATCAGAGTATTCCTGCAGGCAGAGATTACAAAGAATTCCGAACCAGTGTCTTAACTGCCCACTGGCAATAATATTTTGAAATATAATCCAGGGTCTAGACAAAAGTTATTACGAGCGATCATGAGACAAGTTTAAAGTTCAGAATGTAGACAGGAAAGCCTGAATTTAAATAAAGAGGAGTTTAAAAATACATTTATGTTAACTCTCCTATTACTAAACCCAGAACGCGCTCACGGTATGCAGAACTGAAGTGAATCTCAATTGTGGCTTCACTTGGACATCCAACAGAGCAGGTCTGTTCCATGTACAGATTCCTCCTTGTTCATCATATCGCCATCACAGGAATACTGATCCTCCTTAAAACCAGCTTCCTCCTCCACTCTCTCCCAAGCTCCAGCTCATTCATTTGAGCAATTGAAACAGTTTTTGGCCTTCATATTTGTTCTTTTCTATGTCAAGTGTGAATCATTTGCCTAAGACTTTTTTGCTGACAATTTGATAATTAGAAATCAATCAATCCTGAAACAGACACAAATACTGAGCCTCCTGAATCCTCTATGGCAGAGATTTCCAAAGGTTCACAACCCTCTGAGTAAAACAATTTCTCATCATCTCAGGCCTAAGAGACATTCCCTTATTTTTAAAGTGTGTCCCCATGATTTTGGACTCCCCAACTCAGGGGAGACATCTTACTAGCATCCACCTGTCTATACTTTTAAACATATTGTAAGTTTCAATGATATCACTTCTCATTCTTTGAAATTCTAGAGAACACAGGACCAGTTTTCCCAATCTCCCTTCATAGGACAGTCTCTCCAGCCCAGGAACAAGTCTGGTAAACCTTTGCTGCACTCCCTCCATGGCAATAATATTTTCCCTAATATAAAGAGATCAAAACTGCACACTGTGCTCCTGTGAGTTCTAACCAAAGATCCTATACAATTGAAGCAAGAATTCACTACTCCTGTACTTAGAGTGCAAAGTGTTTGTATGTAACATGTAATGGAAAGATGACAATAACAGGAGGATAATTTGTACTTTACACTTCCTTTGGGAGGTTCAGGATTGAGGAATATTGTGATGCACTCTTTGAAAACCTTAAAGATAATCATAAGGAGGATTGAGCAATTTGGAAGGTTGCTCCATGTGCATATTATGTTCAGTGAGTTAGCATGTTACATAATTGTTAAAATGGCAATGAAGGCATTTTTGGGAAAAAAAACAAATCAATTCAAGCCGAAAAAAAAGAGGGCTGGTACAATTTTCTTTGTATTCACATGTGGGATGTGGGATGTGGGCATTGGTTGGGCCAGCATTTGCTGCCTGTCCCTAGTTACCCTTAAGAAGATGGTAGTGAGCTGATTTCTTAAACTGCTGCAGTCTGTGTGCTGTAGGGAGACACATGGTGTCCTGAGGGAAGGAATTCCAGGATTTTGATCCAGCAACATGCAAGGGACGGCAATACATTTCCAAGCCAGGATGGTGAGTGGCTTGGAGGGGAACTTTTAGGTGGTGATGTTCTCATGTATCTGCTGCCTTGTCCTTCTAGATTAAAGTAGTCATGGGTTTGGAAGGTACTGTGCAAGGATCTTTGGTATATTTCTTCAGTGCAATTACAAATAAAAGGTTTACATTTGGCTTAAAGCAAATTTAAAAAAAGATCAAGTTAATGCTTTTCTCAGCATGACAGGACTAGGTGCTTTTGAGACGGTTTTGTAACTTGCCTGTGGGACCCAATTATCATGGAGAATTCTGAAATTAATAAGATTCTGAATCTGTACTCTGGCATGACTGAGAATGAGATTGTACTGAGAGTTACATTCTATGAATAGAAATGAAACTTGAGCAGATTACATTCTTGAATTTAGGAACGTCCTTCTTCATTGTGGATTTGGCACAAACTCAGGGCAAGTGCAAGAACATGAAGCTCCCTCAGTTAACCACCTTCACTCCCTCACCCATCCTGACAATTAACTTTTGAAAATAAATATTATGTGTTGGTATGTAAAAAAAAACTGCATGCAGAATTATAGTTTTGACATAAAATAATATTCTGATGCTGGTTGTAAATTTGCAATGTTTCTCACTTCTCACAGTTTAAATACGAGAAGAAATGTGCTCCATTATATGCAGATCGTTCACATAATCTAACATGCAACAGTTACTGAATGATTTTATGGACAATTTACACAATTAATGATCATTAAAACAGCTGGGGGCCAAATTAAACGAAATATTATTTGCTGATTGATCATTCTGAAATAGTTATGTAGATATACAAATTTGTAAAATAGTTGCATAAATAGAAATCAAATTTTGAAGACCACAGT
This sequence comes from Chiloscyllium punctatum, assembly GCF_047496795.1. Lineage (NCBI taxonomy): Eukaryota > Metazoa > Chordata > Chondrichthyes > Orectolobiformes > Hemiscylliidae > Chiloscyllium > Chiloscyllium punctatum. Next base: position 11,930,901 of record NC_092787.1, on the reverse strand, counting down.
GGGAAAGATTGCAATAGAAACTGTATGATAAGAGTCCCTGGAATGAATGAATGCTTTTATTGTCATGTGTATTTTGCAGAGAGGTAAACAGTAAAATGCAATGAAAACCTTTCCAATGTTACCATGATCCAGTGCCATTTTGAGTAGTAAGAAAAAAATAGAGAGGTGTAGCTCAAAGAGAGTCCATCAGTCCTGAGCCAGCTCACTATCAATGCTGCCTGCACTGCCATCGCTCCTCCACTGCCTCACCACTGTCTTCACTGGACCCAACCAATGTTGAAGTCGCCACTCTTCAGGCGCCATTTTTCACTGCTGGGCTGATTCTCCTGCACCACTGCCTTGCCACTGCCTGTGCCACACCCACCAATGTCACAACTGCATCTCTCAGATCAGAACCCCAAGTCTGTTTGCGAGCAGTTATTTTGGGGTTACAAACTCAGGGGCAGCATTGGCTAGTATGTGCATCTGCTCTCCTTCCTCTCAGCCTCTCAGGTCCCCTGCTCTCATAGTTTTCCCAGTGCACAATATTCTCATATAGCGGTTGCATCAATTTTCAAATCTTGAAGTGGAGGTCACAGGTGTGAGAAAAGTTTGGGAAGCACTGCTATAGACACGTCAAAATAGGCGGGGTGCACATTAGCCAACCAACACCTTGCAATCCCAGTCCTAAATCCTGTTTGCCTACTCATGCAACTCCATAAATAGATTAGTTGTTTGTGTACTGCACAGCTCCAAAATGTATCTGCTATAGTAGACCACCTGGTTACCCTGATGGATCTAGCAGCACTATACTAACTTAGAAATCAACCTTAGAGATATTTTTGTAGGAAGCCCAAAAGAACAATAAAACCAGGCCAAGATTCTGAGCAAAGACTATAAATTGATGTGGAACGAGGACTGCACTGAGGCCACAATCATTTTCTGAGGTTGCAGGGGAGATCCAATGGATTTCAGGGAGATCCAGGCATTGCCAAACGAGTTCATAGATCGAGTCTGAAATTTAGATGCTGCCGCTGGAGTGGTAGCCACCAGCCATTTAAATTTCCTCATTTCTTGTCAAAGTCCTATGCCAATGGGACAGTCTGTCTTATCTGACAGCATGCAATAGTAGAGCAAACAATGAGGCTATGGTTAGGGGAAAGCTCTGAGTTAGAGCCATGCACCAGTTCAAGGTTTGTAAGAGATCTAAAACTTGGTTACGAATCTGGAAATTCTCAAATGTGATAGTTATGGAACCAGAAGTTATCGAGCAGGCAGGTCAAAAGTTGTAGACAGAGACCAAGATAAACAGCACTTGGAGGAAGAAGAAAAAGCCAAAGATAAAATTCCACTGCCCTCTGTCGTAAGGAAACTCATAACTTCTTTCATCGTTGATACAGCTGCAGCTATGTCTGGAATTTCAGAAAAAGCTAGAGCACAATAAACCCCTAAGTTACATTTCCTCTGTAGAACTGGCCTGAAATTGACTAATGATTCCAATTACAATATTCCAGTGTTGGCTGAGGTTAACGCTGGAGTGAAATATAATGATATATCCTATTTCTTGCCATTGATTTTAGAGAACAAAGGAAACATATACTGTGACCTGGATTCAATGGGAAGGAGTTGGCTGAAAAAGTAATTATTAAACTGGGCAGCACTATTTATAAAAGGGATCAGGAAGGTGCATCAGGCATTGAGACATTGCTTAAGGGAACACAAAGAGCAAGGATGACCAAACAATAAAGTTAGGCATCACAGAGGCAGCACAGTGACTCAGTGGTTAGCACTGCTGCCTCACAATGCCAGGGACCAGGGTTTGATTCCAGCCTCAGGCGACTGTGTGGAGTTTGCGCATTCTCCTAATGTCTGCGTGTGTTTCCTCCGGGTGCTCCGGTTTCCTTCCACTATCCAAAGGTGTGCAGGTCAGGTGAATTGGCCATGCTAAATTGCCCGTTGTGTTCCAGAATGTGTAGGTTAGGTGCTTTAGTCAGGGGTAAAATAATGGGCTAGTGGAATGGATCTGGATGGTGACTCTTCAGAAGGTCGGTGTGGAATTGTTGGGCTGAATGGCCTCTTTCCACACTGTAGGGATTCTATGATTCTAACAAAGCGGATATCCAGATAAAACAACAAAATACAGATAAGAGTTTGCATTCTACGCCAATATCTTATGTAGGTAGAGATGCAGTGAGTAAACATCTAACTAGATTAGAATGAACATGATTTAAAAACAAGGGGAAGAATCATCCCAGGCACAGAATGAGGAGAGTATTGGCAAAAAGGTTGAGAAAGTTGCCTGAAATCAAAAGGTTTCCACCATCCCATTTTCCAACCAAGCATTGAATGGAGGGATAAGGTCTATGACATGCCTATGCCTATGACATCGATGGCAGCTCTATGAGATTCTTGCTAGTAAGTGACAATTGGTCTATATGCATGATGTTGGTGAGGATTCGCCACGACAGATTCGCCGCCGATGATTAGCCACTGCCAGTTCTCCATCAGCATTTCTCCACTGGGGTCGTTTGACCTCTGGAGAGTATTCAACACCAGAAATATATATGTACGGATTGTTTTTCCTCCCACCTGTTCTTTCATACTTCTCAACCCCCTTTATTTATACAACTACATGCTACATATTGATAAAAAAAGAGGTAAAATATATATCATTTTATTGGTTTATATATAAAAATTAGTTCCAAACTTTAACCAGAAAAAGGAAATATATTTTAAAAATCTTTATAACGGCAGTAAGATCTCACATTAATATTAAACAATGAAATTTTAGTTCATTTGATAGTTATGTACTATTTATATATAAAGATAAAAGACAAAGCAATTAACATTTTTGCTTGTAAAGCATAATCAGGATCGGTGTTGTATTGACCAGTTGCTCCAACTGCAGCAATATGTCTATACATACTTTGTGCCAACTGAAAGAAACAGCCCCTAATTCTAACTTCAGCCAAACATTCTCTCATAGCACTGATAGCTGCCTGCTCAAAGTCACAATGGATATACTGTGGTCTGGGATTAGGTACCAAGGACTTCACCATTTCAAACATGCATACATATGTTGAACGCTGCTTATTTGGTAGAAGCATATATAATATTGGATGATCAAGGAAGTAATCGTATAATCATATTTGGTAGGGCATCTTGGATACATCATTTAGCATAATCGACGTGGTTTGTGGATGGTACATTCAACATAGCCCCTATTTTATTCTCTCAGGTATATTGTATTTTAGCAAAAAGACTTGATGGGGTTCATCCAATATTGTATATACTTTTACTTGTGGTATTTGTGGTAGCGAATCGTCTTCAGTGGCCAATGGGCAGTGGCTAAGCATCCACGGTGGTCAAAGGGCAGTGGCTAATGGTCAGCGGAGAATCTGCTGTGGCGAATGGTCCCATCCCTATATGCATGTACCAGCACAGATTAGTATCCTCATTCTTACTTAGTCTTACCTCATTGTTGTGCCGTTTTCCAATCTTTCAAATACTGGACAGAAACTAGATGGTGACAATGCTTGTTATGAATGTCAAAGCAGTGACTTGGTGACTTCAGTTTGCTGCTGATTCTCCAGGCTTCCCTCAGTACCAACATCTCTGGACACTCTCCATGGGCTGTGCCCACATGCACCCCATCCTCCAGGACCTCCAGGTGCCCATCAGCAAAATGAGGTGCCAATTACTCTTTGTCTGACATGACTGGTGAAAATAAAATGAACTGTGGACTACCAGCACTTGACCAGGTCCATGGCTAGGTTTTAAAGTCCCACCAGTGCCTGGAATCCTAAGTGGTCCTAAGTTGAGAAGGAAAGTCCTTCATAGTAACCTGAGCCAGCACTGTTCACATCACATCGAGTCATAGAGTCAGAGAGATGTACAGCACGGAAACAAACCCTTTGGTCCACCTCGTCCATGACAACCAGATATCCCAACGTAATCTAGTCCCACCTGTCAGCACCCAGCCTATATCTCTCCAAATCCTTCCTATTCATATACCTATCCAGATGCCTTTTAAATGTTGCAATTGTAACAGCCTCCACTACTTTCTCTGGCAGCTCATTTCATACATGCACCACCCTCTGCATGAAAAAGTTATCCCTCAGGTCTCTTTTATATCTTTCCCCTCTCACCCTAGACCTATGCTCTCTAGTTCTGGACTCTCCCACCCCAGAGAAAAGACCTTGTCTGTTTATCCTATCCATGCCTCTCATGATTTTATAAACCTCTATAAGGTCACCCCTCAGCCTCCAACGCTCCAGGGAAAACAGCCCCAGCCTATTCAACCTCTCCCTATAGCTCAAGTCCTCCAACCCTGGCAACATCCTTGTAAATCTTTTCTGAACCCTTTCAAGTTTCAGAACATCCTTCTGATAGGGAGGAGACCAGAATTGCACACAATATTCCAAAAGTGGCCGGATCAATGTCCTGAGCTAACCGACCTGACAATTTCTATTTCAATTATTATTGATATTGGTTTAGCCATTGCATTCTGATAAATCATGTGCATCTACCATTTTCATTTCAATGCAACTTCTTTTAGTGTGGAAGAAGTGTAGTATATTTTAAGATCTGAATATTTTGTTCTACTGCCCTCTGTGCTAATCTCTCTGTTGGGAAGCTATAAACAACATTTGTTCAGTCATGGCTGCCTGCAGCTAAGCATGTGATAGTTTTACACAGTGCAATAGACAACAAAGTAAAATTTATTTTGTTTAATGAATCAAGTAACATTTCTTTTCCATCCTAAACTTGCCATTAATTTGCAATCATAAAAATGGAAAAAACAAATTCCTCGTGGGAAACTGAAAGAACTGCGGAGGTTGGAAATCAGAAACAAAAACAGAAATTGCTGAAAAAGATCAGAAGGTCTGGCAGTTCTAAGGAAGGGTCACTGGATATGAAAGGTTGACTCTGATATCTCTCCATAGAAGCTGCCAGACCTGCTGAGTTTTCCAGCGATTATTGTTTTTGTTCTTGGTGGGACAGTTATATTTTGGAGAAGGTTATGCACAGTTCAGAACTAGCAGGCATCAAGTCAATGGAGTTGATGTCGAATATATCTCTGCAATATTAATGCAGTATTTAGTGTTTATCAATCAATTAATCCAATAACAGAAATGCTACAATTCAACTTCACAAATAGTTGGAATCAAACCAGAAACAAGTTGACTGATTACATTGATTCCAATGTAATTCTTTCCTGAAATGGGACCTGGTAACCTGAAATTCTCTCCCTCAGAGAGCTGTGAATATTTAGTCATTGAGTCTATTCAAGAATATACAGGTTAATAGATACAAGGAAAACAAAGCACAGAGGATAACAATATCCTTCAGGACAATTTAAACATAAAATTCTCACAAGGGTCTCTCGAAGTTTCAAAAGATCCAGTCAGAACATTTGAAAACTTTTAAATCAACAGAATGATTTTGGAATCATTTGCTTCAGCGAACAAATTGTGGCAGGATTTAGATAGGATTCCGGGTAACCCAAAATGGAGGACGGGACAAATTTCTGGCTGTAACAGCTGCTCCTTTTTTGAGATATTTTAGGTGCTGGACTTCCTCGAATTCCAGGAGCAGCAATTACTGTTTTGTATGCTGTTGCATTGTTTTGGAACTTTGGAAACAAAAAGTCAAAACAACAACAGTTTTAAAAGGGAGAAGAACAGCCAAAGGAAGCACATGGTGAGGTCATTGTCGGAGAGAGAGAGAGAGAGAGACAAAACCTGCATAGTTATTGTCTTTGCTATTTGAATTCATGTATCATTGGACATCGGAGTGCATCTGGGAAAATTAACAAACAGTGAAATTCACAACTGATCTTGGAGGGCGAAGTTCAACTTTTTCACACAAAGGGTGGTACGTGTATGGAATGAGCTGCCAGAGGAAGTGTGAAGGCTGGTACAATTGCAAACTTTAAGGGGCATTTGGATAGGTATATAAATAGGAAGGGTTTTGAGGGATATGGGCCGGGTGCTGGCAGGTGGGACTAGTCTGGGTTGTTGGGATATCTGGTCGGTATGGATGGGTTGGACCGAAGGGTGCGTTTCCATGCTTTACCTCTCTGTGACTCTATGAGAAGATCTCCCAATTTGTTAAGTTAAAATTTAAACTGACAGTGATTAAGTCACATGTTTTGAAATGTGGACGTCAATATGAACAAGTGAAACAAACTGGTTAAATTCAGTTTCACTTAAAGGCAATTGTCCCACTGAAATAGGACATATAGTAGGATGAAAAGAGTGTGTGAAATGTTTCAGAATTTGCATGCCATAAAGGAAATCCGGAAAAGGGAGAAGCAATAAAATTAACCATACACATTTAAAGACCAGACTCAAATCAGGACATCCCCTCGCATTTGTATATTCTGTAATGGGACTGTACATCATTGTAAAGGAAAGTGAATTTGGTCTTTTGTGAAGGATCAAAATAAGCTAGTAGCAAATTGGCCGCCTGTTTTAAAACAATGCAGATGATAGAAATGGCCTGTCAACTACTGACAACAACCAATATCATCTCTAGAGTCATAAATCTGAACTTGATTAAAAATACGAGTTTTCATGAGGACAGATATATTTACCTTTTCACCAGACTGATTCCTTGAGGATGAGGTTGGACTATGAGGAGAGATCAAGTAGATGAGGCCCATATTCCCTGGAAATTTAGAATAACGAGAGATGATCTCATTGAACTATCTTAAACTCTTAAAGCATTTGACAGTGCAGGTATTGGAAGGATATATTCCTAAACAGATTGTGAACTTTTGGAATTCTCTCCACCAGAGAGCTATGGATATTTAGTCATTGAGTATATTCAAGAATACACAGGTTAATAGATACAAAGAGAACAAAGCATAGAGGAAGAATGCAGGAAGTTGAGGTGAGGGATAACTGACAATCTTCTTGGACAGTGAAACATATTGAAAAGATCTAATAATCCTGACCCTCTTTCTGAAGAGCTTTTATATTAAATATTGGTTCATAGGTGGCAGTAATGTAACCCTTCTGTCCAAAGTACATTATGGAGGTGTTTGAATAAACATGAACTTTGAAATTCAAACCTGGATCCACGACCCCAAAATGCAAGCTCCTGAATTTTATCTGAGCTGCTCTCATTCCAATCTTTGATTTATTTGTGTAAATTAAACCAAGTAATATAAGGTCAGGGAGTGGCTTCATCTTGCACGGAGAGTCTCTTCATGTTTCCCCCTGGTGTAGGTGGATGCAGGATGGATCCGATTTCCTCCCAGTTTCACATGAATTAACTTCAGAAAATTGCCAGTGTTCATGGCCCTGATCAAAAATACCATCACGTGGAAACCTGGGGGGGTTTGAGCTGGATCACTGCCAGTCTGGCTGGATGTGCGAAGAGAGCTGAGGACAAGCACTTCAATAATCCTTGAACACAAATCACTAAACATACAATGAAATGCGTGCAGTCAGAGTTAGAACGATCAACCAAAATGGTATGCTTCAATGAGATCAGCTGCCATTCTACAAAGTCCCTGACAATAAATCATGTCCTCTAATAGCATAATCACTTCATCCCTTTGCTTTGGAGAGTATGAAAAATAGGCTACCCCAGGATGTTGCCTGGAATGGAGTGTATTAGATATAAGGAGAAAGTGAGGACTGCAAATGCTGGAGATCAGAGCTAAAAATGTGTTGCTGGAAAAGCGCAGCAGGTCAGGCAGCATCCAAGGAACAGGAGAATCGATGTTTCGGGCATATGCCCTTTTTCAGGAATGAGGAAGGTGTGCCAAGCAGGCTAAGATAAAAGGTAGGGAGGAGGGACTTGGGGGAGGGGCGTTGGGAATACGATAGTTGGAAGGAGGTTAAGGTGAGGGTGATAGGCCGGAGTGGGGGTGGGGACGGAGAGGTCAGGAAGAAGATTGCAGGTCAAGAAGGCGGTGCTGAGTCTGAGGGTTGGGACTGAGAAAAGGTGGGGGGAGGGGAAATGAGAAAGCTGGAGAAATCTGCATTCATCCCTTGTGGTTGGAGGGTTCCTAGGCGGAAGATGAGGTGCTCTTCCTCCAGGCGTCATGTTGGCATGGTCTGGCAATGGAGAAGGCCAAGGACCTGCATGTCCTTGGCAGAGTGGGAGGGGGAGTTAAAATGTTCAGCCACGGGGTGGTTGGGTTGGTTGGTGCGGGTGTCCCAGAGGTGTTCCCTGAAACGTTCCGCAAGTAGGCGGCCTGTCTCCCTAATGTAGAGGAGGCCACATCATGTGCAGTGGATGCAGTAAATGATGTGTGTGGAGGTGCAGGTGAATTTCTGACGGATATAGAAGGATCCCTTGGGGCCTTGTATGGACATTTACTATAACCGACTGACTCGCACAGCTACCTAGATTACACCTCCTCACACCCTGCCCCCTGTTAAAAAACCATTCCATATTCCCAATTCCTTCGCCTTCGCCGCATCTGCTCCCAGGATGACCAATTCCAACACCGATCAACCCAGATCGCCTCCTTCTTCAAAGGCCGCAATTTCCCCTCAGACGTGGTTGACGATGCTCTCCACCACATCTTCTCCACTTCCCGCTCCTTCGCCCTTGAGCCCCGCCCCTCCAATCGCCAGCAGGACAGAACCCCACTGGTCCTCACCTACCACCCCACCAACCTCCAGATATATCGAATCATCCTTCGTCATTTCCGCCACCTCCAAACAGACCCCACCACCAAGGATTTATTTCCCTCCCCACCCCTATCAGCGTTCCGGAAAGACCACTCCCTCTGTGACTCCCTCGTCAGACCCACACCCCCCAACCAACCCAACCTCCACTCCCGGCACCTTCCCCTGCAACCACAAGAAATGCAAAACTTGCGGCCACCCCTGCCCCCTCACTTCCCTCCAAGGCCCCAATGGATCTTTCCATATCCGTCAGAAATTCACCTGCATCTCCACACACATCATTTACTGCATCCACTGCACACGATGTGGCCTCCTATACGTTGGGGAGACAGGCCGCCTATGCAGAACGTCTCAGAGAACACCTCTGGGACACCCGTACCAACCAACCCAAACGCCCCGTGGCTGAACATTTTAACTCCCCCTCCCACTCCACCAAGGACATGCAGGTCCTTGGGCTTCTCCATCGCCAGACCAACATGCCAACATGCGCCTGAAGGAAGACTGCCTCATCTTCCGCCTCGGAACCCTCCAACCACAAGGGATGAATGCAGATTTCTCCAGCTTTCTCATTTCCCCTCCCCCCACCTTTTCTCAGTCCCAACCCTCAGACTCAGCGCTGCCTTCTTGACCTGCAATCTTCTTCCTGACCTCTCCGCCCCCACCCCCCTCCAGCCTATCACTCTCACCTTAACCTCCTCCCACCTATCGTATTCCCAACGCCCCTCCCCCAAGTCCCTCCTTCCTACCTTTTATCTTAGCCTGCTTGGCACACCCTCCTCATTCCTGAAGAAGGGCTTATGCCTGAAATGTCGATTCTCCTGTTCCTTTGATGCTGCCTAACCTGCTGCGCTTTTCCAGCAACACATTTTTAAGCTCTGTATTAGATATAAGTAGAAGTTGGATAGACTTGGATTGTTTTTGCTAGAGCTTCAAAGGCTGAAGGGCGACCTGATTGAAGCATATAAAATTATGAGAGGCAGGGACAGGGTGGACACTAGGAGTCTTTTAGGTAAAAACAATGACTGCAGATGCTGAAAACCAAATACTGAATTAGTGGTGCTGGAAGAGCACAGCAGTTCCGGCAGCATCCAACGAGCAGCTAGGAGTCTTTTTCCCAGGGTGGAAATGTCAAATACGAGGGAGCGAAGGTTTAAGGTGAGAGAGGGAAAACTTCAAGGAGATGCGCGAGTTAAGTTTTTTTCCACTCAGAGGTGATAGGTACCTGGAACATTTTGCCAGGGAAAGATGGTAGAATTAGCCAGGATAGCAATATTTAAGTGGCATTTAGACAGACATAGACAGAAACAGGGAATATAGGAAGACAGACCTTATGCAGGCATATGGGATTAGTTTAGAATGGCATCATGGTTGGCGCAGACATGATGGGCTGAAGGGCCTGTTGCTGAGCTTTGTTCTATCTCAGGTACCAGACTAGTGAACCCCCAAGAGCAAACTCATCTATCCTGATCTAAGGAGATCAACGTTACACCCAATACTCCTTGTGTGGCCTCCCCAGACTCCTGTATAATCACCGCAAGACTTATTTACACTTATGCTCCACTCCCTTTGGGCAAATAAAGCACAGATAAGCGGAAAGAAAGCAGTTACATTGACAGGGATTTACATGGTTGCCATTGATGTATAACTGGAGTGTCGGTCAGCCAACCCCCCTAGGTGGCCTTGGAAGTTCTGACTGCATTTCATGTTCATCAGGCAGATAGCAGCCTCCAGTCAGGGCTTCTGTCCCTTTAGGAGATTAAGTCCTCCCATCAGCTGCCAGCGAATCAGAGAACCAGAAGCTTTTCAAAGCCATTTTCAGAAGTCGTGGTGATTACTGCACTTGTGTTCCCAAATGGCACAAGCCTATGCGCTGAGTGTTAGGAAGTAGGGTCAGAATGATTAGGCACTTGTTAGGTCAAAAGGCCTTTTTCTGCCTGTTGTGACTCTGAAGGGACTGTAGCTGGCAAGGACTGCCCAAGGAGGAGGACACCTCAGAATAGACATGCAGTGAGCTGAGGTAGTTAATCAGGGAGGTCCTGCAAAGGGATTATTCAGTGGGATAGCCCTTTTGGAAGGAGTGAGGGAACCCTCAATATGGTAGGCGATGGCCTGGTGACATTACTGCTAGATTATTAACCCAGAGACTGGGTAATGTACTGGGGACTGAATTCAAAATGGCAGATGGTGGAAATTCAATTCAGTGACAATCTGAAAATAAGAGTTTCTCGATGACCATGAAAACATTGCCGATTGTCAGGAAGAACCCACTTGGTTCACTAATGTCCTTTAGGGAAGGAAATTTGCCATCCATACATAGTCTGTTCTGCATGTGACTCCAGACCCACACAATTTGGTTGGCTCTTGGGCAATTAGGGATGGGCAAGAAATGTTGGTGATACCCATGTCCCATAAACAAAAAACCATCAGGTGCCACCCCCTCCTCCGACTCTGCCCGCACTGAACCTGCAGAGACACTGCCAGGGTATACATGGCAGTGACCCCCACAGAGCGAAGTGCTCACCTACTGTTGGTAAAATACTAGCAGTGGCAGCAAAAGACCCTCAAATGACCTGTTGTTGACCTCAAGCTGGGATGGCCATTCTTCACTTTCTGTGCTGCTGTTAAAAATCCCAGAGGCAGTGGGAAGTTGGCAATCCATTGCCATTGCAGAATTTTCCCTGAGGTCCTTTAAAATTCCTATCTTCGAACCCCACATTTCCCAGCCTCAGCTGCTGTCACCTATTCACACAGATCTGGACAACTTGAAAGCTAAATCACCATCACTGAGTGTGTTGCCAAATGGCACAAGCCGATGTTAGGAAGTAGAATCAGAACACATTCAATTCCTTTCTTTGCTGCCTAAGAATGAAACGCACACACTCATTGCAATTTATTCCATTTTGATTCTTGACACATAACATGAATTTACATTCTATTTCTAAACAATAGTGTTAATGTTTGCATATTTTAGGGAAATTAACGATCCAAGCTCCAACTGTCTCATTTATGAATCAAACACAGGCACTAATTCAGTATCTCAGCTCATCATACGCTTTTATTTGGCTCCTCTCTGCTGCTAGAGAAGCAGGCACAGCTAGTTATTAGTTGAATGGATCATCTTATGATTACTTCTTACAACTGATAGATTCAGTTACAAACTCACTCAAATGGAACATTATTTTTCTTTATGAAATATATTTCTGTCATTCTTAATTCTTCCAGCTCCTTTCAAAATGACTAAAGTGGTGTACTGCTGAAGGCAGTTTGCTTCCCACCTGGACAGGTAACCCAGCCCCTGAATGGAGAATGAGCATTCAACACAGGCAGAACACAGACTCATAAATTTAAAGAACAGAGCTAAACCTCATGTCAGCAACACAACTGACACTTGTTAATGCCTCCCATCCAGCATTCATTAATTAACACCACTGTCAAACTGTGCAACAGACATTTACTGTAGTAACAGAATAATTCAAACTGTATAACAATGGGGATTCCATTATTTGTTCATGGGAGGTAGGTGTTGCTGACAAGGCCAGCATTAGTTGCTTATCCCCAATTGCCCTCAAGGAGGTGGCAGTGAGCCCCTTCTTGAAATATTGACATCATATGGTGTATGAATATTCACAAAGCTGTTTGCGAGGGAATTCTAGAACAGTGCAGTGACAGTGAAGAAATGGTAAGATACTTCCAAGTCAGGATAACGTGTCACGTGGAGGGGGATTTGCAAGTGTTACTGTTCCCATATACCTGCTGTCCTTGTTCTTCTAGTGACAAAGGTTTTGGCTTCAGAAGTAGCTGCCAAAGGAGCCTTGGTGAGTCGGAATTGCACAGGTTCTATATGGTAAACACTGCTGCCACCCTGTGCTGGTAGTAGAGCTTCCTATGCTTTGACACTAACAACATTCGAACAAAAGTAACGCCTCTGTACAATGTAACCCTATGATGGTTCTATATTTTTTCCATATGAAGCTTTTTTAGTTTTTATCCAGTTATGGCTCTGTAGTGTTTCCAAGTTTGTGACATTATGATTGCTCTGTAGTTTTAATCCTGTGATGTTGTCCAGTCCCAGCAATCTGCATTTTACAGCTTGGTGCTAAGGTCATTTTGATTTGTTGCAATTACAAGAACTTTTATTTTTGTTACGCTGATGTTTTGGTATCAGGCTCACAATTCTCTGTGGAAGCTATTGGCTTTGGAATCTCATGCTGGATAACTAATGACAAAACCAACAACCATTGTCCTTAGAAAGTTTAGAGTCATATAGAGATGTACAGCACAGAAACAGACCCTTCAGTCCAACTCATCCATGCTGGCCAGATATCCCAACCTAATCTAGTCCCATTTGCCACCATTTGATCCATATCCCTCTAAACCCTTCATATTCATATACCCATCCAGATGCCTTTAAAATGTTGTAATTTTACCAGCCTCCACCACTTCCTCTGGCATCTCATTCCATACACGCACCAACCTCTGTGTGAAAAAAGTTGCCCCTTAGGTTGCCCCTTTATATTCTTCCCCTCTCACCCTAAACCTATGTCAGTTCTGAACTACCTAATCCCAGGGAAAAGGTTGTCTATTTATCCTATCCATACCCTCATCATTTTATGAGGTCACCTTTATAATGAGATAACGAGAGTCAGAGCCAGTATATTCCTGTTAGGGTGAAAGGTAAGGTGTAGGGAATGCTAGATGACTAATAAAGTTGAGGGTTTGGTTAAGAAAAAGAAGGAAGCACATGTCAGGTATAGACAGGACAGATCAAATGAATCCTTAGAGTATAAAGGCAGTAAGAGCATACTTAAGAGGGAAATCAGGAAGGAATAAAGGGGGCATGGGATAGCTTTGGCAAATAGGATTAAGGATAATCCAAAGGGTTTTTACAAATACATTAAGGACAAAAGGGTAACTAGTTAGAGAATGGGGCCCCTCAAAGATCAGCAAGACAGCTTATGTGTGGAGCTGCAGGAAATGGGGGAGATATTAAACGAGTTTTTTGCATCAGTGTTTATTGTGGAGAAGGACATGGAAGATATAGAATATGAGGAAATAGAGGTGACATCTTGAAAAATGTCCATATTACAGAGGTGCTGGTTGTCTTAAAAAACATAAAGGTGGATAAATCCTCAGGACCTGATCAGGTGTACCCTAGAACTCTGCAGGAAGTTAGGGAAGTGGTGGGCAACTTGTTAGAGGGAATCCTGAGGGTCAGGATTTACATGTATTTGGAAAGACATGTCCTTCTTGACTCTCTAACTATGATAGATGAAGTTTGTGTGTGACGTTTGTCAACAATCTTGTCTCAGAATTGCAAGATTCTGGGTCTGATTCCCACTCCAGGGCCTGAGCACAAAAATCCAGGGTGCCATCCCAATGTAATACTAAGCATTCCCTGGTTTGAGATAACCTTTTCAAAGAAGACATTAAACAGAGGCTAACAGCTGGGTGCACAGGTTGATGTTAAAGATTCTCTGGCACTATTTCAAAGAAAATCAGTAACATTCTCTCTGGTGTCCTGGTTAATAGTTATCACTCATTTAACATTACAAGGAACAAGTTATCTGGTCAATAACTGATTGCTGCTTGTCAGAGATTGATTTGCACAAATGAGCGGTTGTGTTTTGCGCATTATTACATTTCAAAAAGTATATCATTGATTGTAAAACACTTCCTGACATCATGAAAAGTGCAATGTAAGTGTAATCGTTTTTTTCTTTCTTTCCCTTCAGCTTAAGTCTATTGACATCGTCAACGCTGTTATGACCACTTGAGGAGGAATGATTAGTTCTTTTCTTTTTAAGTCACCTCACTTACTGGCAACAAATATCCTTTAGTTTTCTTCTTACATGTAGCTATCACACTTCAGTTATTGCTTAATGAGTGTTGTTTCATTGCCTGTTAAACTAAAATAAAATAAGAAAACAGAGTAGCAAACACACACACACAAATAAAGTTTAAAAGAGAGAAATGGGAAGAAGGTGTCTACTATAGACAGGTGAGTCATATTGTCACTCAGCATGGAAAACACAGCCTTCAGTCCAACTCATCCACGACGCCCATGTTCCCAAACTAAACTAGTCCCACTTGCCTGCATTTGGCCCATATCCTTCTAAACCTTTCCTATTCATGTACTTATCCAAATGTCTTTTAAACATTGTAACTGTACCTGCATCCAACACTTCCTATGGCACTTCAATCCACACACGACACTCTCTGTGTCAAAAAAAAGTTGCCCCTCGTGTCTTTTTTTTCTCCTCTCACCTTAATAATAAGACCCTAGTTTTGAGCCCCCCCACCCTAGGGAAGAAACCTTGCTATTCACCTTATCTGTACTCCACATGATTTTATGAACCTCAATAAAGGTTCAATCTCCTACACTTCAGTGAAATAAGTCACAGCCTATCCAGCCTATTTTTATAACTCAAATTGTCCATTCCTGGCAACATCCTGGTAAATCTTATCTAAGCCCTCTCCAGTTTAATAATATCCTTTCTATAACAGGGTGACTGGAACTGCACACTGTACTCCAGAAGGAAGCCTCACTAACATCCTGTACAACCTCAAGCATGACATCCCAACTCCTATACTCAAAGGTTTGAGCAATGTAGGCAAGTTTGCTAAATGCCTTCTTAACCACCCTGTCTATATGTGACGCATATTTCAAAGAATTATGTACCTGAACCCCTAGGTATTTCTGTTGTACAACACTGCCCAGAGCCCTACCATTAATAATACAAGTCCTGTCCTTGGTTATTTTACAAAAATGTAATACCATCCTTCTGCAAAGTCTTTATCAGCATTTATGAGTAAGAAAAATAATCAAACTGTCCGCAATGAAAAGGGATGCTTTTCTATTAAGAAAAAGGAATGTGGCTTACCAATGTTGGCCTGCTCTTTCACCAAGCTACTGTACTGAGGACACTCAAAGATCACATTCCAGAATTAACACGACAACTGCCCTATTGTGTCAAGCAATAATACAGTTGTTAGGGGAGTTAATTCCGATTTCAAGAAACCAGGATACACTTTCATTTATCTTGCCATTCTCTGAACATGCCAACGGAGTTAGGCTTTGTTTTAATGGAATTTTTCTTTCGTAAACAGTTGTAATTTCAAAAGACATCACACTACCCTTAAACTTATTTCATGCTTCTCAAATCATTGAGTGTAAAATGATTACAAAGTAGAACAAGATTTTGACACAGCTGCTGAAAAAGAAATTATTTGTCTTCACCTTTGGTAATGTCTTGAAATGATGGTAAAATGTGAACTGTATTTGTGAAGAATAGATTGTAAAATATAACAGCGTAGATCATAAATTAAAGTAAAATAAAAGTCAATTTCACACTTAACCACAAGATAAATAATTATTGGATGTGTACAAATCCTTATTGAACATCATATCTTGGTTGTATGATTCCTGTGACCCAACCAGGATTTTTCTATCAATGAAACGAATGGGTCTTTAGGGTAGGGGTGAGAAATGGAACCTGTTATAAATTGGATTAAATTTCTGCAGTTTATTCTGTCTGGAGTGACAGTCAATGGTCTATAACTATCACAAATAGAATTGACAGTGAAAGCAACCATACCTGTCAAAGATCTTGTCATCAGAATCATTGTGGTCTCTGTCAGTCACTGCTTCATCAATTTGTATTTTATTGACACATACACGGAAAAAGAAGTAAACCATCTACATACACATCCGGTGGTGTTTCAGCACATCCTCAGGTTATCTCAAAGCCCTTAACAACTAATAAATTATGTTTTGAGCATAATTACTGTTACTGTGTAGGAAAGCTGATGTTACATGTGGATGAAGAACTTCAAAGAAACCAATGTGTTCAGTACAAGCAAGAAGTCATTAGCAGATCCTTTTGTGAACTATTTTGATATTTTACTGAACTTAGCACTCAGACAATTAGGCCTCCTCATATAGAGTCATAGAGATGTACAGCACAGAAACAGACCTTTCAGTCCAACTCATCCATGCCGACCAGATATCCTAAATTAATCTAGTCCCATTTGCCAGCACTTGGCCCATATCCCTCTAAACCCTTCCCATTCATGTACCCCTACAGATGCCTTTCCTGTTGAAGGGTTTATGCCCGAAACATTGATTCTCCTGCTCCTCAGATGCTGCCTGACCTGCTGTGCTTTTTCAGCACCACGCTCTCACCTTTTAAATGTTGTAATTGTCCCAGCTTCCACCACTTCCTCTGGTAGCTCATTCTATACACGCATCACCCTTTGTGTGAAAAGGTTGTCCCCTAGATCCATTTTAAATCTTCTCTCTCTCTCACATTAAATGTATGCCCTCTAGTTCTGGACTCCCCCACCCCAGGAAATATCATATAATTCATCCTTAAAAATCTAAATATAGTTCCATTTAATTCAGCACAAGGGGGCGTCCACTGCAGAGTGAGTTAGGAGGAATTTCTTCATTCAGTGGGTCATGGATCTTTGGAATGTTCTACCCTAGAAAGCTGTGGATTGGCACTTGTTAAGTAAATTCAGGACTGAGGCTGATGGATTTTTAGACTCGTAAGGGAATCATGGAATGTTGGGATTGGGCAGGAAAATGGAGTTGAGATCAAGGATTAGCTGGGACCTTATTGAATGCCGAACAGGATCGAGGAGCTGAGGGGCTCTCTCCTGATCTTATTTTCTGCGTCTCTCAGGTGTTTTGGACCTTCATGTCTTGCAAACAGCCTTGAGGAGGAATCTTGGGCACCTCGTTCGTTGTCAGGTTTTAGCTAACTCGCCACACAGAAAATCCTTCATTATGCTACTGCCTTTCAGTTATGTTACTGAATGTGCCCCAGCTGGCCAAGTGGTCTTCTGGACAGTGCTGATATAGTTGGGAGATTTGCCTTTGAAGGGATTGCCTCATTTGTAATTCTGTCCTGCTACAAGGTCCGCAGAATGTGCTACAAGCTGCAAAGATCCTTTCTTAATTACTGTAAAGCGGTTCATATTTCACAGGCTATGTAGCAAATTGCTGTGAGCATATGCCCCATACACCCACAGCTTGGTTCTAAGAGTCAGCTTGATGTTATCCCATGCACATTTTGTGAGTTGGCCAAAGGTGGTAGTTGCTTTCCCTATGGAGTCCTGCATCAAGGAACAGATTGTCACTTTGGACAAAAAGTAACAGACTTTTTTAACCACTTTCAACAAAAGTTAATTAATATGGATATAGTATGGCTGGAGAGATGACACACTGTCCACAATCTCAGAGTTTTCTTTAAACTTACAGATAAAGATGACAAGTTACAGGCATGGAATCACAGGACCACGGAAGTATTTGTGGGTGGCATGTGGCACAGTGGTTAGCACTGCTGCCTCACAGCGCCAGAGACCCGGGTTCAATTCCCGCCTCAGGCGACTGACTATGGAGTTTGCACATTCTCCCCGTGTCTGCGTGGGTTTCCTCCGGGTGCTCCGGTTTCCCCCCACAGTCCAAAGATGTGCAGGTCAAGTGAATTGGCCATGCTAAATTGCCCGTAGTGTGAGGTGAAGGGGTAAATGTATGGGTGGGTTGCGGATCGGTGTGGACTTGTTGGGCTGAAGGACCTGTTTCCACACTGTAAGTAATCTAATCTATTACAGCGCAAAAGGTGGTCATTCAGCCCATGGTGTCTGTAACAGTCCTCCAAAGGAGGGAGGAACAATCCATGAGTCTTTGTAGCTGGCTATCAGATGTTCTCAAGAATAGCTGCTGCAATTCAGATGCTGCAATGCTGATCTTCCACCAATAAAATTCCTGCTTTGTTGGTGCTATCATGGAACACGGGTATAGCTGATAGTTCCACAGCAGACGTTTTAATTTTGTTACCTCATCACCTTGGCTTTAAAAAGCAACAAAACATCAGATTCATTCCAGTCTTCATTGCTCTGCTCAAGTTGTCCATTAGATCAAGTCAGTTTCCAAATAAATCTGGTAACTGTTTATATCTTTCACCTTGATTTCAACCTGCTCTTGATGGAATCAATAGTAATGGAAATACTAGAGAACTGGTATCAGGTATCACTCTAATTTTATTACAGCTAAAATATCCCAATTTTTTTCTGGTACTTCTCTGTGAATTTAGCAAAACTTTCAATCTGATCTGAGACTCGGAGACAGCAGCTTCAACAAACTGCACGTTAATTTGGCTACACCTCCATTGCTTACTTTAAATGATATAAAAATGTAAGTGATGATGGAAATGATTAGTAGAAATGAATTTCCATTTAGATTAGAATGCCCTGTGCTATTTAAAATTATTTATGAGCTTCAAATAAATTACTGTTTAAAAAAAGCCTAGATCAATAGAGAGTACAATGTCAAAGTATAATTTTAATTACAATGTTCTGCTAATTTTTAAATCAAACTTTGATTTTCTCGCGATATTAAAGACTATTAATGTAGTCACATAATTCAAGTTATTTGTTATTTTATCTGTTTAAAGTAGCACCTTCCCACTTTATTCAGAATCATGAGTTCATTTTTCTTATCACAAAATGTGACTTTATCGAGAGTAGGTTGGATATATCCAATGACCCAGTATTGTTTGAGAAAACATGCTGTCTCATCTAGCAAGGCTGAATAACACAGCATATACAATTGCTGTATTTATATTAAAATACATCAGTTATTCAATTCTAAATGTCTGTCAAGAAGTGGTTCCTGGACTCACAAAAGGCATTTTCTCCCAACAACCACAAGGCGGCTACATGCTCTGCGTGAAGTGGGCAAGATGTAGGGCAGATAGAGCAACCGTGCATGCACAGAAATCAAAAAGATGAATTTTTGGCTCCTAAAGAAGACACTCTATTCTCCACACTCATTCCTTGCAAGTAAGAATAATACACTCAAGAATGAATTCTCCGTTTGCTGAATAGTAATAGTCAGGTGTGAATCATGGTGAAGAGGTACCTGACTATTACTTTATTACACACAATCAGGCACTTAAAACGTTTAAACACCTTGATATATATTTTCTATAGAGCTGCTTAAAACATTTGGAAGAATGATCTGAACTCGAGGGGAGTAGAGGGAGGAAGGGCAGGAATTAGAAGAGAAAATGCAGCTGCACTTTAATTCTTTACAAACCTATGACTGTCTCTGCAAGGCTGAGACACAAGTTCTGTTTATGAAGTTAGACAGTGTGTGCTGCAGTGACAGGGGAATCCCTGTGGAGTAGGTCTGCTACCCAGCAGTATCAGGAGACATACTTTATGTCTGAAACAAAATAAGAGACAGGAGTACTGAGCCCATATCACGTGAGGGAGATTCAAAGCCTTGGTGGGGCTGAGGTAGAAATAAATAGTCTGCTAGTCCAGAAACACAATAAATACAGTCGTGATCATGCTGAGAAAGGGATGTGCTTTTGTAAGATTCCCCCTTGACTGCGATCACCAGGCCAGCTACTTAATAAATAAAATATACATTCTACTGAACCCCGACAAAGCTTGGGGAGGGTAACTTAAAAGGGAAAAGAACAAAAATAAAGAATAATGAAGGCTCATACGTACTCCTTATTTGGATTAGATTCGAAAACATTTACCTTACACTTATTTGCCTTGCAAATTACAAAAGAGGATGGAGATAAAAATTGGTAAAGTCTTTTGCCTGAGCCACATTCAAGCAAAGGGCTCTTCAACAAAGAGGTAGGAAACACAAACGATGCAAGTTAAAATCAGAGGCATACTGGACTGAAGAACAGAACAATGCATTTGTACACCATTGTGCAGCAAGAATTCAGAGCAAAAATAAATCAAGACCTGGGTCAGTTCTTCTATTTTTATCTTGCATTATTGTATATTAAGACATACAATTGCTGTCTGAGACATTAGGCGCAATCTTATAGGTTTCTTGAGCCATATGGGCTATGGTGAGATTCGTGGCAGAATCAAAGACAAAGTCCAACACAAACGATCTCATATTGAGAGCATCTTGCTTCATCTTTTACGATTTCACCAATCAGAGAGGTGGGTCTCTCACTAGGCTGCAGAGAGTTGGGGATTAGTGCTTGTCAAATCTTTTGGCCCAATTAATATTCAGTTGCCTATCTGACCGAACCGCAGACAAAGGAGAGGATAAGAAATCAGTATGGGTACTGGGCTCATATCTTGCTCTGAAAGACACTGTTTGACACTGGGTACCAACATCTCAGGCACACTCTGCAGGCACCAGCCATGTGTACCCCACGACCACAAACATTGGCATCAGCCATGTCTGTTCATAGCCTCTATGAATCTTCGTGGCACACTCACAGCATGCTTCTGCACTTCAATGCTTCACCTCAGGCTGCATCAGTAACACTTTTGCAACGCAGTTGGAGGGGACACTGCGTGCTCAGGGACCCAGCCACCTCACAGACTGGACCAGGCAGCATCTTCACGCTATTCACTTGCTCTCCTAGCGTATTCATTCACTCTAGCCTAATTGGACGCTTACAGTAGCACAGCTTTCCATTTCCGCGCTTTGCCATTTTGGAGCTTGCCCCTGAGCCAGAGCTACCAGACTCAGAGTACAGCTGTCTTGCTTTACTGTTTAGCACAGAAACAAAGCTTGAAAGCTTGTCCTGGTTGTCAGCAGGCTTCAGGGAAGTTAACTGAGCTAGCCATCTGTCAGGAGGTTCCAGAACAGTAAGTCAAGGGCAGCCTTTGACAACAGTCCAGGAGCTTGGATACAATCAGAGTCAGGATGCTCTCCTCATAAGGGGTGAGGAGTCAGGCATTGTCTTGATTCTTCCTGCCCTACTGGGGGCTGTTTTCCTCCCAGACCAAAAGAATCAGAAATAAAGGGAAATGAAAATGGGTGGCACTGCTGTTATTTTTAGTGAAGGTGGGGAGGTGCCAACTGAGTAAGTAGGCAGCACAGAGGGCATGTAGGATTGTTGATGTGGGGAACTGGGCTTGTGAGCAAGTGACAAGATGTTGTCGGCAACATTGTGAGTGATAGAGCTGAGCCTTGGTGAGATGTGGGTGCAGGGGTAGAAAGGAGTATGAGGTAACAGAGGGAAGATGGTGTCACTTACTGTGGCAGAATAGAGGAGTTCACTGATTTCTTCCTGCACTGCTGTACATTCCTCCAGATGACTGAGACTGCCCTGATCTGAGTGGCAGCCTCGGGCCAGGATAGCCTGGTCTGGTGTTGTGACCTCCTCTGCTGATCCTAGAGGAAGTGGATGTCCAGAATCTGCACCACCCCATTCAGCAGTACCTCCAGGTGCCGGCCTGCAAAGTGGGGTGCCAACTTGCCCTTGTCTGTGATGGTCAGGGCAAATGTCAGGAACCACGCAAAACAGCTCTGGATTGACAGTGCTTGTCCAATTTTACGTTGGGCTTTTAAAGAATACGCAGGTACAAAGGGTGACTGTCTTTTAATGGATATTTGTGAGGTGATCTCTCTGTGCACCTTCTCTGTAGCCTGTAACACTATATTCTGCATTTATTTAAGGTATGATTTGTCTCGTTAGCAAGCAAAACAATACTTTTCACTGTATCTCAGTATATGTGACAAATGTACATGATACTTAAATCATTGACTGGTGAGTTGCTCTGGGAATGGCAGTGTAGTAGGTTGGAAATAGAATTGAAAGTGAGGGATGCCATAGGGGCAGGGTAGGTAGGTGATGAGGTGCATTCAGTAAGATACATCGAGAAACCTCGCTCAATCTCACAGCAAGAATCTCTTCAAAAAATTCAACACAACTCAGAATGAGCTAAAAAAGCCGAGTCTAAAATTAAGATTCAGCTCATAACATTATAACATTACACATCGGAGAAAAAAAAGCAAAAAATAAGGAGGTCCTGGGTACTAATTGGTAAAAACAATGTTTAGTCAATCTGATCAGAATTCTGAAATCAGGAAAGCATGCATAAAACATATGCACATCTAAACTCATCCTAATAGTGCTCCCTGAGAGTGAGGAAGGTACTCCAAGAAGTCACAGAGGATAGAGATAGGAGTAGAGAGGGCAAGACAGAACACAGGGGAGAAAGAGAGAGCGTTTATGAGAATTAGGGTTGTTCCATGCAAGGTAAAGGTTGGAGAAAAGAGCAAGTAAAATGTTAAGGAAGAAGCATTAAGATGGAAAAGAAATCCAAAATGACATTTCACACCAGCAGTCCAAGATTGTTTAAGGCTACCACACCTTCTTGGGGCTTTAGTCTAGCTCTACTGTATTAAGTCTTTCCTATCTGTCCCCACTTTAAAACTTTAGTGAAACAGGGCTAGCCATCACGAGCAGTCCAATGTACTCTCTTCCCAGCTGTTGGGAACAAAATCTATTTTCTTCAAGTAGAATTATATGTTTTGCATGTCATATTGGTCAGGCATGTTGTCATATTCTCAAGTTGCCTATCAGAGTAATTGTTACAGATGCCATTCACTATTTTGCATGCTGAACCAACAATTTACATAACTAGATATCATTGGATCACCTGCCTGCTGATTTGGTCATTTTGAAAATACTAAATTAGAGTCTTTGTTTGAGATCTTGAGCTAAAGTTCTATTTGGCTCAGATATAATGTTCAAGATACCACAGCACTATTAAAACTAAAGAGCTTGCCTGACCTCACAACTAACATTTCTCCATCAACTGATCTGCCCAAGTGCAATTGAACTTGGCACTCGGTTCAGTGTTATTTGTGGGACATAACAGCTGCTGCATTTGTTTAAATAACAATCATCATTTAAAAGCACTTTGGCATGTCTCCGAGAGACATGGTAAGGGGTTTTCATTTTGCAAATACAAGATAGGGTTGCATTATTTTTTTCTAATGGAGACAGAAGACAAATTACTAAACAATGGGATGAGCAGGTTCCCTTATTTATAAAGATCTTGAGTTACACATACAAAATGATTTGAACTCATCAGGTTTCAATTAAAATTCAATGGAGCTTAATAAACAAAAGGCTTGATATTCCTCAAAATAGTGAACTGTCTCCTCCTCCTTGGTCAATCGTTATTCCACTGGTAGCAGTTTATCACAGCTCCATTAAAAATTACAGGATTACTGACTAGGAAATCAACCTGTCCCTGCTTTCCAACCCTCACACCAACAGGTACCATACAGATTATAGAGGTACTCAGTTGCAACGAATAAATACCTTTTGTACAAGCCCTTCAATTGTCAAATCTAGAATTTACGAATTGTATAAAGCTTTCTGGAAAAGATGACTTTAATGAACTTGTGCTGATTTAGCCATGGAAAGTCAGTGTTAGTGTATCTCAATCTTTTGTTTCTCATTTATTAAATATTTTCAATTAAATATGCACATTTATATCAACACTGCTGAAATATTTCAAACATCTTAAATCACTTTTGGAATGAAACGTGGCCACAGTCTATAAAACTTTTCATAATCATCTTCGCTGTTGCTAAAATACAAACTACCTGTCGAATCTGAAATAGATTCCTCCTATTGCGGTACCATAATTTTCATCCGTTAATCTACCTTTAAGATTAGATACTATCATTTCCCGGTCAAAGTTGCTGGCTATGTGCTACAGATCTCCAAAGTCAAAACCCCTCTCAATGGAATAAGCTAAACCAGGCACAGTAAGATTGTTTGGAAATCAGACAATGTCATAGCGTCAAATAGATATACAGCACAGGAACAGACCCTTCAGTCCAACTCATCCATGCTGGCCAGACATGTCAATCGGACCTAGTCCCATTTGCCAACTTTTGGCCCATAACCCTTTAAAACCTTTTTATTCATATACACATCCAGATACCTTTTAAATATTGTAATTGTAATGGCTTCTACCATTTCCTCTGGCAGCTCTTTCCTTAAACGTACAATCCTCTGCGTGAAAAAGTTTCCCCCTTAGTTCCTTTTAAGTCTTTCCCCTCTCACCTTAAATATATGTGCTTTAGTTTTGGACTTCCTATCCAAGGAAAAAGTCAGTGAAAATCAGTGTACCTAGCACCAATCCTTGTGTTGCAGTACATGAGGTATGATCACAAGGCTGAGTTGCTTACATTTGAAGACAACTACAATTGACCACATAAGCACTCAAACAATAGTGCTAGCAGCAGAAATAGGATAATACAGATAATATTCACAAAGTAGGGGGTAGAGAAAGGAGCCTATCAGGGAGATTTAACAGCAGACCATTAGACAAATCGAACATTTAATTTACAAAAGATTCACAACTGAAAAATTAACTTAAATAAAAGCCAACTACTGCAAGTGCTGAACACCTGAAAAATAAAATGAAAGTGCAGGAGAAACTCAGCAGCATCCTTGGAGAGAGAAACAGTTAATATTTTGAATTGTTTCTAATCATACTGGACGCGAAACATTCACTCTGTTTCTGTCTCCATACATGCTGCCAGACTTGTTTAGTTTCTCTAGCACTTTTATTTATTAAATATTAACTTTTCTGATCTCTTCCCAGAGGTTGATTGAGCACTAATCAGACCTATCTGTGTCTATATACTAATGAAATTCCACCCTCCATGAGACAATGTTCGACTTATTCAGTTTGAAGCGAAATTCCTAGGATTATCACTTGCTGTGAAACTAGTTCTTCAGCATTGGAAGAATACAGGTATGGTTGGCCTGGAGCAGACGGCCACCAGGAAGCATTCTCACACTGCTTTGGATCTGCATCGGCCTCAGTGCACCTTGTAAAATTTTATTTTTAACCTTTTTAATGTCGTCAAGAAATCCTTGCTTTTTCAAAATGTTAAATTTTAACTGGCATTTGAGCACAGGGGAGCAAGAGAGCTCAGCATGTAAGCAAGTGTTATTAGGCAGACCCTTGCCAGAGAGAAAAGTGCAACTGGCTCATGGATTTGCTGGCTCATCATCAGGCTGTGATATAGTGGTACCTGTACACTGTTTTCAGAAACACAGGCAGTGACATTTTCCATTCTTTTTATTCTGTGTGTTCTCTCCAGTAGTTCTCCAGTGTATACATGTGTACCAAAAGACCCATTGTATAGTATATTGAGTGGAAAAAGCTACCATTGTACAGTCTACTTAAGGTGTAAATCTCTGCCCATTGTACAGGCTACTCAGGGTGCAAAGTGCTGCTGGCTAAAACATGGTATTCCAAGGATCTGGCTTGAAATCAGAGTGCCTTGGATAGTCTCTGCATTCCTAATCGTATCCAGGCAACCACTGCTGCGTGCATACACACTGGACCAGGCGACAGTAAACCTCCTTTATCCCGACCTCATTAATCTGAAAACTTTGGCTAACTAAATATCACGCAGTGATCCTTTCTTCTGTTGTTCCAATCTGCTTATTCATATTATTAATTTTTTCATTTTCAGAAAAATTAACTCAGCAAAATGAACAGGGAGTCTGTGTTGAAAAGGGAAGAAACAAGCTTAACTGACGCTGCTTTAAATGTACCACAGAAAAGGACAGAAGTCTTTCAAAGATTTACATACATAAAAAAATTAACAAAGTTCAATTCAATGAAATAAGATGTTGAATGTATTAAAGAATAGTGAGTTTTCATCTAGTAAGACAAAGTTTGTACTTTAATCAGCAGGAATTTAATGCAAGTTTTATTGTGGATGTTTTCTCTTGCACATCGCCAACACAGGAGTAAGATATTTGGCTTCTAAGAAGTCATTTCATGCTAATAAGAATTAAAAGTTTATCTAAACTGAAGTGTGCCACCTACAATGCTCGATCATTTGTTGGCACTACTTAAGAGACAATGCAATTTCATCTTGGATTTCAGCCAGGGAATTGAACTGTCTGAAGCAATAACATTGCTCGCAGTTCAGTTTTGCCAAATGCAGAAATAATGAACATAACTCTGCAGTCCCCGAATCATGCTCTTGTGTGGCATTTGAATGAAATGCACCAAGCCCGCCATTGCTTAAAACCAGAAACTGTCAAACTGGATGGATTCCGTTGAATTTCAGGAATTTTATAATCAGTGTAAATTGTGCATGTACATCAAGCTGTTCTGACATGCATTTTCAGCAGGGTGGCTCAGCTGCGCTTCAGGGCACACGCTGAGAACTCCATTGCTTCATACTAAACAATATTGGCCTCGAGTACTAGTAACGAGAGCCAAACCTTTAGGTTGGGAACTGATTAGTTTGTTATAAGGCAGTTTTACTCTGGTCATTGTTCATTAAAAGCCACAAGGAAATGTTTTTGTAACTGGGCAACAGAACTTGAATGGCATTGTCGCCCACATACCGCAGATATTAACCCAAGAGCAAACCTCCAGGACATGAGCTACAACAGTGTAACTTTACAAATCAATGTTATTTGGGATTTGAGAATGTGGGCACCTCTTTTCTACTAACAAATAGAGTAACATTCAATCACAATGCAGTACATTTATTCCCAAAGGCTGGACCACATTTTAAACTTATCAAATGCAAATCAGGGCAACAGATTTCATAACAGATATAAGATATCACATTCGGTTCATAGAGTTTGGTCTGATCTACGAGGGTTCATTATTTTCATGTCTTCCACAGTTCAGTGTTTGTTGTCATCTCTGAAGGGTGGATATTGACACACATTTATGGTATATTTTTCTCATTGATTCAAAGGAATTCTATTGGATTATACGTTGCTGAGGGCATATCCTCAAAAGGCATCTAAAATTTCAGAGAAATTAGGATTTTTTTATACCATCTCAAAGTTCAAGGACAAAGTGAAGAAAAGGAGTATATAAACACCTTGCTTGTAGATCAAATTGAAATTGACTGGTTATGGGTTAACACATATAATACTGCAGTTTATGGTCAAATTTGATGTGCTAACAGATTTGTCCAGGCACGGGTAGAGCAGTAGTCTAGGATACTCTTGTCATGTTTACAGTTTGAAATTAGTTTGTATGTCTTTAAAGTCAATGCTCAGGCACTTCCTCTGAGTGTGCAGTTTAATAAAGATTAGAATATGTAAATTTATAAGTTAATTGATCTCAAAAGTTACTGTAGCCTCCATCAGTCCTTGGCTCTGTTCCTTGGGGAATGGGCAGTTACCGAGATCAGGAAATGAGCTCAACTCAGATTCGAACCTATATTTCCCTGCAAAACCAAGCAAGATTATTATTGCAGTGACACATCATTAGTCAGGGAAAGCATACCCATTTCGCGACAATTCCCATTCCCTACAATTCAGCACTTGATGAATTCCTCTTCAATATACTGGGAAGGGTTGGGATCAATGGATCAAAAAGCAAAGTTGCTATCATAGCTTGGCCTCCACAGGCCAGTTACCCCTGTCACTCCCTTCCTTAGGCCTGTGGCTTGAAGCTCCAAATGGCAGAAGGAATATGATGTGTCATTGTCATGATCTGTATCCACATTGAAAATCAAGGTAGAGAAACCTGATTAAAATCAATTGGTTACCTTTCTTTTTAAAATATTTTTTGGAACTTTGAAATGCTATCGACTATAACAAAGCTTTCAAATCATGGATTTACTTTTGCACTTAATGAAACTTCAGTCATAGAATATTGCTTTACCCCACAACCAATCCATGCTGTAGCTCAACTATAATATGGAGAACACATTGAGAGCTGTGACTAGGACTTTGCACAAATGCCACTTTGTTTGAAACTGTATGATAGTGAAAAGCCAATTCTCCAGCCTCCTTTCCTTGCCAGTCTCCATGAAAAGGCACCTGATAGTTTCTCAGTGCCTCCCCGACTAATAAATCATATCCAGGATGAAAATCAAACCTGTTTCCCTCCAAATGATCACAGAGTGTGCTAATGCTCCAAAACATTAATGTTGTCCTGTCCTGGAGCTCCTGATTGGTTTCTTGATTCATTGAACTTTGTATTTATATAGCACCTTAGACATGGTAAAGTATCCCAAGGGATTTCAGAGGAGCATACAATAACTTTGCTTTCATTTAACTTTTCCAATACTTTTCCAACATTTGTTACAACACTGTACGATGAAATTCACTTACAATATTACACACAAGCAAAGAAGCTTATATTTTAAAAATGTGGCTTTGCACAAATTCCATCAAAGCATTACAAAGGTAAAGTGGAAGGTAATGTGAAAGTATTACAAAAGTAATTTGTAGCTTTGTTTTTTTAAACAATATGTTCATGGTCTGTGGCTCTCTCTGGTTAGGCCAGCATATATCCTACATCACTAATTGCCTAGAGGGCAGTTAAGAGTCAACCACTTGCTATTGGTTTGGAGTCACATGTAGGCCAGCCCAGGTAAAGTTGGTAGATTTCCTTCCCTTCAGGACATTAGCAGACCAGATGTTTTCTTAAACCACAATCATTATGTGGTTACGCCTTGGTTTGTTTTTAATTCCAGATTTTATCGAATTCTAATCTGACCATCTACGATGGTTGGATTCAAACCTGTGTCCCCACAACATTAGCCTGGAGTTCTGGAGTACAAGTCCACTGACATTAACACTACCATTGCTAAGCCATGTTCAATCAACTCCCTCATTATATTTGGGATGTGTGAGAAGTTGCCATCCCCAAACCAAATAAATCCTCATTACCCGATTCCCTCAATAAATTTTTGGAAATGATGAACAGAAAGAACAGCACAGAAAGTATTAAACTTGCTGATAATTCTATGAAACTTCTGACTTTGAGAAATAGTCATCGTGACAATATTGAACCACTTTGTTCAGACAGCTGGACAATAGATGGTTAGTGGAGGTGCAGAAGAAACTAGGTCACTTCCTAATGAAATAAATTCAGTAAGATCAGATTTTTAAAATGGAACATTTGGGCATTATGAAGTGCACCCAGACATTAATCTATACAATGAATATGATACAAAATGAAACTATTGTAATTTATTCAAAAAAATGGCTTGGTAATGGCCATTTATGTATTTTACATAACTCAGGAGATCAATTCAAGTACAAAAGATCGTGAATCTATTGTTAAATAAAGCAAGCTGCTTCTTTCCAAATGCAACCGCCTAACACCTTATAAATTTCCCTTAGTGGAGAATTTGAAATTCACAGGCCAGCCAGTTCTACATGCCAATGTCAGAGTCTTTGAGTAGATGCCAACGCTTAGTAAGGCTCCTCAAAAGGCAACCAAAACATAATCAAACACTAAATTACAAGTTTGCTCTTTCTGTTCAAGGGTTACTGGTGCTGCTAAAAGTTCTGCACAACCTGCTCGGAATTGTGATCCTACAATCAGGAAACACAATCATGAGCACAGCAGATTTATCGTTCTGCTCCACTGGAGTATCTGTCCTCAAAGGAACTGAAACATGACAAAGCAATGTTATCTCAATGTCAGTTTTTCCCAGTGTACTGCACTCAAATAAAAAGTTCCTTTGAGCATTCCGTTAGAAAAAGGCATGCACAGAGGAATCTGTCAGGTATAGTGAGTATGAGGATTAAGCCGAATAATGTCTGAATGAAGACACCTTTGCATTTAAGGAGCACAATCAGCTCATTCTTGGTTAAAAGACGCAGTGCCCAAAGACCCAGACTTTTATATCTTGAACAGCTTTAGGGGTCTCTGCCTGAAAATACACACACAGGGCCATGATCCCTCCCTTTTAAAACCTATAGGGATCACATTCCTCTGTTTTCCAGCAGCAGCAGGAAGCAAGATAAAGAAGGGGGTGGTGGTGGACAAAGGGTCTTTGGGGGTGGTGGTGCCCCTTACGACAATTTAGAGATGCCTTTAAACATTCATAATAAAAAAAACAGCAAGATTGGCTGCAGCTCCCTGAGGCTAGATTAGCATCTTCACCCTGCTGGGTTCAGTAACTCCCTCGAGCTTGTTGCCAGAAAGATAGTGGGCTTTAATCGCCGTGACTGGATTCCACAGAAGAGCACTTAACAGCATTGCGGTGCTGGTTTCTCATTCCATTTCTCCAAGCTGTTCTTTTTTAAATCGTTCAAGCAACAGAGAGGCAAAAATCTTAAAGCAGCAAATCTACAGGCAACACTGAAGGTATTCGTGTTGGTTCCTGATTCACTCGGTTCTCAGAATAATAGCTCTTTCATTGGTTTCACTCAAGTTGTTTGCAATAATAGCTGATGGTTCACTAACAGCAGAATCCAGCCATGGAATTGTTGCAATTTGCATCACTCCCATAACTTCCATAAAACAGAGTTTTACATGTAGACTTTACAGGGGATTAATAACTTGCTCAGAGTACTCTGCCAAGCGCTCTGAACCATATGCTGTTCAGGGTAGTGAAATTTAGTTAGTAACATAGCACCAGGGGACCTCCGTACACCCCCCCTTCCTGTGGTGCACTCTGGGTAAAGTGACACAGCTGTGAATTGATTGCTTTATTCTAGTTGCTAGGTCAAACATTCCTTGGAATTTAAAGGCTCCTGGTTCAAACAAGGGTGATTATTCCTTCTGTTGAAAAGGAAGACATTTTACTAAGATTCACCATGATAAATGCAATTTTTGTGTTTGATCAGTTAGCTTCCTTTCTCTTGCCAAATCCCGTTCCTTTCAGAATATATGTTCAAATTTTTTGACAAATTCACTTTTTTCTTTGACTTAGTCTAAGGCCTCTTCATTATTGTCAGTTGTCAATCAGCTCATACGTCCAAAATTGCAATGCTTATTTGTATAATGGCCTAGGTATTTCTAATCACCTCTGCTTAGGTTATCAATCATTTGTTGACTTTCCTAAACAAAAATGTATCCTCGGTTCAGTCAAACAGCAGAGTTAACAGGTATTTAATTGTCAGCATTCCTGTCTACTTTGGTATTATGGTACACGTTTCACAACCTATTTCCTCACCTGCGTATATCAACATTAATGATGATCATTCCCTTCTACATTTCCAACTTACATATTGTTATTCTGAAGTAATTATGCAGCAGCATTTGAAGCTCAGCTATCCTCCTGAATGTTGAAGAGTCTGAAAAAAGAGGCAAGGCCACAAAATCAGTGCCAGACCTTCCGAGAGTGAAATTAGGAAACATTTCTTCATGGAAAAAAATAACAGAGGGTCAGAACATTCTTCCATAGACGGTGGTTGATACAAAATCAATTGTTAACTTCAAACATTTAACTTTGAGATTGTTTAATCTTTGTTAGTCAACAGGTAATATCGGATATGGGGCAATGACATAGCTTTGCAGTTGTGTACAGATCAGTTGTGTACAGATCAGTTGTGTACAGGTCAGTTGTGTACAGGTCAGTTGTGTACAGGTCAGTTATGTACAGATCAGTGATGACAGAACTGATGAGCAAAAACAACTCTCTTTGTCAGAAGGATAGAAAACCAGAGGGCAGCGATCCAAAATGAATGGCAAAAGGGGTAAAAGCAGCATCAGGAAAAATCTTTTGATGCAGTGTGTGATGAGGTTGTGGAATGCACAGTCATAGAGATAGATTCAACTGTGTCATTCTCAAGAAAGTTCGGATAAATTATCTGAAAAGAAGAATTTTGCAAGGCTATGGGGGTAAAGGTGGGGGAGTTGAGACCAACTGAGTTTCTGGTGATGAGGGCCAACATCGACCTCTTCGGCCAAATGGTTGCCCTCTGTAACCAGTGGTTCACAGTATAACCAAATTGTTACAGTGCAGAAGGAGGCCATTTGACCCTTTGTTCCTGTACTGGTTCTATTATACTGGACACTCTCCTGCCTGTCAAGCCTGTACATTCGGAAACTCTGTCAAACTGAGTGGTGTGGGTTCAGATCATCGGGCATTAATACAATCCTTGCAATAAGCATCAATGACCAGTGGGATATGTCAGCCTTACGCACAGGCCTTGGGGATCCACTTATTTATAACATTTACTCCAAATGAGTAGGTGGAAGGAAGTTCAGCCAAGTCCAATCCTATTCCCACCCGACGCTATTACCCAAAGGTGGCTGCTGAGGAGGAAGTGTTTGTGTGTGCATCTGAGTCCTGGTTAAATTTCCACCTTCCTGGTTTAGAATGACCGTATATTTTAAAATCAAATCTGGGAACACTGGAGGTGGGAGTTCAGCCAAGCTGCCAGAAAAGAAAATGTAGGTCATGTAATGAAATGAGACAACATTTATAGCAGTCAATATTTTACATCTATATGTAAAGTACATTACATATATACACAAGTGCATATAAATTCAGAAAGTTCATTTTAACAAAAATCATTCCATCCAATATATAATAACCTGGATGTGGTGTCACACTATTGAAGGACATTCAAACATACCTACAAGTGATAGGCTGTCACTTCAATGTCAGGATCAGTTATTCAAACAGTCTGGTCTGTGTTAGCTTAACATTGCAGAAAAAAAAATGACAAGGCTTGAACTAACAGGCACTGCAAGAGCTACCTCACATTAGTTTGTGTTCTTTATAAAGATCCTACCTTTGCTTAAAAGGGAATGGGAAATGAAACATAATACAACTGGTTCAAGGGTCATAAATATGAAAAATTCTTTTGCTACTAAAGCAGCAGCAATGCATTTTGACATCAATCTCACTTCACAATAAATACCCAAGCTGGTGTGTGCTGACATCATACACCAAATACTCATTGCTGTGACACTGCACTGGTGCTGTACCATCAATGTTCTAACATATAGTGAGAACAACTGGAACATTCTGGATATTTCTCTCTGATAAATTAATCATTTAGGCACTTAGCAGACTCTTTTCTCCAAGGTGACTTAATTCACACCCCAAACTCTATTTTATTAACGAGTTCCACAAAACCCCAGTGAGAAATTAAACTATTAGGGTATTTGGGATTGCAGCTCACAAACTGGGGAGTCTCTTGGGAACAGTGAGTGGGACTTCCTCCTTCCTAGAAGAGTAGGAAAGACAAACAATAGTGTGGGTTGGTATTGGAGAGATACATGCCCGCTCCTCATCACTGCTGCAATCACATCCTTGGCAGGAATGGAATTAGCAGTTTTCTGACCTGCCCATTGTGGTCCTTAGCACTACCTTGCCAATGGCGCAATTCACTGCCTTTGGAAAACTGACTGGTTTCCTGGCAGAATTACCCAAGATAGCCTGGCCACTAAATTTGGGGAGTCCTCCATTTGACTCAATATTGAGGGAGGAGTGGTGGCTGATGAAAGCCACATGCTTGCCTCCAAACTCCTGTCCTTGTGATTCCCAAACTACAATCTACCTGAAATGAACACAGACCTTTTCACTGGTTATTGCCTCCAACAAGTCTCTTCATCTCCCTGCCTCTCATTGGCTGGCAGCTTCCTGCAAGTGAGACCTCCCTGGTATACCACCAGATGGACAAAGAATCTGGTTCCTCATTGGACCTTGATCTGCTGGGCAGATCATTGCTGGGGCAGAGAATTACCCACAGTCAAAGATTCCCAGATTACACTAAGCGCTAAGAAAAAAAATTAAACCACAGCCATTATTTACCTGGAGCAACAGGTTTTACAAATGGGAATATATCCCCAGGAATGGGGTCATTGGCCACCCTACTGTAGGTTAATAATACAGAGTACAATTGCAATGGACCTAACACTGTCTTTGATCAAACACAGTTAGAGGCTTTCCTGTGACTCATTACCAGAGAACAAAAGTCCATTTACTGAAACAGCCATTAGCTTTGTAGCCCAATTGTTTGAAGGCTGCACTGCTACACCAGCCCAACTTAAACCTTTCTCCACTTGACACTGTCAGTGGTACTGCATGTGTTAACATGACAGGATGGCTGCAGGTGGCTACCAGCCAGACTTCAGGTACATGCACAGAGCTGAGCTTCTGCAGGACAGTGCTGCAGGCAGGAGGCTGAGAAACCTTCTCACAGGAGGAGAGGAATGGGAGAAAATAATCCAACCTTTCTGCTCTTCAAAACTCCAAGCTGCTTCTTTCTGGAGGTGTTAATGGAAGTCTGGAACAGTTTACTGATTTGTTCGCTGTGCTGCAGGCAGTATCTGCAATCCCAATTTACACAGAGCAGGAGGGAGGAGTCCACCCTTTACACAATATAGGGCTATGCTATTCACCTTAAAATGACATTTAAAATTCTCCTTTGAGCTTGTTAACTTACTTCATATATGCATCACGTGCTTGAAAGATATGACAGTTCTATCGGCGTGATGCACATTCGAGTTCAACAGTTGATTTAAACAATCAATACGTTCAAGTGGAGACTAAATGTATGTACAAGATATTCGAGCCTGTCTTTGTCCAGCTGGTCCCACTTCCATCTGAGCACCCATCGCTTATTCAATCAGCAATTGTTTC
The DNA here is from genome assembly GCF_047496795.1 of Chiloscyllium punctatum. NCBI lineage: Eukaryota > Metazoa > Chordata > Chondrichthyes > Orectolobiformes > Hemiscylliidae > Chiloscyllium > Chiloscyllium punctatum. The sequence continues at coordinate 11,896,134 of NC_092787.1, read as the reverse complement.
CACATCTACTTTATTCAATTAATTAAAATTGTTTACATGTGTACATGTTTCTGTATGTATATCTGTGTGAGTGTGTCTATGTGTTTACGTGTGTGTGTATTTGTATGTATGTATATGTGCATTTGTGTGTGTGTTTCTGTGTGTCTGTGTATATTGGTCTGGGTTGAATTTCCCCATATTTTAGCTGAATGCCATTTTCATTAGATTTCGCAGAAGGTTACTCTCCACGGGGCCCTAGTGCATTTGCTCACGCGATTGTCCCAAACTCACCTCATTAATTATCTACCACATCCTTACAGTGCCCTCTCATTCAACCCCACTCCATTTCTTTACAGCAATAGCAAAGTGACAGGGGACAAAGGGCTCTGAGCTCACACTGGATGCCCTTTGCTCACAAAGGAGACAGGCAGTGTCAGGAAGCATGCAGCTAGAGGAGGGGGCACGTACAGTTCCCCAGACAATGCCACTCAGGGCGCTCTAGAGGTAGCCAGGTCTTTCACATCTGTGCTGCCTCCCACACTGGAGTTCAGACCGAGGAAGGTGCCCCTGACAGAGACACATTCAGTGTGTCTGGGCCCTCGAGACAGAAATGCCTCCAGGGTCAACCAATCAAACCTTCAAGATCCATGAGCTCCATGGTTAGGTAGACCCCCTGCACTCCAGTGGCAGAACCTGAGAATGCACTGAGGCATCGTGGGAGGGAAAGAAAGAAGCAAATCTTCTGAGGGTACAAAGGTGGCATGGGTAGGAGATAGATGCCAGTAAATTTCTACCTTAGTTAATATATGTTCACATTTCACCATCAGCAGTGTATGTGTGAGACTCTTTGTCTAGCTGCAACCATGACATTGAAGATTCAGAGAACTACCCATGCTTAGTGTTACAGGATGTTCCATGGTCCAAGATACGAAGCCTGAAGTTCCTGTGCCATGCAGGCAGTGGTTGAATCACAGGTTACAGCTACTTTGACAACTAGGCTCTATCTTTCCAGATAGAAAAATGTTGCTGTTACATCATAGCATTAGTGGGATTCAGTCGCTATCTTGCAATGATAGGTCAGAAGTGCTTGGGGCAAGGATTTGGACTCACAATGATGACTATTGTTCACAAAGCATGTAATGCTCACAGGTGTGTTTCAGCTTCAGTGCAGGAGTCCAGTATGAAGCACACACCCTGCCCACTTTAGGTGTGATCACAACCATTTATGCTTTCATTGTATGCTCGTTATTCACAGCAGGCCGAAAAGCAACAGCAGTCATTCCTCAAGCAGCAAGTCTCAGGCTCTATCTCTCTGTTCTGGTGAACCCCAAATATAAACATCCCCTACTTCCTATTGTACCTATCAACAGCATAGGCTCTTCACTTCCCATGTCCACACCTAATCCATCTATCAGAGTTTTCATCCCCCCACTTTACACCCTACCTGTCCCCAAAGCTGCAGTATAGCATTGCAGAAACACATTGAAAGTGAACTGGAGATGTGCCATGAGGGTACAGAGAGGCTGGCATGTATTGAATGCTATTACTACCATTAGAATAGAATCATAGAAACCCTGCAGTGTGGAGACAGGCCATTCGGCCCAACAAGTCCACACCGACCCTCCAAAGAATAACCCACCCAGACACATTCCCCTATTACTCTACATTTACCCCTAACTTATGCACCTAACCGACACATCCCTGAACACTATGGGCAATTTAGCATGGCCAATTCACCTAACCTGCACATCTTTGGATTGTGGGAGGAAACCGGAGCACCCGGAGGAAATCCACGCAGACACGGGGAGAATATGCAAACTTCACACAGTTACCGGAGGCTGGAATCCAATCTGGGTCCCTGGGGCTGTGAGGCAGCAGTGCTAACCACTGAGCCACCATGCTGCCCGTTAGGTAGTAATGAGGATGATAATGAGTAGCAATCTCTATTAATGAGTAATAAACCCTATTATTAGGCCTCTTGTTGCTCACTAACAAGAATCTCATCTTGCATCTGAAACTCTGTTGGAGACAGTAACTTCTTGGTCTTGAGAAGGGCCTCACTTGATTTCTCACATGATTCTCCCAAATGTTTCACCATGACCATCATCATTCATGGTATGGGAAGATTCCAACCTCTGCGTCTGTCTGTCTACATGTATCGGAGTGTGTCTGAGTGTCTCAGTGTGTCTATGTGTGTGTTTGTGTGTCAGTGTGTCACCTTGTATGTCTATATGTGTATGTGTGTTTGTATGTCTCTGTACATCCATGCGTGTCTGTCTATGGGTCCATGTGAGTCTACATTTTTATGTGTGCCTGTGTGCGCGTTGGCAATCATCTTATATTAAAGTCAGCAGCTATTTTCCACAGTCAATAGCTTCGAGCTTCTGAATGTGAGTCAAAGGTCAAGAATGTCAGAACTCCCAAGTTAGTCCACACAGCCAGAGGCTCTTACCAAGTAAGCACCAACTTGATTCAGAGTCATGTTCGTTCCTCAGGGATTATGATCAGCAGTGCAGGTGCAGAGATTGAATGTGTGCCTGTGACTGGGAAGTTGGATCTCGATCATTAATGCAAATCTTAGATCATTAATACAAACAGGGAGGATGTTGTGAACAATCCTTGGTTAACACAAGTGGGTGGGCTGGTAAGGAGTAAAGGCTCCAATTCTGACCAATGGTCTGGACTCCCAGAGAGATGAGAATGTCAAGATACATATAACTCTCCACTCATTGTCTCGAATGTTACAGTCATTCGTCACTACAGTACATCAGTTATGTTGCACTGTGTTTTACATTGTCAAATATCGCCCTGAACAATTTCTTTTTCCTGGCTTAGATTAGATTTTTTTTTAGATTCTTTTTCCACACCCTACAGTGTGGAAACAGGCCCTTCAGCCCAAATAGTCCGCACCGACCCTCCGAAGAGGAACCCACCCAGACCCATTTCACCCTGAATAATGCACCTAACACTTTGGGCAATTTGCCATGGTCAATTCACCTGACCTGCACATCTTCGGACTGTGGGAGGAAACCCACGCAGACACGGGGAGAATGTACAAACTCCACACAGACAGTCACCCGAGGCCGGGATTCAACCTGAAACCCTGGTGCTGTGAGGCAGCAGTGCTAACCACTGAGCTACCGTGCCAGTAATTTCAATTTTCTATTTAAAAATGTGACAAAAAGATTTTGGAATTAGAATAAGGGCAGCTTTCTTCTCCAAGTTAAAGTATCATATTTCAGTTTGCCTGTAGGTGTTGAGATCATAGCTGGGATATAAGAGGGAAACTCCTCCTCTACTGGTTGTTTGGATTGTTACCATGGAGCTGTTGTGTACAGTTGCTCTTTTGTTAGCAGCTTTCCATGTGTGCGTTTGTCAAAGAGTTTGTCTCCAAGCCAATATAATTGCAGTTGTTTTAAGGCAGACGAGGGAATGTTTTCTCATCGTCCGGCGATGTGAATATTCACTTGCAATAGCATCATTGCAACCCTGGCCTAGAACTTGGAAGAAACAAAGAGCTTGTGCCAAAAGAAGCTTAGTGCCATGTTCACCTCCTGTGCACTGGTGCCAGTCAGTCTTTCAGATTCAGAAAGGGTAAAAATTGCAGGAATGGGAATGGTCTGAATTGATCTGAACCTCATTTTCCGGGATGAACGTCCTTTTTAATTGGCTGCAGACATGGCTCCACTTTGTAAAGTAGCAGTGGCATTTTATTTGGAAGGAAAAATGACCTCCATTCAACTGATGGGCAAGATAATAATGAAGCTTTTCTAACTAACAGATTTAGAGTTGAATGTTCCTTCTCTGTAGCTGACTTCTTGGGACACCAGGCATGCTTTTCCCAGAGGTGCCCATTGCATCTCTGGGAGCACCATGCTATGTGGAATGATGGGTGATCTGAAGAGGGCCAGAGCCCCTAAAGTGAGGGGCAGCTGGTAAAGCCCATTGAGGGAACTGACTTGAATGGCCGAGAGGGCAGGTGAAGATGGGGTCGCCATGCTGCTAAAGGTGAATAGCAGCTGATCCTTTACACTTTGTGGTTCCTCCTACCCTAAAACCACGAGCAATAGGAACAGGAGTAGACCATTCAGCCCCTTGAGCTTGCTCTGCTGTTCAATAGGATCAAGGCTGATTGGACTGCTCATGTCCACTTTCCTGTAATTTTCCCCATAACTCTTAATTCCACTGCTGATCAAGAATCTCACTCAGCCTTAAACATATGCAAGGACTCTGCCCTCACAGCTCACTATGGCAAGTGGTTCCAAAGACTTACAACCCTCTGAGAAGAGATTCCGCATCATCTCAATTTTAAATTGGTGCCCCTTTATTCTGATACTCTGCCGTCCGATCCTCGACTCTCCCATGGGGAGGAATCATCCTCTCAGCATTTATCCTGTCAAGCTCCTGATGAATTCTCACCTCTCACCCCTCTAAACTCCAATGATTCAAGTCTCAAAGTGTTTAACTTTGCTCAGAAGACAATCTCTCCATACCAAGGATCACCCAACTGAACCTTCACTGACCTGCCAATAGAAGAATGTATTTCCTTAGATAAGGGGCCCTTCACCTACTAGTAAAGGCAGGAATAGAAACAGGAGTAGCACGGAAACAGCCAGTCCATGCTGACCATGTTCCCAAGCTGAACTAGTCCTACGGCCATCGTTTGGCCCATATCCCTCCAAACGTTAGGCAAAAGAAAAGGTTGCCCTTGTTTTCTTTTTAAAATCTTTCTCCTCTCATCTTAAAAATATGCCTCCTAGTTTTGAACTTCCCCACCCTAGGGAAAAGGCCTTTGTCACTCACCTTATCTAAGCCCCTCATGATTTTATGAACCCCCATAAGGTCACCCCTCAACCTCCAGTGCTCCAGTGCAAGAAGTCCCGGCCTTTCCCGTTTATTCTTACACGCCAAACCCTCCATTCCTGGCCAATCCTGGTAAATCATTCCTGAACCCTCTTCAGCTTCATGACATCCTTCCTATAACAGGATGACCAATATCTCTAATGATAAGAAAGTTAGCATTAAGGCACTTTACCTGAATGCTCGTAGCATTCATAACAAAGCAGATGAACTAATGGCACAGATCATAGTGAATGATTATGATGTGGTAGGCATCACAGAGACTTGGTTACTGGGGGGTCAGGACTGGCAGTTAAACCTCCAAGGATTTTCAACTTATCAAAAAGACAGGGAGGTCGGCAGAGGGGGTGGAGTTGTCTTGTTAGTTAAGAACAATATTAAATCTATGGCACTGAATGATATAGCGTCAGATGATGTGGAGTCTGTGTGGGTGGAATTGAGGAACCACAAAGGCAAAAAAACCATAGTGGGAGTTATGTACAGACCTCCTAACAGTGGTCAGGACCAGGGGCGCAACATGTACCGGGAAATAGAGAAGGCATGTCAGAAAGGCAAGGTCACAGTGATCATGGGAGACTCCAATATGCAGGTGGACTGGGTAAATAACGTTGCCAGTGGATCCAAAGAAAGGGAATTCATGGAATGCTTACAGGATGGCTTTTTGGAACAGCTTGTCATGGAGCCCACAAGGGAGCAGGCTATTCTGGACCTAGTGCTTTGCAATGAACCAGACTTTATAAAAGATCTTAAAGTAAGGGAACACTTAGGAAGCAGCGATCATAATATGGTAGAGTTCAGTCTGCAGTTTGAAAGAGAGAAGGCAAAATCAGATGTAATGGTGTTACAGTTAAATAAAGGTAATTATGAGGGCATGAGAGAGGAACTGACAAAAATAGACTGGAAGCAGAGGCTTGCGGGGAAGACAGTAGAGCAAAAATGGCAGGAGTTTGTGGGTATAATTGAGGACACTGTACAGAGGTTCATCCCCAAGAAAAGAAAGATTATCCAGGGAGGGATTAGACAGCCATGGCTGACAAAGGAAGTCAGGAAATGTATTAAAGAAAAAGAGAGATCCTATAAAGTGGCCAAGAGCAGTGGGAAATCAGAAGATTGGAAGGCTACAAAAACAAACAGAGGATAACAAAGAGAGTAATAAGAAAGGAGAGGATCAAATATGAAGGTAGGCTAGCCAGTAATATTAGAAATGATAGTAAAAGTATCTTTCAATACATAAGAAACAAACGACAGACAAAAGTAGACATTGGGCCACTTCAAACTGATGCTGGAAGCCTAGTGATGGGAGATAAGGAAATAGCAGGAGAACTTAAAAAGTACTTTGCATCAATTTTCACAGTGGAAGACATGAGTAATATCCCAACAATTAAAGGGAGTCAGGGGGTTGAGTTGAGTATGGTTGTCATTACAAAAGAGATAGTGCTAGAAAAGCTAAAAAGCTAAAATCTTAAAATTGATAAATCTCCTGGCCCCGATGGGATACATCCTAGAGTTCTGAGAGAGGTGGCTGAGGAAATAGCGGAGGCATTGGTTGAGATCTTTCAAGAGTCACTGGAGTCACGGAAAGTCCCGGATGATTGAAAGATCGCTGTTGTAACCCCATTGTTTTAGAAAGGATCAAGACAAAAGATGGAAAATTATAGGCCAATTAGCCTAACCTCGGTTGTTGGTAAAATTCTAGAATCCATCATTAAGGATGAGGTTTCTAAATTCTTAGAAGAGCAGATCATGCCTGACAAACCTGTTGGTATTCTTTGAAGAGGTGACAAGTAGGTTAGACCAGGGAAACCCAGTGGATGTGGTCTATCTAGACTTCCAAAAGGCCTTTGATAAGGTGCCACACGGGAGGCTGCTGAGCAAGGTGAGGGCCCATGGTGTTCGAGGTGAGCTACTGGGATGGATTGAGGATTGGCTGTCTGACAGAAGGCAGAGAGTTGGGATAAGAGGTTCTTTTTCAGAATGGCAGCCGGTGATGAGCGGTGTCCCGCAGGGTTCAGTGTTGGGGCCACAGCTGTTCGCATTATATATTAATAATCTGGATGAAGGGACTGGGGAAATTCTAGCAAAGTTTGCAGATGATACGAAGTTAGGTGGACAGGCAGGTCGTACTGAGGAAGTGGGGAGGCTGCAGAAGGATCTAGACAGTTTGGGAGAGTGGTCCAGGAAATGGCTGATGGAATTCAACGTGAACAAATGCGAGGTTTTGCACTTTGGCAAAAAGAATAAAAGCACGGACTACTTTCTAAACGGTGAGAAAATTCATAAAGCCAAAGTACAAAGGGATCTGGGAGTGCTAGTCGAGGATTCTCTAAAGGTCAACATGCAGGTTGAGTCCGTGATTAAGAAAGCGAATGTGATGTTGTCACTTATCTCAAGAGGGTTGGAATATAAAAGCACCATTGTGCTACTGAGACTTTATAAAGCTCTGTTAGGCCCCATTTGGATTACTGTGTCCAGTTTTGGTCCCCACACCTCAGGAAGGACATACAGGCACTGGAACGTGTCCAGCGGAGATTCACACGGATGATCCCTTCAATGGTAGGCCTAACATATGAGGAACGGCTGAGGATCCTGGGATTGTATTCATTGGAGTTTAGAAGATTAAAGGGAGACTTAATAGAGACGTACAAGATAATACATGGCTTGGAAAGGGTGGATGCTAGGAAATTGTTTCCGTTAGGTGAGGAGACTAGGACCCGTGGACACAGCCTTAGAATTAGAGGGGGTAAATTCAGAACAGAAATGCGGAGACATTTCTTCAGCCAGAGAGTGGTGGGCCTGTGGAACTCATTGCCGCAGAGTGCAGTGGAGGCTGGGACGCGAAATGTCTTCAAGGCCGAGATTGATAGATTCTTGTTGTCTCGGGGAATTAAGGGCTACGGGGAGAATGCGGGTAAGTGGAGTTGAAATGCCCATCCGCCATGATTGAATGGCAGAGTGGACTTGAAGGGCCGAATGGCCTTACTTCCACTCCTATGTCTTATGGTCTTATGACCAGAACTATACACAGTACTCCAGAAAAGGCCTCACCAATGTCCTGTACGACTTCAACATGATGTTTCAACTCCTCTATGCAAAGGTCGAGCAACAAAGACAGATGTGTCAACTGCCTTCTTAACCACCCTGTCTACCTGTGATGCACATTTCAAGGAATTATGTGCCTGAACCCTCGGCAGATGCGCGGCTTCAGCACTCTCCTCCCATGTTCCTCGATTCTCTGAGAGACCAAAAATCTGTCCAGCCCAGCTTTGAATGAATATATTCAATGGTGGAGCAGCCACAGTCCTCTGCAGTGTAGCATTCCAAAGGTCTCCAACCTTTAGAGTTTTCCTGCGCTCAGTCCTCAATGATGGGCCCTTAATCATGTGACTGTGTCCCTGTGATATTTCAGCTCTGTGCTGGAGCTGTTCTGAGGGTTGTTAAAAGTTGGCTGTTAAAGGAACCCACTTTGTGGGAACCCCAAAGCAGTTTTGCTCATCCCCTGAGTGACTGAATTGCAGATTAAGGCATGATCCCAGGGGAGATTGGGCAACATCCCTACTCGTGACCTCCTTGGCTACATTAGTCAGCTTCCCACTGATGCTAATCAGATTGTTATCAGCATTATTATCATTATCACCATTGTGCTCCCTTTGTTAGAGAAAGGATATTATTAAGCTGGAAAGGATTCAGAAGAGATTTGCCAGGATGTTGCTGGGACGGTGTGAGTTATAAAGGGGAGGCTGGATTGACTGGGGCTTTTTTGCCACTAGACCGTAGAAGGTTAAGGGATAACCCTTATAGAGATTTTAAAAATTATGGGAGATGCAAATAAGGTAAATGTCAAATATCTTTTCCCTAGGGTGAGGGATTTCAAGACTAGGGGGCTGTATTTTTAGGTGAGAGGAGAAAGTTTTAAAAAGGAAATTGGGGGCAATTTTTTTTTCACAGAATTATTTATGTGTGGAATGAACTTCCAGAGGAAGTGGTGGATGCGGTACAGTTATAATGTTAAAAAGACGTTTGGATAAGTACATGAATAAAAAATGTTTGGAAGGATATGGGTGAGACGCAGGCAGGTGGGACTAATTTAGTTTGGGAACATGGTTCAGCATGGACTGTATGAACTCTCCGTGCTGTATGAACTATCCGTGCTGTATGAACTATCCGTGCTGTATGAACTCTCTGTGCTGTATGAACGTTCCGTGCTGTATGAACTTTCAGTGCTGTATGACCTCTCCGTGCTGTATGAACTCTCCGTGCTGTATGAACTCTCCGTGCTGTATGAGCTCTCCGTGCTGTATGACCTCTCCGTGCTGTATGACCTCTCCGTGCTGTATGAACTCTCCGTGCTGTATGAACTCTCCGTGCTGTAAGAACTCTCCGTGCTGTATGAACTCTCCGTGCTGTATGAACGTTCCGTGCTGTATGAACTCTCCGTGCTGTATGAACTTTCCGTGCTGTATGAACTCTCCGTGCTGTATGAACTCTCCGTGCTGTATGAACGTTCCGTGCTGTATGAACTCTCCGTGCTGTATGAACTCTCCGTGCTGTATGAACTCTCCGTGTTGTATGAACTCTCCGTGCTGTATGAACTCTCCGTGCTGTATGACCATTCCGTGCTATATGATCTCTCCGTGCTGTATGAACTCCCCGTGCTGTATGAACATTCCATGCTGTATGAACTCTCCGTGCTGTATGAACTCTCCGTGCTGTATGAACGCTCCGTGCTGTATGAACTCTCTGTGTTGTATGAACTCTCCGTGCTGTATGAACTCTCCGTGCTGTATGAACTCTCCGTGCTGTATGAACTCTCTATGTTGTATGAACTCTCCGTGCTGTATGAACTCTCCTGCTGTATGAACGTTCCGTGCTGTATGAACTCTCCGTGCTGTATGAACTCTCCGTGCTGTATGAACTTTCCGTGCTGTATGAACTCTCTGTGCTGTATGAACCTTCCGTGCTGTATGAACGTTCCATGCTGTATGAACTCTCCGTGCTGTATGAACTCTCCGTGCTGTATGAACTCTCTATGTTGTATGAACTCTCCGTGCTGTATGAACTCTCCTTGCTGTATGAACGTTCCGTGCTGTATGAACTCTCCGTGCTGTATGAACTCTCCGTGCTGTATGAACTCTCCGTGCTGTATGAACTTTCCGTGCTGTATGAACTCTCTGTGCTGTATGAACCTTCCGTGCTGTATGAACCTTCCGTGCTGTATCAACTCTCCGTGTTGTATGAACTCTCCGTGCTGTATGAACTCTCCGTGCTGTATCAACTCTCCGTGCTGTATGAACCTTCCATGCTGTATGAACTCTCCGTGCTGTATGAACATTCTGTGCTGTATGAACTCTCCGTGCTGTATGAACGTTCTGTGCTGCATGAACTCTCCGTGCTGTATGAACTCTCCGTGCTGTACGAACCTTCCATGCTGTATGAACTCTCCGTGCTGTATGAACGTTCTGTGCTGTATGAACTCTCCGTGCTGTATGAACTCTCCGTGCTGTATGAACATTCCGTGCTGTATGAACTCTCCGTGCTGTATGAACATTCTGTGCTGTATGAACTCTCCGTGCTGTATGAACATTCCGTGCTGTATGAACATTCCGTGCTGTATGAACTCTCCGTGTTGTATGAACATTCCGTGCTGTATGAACTCTCCGTGCTGTATGAACTTTCCGTGCTGTATGAACTTTCCGTGCTGTATGAACTCTCCGTGCTGTATGAACTCTCCGTGCTGTATGAACGTTCCATGCTGTATGAACTTTCCGTGCTGTATGAACGTTCCGTGCTGTATGAACTCTCCATGCTGTATGAACGTTCCGTGTTGTATGAACTCTCCGTGCTGTATGAACTCTCCGTGCTGTATGAACTCTCCGTGCTGTATGAACGTTCCGTGCTGTATGAACTCTCTGTGCTGTCTGAACATTCCGTGCTGTATGAACTCTCCGTGCTGTATGAACTCTCCGTGCTGTATGAACGTTCCGTGCTGTATGAACGTTCCGTGCTGTATGAACTCTCCGTGCTGTATGAACGTTCCGTGCTGTATGAACGTTCCGTGCTGTATGAACTCTCCGTGCTGTATGAACTCTCCGTGCTGTATGAACGTTCTGTGCTGTATGAACTCTCTGTGCTGTATGAACGTTCCGTGTTGTATGAACTCTCCGTGCTGTATGAACTCTCCGTGCTGTATGAACTCTCCGTGCTGTATGAACTCTCCGTGTTGTATGAAATCTCCGTGCTGTATGAACTCTCCGTGCTGTATGAACTCTCCGTGCTGTATGAACTTTCCCTGTTGTATGAACTTTCCCTGTTGTATGAACTCTCCGTGCTGTATGAACTCTCCGTGCTGTATGAACTCTCCGTGTTGTATGAACTCTCCGTGCTGTATGAACTCTCCGTGTTGTATGAACTCTCCATGTTGTATGAACTCTCCGTGCTGTATAAACTCTCCGTGCTGTATGAACTCTCCGTGTTGTATGAACTGTCCGTGCTGTATGAACTCTCCTTGCTGTATGAACGTTCCGTGCTGTATGAACTCTCCGTGTTGTATGAACTCTCCGTGTTGTATGAACTCTCCTTGCTGTATGAACGTTCCATGCTGTATGAACTCTCCGTGCTGTATGAACTCTCCGTGCTGTATGAACTTTCCCTGTTGTATGAACTCTCCGTGCTGTATGAACTCTCCGTGTTGTATGAACATTCCGTGCTGTATGAACTCTCCGTGTTGTATGAACTCTCCGTGCTGAATGAACTCTCCGTGCTGTATGAACTTTCCGTGCTGTATGAACTTTCCGTGCTGTATGAACTCTCAGTGCTGTATGAACTCTCAGTGCTGTATGAACTCTCAGTGCTGTATGAACTCTCCGTGCTGTATGAACGTTCCGTGCTGTATGAACTCTCCGTGCTGTATGAACGTTCCGTGCTGTATGAACTCTCCGTGCTGTATGAACTTTCCGTGCTGTATGAACTTTCCGTGCTGTATGAACTCTCCGTGCTGTATGAACTCTCCGTGCTGTATGAACTCTCCGTGCTGTATGAACTCTCCGTGCTGTATGACCATTCCGTGCTATATGATCTCTCCGTGCTGTATGAACTCCCCGTGCTGTATGAACATTCCATGGTGTATGAACTCTCTATGTTGTATGAACTCTCCGTGCTGTATGAACTCTCCGTGCTGTATGAACTCTCCGTGCTGTATGAACGTTCCGTGCTGTATGAACTCTCCGTGCTGTATGAACTCTCCGTGCTGTATGAACTCTCTGTGTTGTATGAACTCTCCGTGCTGTATGAACTCTCCGTGCTGTATGAACTTTCCGTGCTGTATGAACTCTCTATGTTGTATGAACTCTCCGTGCTGTATGAACTCTCCTGCTGTATGAACGTTCCGTGCTGTATGAACTCTCCGTGCTGTATGAACTCTCCGTGCTGTATGAACTTTCCGTGCTGTATGAACGCTCTGTGCTGTATGAACCTTCCGTGCTGTATGAACCTTCCGTGCTGTATGAACTCTCCGTTGTGTATGAACTCTCCGTGCTGTATGAACTCTCTATGTTGTATGAACTCTCCGTGCTGTATGAACTCTCCTTGCTGTATGAACGTTCCGTGCTGTATGAACTCTCCGTGCTGTATGAACGTTCCGTGCTGTATGAACTCTCCGTGCTGTATGAACTCTCCGTGCTGTATGAACTTTCCGTGCTGTATGAACTCTCTGTGCTGTATGAACCTTCCGTGCTGTATGAACCTTCTGTGCTGTATGAACTCTCCGTGCTGTATGAACTCTCCGTGCTGTATGAACTCTCCGTGCTGTATGAACTCTCCGTGCTGTATGAACCTTCCATGCTGTATGAACTCTCCGTGCTCTATGAACATTCTGTGCTGTATGAACTCTCCGTGCTGTATGAACGTTCTGTGCTGCATGAACTCTCCGTGCTGTATGAACTCTCCGTGCTGTACGAACCTTCCATGCTGTATGAACTCTCCGTGCTGTACGAACGTTCTGTGCTGTATGAACTCTCCGTGCTGTATGAACTCTCCGTGCTGTATGAACATTCCGTGCTGTATGAACTCTCCGTGCTGTATGAACTCTCCGTGCTGTATGAACTCTCCGTGCTGTATGAACATTCCGTGCTGCATGAACATTCCGTGCTGTATGAACTCTCCGTGTTGTATGAACTCTCCGTGCTGTATGAACTCTTCGTGCTGTATGAACTCTCTGTGCTGTATGAACTCTCCGTGCTGTATGAACTCTCCGTGCTGTATGAACTCTCCGTGCTGTATGAACTTTCCGTGCTGTATGAACTCTCCGTGCTGTATGAACTCTCCGTGCTGTATGAATGTTCCATGCTGTATGAACTTTCCGTGCTGTATGAACGTTCCGTGCTGTATGAACTCTCCGTGCTGTATGAACGTTCCGTGTTGTATGAACTCTCTGTGCTGTATGAACTCTCCGTGCTGTATGAACTCTCCGTGCTGTATGAACGTTCCGTGCTGTATGAACTCTCTGTGCTGTATGAACATTCCGTGCTGTATGAACTCTCCGTGCTGTATGAACTCTCCGTGCTGTATGAACGTTCCGTGCTGTATGAACTCTCCGTGCTGTATGAACGTTCCGTGCTGTATGAACGTTCCGTGCTGTATGAACTCTCCGTGCTGTATGAACTCTCCGTGCTGTATGAACGTTCCGTGCTGTATGAACTCTCTGTGCTGTATGAACGTTCCTTGTTGTATGATCTCTCCGTGCTGTATGAACTCTCCGTGCTGTATGAACTCTCCGTGCTGTATGAACTCTCCGTGTTGTATGAAATCTCCGTGCTGTATGAACTCTCCGTGCTGTATGAACTCTCCGTGCTGTATGAACTTTCCCTGTTGTATGAACTCTCCGTGCTGTATGAACTCTCCGTGTTGTATGAACTCTCCATGTTGTATGAACTCTCCGTGCTGTATGAACTCTCCGTGTTGTATGAACTCTCCATGTTGTATGAACTCTCCGTGCTGTATGAACTCTCCGTGCTGTATGAACTCTCCGTGCTGTATGAACTCTCCGTGTTGTATGAACTGTCCGTGCTGTATGAACTCTCCTTGCTGTATGAACGTTCCATGCTGTATGAACTCTCCGTGCTGTATGAACTCTCCGTGCTGTATGAACTCTCCGTGCTGTATGAACTCTCCGTGTTGTATGAACTCTCCGTGCTGTATGAACTCTCCGTGCTGTATGAACCTTCCATGCTGTATGAACTCTCCGTGCTCTATGAACATTCTGTGCTGTATGAACTCTCCGTGCTGTATGAACGTTCTGTGCTGCATGAACTCTCCGTGCTGTATGAACTCTCCGTGCTGTACGAACCTTCCATGCTGTATGAACTCTCCGTGCTGTACGAACGTTCTGTGCTGTATGAACTCTCCGTGCTGTATGAACTCTCCGTGCTGTATGAACTCTCCGTGCTGTATGAACATTCCGTGCTGTATGAACTCTCCGTGCTGTATGAACTCTCCGTGCTGCATGAACATTCCGTGCTGCATGAACTCTCCGTGTTGTATGAACTCTCCGTGCTGTATGAACTCTTCGTGCTGTATGAACTCTCTGTGCTGTATGAACTCTCTGTGCTGTATGAACTCTCCGTGCTGTATGAACTCTCCGTGCTGTATGAACTTTCCGTGCTGTATGAACTCTCCGTGCTGTATGAACTCTCCGTGCTGTATGAATGTTCCATGCTGTATGAACTTTCCGTGCTGTATGAACGTTCCGTGCTGTATGAACTCTCCGTGCTGTATGAACGTTCCGTGTTGTATGAACTCTCCGTGCTGTATGAACTCTCCGTGCTGTATGAACTCTCCGTGCTGTATGAACGTTCCGTGCTGTATGAACTCTCTGTGCTGTATGAACATTCCGTGCTGTATGAACTCTCCGTGCTGTATGAACTCTCCGTGCTGTATGAACGTTCCGTGCTGTATGAACTCTCCGTGCTGTATGAACGTTCCGTGCTGTATGAACGTTCCGTGCTGTATGAACTCTCCGTGCTGTATGAACTCTCCGTGCTGTATGAACGTTCCGTGCTGTATGAACTCTCTGTGCTGTATGAACGTTCCTTGTTGTATGATCTCTCCGTGCTGTATGAACTCTCCGTGCTGTATGAACTCTCCGTGCTGTATGAACTCTCCGTGTTGTATGAAATCTCCGTGCTGTATGAACTCTCCGTGCTGTATGAACTCTCCGTGCTGTATGAACTTTCCCTGTTGTATGAACTCTCCGTGCTGTATGAACTCTCCGTGTTGTATGAACTCTCCATGTTGTATGAACTCTCCGTGCTGTATGAACTCTCCGTGTTGTATGAACTCTCCATGTTGTATGAACTCTCCGTGCTGTATGAACTCTCCGTGCTGTATGAACTCTCCGTGCTGTATGAACTGTCCGTGCTGTATGAACTCTCCTTGCTGTATGAACGTTCCATGCTGTATGAACTCTCCGTGCTGTATGAACTCTCCGTGCTGTATGAACTCTCCGTGCTGTATGAACTCTCCGTGTTGTATGAACTCTCCGTGCTGTATGAACTCTCCGTGCTGTATGAACTCTCCGTGTTGTATGAACTGTCCGTGCTGTATGAACTCTCCTTGCTGTATGAACGTTCCATGCTGTATGAACTCTCCGTGCTGTATGAACTCTCCGTGTTGTATGAACTCTCCTTGCTGTATGAACGTTCCATGCTGTATGAACTCTCCGTGCTGTATGAACTCTCCGTGCTGTATGAACTTTCCCTGTTGTATGAACTCTCCGTGCTGTATGAACTCTCCGTGTTGTATGAACATTCCGTGCTGTATGAACTCTCCGTGTTGTATGAACTCTCCGTGCTGAATGAACTCTCCATGCTGTATGAACTTTCCGTGCTGTATGAACTTTCCGTGCCGTATGAACTCTCAGTGCTGTATGAACTCTCAGTGCTGTATGAACTCTCAGTGCTGTATGAACGTTCCGTGCTGTATGAACTCTCCTTGCTGTATGAACGTTCCGTGTTGTATGGACTCTCCGTGCTGTATGAACGTTCCGTGCTGTATGAACTCTCCGTGCTGTATGAACTTTCCGTGCTGTATGAACTCTCCGTGCTGTATGAACTCTCTGTGCTGTATGAACTTTCCATGCTGTATGAACTTTCCATGCTGTATGAACTCTCCGTGCTGTATGAACTCTCCGTGCTGTATGAACGTTCCGTGCTGTATGAACGTTCCGTGCTGTATGAACTCTCCGTGCTGTATGAACATTCCGTGCTGTATGAACTCTCCGTGCTGTATGAACTCTCCGTGCTATATGAACATTCCGTGCTGTATGAACATTCCGTGCTGTATGAACTCTCTGTGCTGTATGAACGTTCCGTGCTGTATGAACGTTCCGTGCTGTATGAACTCTCCGTGCTGTATGAACTCTCCGTGCTGTATGAACTCTCCGTGCTGTATGAACGTTCTGTGCTGTATGAACTCTCCGTGCTGTATGAACCTTCCGTGCTGTATGAACATTCCGTGCTGTATGAACTCTCCGTGCTGTATGAACTCTCCGTGCTGTATGAACGTTCCGTGCTGTATGAACTCTCTGTGCTGTATGAACGTTCCGTGTTGTATGAACTCTCCGTGCTGTATGAACGTTCCGTGCTGTATGAACTCTCCGTGCTGTATGAACTCTCCGTGCTGTATGAACTTTCCGTGCTGTATGAACTCTCCGTGCTGTATGAACTCTCTGTGCTGTATGAACGTTCCATGCTGTATGAACTTTCCGTGCTGTATGATCTCTCCGTGCTGTATGATCTCTCCGTGCTGTATGAACTCTCCGTGTTGTATGAACTCTCCGTGCTGTATGAACTCTCCGTGCTGTATGAACTCTCCGTGTTGTATGAACTCTCCGTGCTGTATGAACTCTCCGTGCTGTATGAACCTTCCCTGTTGTATGAACTCTCCGTGCTGTATGAACTCTCCATGTTGTATGAACTCTCCGTGTTGTATGAACTCTCCGTGTTGTATGAACTCTCCATGTTGTATGAACTCTCCGTGCTGTATGAACTCTCCGTGCTGTATGAACTCTCCGTGTTGTATGAACTCTCCCTGTTGTATGAACTCTCCATGTTGTATGAACTCTCCGTGCTGTATGAACTCTCCCTGCTGTATGAACTCTCCCTGCTGTATGAACTCTCCGTGCTGTATGAACTGTCCGTGCTGTATGAACTCTCCATGCTGTATGAACTCTCCTTGCTGTATGAACGTTCCATGCTGTATGAACTCTCCGTGCTGTATGAACTCTCCGTGTTGTATGAACTCTCCTTGCTGTATGAACGTTCCATGCTGTATGAACTCTCCGTGCTGTATGAACTCTCCTTGCTGTATGAACGTTCCATGCTGTATGAACTCTCCGTGCTGTATGAACTCTCCGTGCTGTATGAACTCTCCGTGCTGTATGAACTCTCCGTGTTGTATGAACTCTCCGTGTTGTATGAACTCTCCGTGCTGTATGAACTCTCCATGCTGTATGAACTTTCCGTGTTGTATGAACTCTCCGTGCTGTATGAACTCTCCGTGCTGTGACCGTTCCGTGTTGTATGAACTGTCCGTGCTGTGACCGTTCCGTGTTGTATGAACTCTCCGTGCTGTATGAACTCTCCGTGTTGTATGAACTCTCCGTGCTGTATGAACTTTCCATGTTGTATGAACTCTCCGTGCTGTGACCGTTCCGTGCTGAATGACTCTACAATTCTATTCTGAGGTTATTTCTGGTGAAAGTACAAAGAGGCCCATAAACATCCGGGAGCTAGTAATACACACTATTTTGGAACCAGTTCCCCAGCAACATGGTGCTGAGTAAATACCTCCCTTAGTTTGTTTTAAATAATTGAGGTGCGGGTCTGATAACCCTTGGTACATCCCAGGCTGTACCTTTCTCATTCAAGTGTCAACATTTTCTCTCTTCTTTCCCATACAGCACTGAAGTGACTCGATAAAACTCTATGCAGCACGGTGGCTCAGTGGTTAACATTATCGTCTCACAGCACTAGGGACCCGGGTTTAATTCCAGCCTCGGGCGACTGACTGTGTGGAAATTGTACATTCTCCCCGTGTCTGCGTGGGTTTCCTCCGGGTGCTTCGGTTTCCTCCCACAGTCCAAAGGTGTGCAGGTCAGGTGGATTGGCCATGCTAAACTGCCCATAGTGTTTGATTCATTAGTCAGAGGGGAGTGGGTCTGGTTGGGTTACTCTTCAGAGGGTTGGAGTGGACTGGTTGGGCCAAATGGACTCTTTCCACGCTGTAGGGAATCTAATCTGATCGAAAACTGGAATTCTCTCCCCGAAATGGCACAATCAGTCATTCTCCTTCCTGCCAGGTTTCTTTCTGATTGATTACCTGATCCAGTTGCCTTGGGCTGTGGTGTTCCTTTGCAGGAATAGTTTCAGTTACTGTCTATTGTTCTCGCCTAGCTGGGGCACAGTGAACAGGCTCCTTGGAGTTTACACTCACCTGTTGCAGGTGCACAGTGAACACCATTCAGCTTCAGCTCAGTGAATGGGTCCCTCGGCTTTCTTCTGTATTTGTACCAACAAGTGATGCTTTATTCTGTGAGAATATCTGCAGACACCAACCATTTGAGAATAAATCCCAATGGCACAGGCTCACCTCGAGCTTTCTTAGATTGCCCATGTACAATACAAAACCAACTTTAAAAAAATTCTACTTTTTTCCCTCTTTACCAGTATATACTTATTTTCGTTTTTAAGGTTTTGTTAGCTATATGTCTTCAATTTATTTCAGAGATTTTGCTGCTACTGCACATGCTCGTGGGTGTCAGCCCTATTCTACTGCTTGCTTCAGGATTGGACAGTTAATTAAATAAGTATTGAAATAGTCACAAAATGGAGCAGCATTCATTTGCAATACACTTGTCGCATTTCATATAAGCTGCAGATCATCCATCTGGTGTAGTCTGGGTGTTTAGATGCTCACAGGTTGTTGAACACCGCTGAACAATTTACCGTGATTTAGTTGAGGCCATCTATTTACATAAGTAGGATCGCATGATGGCTCAATGGTTAGCACTGTTAATGGTAGCTACCTGACGAAAGAGCAGCGCTCAGAAAGCTTGTACTTCCAAATAAACCCGTCCGGTTATAACCTGGTGTTGCGTAAT
This sequence comes from Chiloscyllium punctatum, assembly GCF_047496795.1. Classification (NCBI taxonomy): domain Eukaryota; kingdom Metazoa; phylum Chordata; class Chondrichthyes; order Orectolobiformes; family Hemiscylliidae; genus Chiloscyllium; species Chiloscyllium punctatum. The sequence continues at coordinate 11,877,143 of NC_092787.1, read as the reverse complement.
TTTTAAACTTTGTCTGTATGGAGTTTGCACATCCTTCTAGTGTCTGTGTTTATTTATTCCAGTTTCGTTCCAGACTCCAAAGATGTGCAAGTTAGTGGATTGGCCATGTTAAATTGCCCAGGGACCTATAGGTTAAGTGTGTCAGTCATAGAAAATGCTGGGTTACAGGGAATACGGTTACCATAAAGGAGCCGTTTGGTACTTTGGGGTTGATTCAACGAGATCATAGCTGATCATGCAATTCAGTCCTCTATTCTCCCTTTGTAGTTGATTGTTTTAGTTCTAAGAACAATATCTATCTTCTTCTTTCTTTGGATCAAGGGAAACGAACTGGGGTCACGATTGGAGAAACACAAATGGTTGCCAGTGTCCAACTGATTGCAACCACTTCAACAATTCAAAGGAGAAGCCTCTTAGAATATTTTCCTCATCACAACTCTTAATGAAGGGAAATTTCAAAATTTCTTGTAAGTTTTCAGTGTTTTAGCTTCAACAGTTTGATATGGCAGTAAATTTCACAGGCTCACCACCATTTGGGTGAAGAAATGCCTTCTCATCTGTATCCTTAAACACCTGCCACTTATCCTTAGACTGTAATCCCTGGTGGTGGTCTTAGCCATCAAGAATATCCATCCTGCATCTACCGTGTTTAATCCTGTCAGAATTTTATAGGTTTGAATAAGATCCTCCTTCATTCTTCTGAACTCTAGTGAATATAGTCCTAACCAATCCAGCCTCTCCCATGTTAGTCCTGCCATCTATAAGTTTCATGTTAAACTGAGCAACTCCAAGAGTGCTCCCTCGTTTTTTGTAGCAATGCACTCCACACCACAGTTTCGGTAGGTGCACTAAATTGCTTTGCAGATCTTTCATAGTGGTTCTGTGTCCAGCCACTAGGAGGTGCACAAGAGCAACTCAAAGTGATGTGCTTCGTGATTTGCTGCCCTGTCCCATTGGGAATATATATTCATTACATGGCGTTTCACTGACACTAGCTCAGCATTCACATGTCTTAGCACTTTGTCATGTGGGAAATCCTGGGCACTGAGTCTATGTCCTGCAGCATTATGGCTCAGAATCTCGAGGCCAAGGTACTAATATGCCAAGTCTTAGCTAATTAGAGCTCTTAAACATTGGTCAGCACAGGTGCAAAAGGGATTTACCACAGCCATTTAACACAGACTGAGTGTTAGTACTCTGAAGAACTTGGTACTCAGACTCTTGCTAATAGCACATGGGAACAGAACTCCACTGTAAATCGGAAAACAAGAATAACATCTGGACCAGCACGTTAAACAGGTGGTGCAACTCCATGATTTTAAACTTCTTTGCTTCAAAATATAATACTTCCAAATCACAGGATAAAACTATGCTGTGCAGTCACAATATATGCCCCAGTGGCTAGCTTTACTCTTCAAATATGGCTCCATGGGCTTCATTATTTATTCAGTGTGCAAGAGCCCTTTATTGCCGCATAAACTCTGCAACACCAATGGGTTCCTCTGAACCATCAGCCTGCAGTGTGGTCTGCAGCTGGCTTCTCAAACTTCACTTTTATATAAAAAAATGAAACTGGTAAAAGTCACCTCTGGTATCCTTCCTCCTATCGGTGGGAGTAAAGAAAGCAGTATTTTCGCAGTGACTCAGTGGTTAGCACTGTTGCCTCACTGTACCAGAGGACCCAGGTTCAATTCCATCCTTGGTTACTGTCTGTTTGCACATTCTCCTGTGTCTGATGCATGGTTTTCCTCCCACAGTCCAAAGCTGTGTGGGTGAAGTGACTGGCCATGCTATATAGTGTCTGGGGGTATGTAAGCTAGGTGGGTTAAGCCAAGGAAAATGCAGAGCTAAAGGGATAGGGTGGAGGGGGTGCGTCTGGCTGGGAGGATCAGTGTGGACTCAATGGGCCAAATGGCCTGCTTCCATACTGTAGGGATTCTAATAACAATGCGTCCATGGGTATCTTTCAGTGCTGTCAATATTGATCCACTAGGGGATGGATTTGAGTGTGGAAAGAGACTTTTGGCTTCTTTCATGATGGAAAGTTAAAAGAAGCCACCCTCCTTTCCCCCCACCCCCCCCACCCCCCCCCCCGCCTGTCAACCCCCCCCACACACACACACACACAGTCCCCTGGCAAACAAGACTGACTTGGATTTAAATTGGAACCTCTTAAAAACGGAGACCACCACACAGTCCTTTCCAATCTTGCTCAAATGATACCATTTCTTTAATGGCAGATATTCTTGGGCAGTTCTGCTACATCTACATCACAGGGCAAGTTCAAGGTATCAGAATCCAAGAAAACTATTACTTTCTTTGGATCAAGGGAAATTAGCTGGGGTCATGATTGGAGAAACACAAATGGTTGCCATGATCCAAACGATCATCAATTCCAGGGAGAAGCCCTCTTAGAATATTTTCCTCATCACGACTCTTAGTGAAGAGAAATTTCAAAATGTTTTACAGGGATTCTGGAGGTTTTTACATTTAAACATTACACCAATAAAAGAATGTCTTCAAATATATTCATAAAATTCATTTGGTCCACTTCAGATTTGGTAAAGTTCTGCAGCAGGTTTATGAGAGATGACCAAGAACATAACACTGGGAACGTTTCTTTTTTTGGAGGCAACATGTTCAGATTCCTTCAAGTTATCTACATTAAACCTCCTTCTCCATTAATAATAGAATCCATCATTCTTCCCTCAAGTGGTTGCAGCTTTCCAAATCCACTTCACCCAAACGATGACTCGCGTATAATTTCAGTCAGTTTATCCCACTCTGTAATCACACACATGCTGTGTTTATTTTCTCGTTGTTTGTGGCTTCTGTATTGGAATAGTGAGCCAGCATCAGGAATGAGAGAATCTTCTAACTGTGAGAGACTCTCACGAAACAAACACTCTCTCCTTTGGAACCAAGTTTCAGAGTATCTCAGTGTGGTAAGTCAGTGGTCCAGATCCTTGTTAAAAATTGGAGCGGGGTTGGGGGTGGGGTATGCAGCGGGGAGTTGTTAGGAAAATGTTTGAACCCTCAACTCAGAATTGGCCAAAATTTCTCTTTGTGGGATAAGAACGAACAAGCCATGAGTAAGCAATTCCAGATCCACATGTGGTTTGGCTTTCGGAACAGATAATTACAGTAGTGTGAGTGTTTCAGGGGGTTTCGCTTTAGATCCCACTAATCAAGATGGCTACCACGTACCCAAAGATTATCTGGGCATTTAACATATTACACTATCATTTTGGGCAACGCTGCAATTAAAATTCCGAATTCTGTACAAAACACAGGGCTGAAGGGATGTTATAAGTCATGCTTTTGTTGCAATTTATCTTCTGTGACAAGTTAAAATGAGCTAATGGCCGAGGAGAGCCGCTGAACTCCAGTGGAGAGTGCAGTGTATAAGAGTGGCGGGAGTTTCTTCAGGATGGCTTTGTGAGGACACAGGTTCGGATCCCATTGTGGCGGATGGTGCCATTTGAATTCAGTGAGCAAGTCTGGAGTTATAAATCTAGTCTCAAAGACTGCGACAATTAAACTATCTGATTCACCAATGTCCCTTAGGGGAGGGAATTTTCCATCTGTACCTTGACTAGTGGATGTGTCATCCACTGCATGTTGACACTTAGCTGCCCTCTAATGGCCCTGGCAAACCACCCAGTTGAAGGGCAATTAGGGATGGACAATAAATGCTGAGCTTTCCAGAGATACCCACATCCTATGAAAGAATTTTTTTTAAAATTAGCAAGAATGCAGCAGAAACACAGTCTTGCAAATAGATTTTGCACCAATCTTCTGAAGTTGTGTAAGGATCTGTCAGCTTCCCATTAGAGGCTGCAGTGATGGTGTCATTGGCTCAGAAGCTCAATGGAGATGGAGAAGGATACTTGAGCATGAACAAACCTCCAACTGGGCTGGTATTTGAAGATGTCCATTACTGACAAAGGTAACTCAGACATGTCTGCCTATCATTTGCAGCAATTTTGTCTCCATCCTTGCAGTCTACAGTGGAGACCATAAGGAATAAGAAGCAGGGGTAGGCTGGCTGGCACCTTGAAAATGCTCTGCTATTCATGGCTGATCCAACATTGCTCACATCCACTTTCCTGCCCTTTCCCCATAAGCTTTGATTCCTTTACTGATCAAGAATCTGTCTCAGCCTAAATATACATAAGGACGATGCCCCACAGCTCTCTGTGACAAGTAGTTCCAAAGACTCTAAATGGTCTGAGAGAAGAAATTCCTCATCTCAGTCTTAAATTGGCAACTCTTTCTTCTGAGACTGTGTCCTCTGGTCCTACACTCTGTTAGCATGTTGCAGGTTTTATAGTGACCGTTACGTTGCAGAGGTTGCCAAGGAACAGTAGGCACCTTTCCTCTCACGAATATATAGATACATAGATAAATATATAGATATATACAGCTATGGATAGACAGGAATGCCCATAGCAAGAGCAATGCAATAAATAGCCAGTCATTCTTTTTGGATTAAGAGAAAGTGAGGACTGCAGATGCTGGAGATCAGAGGTTGAAAAATGTGGTGCTGGAAAAGCACAGCAGGTCAGGCAGCATCTGAGGAGCAGGAGAATCAATGTTTTGGGCATTTGCCCTTCATCAGGAATGTGGGGGGAGGGGGCTGAGAGATAAACCGGGGGGTTGGAGGTGGGGTTAGGGAAAGGTAGGTGGAATGGCAAAAGGTGGATGGAGGTGGGGGTGATTGTGATAGGTCATTGGGGAGGGTGAAGTGGATAGGTGAGAAGGAATATGGACAGTTAGGTCAGCTCAAGAGGGCGCTGCCTAGCTGAAGGGTTGGATCTGAAATGAGGTGGGTGATGGGGACATTTGGAAACTGGTGAAGTCAATGTTGGTGCTGTGTGGCTGTAGGGTGCCAAAATGGAAGATGGAGGCTTTGGAGCTTTGGATTAGAGACTAAGAGAAATGGTACTTCTTATGTCCAACTGAATAGGTAGGTGGTGCTCAGTTTACTCACCCAGCAATGCAGTGATCCACTTACCAAGGTGAGATGAGGTGTTCCAGTCCTGACATTGAATTGGAAGCCACAACCTTTGGACTTGACTCATAATGATGCCACAAACCAGGATTACAAATTAGTGCATGATAGCATTTTGGAAAACATGATTATTATTATTCTCTTATTGTGGTGGACCTGTGAACCCATAACATCAATTAAAGAAAAATTCGAGTTTAAATCAGAATTGAATTATTTGAATTGTGCAAGTTGACTGGAATCAGAGTTTACCTTCTCTTCAGACTGCCAATCAGAGTCCTAGTCTGCATTGCTGTGAATATCATGTTGAGCTTTTGTTACAATCGGGTAAGGTGGGTCGAATGACTTCCCTCTTTTTCCTTGTTTAACTACAACAGGTTTTTAATTGAAAGTGATATAATTGCCAATTCAGTGAGTATTTAACTGTTTACATAGCGTGATTATAAAAGAACTACTGGGGCACAATCTTTTGAGAGGATACTTTTACAAATACAGATAACAGCAAGGGGAACGATAGTTTGGCCAAATTAGCGTCCATTAAAAAAAAAGAAAATAAAGTACAGAGTCTTACACAGTTGTTTTAAGGTTGAATTTGATGGTTTCACTGTGGAGTTGAGTGCTGTCTGAATCTCTGTTGCACTTGAAGAGATAGTTAAGGATTGGCAGACAGGGCCCAATAGCTTACAAACTGGGAAAAGAGAGGTGGGGGGAGAAAAAGCACCATCCAGGTCTTCTCCCAAATTCTTTCTCCTAAATTCTGCTGAGACAAAGTGAGTTTCAAATGTACAAAGTGCTGCCTCATCACATGACAGCCTTCTCCAACTGCCCAGCAATACAAACGTGATCACTTTTTTCCAATTTTAACTTGATCGGATCAGGTTTGGGAATCCCCCTCTGGCCTTGAGCTCTATTGTTCAAGTGATAAGCTTGATAGCTTGCCTCCACACAATGGTGTGTTTGGACATTGCCCTAATGGGATTGAAAGTTAGTGTTTGTTGACACGTACAAATGCAGATAGATCTACCAAACTTAGCTGTATTCACTGAGCCAGCTTCATTACTCTTTGGGAAAGAGAATTCCACCGACCAACAGCTCTCAGACAAAAACAGTCTCAATTCTATTGTGGTTCCATCAGATGCTAGAAGTACTTGGGGAAGAAGATCTGGCTTCCAAGAACAAATATGGTGCATCAGGGCTGACAGCATGCTCCAAGATTCTCTGATAAAGCATTGATATTTTGCTGGTGGAGATGGAGACAGAGGTGAGGTGAGACACCTTCTCTACACAAGAGGACAGGTAGCCCTCCAGGCACATTGTACAAAGGCAATTAGAGCAGATTGCTCTTGGAGTCTAGGCCAGCAGTCGAGGCCTAAGGATCTGAAAGTAGTACAGTAGGACTGCATCTGGGTGATCATAGAGAGCCATAGAGCCATAGAAATGTTAGTCATTAGACCTTTGAATGCCTTATGTGTACACAAATGAACCATTAGTCTCACACTCTGATTAATTCCCCTTCACCTTCCCTCACCTATCAACAATCTCTCTCAATCATGACTCATTCATGACATAGCTGAAAATGTGTTGCTGGAAAAGCGCAGCAGGTCAGGCAGCATCCAAGGAGCAGGAGAATCGACGTTTCGGGTATGAGCCCTTCTTCGGGAAGGCTCATGCCCGAAACGTCAATTCCGCCTGCTCCTTGGATGCTGCCTGACCTGCTGCGCTTTTCCATCAACACATTTTCAGCTCTGAGCTCCAGCATCTGTAGTCCTCACTTTCTCCTCATTCATGACATAGTCTTACCCACTCTCACATGTAGCACTGCTACAAGCCTCATATACACATCTCTTGGGCCACACACACTGCCAGCTTTTCAGTTATGTCAGGCATAGCATCTACATTAATATCAAGTAGTTACAGTTAAAATGGAAAGAGTTGATGGATGCTGTATTTAAAAAGAGGGATTTACATGATCAATGGACACCCACAGGGGCTAGAAGGCATTATCTGCCAATCAAATGTTTATTCAAATTTGGTACGTTCCCTTTCAAAATTTGATTTTTGTTAAACCGTTTAAGGGATGTCACTAGTTAATTTTGTTGAATTAGTTGTTGATTCTCAACAGAAGACAAAAAGAGAGAGCAGCCAGGATGAGGATATGTGTGAAAGAACTGGGCGACTCTAATTTAGTCAATAAACTTTCTGTCCAAAAAAAACCCTGTGTCTTTGGTTCAAATTCACCTAAAGGTTTGGATCCAGTTAGCAACCTGAATGTATTATACCACATTTGCTGAGACACTGTCTCCTTTGCATGACAGCCAGACACAGCAGCAATTAACCGCTGGAAGGTAGCCATGGGTGCATATTCTCACCTCAATGGCCATAACTGAGAGAGTGGTCAGCACCAAGGCTGCAACAATGTATCTTCTGTTTCCTCCTTTACTCCACCCCTCTAGTCTACCCTGCGATCTCACATACACAGTCCCCAGTTCAGATACTGGCCAAGCATGTAGTTTACACGGTAGGTTAGCGTTGACATTTGCATGTGGTCAATCACTGGGCATGAGTGGTCTGCAGCCATGGCAAAGGAAATGGTTGCGCAGGTGCCAACTCAAGAGAAAGAGACTATAGATGGGTTCTGCTGGGCTGAACTCAGATGAGGACTTTCAAAGGGGAATGTACAAGAGAATTTCTTATCAGCCTTTAAATGCTGGGTGCTTTGGCAGGACTTTCATAAAGCTCATCATCAAGAAGCATGTAGGATCTGGTACCAGGTTGGCACATGTCTTTGTGAAGAGTTTGGAAATTGTCTTGTCCATCATGGGATGCAGGTCAACTCCACAAAGACAACTCATAGACTCAACCATGTTGTATCATCTGATGACCAATGCCTCAGTTTCCATTGCAAACACCACCCAATGTCCGAGTACTGGCTTGGAGACTCAGACTGAAGTTACCCAATCTAGGTCCAGGCTGCTTCCTTCACGGTTATAGATGCCAGAGCTCAAAGGGGCTTATAGGCTCTCACCAGAATCCAGCAATCTGCAATCCAACAGATGACTGAGATCATTGAGGCATCGCCCTGTGGGAGGTGGGAGCAGGGTTTGCAATGGCTCCATGGAAGCTGAGCCTGCTGTTCTCTCTCAGGATGACAGAATTTGAGCTCCTCCATTGTCACTCCACCAAGTCCTTTGTTGAAACCTCTCAGCCAGCCAGACCAGACTCCCACTATACTATATAGTTTATTGAATGTGATTTTTGTGTAAAATTACTTGTCTTTCTTTTAAAGATCTCTACATAATGCTTAGTTACTTAAATCGAAACCAGACCTCCTTGTGTCCCAAAATCCCATTGATTTCTGCAGTCATACTTCAAAGAACACAATCTCTGTGTAATGTTAATGTTACGCAGACAGAGTGGAAAAGATGCGGGTAGATGAAGAATATCCATCTTCATGTGGTTTGTATAACCTACAATTTACATTCAACATTTTTTTTGCCTCTTCTAGTCCAATGCCAAAAGGCTTTGCAGACGTTTACCACAATGCACAACTTTAGCAGCTTCGCAGAATTGAGTACCATGACTCATTGCTGGCTTCAGTAGGCAAAGATCAAGCCAGTACAGGATCAATACCCGATGTGTCCAGCTCCATGGAGCTTCATCATTATAGTCCATTCATGATTGTCATCTCGAATCTGTTTCCATTTGGAGGAAGGGTGGTAATTGTTTGAGTGAGCTGTTACCTATAAATAGGATGTATTTTGAATGTGTGAGAGCACAATTTCATTGAAGCATAATTGGCCATTAAAATGTTATACTGAACTGTTGGCATTACAGGAACACTGGAAGAACCAGCTGAGTTTATATGGCTCATAGTACTTCCAAGTACATAATTTACTTTTATGTGGACTTCTGAAGCAGATACAGGGCAAACGTTATTTGAGGAAAACACAGTATCATGTTTCGAACATATTTACTTAATGGGCCAATAAATTTGATTGCAAAAACTCAAATCAGATAGATTCTTGGTGAGATCCAAATCAATGAGAAACATTGAGATAGTCAATGAAGGAGAGTTTCTTTTTAGATCCCATTCCAAAGAAGTGTTAAGACATTAGAAACCAGCCGGCTAAATTAGTTAACCCTGGAGACAACTCCACCCTCAAGCCCCACATACAGTCCTTTGGTCTTAAAAGGATAACACTTTGCAATCAAAGAATCACAGACTACAACAGTGTAGGGAGGCCATTCAGCCTGCTGTAATCACCAGGCCGTTAAATGAGCATCATTATCTCATGCCAAACTCCTTTATTTCATTACACTTCAACAGTATTTTATCCAGATAATCATTCAATTCCCCCTTGAATGCTTCCACCACATTTCCAGGCAATGCATTTCATACCCTAACTACTTGCTGAGTGAAAAAAAACTTTTCCTCACTTCACTCTTTTGTAGATCACTTTATTTCATTCACTCATCTGACATTTGTTGTCCATCCCTAGTTGCTGTTAGGGAGGGAATTCCAGGATTTTGACCAACTGGTTAATCTTTAAATCTTGGCTCTCTTGTCCTTTTTGCAAACAATGGAACTTGCTTTTAAATATAAGCACTGCAATAATCCTAAAACCCATCTTCAGAAAGTTAAAGCAATGGAAAATATAAAGGGCCATCGCAATTGCTCAAAGCACAGTCCCTCCTTCTGTAGAAAAATGAAATGATGGTTTTATCCGGTGTTTTTGTGCAAAAAGTTAGTCAATATTTTAAAGTTTTCTCTCTCTCTCTCTACCCATTAAAAACTCTGCCTGTCTCATTAAAAATACTGAGACTCACTACTTTCAATGGGTTTGACAAGCCAGTGGGATCCTTCAAAGTACAAGAAAGCATGTAGCCTAACTTCCCACATTCCAACCTAGGATAATGGGGATTGGAGTCATAGAGTTGTACAGCACAAAAACAGATCCTTCAGTCCAACTCATCCATGCCAACCAGATATCCTAAATTAATCTAATCCCATTTGCCAGCTTTTGGCCCATATCCCTCTAAACCCTTCCTATTCCTGTACCCATCCAGATGCCTTTTCATTGTTGTAGTTATAGCAGCCTCCACCACTTCCTCTGGCAGTTCGTTCCATACACGCACCACCCTCTCTGTGAAAAAGTTGTCCCTTTTTTAGCTTGGCCCTCTCACCTTAAACCTATGTCCTGTAGTTTGGTCTCCCCTCTCCTGGGAAAAAAAGACCTTGGCTATTCAGTCTATCCATGTCCCTCATGATTTTATGAATCTCCATAAGGTCACCCCTCAGCCTCTAACACTCCAGGAAAAAAAGCCCCAACCTATTTAGCCTCTTCCTACAGCTCAAACCCTTAAACCCAGGCAACATCCTTGTAAATCTTTTCTAAACCCTTTCAAGTTTTAGAGTGTCTTTCCGATAGCAGGGAGACCAGAATTGCACACAGTATTTATTCCCATTTCCAAAGGTTTGGGGTGTCCCCATCAGTGAGGTTACTAGAACTGTACCATAACTTCAGGGTCTCCATGCAGGCAATGTAATGTTAAAAATAAAAAAAAACATTGTGAAATATATTAAGTTGCTATATCTGGAAGAGAATGAAGGGGAACGTGGATGACTTTGAAGAAGTATTTTCCCCAGACTTTCCATTGCCTTTAAGTGTGTTGCTGAATGTTAGAAATGTTGGTACATTTTATAAACAGACCCTTTCAGCTAGCAAAGAATGTCTGCTCAGCCACAAAGTGGTCTGGAACAGTTAGAGAATGTATACCTGCCAACCCTGTGGTATTTTACGCAGTCTCCAGTGTTTAACTGCTCTTTCAGTTTGCCAGCATCAAGGACAAATCTGCCAGGTTTTCCCCTCCCTTCTCCCCACGACGTGCCCATTTTTGACTACTGAGCTAGTAAGCAAATAAAAATGAAAAATGTACTCAATGCTGAATGACATTTTCAAGAGTTAGCCTTTCTCCTCATTGTGGTGTCAATTAAAGTCCCTGTGGGAATGCTTGTTGATTGGTACCAATTTCAGCAATTGAGACACCCACAGCCCAGACAGGCACATCCTCCTGGTCAAAAGTGTGGTGAGTGGTAGGAAGCAACCAGGAGCGAAGGGGCAAAGAAACATCAGTGAAGCTGAAAATATCTGAGTTAATCTACTTGAACATCATATGGAACTGATGGATTCGCCTTTTCTTCCAGTCGTTTTGAACTCTCATACATTGTAAGATGTGTCAAAACCAAACAGCCATTTTCAACGCTGCAAGCTGAAAACTTTTAGTGGCCTTCTCTTTGGCAATACTGACAGTTTTGTGCAGAGATTTCTGCAAATGAAAGAAATTGAAATTTTCAATCTACTCTCCAATTTCTGAAATAAGTGTTCCCCATTGCTGGCTCTTTAACGTTTGGAACAACGATATTTTATATTCCTCTCACTCTATTTAATAACTCAAGGGAAATAAAATCAAAATTTCTAAAACTCCAACTCAAAAATAGTTAGAAGTTTTGAATATTACCGAGTGACTATTGCATTGTTAAAAGTTCAATCCTGGACATTTTGAAGGTATGAGCAATCTTAAAGCTGATGTTTAGATGCGAGCAACACAAAATTCTAAGCAAGATTAAATCAATATTTTGTATTTATTTCCACACAGCTGTGTTTCAAGTATCACTACCAGTAAGTAACAATTGTTACATGACATGTATGAAAGTGTGTAAGATGTGATTTAGGTGTAGCTCATGTTAAGTATTGGAAAGGCAGCACATTTAACTATACATACCCTAGCATGAGCTGAACTAAATGCTGGTGGGAATACACCAGCGCTTAAATAATTAAGTGGTCAACAGATTGGTTATTTTGGCTTTTGTTGCTGTATTGATTAAAGGGCAGTTAATCCTTTCAAGCAGTCATGTCAAACAGGGTCAGATGACTCTCTGTAGAGCAATAATGTACAGCAAGCTAGATTATTTGACATCAAGTGCCATACCGTAGCAAATAAATCACTTGTGTTTGTTAATCTGAGACGGAAAGTTACCATATGGTGAGGCTTTCTTTCCAAGTCTGGTTCTGTCATTGACTGAAGTGAAGCCATGGTCTGAATATATTTAGGGCCTGGTTAAGGAACCAAGTCTGAAGCTTTTGCAAGCATTCTCCTGTTTCTCAACTCAATCTATTTAACAAGGAGAGATTTGCAGAAAACCATTTGACTAAAAGTTTATGATTTTGAGCTCTTATGATTTTTGCTAGATTAAATAAAAACATTCTGTGGTTTATGAATAAAACACCTAGGAAATGTATTTCAACAAAATAACAACCAGCATCTTTGCGCCCTTTACTTTTTTGGGATTAAATAACGAGAAATGATAAACTGTTGACTTTAATATGGAAAGACTCGATCTACAAAGATTTGGCCAGTTGGTGAATTGAGGAAAAGATAAGTTTTGGATGCAGACAGAGTCAAATCATGGCTTGAAAGCAAGATTTTATCAAAGATGTAATATTTCAAGTAGCAGATCATGTTGGAATGAATTTATCTCCAATCGCTGGCTCGTACAAATTCTGTCAAGAAGCAAGTGTCAGCAGGAGCATTCCTGATTAGCGATTTGGCTAAGAAGTGTTTCTCACTAACTTGATTGAGTTTTTTGAAGAAGTAACAAAAAGGATTGATGAGGACAGAGTGATGCACGTGATCTATATAGACTTCAGTAAGGTGTTCGACAAGTGTTCTCATGGTAGACTGGTAAGCAAGGTCAGATCACATGGTGTACAGAGAGAACTAGCTGTTTGGATACAGAACTGGCCCAAAAGGTAGAAGACAGAGGGTGGCGGTGGAGGGTTGTTTTTCAGATTGCAGGCCTGTGACCAGCGGTGTGCAACAAGGATCAGTGGTGGGCCCACTGCTTTTCATCATTTATATAAATGATATGGATGTGAACATAGGAGGTTTGGTTAGTAAGTTTGCAGATGACACAAAATTGGAGGTGTAGTGGACAACAAAGAAGAGTACAACTGGAAGTTGATCAGATGGATCAATGGGCTGAGGAGTGGCAGATGGAGTTAATTTAGATAAATGTGTGGTGCTGCATTTTGGAAAGGCAAATCAAGGCAGTACATATACACTTAATGGTAAGGTCCTATGGAGTGTTGCTGAACAAAGAGACCTTGGAGTACGGATTCATAGCTCCTCGAAAGTGGAGTTGCGGGTAGATAGGATCGTGAAGAAGTCGTTTGGTATGCTTTCCTTATTGGTCAGTGCATTGAGTACAGGAGTTAGGAGGTCATATTGACCAGGCCACTTTTGGAATACTGTGTGCAATTCTGATCATCCTGCAATAGGAAGGATGTTGTAAAACATGAAAGGATTCAGAAAAGATTTACAAGGATGTTGCCAGGGTTGGAGGATTTGAGCTAAAGGGAGAGGCTGACTAGGCTGGGGGTGTTTTCTCTAGAGCATCGGAGGCTGAGGGATGACCTTGTAGAGGTTTTTAAAATCATGAGGGGCATGGATAGGGTAAATAAACTAGGTCTTTTGCCTGGGGTCGGGGAATCCAGAACTAGACAGCATAAGTTTAAGATGAGAGGAGAAAGATTTAAAAGGGACCTAAGGGGCAACACTTTCACACAGAGGGTGGTGCATGTACGGAATGAACAGCCAGAGGAAGTGGTGGAGGCTGGTACAATTGCAAAATTTAAAAAGGCATTTGGCTGTGTACATTAATAGGAAGGGAATGGAGAGATATAAACCAAAATTCTGGCAAATGGGACTGGATTTATACAGGATATCTGGTCAACATGCACAAGTTGGACTGAAGAGTCTATTTCTGTGTGGTACATCTCTGTGACTCCAGAAAGTATTGTTTTGGAACTTTGGAGAAATCAAGTCAAAACAACTGCACTTTTAAAGGGAGAGGAACAGACAAAGGCAACACATGGTCAGGTCAGTGCAGGAAAGAGAGAGAGAAAGAAACCCACACTGCTAACTGACACAGCAGTGAACCTGCACAGTTACTACCTTTGCTGTTTGAATTCATGGATCACTGGACATCGGAGTGCATCTGGGAAAATTAACAAACAGTGAAATTCACAATTGATCTTGGAGGAACCTGTTTGGGAGAGGTCACAGCACAGAAACAGATAAGTGAATATTTTTAAGTCTGGCCTTACGGTAAGTCTGCAGTAGTGAGTAGAGTAGGTGCTTTCTTGATTATTTGTTTTATTGAGCTATGTCTTGATTAAACTTAAAAATATAAACCATAAGCACTAAGTTAGCCTGGAGCAGTGTTTTGTAGAGCAATAAGATGGTGCTATTTTCTGGGTCAGCAGTTTGGAAGAAGAAAATTGGCCCTTAGTAGAATGATATGCTTTTCTTGTTGGATTTGGGATTTTGGGAGAGTTTACATGTTACTGAGGATTATATCTGCAATAAATGCTGTTGGTTGCAAATCCTATCAGATCAAATAGATTGGTTGGAGCAAAAGTTAGAGGCTATGAGGAATTTACAAGAGCAAGGGGGTGTGATGGATGGCAGTTATAGGAAGGGAAAAAAGTCACAGATATAGTCACACCAGTTAACACCAGGAAAGGTAAGAGAGGTGGGCAGGTAGTGCAGGAGTTTTCTGTAGCTATCCCATTTCAAACAAGTATGCTGTTTTGGAAAATGCAGGGGGTGATGGATTCTCAGGGGAATGTAGCACGAACAGCCACATTTCTGGTATAGAGACTGACTCTAATGCAATGACGGGTACGTCGGGTTCCAAGAGATCAATTGTGTTAGGGGACTCTCTAGTCCGAGGCACAGACAGACGTTTCTGTGGTCAGCAGCGAGAAATCAGAATGGTGTATTGCCTGTCTGGTGCCAGGATCAAGGATGTCTCAGAGAGGGTGCAGAATGTTCTCAAGGGGAAGAGGGCCCAGCAGGATGTCATTGTACACATTGGAACCAACAACACAGGAAGGGAAAATGATGACATTCTGAAGGGAAAATATAGAGAGTTAGGCAGGAATTTAAAAAGGAGGTCCTCGAGAGTAATAATATCTGATTATTTCCAATGCTATGAGCTAGTGAGGGCAGGAATAAGAGGATAGAGCAGATGAAGGCATGGCTGAGGAGCTGGTTGATGGGAGAAGGATTCACATTTTTGGATCATTGAAATCTCTTCTGGGGTAGAAGTGACCTGTACAAGAAAGACGGATTGCACCTGAATTGGAAGGGGACTAGTATACTGGCAGGGAAATTTGTTAGAGCTATTTGGGAGGATTTAAACTAGTAAGGTGTGGGGGTGGGGGTGGGGGGGTGGAAGGTGGACCCAGGGAGATAGTGAGGAAAGGATCAATCTGAGACTGGTACAGTTGAGAAAAGCAGCAAGTCAATCAGTCAGGGCAGGCAGGGACAAAGCAGAGAACAAGGTGGGACTGATAAAATAAACTGCTTTTATTTCAATGCAAGAGGCCTAACAGGGCATGGTTCGGAACATGGGACTGGGATATCATAGCATAACAGAAACGTGGCTCAGGGATGGATAGGGCTGGCAGCTTAGTGTTGCAGGATATAAATGCTACTGGAACGACAGAAAGGGAGGGAAGAGATGAGGGCGAGTGGTGTTTTTGATAAAGGACAGGGTACTGAAGGAGGATATTCATGGAAATACATCCAGGGAAGTTATTTGGGTGGAACTGAGAAATAAGAAAGGGATGATCACCTCATTGGGATTGTATTATGGACCCCCTAATAGTCAGCGGGAAATTGAGAAACAAGTTTGTAAGTTTTCTGTAAGAATAATAAGGTGGTTATAGTCGGGGACTTTAACTTTCCAAACATGGACTACCATACTGTTAAGGGTTTAGATGGAGAGAAATTTCTGGGTTAGTGAGTGGATGTACCTACTAGAGAAGATGCAAAACTTGACCTACTTTTAGAAAATAAGGCAGGGCAGGTGACTGAGGTAAAAACAATGACTGCAGATGCTGGAAACCAGATTCTGGATTAGTGGTGCTGGAAGAGCACAGCAGTTCAGGCAGTATCCAAGGAGCAGCTGTCAGTGGGGGAGCATTTTGGGGCCAGTGACCGTAATTCTATTCATTTTAAAATAGTGATGGAAAAGGATAGACCAGATCTAAAAGCTGAAATTGGAGGAAGGCTAATTTTGATGGTATTAGGCAAGAACTTTCAAAAGCTGGAAAAGGGATGGCTGGAAAATGGGAAGCCTTCAGAAATGAGATAACGAGAATTCAGAGAAAGTATATTCCTGTTAGGGTGAAAGGAAAGACTGGTAGGTATAGGGAATGCTGGATGACTAAAGAAATTGAGGTTTTGGTTAAGAAAAAGAAGGAAGCATATGTAAGGTATAGACAGGATAGATCAAATGAATCCTTAGAAGAGTATAAAGGCAGTAGGAGTATAGTTGAGAGGGAAATCAGGAGGGCAAAAAGGGGACATAAGATAGCTTTGGCAAGTAGAATTAAGGAGAATCCAAAATGTACAAATACATTAAGAACAAAAGGGTAACTAGGGAGAGAATAGGGCCCCTCAAAGATCAGCATGGTGGCCTTTATGTGGAGCTGCAGAAGATGGGGGAGATACAACACGAGTGTTTTGCATCAGTGTTTACTGTGGAAAACGATATGGAAGATATAGAATGTAGGGAAATAGATGGTGACATCATGGAAAATGTCCATATTACAGAGGAGGAAGTGCTGGATGTCTTGAAATGCATAGAAATGGATAAATCCTTAGGACCTTATCAGCTGTACCCTCAAACTCTGTGGGAAGCTAGGGAAATGATTGCTGGGCCTCTTTTTGAGATATTTGTATCATCAATAGTCACAGGTGAGGTGCCAGAAGACTGGGGGTTGGCTAACATGGTGCCACTGTTCAAGAAGGGTGGTAAGGACAAGCCTGGGAACTATAGACCAGTGAGCCTAACATCGGTGGTGGACAAGTGTTTGGAGGGAATCCTGAGGGTCAGGATATACATTATTTAGAAAGGCAAGGACTGATTAGGGATAGTCAGCATGGCTTTGTGCATGGGAAATCATATCTCACAAACTTGATTGAGTTTTTTGAAGATGTAACAAAGAGGATTGATGAGGGCTGAGCAGTAGATTTGATCTACATGGATTCAGTAAGGCATTTGTCAAGGTTTCCCATGGGAGACTGGTTTGCAATTTTGCCATTTTGATACAGAACTGGCTCAAAGGTGGAAGACAGAGGGTGGTGGTGGAGGGTTGTTTTTCAGACTGGAGGCCTATGTCCAGTGGAGTGCCGTAAGGATCAATGCTAGGTCCACTACTTTTAGTCATTTATATAAATTACTTGGATGTGAGCATAAGAGACATAGTTAGTAAGTTTGCAGATGACACCAAAATTAGAGGTGTAGTGGACAGCGAAGACGTCTACCTCAGATTACGACAGAATCTTGATCAGATGGAGTTTAATTTAGATAAATGCGAGGTGCTGCATTTTTGGGAAAGCAAATCTTAACAGTACTTAGACACTTAATGATAAGAGTCTAGATTAGAGTGGTGCTGAACCTTGGAATGCAGGTTCATTGCTCCTTGAAAGTGGAGTCGCAGGTAGATAGGATAGTGAAGAATGTGTTGAGCATGCTTCCTCTTATTGGTCAGAGTATTGAGTACAGGAGTTGGGAGGTCATGTTGTGGCTGTACAGGACATTGGTTAGGTCACTTTTGGAATATTGCATGCAATTCTGGTCTCCATCGTATGGGAAGGATGTTATGAATGTTATGAAACTTGAAAGGGTTCAGAAAAGATTTACAAGGATGTTGCCAGGTTTGGAGGATTTGAGCTATAGGGAGAGGCTGAACAGACTGGGGCTGTTTTCCCTGGAGCATCAGAGGCTGAGGGGTGACCTTATAGAGGTTTACAAAATCATGAGGGTTATGGTAAATAGACAAAGTCTTTTCCCTGGTGTGGGGGTGTCCAGAACTAGAGGGCATAAGTTTAGGGTGAGAGGGGAAATATATAAAAGTGACCTAAGGGATACCTTTTCACGCAGAGGGTGGTACGTGTATGGAATGAGTTGCCAGAGGAAGTGGTGGAGGCTGGTACAGTTACAACATTTAAAAAGCATCGGATGGGGATATGGATGGGAAGGGTTTGGAGGGATATGGGCTGGGTGCTGGCAGGTGGGACTAGATTGGGTTGGGATACCTGGTCAGCATGGACAAGTTGGACCGAAGGGTCTGTTCCTGTGATGTACATCTTTACGCCTCTGTGGCTCTGATAATTAATCAGCAAAAGAATCTTTTATGGTTGCTTGTTTCCAGCCTAGCAGCTTATCACATAAGCAAGCACACCACTGAGTCAAACCAGCTGGCTACAACAGCAAGAATAGAGGACCATTTTGATTGATTTGTAACCACACCGTGGGCGGCACGGTGGCACAGTGGTTAGCACTGCTGCCTCACAGCGCCAGAGACCCGGGTTCAATTCCCGCCTAAGGCGTTACTGACTGTGTGGAGTTTGCACGTTCTCCCCGTGTCTGCGTGGGTTTCCTCCGGGTGCTCCGGTTTCCTCCCACAGTCCAAAGATGTGCAGGCCAGGTGAATTGGCCATGCTAAATTGCCCATAGTGTTAGGTAAGGGGTAAATGTAGATGTAGGGGTATGGGTGGGTTACGCTTCGGCGGGGCGGTGTGGACTTGTTGGGCCGAAGGGCCTGTTTCCACACTGTAAGAAATCTAATCTAATCTAATACCTCTGGTTGGTGGATGCGGCTGGGAGATGCAAGTTGTGGCAACAGTGGAGCATATCCATTTTACTTTATGATTCATGGACATAGTATCTCAACAAGCATCTTAAAAGGGAGAATAGGTGAAGAAGGGAGATTGAATTTGTCCTCACATCAAAACATAAATAGGAACAGTGATGGCGATGTAACCCCTGGAGATTGCTGTGCCATCCAATAGCTGAAATTTTGCATCAACATCAGCTCCTCATCTATCACCTCATTCTACCAAGAGACAGATTGGTTCAATTTCAGTTCTGAAGATATTCAATAATCGAACATTCAGAAGCCTCTGCATTTGGAGAATTCCAGAGGTCCCTGCAGAAGCATTTCCAGGTTATTCTCCCATAGGTTTGGATAGAAAGCAGGTAGAGCCAGTTTCTGCAAAATCTACTCTAGGACCGAGCCTAAGTGCAGGAAGAGGTTCAACTGATCTCATTAAAGAAGCCTTCATCACCCTGAACAATATCTGGCAAAATCCCTCTCACTCTGTCTTCCACCATTCTGCAATTCCCTCACAGTAGGCTGTTGTACAAAATACAGAGGCATGGGATTGAGGGCGATTTAACGGTTTGGATCAGAAATTGGCTAGCTGAAAGAAGACAGAGGGTGGTGGTTGATGGTAAATATTCATCCTGGAGTTCAGTTACTAGTGGTGCACCACAAGGATCTGTTTTGGGACCACTCCTGTTTGTCATTTTTATAAATGACCTGGATGAGGGCGTAGAAGGATGGGTTAGTAAATTTGCAGGTGACACTTAGGTTGGTGGAGTTGCGAATAGTGCCGAAGGATATTGCAGGTTACAGAGGGACATAGATAAGCTGCAGAGCTGGGCTGAGAGGTGGCAAATGGAGTTTATTGTTGAAAAGTGTGAGCTAGTTCACTTTGGAAGGAGCAACAGGAATGCAGAGTACTGGGCTAATGGTAAGATTCTAGGTAGTGTAGCTGAGCAAAGAGATCTCAGTGTCCATGCACATAAATTCTTGAAAGTTGCCACCCAGGTTGATAGCGTTGTTAAGAAGGCATACAATGTGTTAATTTTTATTGGTAGAGGGATTGAATTTTGGAGCCATGAGATCATGTTGCAGCTGTACAAAACTTTGGTGCACCTGGAGTATAGCATACATTATAGGAAAGATATGGAAGCTTTGGAAAGGGTTCAGAGGACATTTACTCGGATGTGCCTGGTATGGAAGGAAGGTCTTATGAGGAAAGGCTGAGGGACCTGAGGCTGTTTTCGTTAGAACGAAGAAGGTTGTGAGGTGACTTAATTGAGACATATAAGCTAATCAGAGGTTTAGATAGGGTGAACAGTCAGAGCCTTTTTCCTTGGATGGAGATGGCTAGCGTGATGTGACTTAGCTTTAAATTGAGGAGCGGTAGATACAGGACAGATGTCAGAGATAGTTTCTTTACTCAGAGAGTAGTAGGGGCGTGGAATGCCCTACCTACAACAGTAGGAAACTCACCAACTTT
Source organism: Chiloscyllium punctatum (assembly GCF_047496795.1). NCBI lineage: Eukaryota > Metazoa > Chordata > Chondrichthyes > Orectolobiformes > Hemiscylliidae > Chiloscyllium > Chiloscyllium punctatum. The sequence continues at coordinate 11,856,907 of NC_092787.1, read as the reverse complement.
AAGGACATTTAAATGCTCATTCGATAGACATACAGATGAAAAAGGAATTGTGTAGGTTAGTTGGGCTTCAGATTGGTTCCATAAGTTGGCGCAATATCGAGGGCCGAAGAGCCTGTACTGCGCTGTAATGTTCTATGTTCTATCCCCCTGCCCCATTAGATCAGAGAGCATGTAAATTACAACACACTGCTATATCTCTATCTCATTCCCAAATAAATACCCTGAGAATACAAAATGGTTTTGAAAGTGCATTTGAATCCACTAGTAATGGTGCACGTACATCACACCTACACACGAATGAGAAAAAGAGAACTATAATTTGTTATTCTGCACTGGATCTATCATGGTGGTGATAGATTGACATCATTCCAACATTAAATTTACAGCGAAACCACTGACTGGAATGATTTTTATTTAACCAGATAACGATGTGGCAAAGCCATCATTCTATCCCCCATTGGGATTTTGTGACAAGTCACTTTCGAAGTTGCAAGTTTTCAAACAGTTATATATACATTAAGAATATATTCACACTGCTTAGCCTTGTGCGTTCTTTGTGTTCACCTCATTCTGAATCCTTCACTTCCACTCCTTTTGAATTAGCCCTCTAGAAGTCACCCATGTTGCCCTTTTCCTATTAAGCCTGAATAACTATTAGAAGTGGTTACCCTTGAAAAGAGAAGCTTGGAGAATCAGAAGGTTAGGACAACATAACAATGCAGCAGATTATGTTCGATACCCTTGGTTGGTTCTTTTGATAATCTCTCCATTCTGCCCCTCCCAATCTTCCAGGGTTCCTCATCTTTGGGTCTCCAAGGCAACCACTCCTACTACCTTTCAAGGGTCCAAAAACAAAAACAATGGTCTATTTCCAGATTTTCAAAACACTCTTCCTCCCCCAATAAAAGAGCAATACTACAGGATAGCTTCCATTCGTTGCAAATCCACTGAGATCTGTATTCACCCCACCACAAATTTGATGGCATGTAAAGGATCTTTGATGGCAAACTGCTGAAGGAAGAATTTACATTTTGAACAATGACAACCCACTAACTTAGCAGAAGTGCAAAGGGAAATAAAGTGAACCATAACTGCAATAAAATCTTTTGTCTTCAAAACTGGAGAAAATGCAAGAGCACAAAATCATTAGAATGTTCAGTTGGGGACTACACAAAGGGGTACTTGATTCAATCTTTTTCTTCACTTATCCATCATGGTAGCTTTTTGTCAGCCGCTGCTAAACATTTTATGGCTAACAGAAATGAAAGTTAAAGACACAGCTGCAACATGATTAAAATTGTGAGTTCAGTTGGCTAATTATTCTCAATCATAGGCGTTGTTGTAAAGTAGTAAAGTTTGGAATCTCCCTGCTCTGAATGACGCAGTAGTGTAAATGTAGGGTCAGCGTGACTGTATGCATCCAGAAGAGCAGCATCATACACTTCACATTGTCACACAAGTCCAACTGAGTAGCATGATAATTAGTCATAATACACATCAACACAGGAAGTGATACAATGTCACATGATCTTGCTCTCACTTAATGCCTTGTAGCAAGATGAAACCCAATAAGATCTTTCTTAATTAAAGGTAAGTTTTCCTTCCCTCAGCAGATTCTGTAAATACTATTTAGCAACACAATGAGACCAAGAATATTACGTACACCTACCCCAGCTACAAGATAGATTTAGCGCAAAGTCCATACCAGAAATTTGCAACATGGTCCATTGGGCTGCCAACTTTAAATTCATTTGCAATTGTTGTTAGAATCATCTTCCTGACCGTCTTTTTTCCCAATGTTAAAAGTGAACTAAATACTGCAACAGTGTTGATGTGTAAAGTCACTTACAGACATCTACAGCTCTGTTGTACTGGGTAGAGTATAATGAGAATACCAGCAGAACAAAGTGATGTCTATTGTTAGGATTCATAACGTGCAGTACATACAATGTGACCAGCCAGCTGCTGACATTCCACTCACACCAACAAACAGCTCAGCAAATCAGAGAAAGGGATGGGTGTTCTATGAAAAGTCCCTATACACCTCCATCCACCAAGACCTCCGTTTCTTCCTCCCCGATGTCCCCACCAGTACCCTTCCACTGACACTCTAATTCGTTTGGCTGAACTGGTCCTCACCCTCAACATATTTCTCCTTCAAATCCCCCCGCTACCTCCAGACGAAAGGGCCCCAGCTATGCCTGTCTCTTTTGTCGGCTATGTGGAACAGTCTATCTTCCACAGTTACACCAGCACCACTCCCCACCTTTTCCTCCGCTACATTGATGACTGCATCGGCGCCACCTCGTGTTCCCTCGAGGAGGTTGAACAGTTAATCAACTTCACCAACACATTCCATCCTGACCTTAAATTCACCTGGACCATCTCTGACACCTCCCTCCCCTTCCTGGACCTCTCCATCTCCATCAATGGTGACCGACTCATCACTGACCTTTTCTACAAACCCACTGACTCCCACAGCTACCTGGATTACACCTCCTCCCACCCTGCCTCCTGCAAAAATGCTATCCCTTATTCCCAATTCCTCCACCTCTGCCGCATCTGCTCCCAGGAGGACTAGTTCCACCACAGAACACACCAGATGACCTTCTTCTTTAAAGATCACAATTTCCCCTCCCATGTGGTCGATGATGCCCTCCAGCGCATCTCATCCATTTTCCGCACCTCCGCCCTCGAATGCAACCCCTCCAATGGCAACAAGGACAGAAACACCCCCCTCCCCAGTCCTCACTTTCCACCCAACCAACCTCTGTACACATCCCATCATCCTCCGCCATTTCCATCACCTACAAACAGACCCCACTACCAGAGATATACTTCCGTCCCCACCCCGCTCTGCTTTCTGTAAAGACCATTCCCCTTGCGGCTACCTCATCAGGTCCATGCCCCCCACCAATGCACCCTCTCCTTCTGGCACCTTCCCCTACCACCGCAGGAATTGCAAAACCCATGCCCACACCTTCCCCCTCGCCTCCATCCAAGGCCCCAAAGGAGCCTTCCACATCCATGAAAGTTTCATCTGCATTTCCACACATCATTTATTGTGTCCATTGCTCCCGATGTGGGCTCCTCGGCATTGGGGAGACAGAACGCCTACTTGCAGAGCGTTTCAGAGAACATCTCCGGAACACCCGCACCAACCAACTCCCAGTACCCTGTGGCCGAACACTTCAACTCCCCCTCCCAATCCGCCAAGGACATACAGGTCCTGGGCCTCCTCCATCGTCACTCCTTTATCCACTGCCTGGATGAAGAAGAGCTCATCTTCCGCCTTGGGACCCTCCAACCCCAAGGCATCAATGTGGATTTCAGCAGTTTCCACATTTCCCCTCCCCCGACCTTATCCCAGTTCCAACCTTCCAACTTAGCATCACCGTCGTGACCTGTCCTACATGTCTATCTTCCTTCCCACCTATCCACTCCACCCTCCCTTCCAACCTGTCACCATTACCCCCACCCTATTGTGCTCTCAGCTTCCCCCCAGCCCCAGCCTCAGCCCCACCCCTTCTCATTTATCCCCTCACTGCAGGGCTCACAAGCCTCATTCCTGATGAAGGGCTTTTGCTCGTAACGTTGACTCTCCTGCCCCTCGAATACTGCCTGACCTGCTGTGCTTTTCCAGCACCACACGCTCAACTTCTATAAACTGATCTCTAAAATCCAAGTCCAAAATGGGACATTTTCCTCAACATACAAGCATTTGTTATGTTCAAAGAGTCAATGGCATTTTTTTCATTAATTGTTGCAGTTCAGATTTACAAACTTCAAACATCAGGCACAAATTTGAGAAACATACTCGAGAAGGAAAATAAAATTGGATCTAAAAATAGCCAATTCTTATGTATCAGGCTGTAAAATTGGCAAAAGAAAGCCTTGTATGGTCATTACACTTCAATTCCTATGGCTAAACTGACATCTCTTGACTTTATTATTCACAATGAAAACCACACCTTGAATTCTACTCACTGACCAAAAGCTATAATGTTAATGACAACTCAGTTTGCATTTCATGCATTTCAGAAACAAAATAATAGCATTAGTAAAGAAAATAGATTAAGACAATCAACATATTTTCTTAAAATCTACAGCACTCTAATTAAGTGTGATTCGCTCTTGCAAGGTTACAAGTGATTATATAAACAAAAACAATTGATTGAGAGAGAGCGTCCATTATGATTCTCACAGTCAAGTTGAAAGCATTCTGCCTCATAGCAATCGAGGTGTTTGCTACCAAAGGCACATTGCATCATTAGGGCCATTGACATATCAAATTTCATTTCTATTTCACTGTATGCTGACATGTTTAACCAATGTTTTGTGACCAAATCCCACAACAGTTCTTTTTATTATCAGCATAATAAAATAATTATCATTTGGTTCTCTAATTTGTCACTAGTCTTTTTCAAAAGGGTCAGGATTCAGTAGGAGGAAAGTACTCGGTAACAAAGTAAATTAGGCGTTCAAAGTTTGGGAGAAGATTGGTAGCTCGGGTGCTCGTTGGTGTGGTTCTGTTCGCCAAGCTGGGAATTTGTCTTGCAAACGTTTCGTCCCCTGTCTAGCTGACATCCTCAGTGCTTGGGAGCCTCCTGTGAAGCGCTTCTGTGATGTTTCCTCCGGCATTTATAGTGGCCTGTCTCTGCCGCTTCCGGTTGTCAGTTCCAGCTGTCCGCTGTAGTGGCTGGTATATTGGTATATTGAGAACACACACCAGATCATCAACGCCACACTCACAGGAATCCGATTCACTAGAGAAGAAGAAAAGGACAACCAACTCCCATTCCTAGACGTGATGGTACAGAGAACACCGAACGGAGAATTCACCACAAAGGTTTACAGGAAAGCCACATACACAGACCAAGTCCTAAACTATGAAAGCAACCACTCCAACAACACAAACGAAGTTGCATCAAGACACTATTCAAAAGGGCCACAACACACTGCAGTACACCAGAACTGCAAAAAGAGGAAGAGGAGCACCTATACAAGGTATTCGCCAAAAACGGATACACTCGCAATTTCATCAACAGATGCCTAAGAGAAAGACAACAGAACGAGGACATGCCGCAACCCAAAGGACTAGCCACACTACCATACATCAGGAGCATTTCAGAACTGACAGCCAGACTATTGCAACCACTAGGACTCAAAACAGCACACAAACCAACAGCCACGCTCAGACAACAACTCACCAGGACGAAGGACCCGATACCCAGCATGAGCAAAACCAACATAGTGTACAAAATCCCATGCAAGGACTGCACAAAATACTACATAGGACAAACAGGGAGACAGCTAACAATCCGTATCCATGAACACCAACTAGCCACGAAACGACACGACCAGCTATCCTTAGTAGCCACACACGCAGATGACAAGCAACATGAATTCGACTGGGACAACACTACAATTATAGGGCAAGCCAAACAGAGAACAGCCAGGGAATTCCTAGAGGCATGGCACTCATCCACAGATTCTATCAACAAACACATCGACCTGGACCCAATATACCGGCCACTACAGCGGACAGCTGGAACTGACAACCAGAAGCGGCAGAGACAGGCCACTATAAATGCCGGAGGAAACATCACAGAAGCGCTTCACAGGAGGCTCCCAAGCACTGAGGATGTCAGCTAGACAGGGGACGAAATGTTTGCAAGACAAATTCCCAGCTCGGCGAACAGAACCACAATAAATTAGGCGTAGACATGTAGCATTTTGCCGCAGTAGCAAGCAGGTGGGTGGAACTCTGCATTCTGGTGGAAACAGGGTGCCTGGGGGAAGGGAGCTCCCAGAAACTGATGTAACATATAGCATATAAACAAAATGTATCACCAAAACCCATACTCACTTAACTCAGGCAATTTTAAGGGGAAATGATTAGATTAGATTACTTACAATGTGGAAACAGGCCCTTCGGCCCAACAAGTCCACACTGACCCTCCAAAGAGCAACCCACCCAGACCCATTCCCCTACATTTACCCCTTCACTCACCACTACGGGCAATTTAACATGGCCAATTCACCTAACCTGCACATTTTTGAACAGTGGGAGGAAACCAGAACGCCCGCAGGAAACCCACACAGACACGGGGAGAATGTGCAAACTCCACACAGACAGTTGCCTGAGGTGGGAATTGAATCCGGGTCTCTGACGCTGTGAGGCAGCGGTGCTAACCACTGTGATACCATGCCACCCACTGTAAGAAATGTTGTGTAATAGGAAAATATATTCAGTTGTAGATAACAAAATGCTTATACAACTGCATGATATAATCTCAGATTTGATATGAATGTAACTGTGCGACGCAAGAAGGAATCCGTTTCTGTTAGCTACTTGGGGTGAGTGCATAAACCCTATTTCTATCCTTTATTCATTTTGTAATTTCTTTCTGTTGCAATAGATCTCTGAACAATATCCCTCTTTCAGGCAAATGATGATGTCTCAGACCTGCACAGTATTCCTCCTGAGTTTCTGCTAACCCTGTGGTCAGCAAAAGCTACCATTTTTCCGCATTTCACCATCCCTCCCCCAATATGGAGCAACTTTCCAATGAAAGCAAAATAACTCAACCTACTAACTGCAACTATCCTTCAGCACCAACAACCTCATGTTTTGTTGGTTTACCTTAAGTTATTCTCATCTAGCCCAATAGTTTACACATAAAATTGCGAGTACTTCTCCCAGATACAAATCAGGCAAACATTGGAAATACGTTTTTAAACTCTTCCACAACTATTAATATTTTTAATTCAAATTATAACGCAGATGGCCACTTAAACTTAATTTCTGACTTTTATAACAGTAATTGGATCAAGCTCCCACTGGCTCTCTTTACTTTGAAAGATTTCCACTGGTGTACCTTGCTCTATGTTCTTGAGCTTCCTTTGGCATGTGCTGTTGCTATTTTGAAAACAAAACTCTGAAGAGTTTTGCGCTATTCCCAGAATTCAGAATGCATGTGGCACACTGTAGACATCTGTGTCCAAATTAGTTCTCCTACTCACTGCACCATTTTCCTCTAAGTCAAATAATATCACCCCTTGGGAACCACAATATGTAAAGTCACACAGATTTCATAAGATTATCTCTTCCTCCTCCATCATCTCTAGTGCTTGTTCCACACTGTTTCTGACATTATACACACACACACACACACACACACACACACACACACACACAGTGTACAACTCCAAATGTATTCACTTGGAAAGAAAATGCAGTGCTTTAATATGGTCCCATAAGGTAACAAAGTTTTCTCCTTGTAATTTGGTCTCAGGACTGAAAAGAGTTGATACATGTTCCAAAATACCTGCCAGTTTATAATTAGCACTTTGATGCTTATCTTCAAATTCTGATTATTTTTAAAAAATCTACCCAACAGTTCTGAACATGCATTAAAAACAAAAAAGAAAAAAAGAAGTCCAAAAACCAATATTTGCTTCTGAAGCATAGTTACTGTCATAAAGCAACTCATCTGCCCACATCCAGGCTCCACAGCGAACAGGATAACAAAATTGAGTGCTCTGGTGATTATTGTACAATAGATATGTTTTGGCCAACAAATATGGAGAACCTTTTTTGCTCTTCTGTGAAGAAAGTCATTGGAATTTTTAATGCTTACCTAAATGAAGCTGACCATCTCATCATAAAGAAAGCACGACTGGCAACGCAGCACTGCCACACTGCTGCACTGAAATGTCAGCCGATGTGCTCAGTTCACTACAGCAGACATTGAACCCATGCCATTGCCATCCCATTAAAATAGATCAGTCTGATACTATTTAGACAAACTGACAGTGGATGAACAGAATGCATTTTCTAAAATCTGGGGCTATAAAAGCAAAATCCAGTTATTTATTTTGACCTGACTGAAGAACTTTCTGGGCAGGATGGTGAGACTTGAAAAGAGGAATCACATTGCCTTCATACAGATACTGTTAATGAGACACTGATCGATGGTGTAACTGGAAGCTTTTCCTTAATTGTAGGTCAATCACTTGTGGTATTATTTTGTAAAGAAATGAAGTCAGATTTATTGCCACAATCCCCTCTGGTATTATTTCAACAATAGCTGCTTCTCTAGTCACCGGGCATCCTGTCACAAAAGCAATTCAGCTTCACAAAAAGAGAATTTCAGAAGTTATAAATTTGATGTTATATTTCTCTTGTGTGATCTTTTGTGAACATTTCATTTTAAACAAAATTTGTTTCTTAAACTAGAAAATTAGAGAAATTGATCGTCCAACCACCTTCAGTTTCAGATACAGTGGCAATACTGCATCTTGCCACGAACAAACTGCCTCAAGATATAGATACCAATATGTCGACACTGAAACTAAACAAGATCCCCCACCTCTACCCCTCACCATCACAAAAGCAGAACTCTCTATAGAGGACTACCTTCTTCTGTTCAAGTTACAATTTGATTGTCAGTGGTTTTGGCATTTCTGTCTCCTGGCATGTCTCAATGTGTAGGATCCACAGCCTTGAAAGTGATCCCAGCAATAACAGACACAGGTGCAGAGGCAAATGACCAAGTATTCATTGCTGGCAAAGCTGAAGGGTGTTTCCAGGTTTGTGAACAGTCCTCAGCTCGTTTCAACAAATCAATGTTTTCTGAAGAAAAACAACAAATGGTGATTTATCAACTCAATTAAGGCTGCCTTAAGTTCTCAATGAAAAAAAACAATCTACCAAGCAACTTGAAGATCTGATGATGAGCCCAATGAAAAGTAGATGGCAATAAGAAAGTCCAAGGAAAGTTAGTCATTTCTTGCACTTTGACTAAATATCAATACTGTGCTTGGTTCAATTAGCATTACTCTGCTGTGATAGAAAATCCTTCTTCAAACTTTATTCAGAATCAAAGCACAGCATGTAATCTAGCACAGTTAATGCAGCAAAGAAGGATTGCTACTTATTAGGAGTAACCCCATCTTTCATTAAATGGTAGGGCATTTTCTCCTGAATCTTTGCATTGCCAAATTGCTAACTCACTGCCCAAGACCTGTAAAAGTACCTCACAACAAGTGACATTTTCAGAAATCTATTCTGCTGAAGCAAAGCCCTCTCTGCCTCTTCAAATGGTTCAACTGAATGATAAAGATCTGGTCAGACTGCCTCAATGCTACAATTTTTACTGTACTCTCCTCAAACCAACAGCCTCAAAGTAACAGAAGAATAAAATTTTACAGCAAGATCTTAAAATAGTCATGAGGTCTAATTGTAAAATAAACTACGAAGATGGGGATATGTGGTGTGGTGATGGGCTCCCTACCTTTGAACCAGGAGGCCTAGGTTCACATTTCCACCTGCTCCAAGCTCAAAACTAGAGGGCATAGTTTTAATGTGAAAGGGGAACGATTTAAAAGCACCTGAAGGGCAATTTTTTTCATATAGAGGAGGATGGTGCATATATGGAATGAACTGCCAGAGGAAGTGTTAGTGGTAGGTACAGTTACAACATTTAAGAGATATTTTGACAGGTAATATAGATAGGCAAGGTTTAGAGGGATATTGGACAAATGAGACTAGTTTTTCATTTGGGAAATGTGGTCAGCATGGACGAGTTGGACCAAAGGATCTGTTTCTGTGCTGTATGACATTATGACTCTAAGTTGGTTAAAATGCCTAGACTAGCTGCCACACTTCCCCTCTATACCTTGAAGTATTATGTACTGTGAAGCACTTTGAGAGCTATGGTTGGATCCTATGTGAATTCATAGATTTTATTCTATTTTGCAGTAGTCAATTACCATAGCAGCTGATTGGAAAAGGTAAATATCAAACATAAAGAAGAGACTCAAGTTTTCCCAAGTCTCCCATCCACCTCCTTGTTCAGTCAGACGTAAGCCACCAAATCCAATAGCATCCTACACAGCGTCTTCAGCTGTGAGGTTTATTTTTGTAGATGATGTGAAGGAACAGTGGAAGGACCATACCTGAACCACGTTTTTATTTGTTCTTCACTTTTTTTGTGATATGGTCAAAATTGTAGATGAAAGGCGGGTGGTGTCAATTAAACTGTAACGAAAGCAAGGAACTGTGGGCGCTTGTCTTGAAATAAAACAGAAGACGCTGGGGAAAGCCACGAAGTCTGGCAGATTCTGTGGAGAGAGAAACAGGGTTAATGTTTTGAGTCCAATAAGACACTTCGTCAAAACTTGCCTTGCAAAGAAATATCTTTTTGGAGTAAAGATGTTAACTTTCTCTTTCCACGGATGCTGCCAGACCTACTGAGTTTCTGTTCTTATTCCTATTCATCATAATCCAAAATAGGGAGGTTAAAGAAAATCATTGGGAAAATGATTGTGCTCCCTTCCTATGACATGAGGGATATTATCACATGTAGTAATCTCTACTGCCTCCTAATGGCCAGATGTGGTAGGTATTGGTGGCAGTCCAAGGAACAGGATACTGTCCTACTCTCTAAATTGAATACATCCAAAACAAGGAGATTAAATTCTGAGAATGAAAAGGGATCAGTTGGGTATGCTCAGGTCACCCACTGATGATGGCCTCCTTGTATTGTTGCAGATGGTCATTAACCAATGTAATTTGCTAATTAGGTCAAAGTTGCAGCCTGGAATCTTTGATCTTTCAACAAATGGAGTTGTTACCTCATGGATCATAATGATATGTAAGCCCATGTCTGTCGATAGATCAAAGTGATGCTTGTCCATCTGTTTCAATGATATTTTCAGGTTTCTACGCCTAGGATTCATATTTCCATTGAAGATAGACAATTGGTTCAGATGGTAGTAAGCAGTTAGCTCATTTTATGTGGAGTGCACCAATTTGGTCTTGTAAAATCTGAAAAAGGTCAGGATCTTTGTGATATCCACAGTAAAACTTGAGGATCTTTTTCTCTTAACACTTCAGTGTCCAAAGGAAGAAATAGTTTTACTGCCTGTCAGTTATCTGCTGATCCATGATTGATTTTTTTTCTATAATTAGCTGAAGTTCTGGCATAATATCAAAGCTGTGTAGTCCATCATTAGAGCCTTGCTTTCTATCTTCCCTTTGTATGGCTCTGTGCTCTCTAAAATACCACTGTAAAGATTTGTGTTGCAGTGTCATGACTTGGTGTTTGTTTACCCTCTCTGCTCTATTCTTAGAATATGTTGCTGCCTTTAAAAATTACAGGCAAGTGATATCAGTTTTCTGACTGTAGGTTGCGTTCATGCCAAAAAATATAGTGATAATGTCATGTGGGCTTTTTCTGCATTGATTTGGAAAAAGAAAATGACAGAATCGACCAACATAAGACTTTTTCTCCTTCCCCAGTATTTTGTTTGCTGTCATCTGTTCTAAGAATGCTCTTTTGTCAGAGTTGTCCTTCAGTAGTTTTCAGTTGCTGTTTCTCTTTATTTCAGATCAGCACAAGCCTCATTTTTTCTTCTTACAGAGTGAGGTAGAGTACTCACAGTAGTTCAGTATGTGCTTCAGTACAGTTTGTAGCTACTGGCTGTAGGTTGAAGTTGTAGCTTCCACATTGAGCTCAGATAGATTGATGGATTAGTGTTAGGGAAAATAAAAGACTTTTCACAATTGCTCATTGTGCTGTCACATTTTCAGCTTTGAGAATCCACTAACTAGCCATTATGATGATTAGCATTAAGCTCTCACTTGCTGCCAGAATTATATTGTTTATGGTTTACTACTTATGTGAGAAGACTTAGTTCAAATAGTTTGGATGGAGCAATTTTTGTCAGGTGTGTCCAGGAAGGATTCCTGACTCAAATGTATAGGTAGGTCAACCAGGGGGGAGGCCAAATTGGACTTGATGCTTGGCAATGAACCAAGTCAGGTGTCAGGTGGGAGAGCATTTCAGTGATAGTGATCACAACTCCCTGATCTTTAAGATAGTCATGGAGAGGGATAGGAGCAGACAGTATGGGAAAGTATTTAATTGGGGGAGGGGAATTACAATGCTATTAGGCAGGAACTGGGGCACCTAAATTGGGAAGAGATGTTCTCTGGGAAATGCACAACAGAAATGTGGAGGTTGTTTAGGGAGCACCAGTGCTGGATAGGTTTGTTCCACTGAGACAAGGAAGGGATGGTAGGGTGAAGGAACCTTGGGTGACAAGGGATGTAGAACTTCTGGTCAAGAGGAAGAAGGAAGCTTACTTAACGTACAGGAGGCAAGGAGCAGACAGGTTTCTATAGGGTTACGAGGTAGCCAGGAAGGAATTGAAGAATGGACTTAGGAGAGCTAGAAGGAGGCATGAAGTGTTGGCAGGTAGGATTAAGGACAACCCTAAGGTATTCTACACTTAAGTAAGGAACAAGAGGATGGCTAGAGTGAGGTAGGGCTGATCAGGGATAGTGGGGGTGGGACTTGTGCCTGGAGTTGGAGGAGGTAGGGGAGGTCCTTAATGAATACTTTGCTTCAGTTTTCACTACTGAGAGGGACCTTGTCATTTGTTAGGACAGTGTGAAATAGGCTTAAACAGGTTGATGTTAAGAACAAAGATGTGCTGAAAAGTTTGAAAAACATAAGGATGGATCAATCCCCTGGGCCAGACAGGATACATCCAAGGTTACTACAGCAAGCGAGGGAAGAGATTGGTGCACCTTTGGCAATGATCTTTGCATCCTCTCTGTCCACTGGAGTAGTACCAGATGATTGGAGGGTGGTAAATATTATTCCCTTGTTCAAGAAAGTAATAGAGATAACCCTGGGAATTACAGACCAGTCAGTCTTAGTCAATGGCGGGCAAATTATTGGAGAGGATTCCGAGAAAGAGGATTTATGATTACTTGGAAAATGACAGTTTGATTAGAGGTAGTCAGCATGGCTTTGAGAGGGACAGGTCATGCCTCAGAAGATTTATTGAATTCTTTGAGGATGTAACAAAACACATTGTAGGTAGAGCAGTGGAGTGGTGTACATGGATTTTAGCAAGTCATTTGGTAAGGTTTCCCATGGTAGGCTCATTCAGAAAGTTAGGAGGCATGGGATACAGGGAAATCTGCCTGTCTGGATACAGAATTGGGTCGCCCATAGAAGGCAGAGGGTTTAGTAGATGGAAATTGTTCAGCGTGGAGCTTGGTGACCAGTGGTGTTCCGCAGGGGTCTATTCTGGGACCTCTGCTCTTTGTGATTTTTATAAATGGAAGTGGAAGGGTGGATTAGTAAGTTTGCTGATGACACGAAGGTTTGGGGAGTGGTGGATAGTGTGGAGGGCTATTGTAGATTACAACGGAACATTGACAGGATGCAGAACTGGGCTGCAAAGTGGCTGATGGAGTTCAACCTGGAAAAGTGTGAAGTGATTCATTTTGGAAGATTGAATTTGAATACAGAATCCAGGGTTAAAGGCAGGATTCTTGGCAGTGTGGAGGAACATAGGGATCTTGGGGGCCGTGTCCATAGATCCCTCATAGTTGCCACCCAAGTTGATAGGGCTGTTAAGAAGGCGTATTGGCTTTCATTAACGGGGGGTTGAGTTTAAGAACTGCGAGGTTGTGCTGCAGCTCTATCAAGCTCTGGTAAGATCACACTTGGAATATTGTATTCAGTTCTAGTTGCCCCATTATAGGAAGGATACAGAAGCTTTAGAGAGGGTGCAGAGGAGATTTATCAGGATGTTGCCTGGACTGGACAGCATGTCTTAGGTTGAGGAAGCTGGGGCTTTTCTCATTGGAGCGAAGAAGGATAAGAGGTGACTTGATAGAGGTGTACAAGATGATGAGAGGCATAGATAGAGTGGATAGTCAGAGACATTTTTCCAGGGCAGAAATGGCTATCACAAGGGGGCATAACTTTAAGGTGATTGGAGGAAGGTTCAGGGGAAATGCCAGAAGTCGATTCTTTACACAGAGGGTCGTGGCTGCATGGAGTGCACCGCCTGTAATGGTAGTAGAGTCAGATACATTAGGGACATTTAAGCAACTCATGAATAGGCACATGGATGATAGTAAAATGAAGGGGTATGTAGGTTAGATCTTAGAGTAGAATAGAAGGCCAGCACAACATCGAGGGCTGAAAGGCCTATACTGTGCTGTACTGTTCTATGTTCTAAACTGCAAAGAGTCACATTCTATTGAACCAGATATATTGAAGTTTATTTACCACATCTACTATTTACAAGCCGACAATATCACAGACTTACATTCATCGTCTTGAGTTCTACACTTACTGGTGTTACCGTACTAGCTGTACTGACTCATTACACAGACCATTACTAAAGGTGAGGCAGGTACCTTTAAATCAGAATGTAACATGCTGTGATGTCATGTGATTGTCTTAAAGGTTCAGTGCCTGTGTGGGCTGGAATCCATGCCAGAACACAACAATGAGAGAGAGGACATATCTCCACTACTTCACTCAGGTATTGACATCAACCTGATTATCAGTACAAACCCTTCACTTAAACAAGTGTTGCAATAAAACATTTCAAACTGGCCAGCCTGCTACTGAAGAAATAAAGTATACGTATATAATCTAAAAGTAGGACAACACAGAGTGTTCTGCAAATTAAATTATCAATGCAAAATGAATAAATAGCTTTTTTTTCATATGAGGGCATGGTGCATAGGAATTTCTCAATGTAATTTCACTTTGAGTCAGCTGGGAATTCTAGAAACAAAGCTAACATTATGGCATTGAAATAAGAGAAGCAAAGCAGCTCAGTAATTATCCGATCTGTGTCACTGTGTATTTTACAGATAGATACTCAAAGATGATCTTAAAAATCACTAAAGCTTTCTGAATTTGCATGCTTCTGTTCTGCAGAACCTAGTACTACAGTATCCGTTATCAGTTGGCAAATAATACCATTAATCAAAATTGTTCACTGTTCCAATAACTGTTAAATCCAATACCTTTGAAACCATTGTTTCGAAGATCCCTTCAACAGTCCCCAGTTGTCAGTTTTATTTCTGTGTAACTGATAGTTCAAGGCTTCAACATAGTTTTTTCGGCAACATTCAGTCATCTTTGTGTACAGGTTTTTGAACAACATAATAATGGAGACAGTCTGTCAACAGTGAACTGGTCAACAGCTAAAAGGAACATTCCAGAAGCATTAGCATGGCTTGAGAAACTGAGACGGCCTTACATCATCATTATGCCTTGAGGTAAAATCTTATCTGTGAACTTATAAGAAGCCTCTGTGCAATTGGAGACATCTGTTTTGATTTTCATTTCTTAGTGTTATAATTGCTTATCGGTACACGGCTTAGGAATTTACACCAATCCTTTTGAGGTTGGAAATGGCACAATATGATGAGCACTCTTCTAAAGTCAATTTCCACTTAACCAAGGACTTCACAGCTTCTACCTCACTTTTATTCATTTCCCCAGTTAAGAGAGGTCTGTCAAAAGAGGAGTAATGATGTCTTTTGAACTTGTGTTAGTTCTTTCAAATGGCCAAAAGAACAATTATCTCAATGTTTCTTGTGAATAACATTTTCCATTTTAAGTGCTATGTAAATCTTAAAAGGACAGCTTAAAAAGGACAGCTACTCGGCAGCCATTCTTAAAAATTGGGAAAATTTGTTAATAATTTTGCAGATAGACTGGAAGGTCACAAAGTACAGATGATCCAATTTTAGTTTTGGGTACAGTTGCGCCACTTTGCATCAATGGCTCAAAAATACTTTTGTGGGAATAATGGGTTGTGAATTTGTGAATCACAGGCACTAAAACTGGGCAAAATAGAGTCTGTACAATAGGGAAGACTAATCCTGACCAGGGTGGGACTCGGCATAAAGTCACAGAGCATGGAAACAAATCCTTCGGTCCACCTAGTCCATGCTGAGCATAATCCCAAACTAAACTATTCCCACCTGTCTGCTCCAGATCTATATCTTATCAAACCTTCCCTATTTATGTACTTGTCCAAATAGTGTTTAAATGTTGTAACTGTGTCCAGATCCACCACTTCCTCAGGAAGTTCAGTCCACATGCAAACCACCCTCTGTGTAAAACATTTGCTCCTCATGTCTATTTTAAAACCCTCTCTTCCCACCTTAAAAATATGCCCCTTAGCCTTGAAATCCTCCATCCCAGGGAAAAGCGACCTATCATTATCCCTATCTATACCCTTAATGATTTTCCAAACCTATATAAGGTCATCACTCAAAATCCTATGTTCCAGTGAAAACAATCCAAACCTATCTAGCAAGCTACATAACTAGAGGTGTAGTGAGTGTTTAATTTAAGGAGAAGGGGAAGGTATCAAAATTGGGAAGATTAAATTAAAAGAATAGAAACAAGGAAATATGGAAAATGAAAACAGACCTTGGCAGTAAGTAATGATGACTACAAATTTAAGAGTAAATTAACAGATAAATCTAGAGTTTACAAAAATAATGAAAAGGATTAAATTAAAGACTCTGAACCTGAATACACACAGCATTCTAAACCAAACAAAACAGACGAATTGATAGTATAAATAGAAACAATGATGTGTAGGTGCCAGCGTTGTACTGGGGTAGCAAAGTCAGAAGTCACATGACACCAGGTTGTAATTCACCAGGTTTATTTGAAATCACAAGCTTTCAGAACTGACCTTCGCCTGACGAATTGGCAGCCCTTCAAAAGCTTGTGATTTCAAATAAACCAATTGGATTATAACCTGCGACTTCTGAAACAGAAATAAATAAGTACTATCTGATCACCATTGAAGAAACATGGCTGCCAGATGACCTGGACTGAAAACTGAATATCGAAGGGGATATGATTTTTAGGAAGGATGGGAAACTACAAGAGGCTACAAAAGGTGGTTCTGTTAACGAATGATGACATTAGCGTAATACTGAGAGATGACTTAAATTCTGGAAAACAGGATGTAGAAGTGGTTTGGATTGGGATGATAAAGGCAAGAAGTGATT
This sequence comes from Chiloscyllium punctatum, assembly GCF_047496795.1. Taxonomy (NCBI): domain Eukaryota; kingdom Metazoa; phylum Chordata; class Chondrichthyes; order Orectolobiformes; family Hemiscylliidae; genus Chiloscyllium; species Chiloscyllium punctatum. Next base: position 11,840,040 of record NC_092787.1, on the reverse strand, counting down.
GAGAGAGTGGTGTATCATCCCTCGGACAATAAGAGGTGAGTCTTACTTCAGTAGCTGGAATGATGGAGGTATATGCCCTTCGCCAGCAGACCCTGAGACTATTAGAATGGTGCATGGTAAGATAGAACTAGAATTGTACATGAGAAGCACCAGAGGGGTTGGGTGGGTAGTTAATGAGACACATTGGGAACAAACAGGGAGAGATCTTGTTCGGCCACCCAAAAAAAAGAGAAACCCACCAAAACAATGGCGACACTGATACTTAACAAAGAAATATAACATTCAGCCCCAGGTAACCATTGTCAATTGTTGTAAAAACACCTCTGGATCATTCATGTCCTTTCTGAAGGAAATCAGCCATCCTAACCTAATCTGGCCTACATGTGACTTGAAACAAACAGCTCAACCTCCATTCAGTTCAAGGACAATTTGAGCCCAGTTAGCAATGCCCACATCCCATGAAAATGTTGAAAAAGATTGAACAGTAACTTTATATCAGACTTCACGATACAGAATACAGGTAAAATCATTGAAATAGTAATAGTAATAGAAATAGGAGGGAGCAATTCAATAAAATTACCACTGAAGTGGCATTGAGCAGATTGTTGGAGCTGACAACCATGTCCTGAAGGCTTAATAGACCTCACTCAAATTTCAAAAGTGAGATAGTTGACGTGCTGGTTTAAACTTCTCAAAATTCCTGAGATTTGGCGAACATAAGAAATAGAAGCAGGAGTAGGCCATTCAGCCCCTTGGGCCTGCCCCACCATTCCATTCGATCATTGCTTGTCTGTCCCAGGCCTCAACTCTTTTTTTTGTGCCATTTGCTCATTACCCTAAACCTCCTTACAATTTCAAAAGTCTATCGACTTCCCCTTTAATAACTTGCGTGATTCAGCTTCTGCAACTCTGGGATAGAGAAGTCCAGCCAATCACTACCCTCTGGTAGAAATAGATTGCTTTGTATCTCAGTTTTCAATCAGTGTCCTCTTCTTCTGTACTAATTTCCCTCCCCCACCAGCGGAAACCTCTTCTCAACATCTATCCTGCCAAGCCCCGTCATAATCTTGTATGTTCCAACAAGATTGCTCTTCATTCTTCTCAACCCTAATGAATAAAGGGCCAACCTGTTTAGTCAACCCCTCAGTTTCAGGAATCAGCCAAGTTAATCTCTTTTGAACTGTGTCCAAAGTCAGATATATTCATTCTATAAATGCATAAATGAAAATTGTACTCCAGGTGCGTCCTCACCAATACACGATGGATTCCCTATTTTTTAAACTCCAAATCCCTAGCAATAACAGTCAAATTTCCATTGGCTGCCTTAATTATTTGTTGCATCGGAATGCTAACTTCTTGTGTTTCATGCACACAAACTTCCAAATCCCTCTGTGCTGCACTTTGGAAAGTTCTATTAGGAGGACAAGCATAGAATATAACTCCTTAATCAAATGGGAGGGAGGCAAAAAACTACAAGTCAGTTAGCTCAACTTCTGTCATGGTGAAGGTACTGAATGCTATTATTAAATCCCTGATATGGAGGTGCCAGTATTGGGTGGACAAGTTAAAAATCACACAACATCAGATTATAATCCAATAGGTTTATTTGGAAGTACAAGCTTTTGGAGCGCTACTCCTTCATCAGATACCTAGTGGGGGAGAATCATAGGACACAGAATTTGCAGCAAAAGATCAAAGTGTCATACAATAAATGAGATATACTGAAAAAAGTTAGATAGCTATTAAGCTTTTAATCACTTAAAATGGGTTGCATATTTTAAATCATTAATATGTAAATCCAAGAACTACTTACAAGTCACATTCCCAAGATAATTTAAGATTTTATATTAAAAAAGTGACATCTCAATTCAGACAATGTTTTAAAGGTGTGAGGTTAGAATCTGTCTGTATTCCAATCTTGAGGCAGACCAGTTCTATTTCCAAAGTAGGAATTGATAAAAATGTCACATGGACTGACTGCCTACAGATTGTGCTTTTTGAACAAATAGAATACATCTGCAAATACAAATCTGCAAATGCCAATTCACCCCATAGATGTGTATGCACATTCATGGAAGAGAGTGTGTGTGTGTGTGTGTGTGTGCATATGTGATGGAGTGTGTGTGTGTGTGTGTGTGTGTGTGCGTGTAGTGGGGTCATCTGTAGTTTGACATGAACTCAAGATCCTGTTGAGGATGGCCTCAACCAGGATCTTTGGTTCATGCCACTACAGGTGACCCCACTACACTATACTCACACTCACAGGCATATACTCCGTCACACTCATGCACAAATACTTCTCTCTCTCTCTCTTACTCACATACACCCACACACACACGTGTCCATGTGACATTTTATCAATTCCTACTTTGGAAACAGAACCAGTCTGACTCAAGGATGGGATACAGACAGACACTAATCTCACACCTTTAATGAGTGACATTGTCTGAGCTGAGATGTCACCTTTTGTTTTAAAATGTTAAGTTATCTTGGGAATGTTACTTGAAAGAAGTTCTGAGATTTACATATTAATGATTCGAAACCTGCAACCTCATTCTAAGAGAGTAAAAACTTAACAGCAATCTAGGTTTGTTCAACACATCTCATCAGTTGTATGACACTTTGATCTTTTGTGATACATTCTGTGTCCTATGATTCTGCCTAACTAGGTTCCTGATGAAGGAGTAGCACTCCAAAAGCTTGTACTTCCTAGTAAACCTGCTGGACTATAACCTGACATTGTGTGATTTTTAACTTTGTCCACCCCAGTTCAACCCCGACACCTCCACATAAAATCATGACAGCAGAGCACAGAGAAAAGTTCAGGTTTGAGAAAGAAAAATCATGTTTAACTAATTTATTGGAGTTCTTTGAGGAAGTAACATCAGCTGAAGGCTGTACTATACTTACATTGCCAGAATTTGATAGGTACCACAAACTGGGACAACACATCCATCCAAGAACAAGCCAAACAGATACGCATGAGAATTCCTAGAAGCATTGCATTCCAACCAGAACTCTATCAACAAACACATTGACTTGGACCTCATTTACCACCTCCTGAGAAAAAGAACAGGAAATGATATCACCACAGGAAATGACATCACCAACCCAAAGAAACCCAAATATATAAATAGAAAGCAGGAATCATCAGCAGTGTTTCGTCCAGAGGCTCACTGAAGATGTTACATGGTTATGGTAATGAAATGTCTGAAAAATGAACCTTCCAGCTCAGCAAGCAAACCTACATCTAGGTGCCACAAAGTTTATTGTGGAAAATAAACACCCACCATTCAATGGTAGCATTGGCATGGATAGAGTATTTTCAGAAATTGTGGAGCTGGAGTTGCACAGCAGGTCAGGCAGCATGTGAGGTGCAGGAGAATTGACTTTTCATGCATAGGCCCTTCATCAGGAATTTTGGGGGCGGGGGGTGGCAAAGGGGGCTGAGAGATAAATAGGAGGGTGTGGCTGGGGGAAGGTAGCTGGGAAAGCGATAGGTGGATGCAGGTGAGGGATGATGGTGATAGGTCAGAGGGGAGGGTGGAGCGGATAGGTGGGAAGGAAGATGGACAAGTCGGACAGTTCAAGAGGATGGGTCGAGTTGGAGGGTTGGATCTGGGATGAGGTGGGGGGAGGGGTGATGAGGAAACTGGTGAAATCAATGCTGATATTGTGTGGTTGGAGGGTCCCAAGGTGGAAGAGGAGGCATTCTTCCTCCTGGTGTCGGGTGGCTAGGATTTGGCAGTGGAGGAGGCCCAGGACTTGCATGTCCTTGGCAGAGTGGGAGGGGGAATTGAAATGGTCGGCCGCAGGGTGGTGGGACTGTTCGATGGATAGAAATTAGTGAATTAAAAGAAAGCAGAGAAGAGTTCATGGGTAATTTTCTGATTGACACAATATAACAGGTGGTAACCACAGGGATCAGTGCCAGGGCCTCAACTTATTACAGTTTATATAAATAACCTGAATGAACAGACCCAAGACATGGTTGTTAAATTTGTAGATGATACAGAGATAGGTAGGAACATAAGTCATGAAGTGGACCCAAGGAGGCTACAAAGGGATAGAGATGGATGATGCAAGTGGGTAAGTAGTACATAATATAGGAAAATGTCAAATTGTCACTGTTGGCAAGAAATGGTGAGTAATTACAGATTTCTGTGAAGCAGGAGAATCTCAGTGTTCTCGTGCATGAAATACAAAAGGGTAATGTTCGTGGACAGTAAGTAATTAGGAAATAGAACCTTATTGTTTTATAGTGAGGAGAATTTAATTGAGTTATATTTTGGGTGTATGAGGCATTCGTGAGACCACATCTGGGCTACTGGATACACTATCAGGGGATATTTTTGAATTGACCTGTTCAGATGCACTTATAGAGCAGATGGAAATTGAGCACAGGCCTCCTGGCCCAGAGATACAGGCAGTAACATTGCACCACAAGAACCTCTGTATGTTACTGGCATCCTTATTTAAAGGAAAAATATATTGGCAGTAGTTCAGAGATGATATACTAGACTAACACCTCTTATGAGGGATGGTTTGATTGGATAGACTTATCCAATGAAGTTTAAAAGGGTAAGAAGCAATTTGTTTGGAATCTAAGATCCTGTGAGATCTTGACAGCGCATATGGAAAGTATATCTCTTTTTGTGGGAGAATCTAGCATTAGTGGCCACTGTTTAAAAATAAAGCATTGTTCATTTAAGACTGAGATAAAGAGAATCGTTGAGCATCTTGATATTTTCAAATGCATATCCTCAAACACCATGAACGCAGAGTCCTTAAATATTTTTAAGGTAGAGGTAGATAGACTAGGTAGATAGATTCTTGATGAGCCACTTTTGGAATACTCTGTGCAATTCTGGTCTCCCTGCTTTAGGAAAAGTTTTGTGAAACTTGAAAGGGTTGAGAAAAGATGTACAAGGATGTTGCTGGGTTTGAGCTATAGGGATAGACTATAGGCTGGGACTATTTTCCCTAGAGTGTTGGAGGCTAAGGGGTGACCTTTATAGAGGTTTATAAAATCATGATAGGGAAAATAGACAAGGTCTTTTCACAAAGGAAGGGGAGTCCAAAACTAGAGGGCATAGATTAAGGTGAGAGGGGAAAAAAATTAAAAGGGCAACTTTTTCACACAGAGGGTGGTGCATGTATGGAATGAGCTGCCAGAGGAACTGGTGGAGGCTGGTACAATTACAACTCTTTGAAAAAGATTTCTGGATGGGTATATAAATAGGAAGGGTTCAGAGTGATATGGGCCAAATGCTGACAAATGGGATTAGGTTAATTTAGGATATCTGGTCAGCATGGACGAGTTAGACTGGGGGGTCTGTTTTCATGCTGTACAGCTCTATGACTCTAAAGAGTGTGAAAGTTTATCAGGGAGTACGTGAGACACTGACTAATCAGATCAGCCATCACCTTATTGAATGGTACAGCAAGATCAAAGGCAGTAAATTGTTCAGAGGTTTTTCATCTTGCAATTTTAAATGCTTTTTCTTTCTTCTCCTTTCATAGGCTGAGACAGCACAGAAGGAGACCATCCAGCCCATTGTCTTTCTACCATGTCTTTGGTAGAACTATCCAGCTGATCCCATTCCCTGCTCTTTTCTAATAACCCCTGTGAATATTTTTCTTCCAACTGATTATCCAAGCCCTTCTGAAAGCTATTACTGACTTTGTTTTCATCCTCTCTGTCCTTCAGGGAGCATATTACAAATCACAACATCTCAGTGTTTAAAAACCTTCCTCATGTAGCCTGTGGTTCTTTTCTCAAACAGCTCAAGCTCATGTTCTCAGGTTGCTGACCCTCCTGCCATTGAAAACAGTTCCTCCTGTAAAACCATTCATAATTTTGGGTAGCACTGTAAAATCTCATTTTTAGCCGTCAGTTTTCCCTCACTTTCCATTTTTCTTTCCATATTTATTTTGATTTAGATTCACCCAATTTCCTTTACTATAACTCCTCTGACTCTACCAGTAGCTTTCAAATACCATTGGTTAAGGAGTTAGCCTGTTTGTCCAGTCACCAAGGCAACTTTGACCTGGCTGTGTCATTATCAATCCACACACAAATCTAATAAGCAGGATATACTGAGATGTCCCTGTTTCAACACATTTTGGCTTCTTTTATGCAGAGTGGAATTTGACAGGAGAAAATTATTAGTTGTATCATTTGCAAAGGTAGAATGAATTCCATGTACCGTATACTGGAGCAGAATAATTACAATTGGCAGCAAAGTTTACCAGAGTATGCATCAACTCTTCCCCAACAGTTTGAACATATTGCAGAAATGAAAAGTGAGCTTTGTAAATTGGCTTTCACATCAGCAACCCCAGTTGTCACCCTCTTCTGAATAAATGTCAAATACCTCCCTGAAGTAAACACAACTCACCTGCTTTTAATCCCTGTGTTTTGGCATTTAGAATAAAACAGCACAAATTTTATGATTCACGACAGATGCCTTTGTTATGTGAATGTCCCAACTGCAGCGTGTTTCTTAACACAGAAAAGAAAACAAGCTGCAAACAAATGAATTAAATCCTCCTTCAGAGAGCAAATTTGGACTGAGAAGTAAGTGCAAAACCCACCTATTTTCCAAATTATGTATTTACTGTGCTCATTATTTTAGAGAAGATGACTAGAGTATACAAGATCATACAACAGGATTATAAACCCAAGTCTTCCCCCAAGAAATAATCATCCTGCTGTGTCAGGGAAAAATATGAAATAATGTTTTAACTCCGTACAGCATAACAGCAAAAATATCCACTTGGCATGGAAGGAGATCAGAGTCGAGGCTGTGGTGCTGAAAAGCACAGCAGGTCAGGCAGCATTCGAGAAGCAGGAAAATCGACGTTTCGGGTATAAGCCCTTCATCAGGAGATCAGGTGTATACATGTTCCCAGATGCATATTTCATCATTATCCTTTGCACTGATTGGAATGCTCATCCCATATATAATTGCTGAGGATGTCTCTTCCCCAACTATCACACTAAACGTGTAATGGTGATTTCAACCTGCTGTGGGATTATTTACAGATATAAGAATGTAAATCTGCTCATCTCTACGTTTAATCTTCCTAGCTTCCCCATGTTCCCTATGGATATCACCTCCATGGATGCATTTCTTCCAGTCATCTTTCTCTATGCTAATCTTAGCTTCTCACTGTTTTTTGCTCTGTATATCCCTATCCTCTGTCATTGTGACCCGACAAATTTTTTTTCAGACCTTGTGTTCATAAATACAGTTGAATATTGATTATCCAGCATTCAATTATCCGAATTTTGGATTATCCGACAGGATCGCAAGGTCCCGATGCTTGGCTAAACTCTATTATCCAGCATTCAATTATGTGAATTTTGGATTATCCGACAGGATCACAAGGTCCCAATGCTTGGCTAAACTCTATTATCCAGCATTCAATTATTCGAACAAAATACTCCCTGCCCATGTCATTTGGATAATTGAGATTCCTCTGTATATATATCTCAAGCTGTAATATGAGAACTATTTTTATGTCTTGCTGGATTAAAGCTTGTTACATGTTATCCAAAATGACGACACATATCCACATACCCACATATAAAGGTGGCTGGTTTATCTTGTCATTTACTTCTTTTGTAAAAAATAGGTTCACCTTGAAATATTTAACATTAAAAAAAGTCTCATTTTACAATAAGACCACAAAATGTAGGAGCAGGAGGTCATTCAGCCCATCGATTCTCCTCCAAAGTCAGTGATATCGTGCCTGATCTGAGAATCCTCAACTCCACTATCCTGCCTTTTCCAACAACCCTTGATTCCTTTACTGGTTAGAAATCGGTCTCTCTCAGCCTTGAATGTAGTTAACAACCCAGTCTCTGCATCCCTTTGTAGTACAAATTCATATCCTCTGAAAGAAGAAATTCCTCCTCATCTCCGTTCAAATCGGGTTACCCCAAACTCTGAGATTATGGCTTCTGGTCCTACAGTCTCCCAGGAGAGGAAGAAACCTCTCATTGTGTATACGTACTGTTTATTCATTGTTTTGTTCCAAAGACAAGATGCATTTAAGAGCCACTAATTTTGCCTTTTTTAAAAACCATTTCTTTCCCCCCTTTTGCCAGGTGTTTTTAAATGCCTGTACACTGTGTCTTTTCCTGACACAATCTGGATAGTGGATTTGAAATAAAAGCTCTGCAGTACTGTCATCAACATTGTCTCTAATGATTTTTTTTCCACCGGATGGATCTCTGAGGTCCATGAGTGGTAGCAGTTTCTGAAACCGGATGTCAGTGCTGGGCACTTTACAATCTTCCAGACTCAATATTGAGTTCAACAACTTCAAATTGTGAACCCATTTCGCCCTTTAGCTTTGCTTATTACATTCTCTGTCACCATGTCCTCCCCAACCAAACCCCACCCCCCACCTCCAGCCCAGTCCGACTGTTTGTTCTTTCCAGTCTGTCAGCTAGACACACCACTGTTCTCATTCCTGATGAAGGGCTTTTGCCCGAAATGTCGATTTTCCTGCTCCTCAGATGCTGCCTGACCTGCTGTGCTTTTCCAGAACCACTCTAATTAGATTAGATTACTTACAGTGTGGAAACAGGCCCTTCGGCCCAACAAGTCCACACCGCCCCGCTGAAGGGTAACCCACCCATACCCCTACATCTACATCTACCCCTCACCTAACACTACGGGCAATTTAGCATGGCCAATTCACCTGACCTGCACATCTTTGGACTGTGGGAGGAAACCGGAGCACCCGGAGGAAACCCACGCAGACACGGGGAGAACGTGCAAACTCCACACAGTCAGTCGCCTGAGGCGGGAATTGAACCCGGGTCTCTGGCGCTGTGAGGCAGCAGTGCTAACCACTGTGCCACCGTGCCGCCCACTAATCTCGACTCTGGTCTCCAGCATCTGCAGTCCTCACTTTCACCTACACCATTGTTCTGCCATTCTCACATTCCCATCACTTAGTCTGAACTATCAACATCCTTTCTCCCCCCAGCACTCCACACAACCCCCCCTTGCAAATATTTTATAAATGTTACCCTGTCCACACTTCACATCAGCTCTGATAGAGTCATCTAGATTTGAAACACTCGCTTGCTCTCTCCGTAGATGCTGTTTGACTCGTTGTGATCTCCAGCATTTGTTGTTTTCACCAGAATAGTTCCCTCTCACCCTAGAGTCTCATGAACTGAAACTAATTTCTTCCACTCCAATTTTTGAGCCACACATTTAACTCCTTAACTTTACTTACCTGAAGGTTCTTTGCCCATAACCTGAGATAATAATCTCGGAGCTTCTGCTTTTTAGTTTAGCTACTGACTGGTCACAGTTTTTTTTTACAGCACAACCTTGTTTATAGCCCTATCAGTTGGTACCAGTGTGGATGTTGAAAACTGTATCCTTCCGCGCTCTTTCCACATTCCTCCCCAGCCCCAGGGAGATGTTGTTAACCCTAGCACCAGGTAGACATTACAGCCTTCGGACTCAAGCTCACAGCTGCCTGGGGCACAATAAACAACACCAGGGTATGACACACTCATTAAATGTGACTCACTGTTTGTTCCTAGGACAAAAATCACATAACACCAGGTTATAGTCGAAAAGTTTAATTGGAAGTCCTGTTGGACTATAACCTGGTGTTGTGTGATTTTTAACTTTGTACACCCCAGTCCAACACCGGCATCTCCAAATCATGTTCCTAGGTCAGCAGTTTTGATAAGCTTCTTCACTTTGCGATGATCAAAGCAAAAGTAATCTTCTGCAACAACTGTGAATGCATGAGCACAAGTCACTCTGAGCTGATGCCTCAAGTACACACATTTGTTCACTCGGGATTTCACTGCCTTCTCTGAATAGATAATAGTTCCCCAACGTTGCTGTATCTTGTTCTTCCTCTTCCTCAGGCAGAGCTATGGTATGGAGCACTGGCCAGGAATTTCCCAGCCTCACAGAATTGGCTTCAGAGACAGGAAAAACCAGATAGACTCCCCCATCTGGACTGTTCCACAATGTTGTCCCACCTTACACCCACTTTGCTAGAGACAGTAATGGAGGCGTGAAGCCAATGGAGATCACACATTGTGCCATTTTCAGAACCTACCAGTATTTTTGCGAAGTCAGGCCGGGCTCCTGTTAATTTGGCAGCATTTTGGTGATGTCAATCTTCCTCTCAAAGTCCCTGTGAAGGAACCACAAGGGGAAGCAGGATGAAACAAGTGCTGCTCTGTCTAACAGTTTACTCTTCCCCCTTCCAGGTCCCTAGTTAAAAGCTGCTTCATTATAAAGTCAAGATTAGAGTTGTGCTGGAAAAGCACAGCAGGTCAGGCAGCATCCGAGTAGCAGGAAAAAACAACATTTTGTGCCTTTCATCAGGCTTTTGTCTGAAACATTGATTTTCCTGCTCCTCGGGTGCTGCCTGACCTGCTGTGCTTTTCCAGCACCACTCTAATTTTGACTCTAATCTCCAGCATCTGCAGTACCCATTTTTGCCTCATTATAAAGTCAGCCCACTGGATGTGCTGTGATAAACCTCTGTGGCCATTACAATGTGACCTTCTGCCCTAAAGGGAGGAACACTTCCTCTGAGCCACAAGACCCCTCTTAGTGATTGTAACAAGGTCAGCCAGGTCGACCTCATAGAATGGGAGTTCCCTGACTGGCACTGTTAACTTGGTCCAGTCAGGGAGCCCTGGCTGACAGCTATAAACAGGAATGTGTTTTTCCTGATAGTGGAAATATAGAATAAAGTTCTTGCACAATAGAGTTTTTAAAATTTTATTTCCATCCCCTCACCCCCAAATAGGGGTGATATGGGGGAAATATAAGAACCCCTACTGTGCAGTGGTAGTGTAGGGGAAAAGAAAGAAATAAAAGAAGAAAAAAGTTTTAGGGAAACAAACAGGAGAAGTGTCAGGGGATCTGCTCACTCCAGGATCTGGCTCAGAGCTAGCCTGGTCAGTGTCACGTATATGCACATGTAAATAAAGGATGACTTGGTGATGGGATACTGGCCTCTGTGGAATTATGAGATTCTCCATGAGGATAAATAGGCCACAGATTAGTGCAGTGTGCATGGGGCTGCCCCTCCACAATGGTGTTCACAGCAGCACTGGGTCTTCTGTACAACTGAGTGCCCCTTTGTACTGAGGTGCATCTCTGTCCCACACAGCAAATCTAGAGGCAACTTCGTAAATCATTGAGTTCCAAGGGTGGGGTGCATGGGGCTGCAAGACACAAGTGGGATCTGTACAGAAATGAGCCCGGCATTCACTGGGAAGTTCAGCCTCAAAGTCTGTCCATGAATCCAAATCTGAAACAAGGTGCTGCCCCTCATACTTACTGCATCGATAACTGACACCTCTCTGTGATTGACAGACTGACATGTGGATGCAGGAGAAAAGGTCAGTTTTCATCCTCCTCCCAGAGGCATGGTCAGAGCAGACAGATGTCATGCAATTGTTGAAATCTGACACAGCTTGCAAAAAGCTGCAGCGCTGTCACTATTAATATTCTTGTGGACAGCTTTCGAAGCTCTGATGCAAGACATTTGTTTTCGATTTGAAGAAAGGTAATGAAAACACAGTCGAAGCTGTCACACCTCAGTACTACACCAACACGCTCTCATTCACAAGGAGTTGAAAGCTGACATGCGACAGTGCCACAAAGCTTTTAGAAGCTAAAAATAATATTTAGTGGATTCCGAGCTAAGGGAAAGCAGCAGTGGCGACCATGGAAAAGCAAACAAAACATAATGAATTAAGGAGCAGGCAATGGAAAAGAAAGGAAAAGATAATCTCAAAGAGAACAGAAAAATCCCTGTTTGATGGGAAGGTAGGAGCCGTGAGAATGGATGCTTCTATGTATCAGGGCCACAGAATGGTTGCAGCATGAAGTAGGCCATTTGGTCTGTCCTGTCAGTGCCAGCTCATTGCAGGAACAATTCCCTTCTTTCCCATAGTGCTGTTTTTATTTATTCACCTTCAAATCTTTATCCAATTCTCTTTTGAAGGTCACAATTCTGCCTCCACCACACTGTCAACAAATCATTACAATTTGGAATACACTGACGGAGTGAAAGAGGATTTTTTATTCATTCAAGAGATGTTGGCATCACCGACTGGATCAACATTTGTTGTATGTCCCTAGCTGCCCTTTGAGAAGGTGATGGTGGCAGTGATGGTGAGGGTGAACTGCTTTCTAGTGGGGTAAATGGACCCACAATGCAAGGAGGAAGCTCCAGGATTTTGACCAAATGTGGCTGCAAATCTTAAAATTGTGTTTACTGTTTCCCAGCTTCTCAGTCAATGCCAACAGATTCTCTCTGTCCAGAACGTTTGTGCTTTTAAACACCTACCCTAAATCTTTTCTCAACCTTCTCTCCTCTATTTGGCCAAGTGATTGTCAATCCTCCCTCATTGTGAACAATTGGTTTTGGCAACACAAGCAATGCAAAACAAATTAACCATGAAAACACAATCAGAAAGAAATGAGGGAAGAGAAAATAAATACTCCAAAAATGAAAAGTGGAAGCTAAGCAAATACTGAAAATGGTTTGTAATAAGAGTGTGTGAAGCATGATTTTACAAAAAAAAAGCAGACCATTGCCCAATTCAACATAGCCACGATCATATTGATCCTGACACAAGTGAAAACATCAAGTTGAGTATGAAAACTCACTGGAACACAGGAGGGATCTCCTAGACCATCTTGATGACACTTCACAATTTTTCTCTTACTTGCTCAGTACCTCAGGCACAATGATCTGTAGCAACAATTTCACTTTGGTCTTAGTTTATTCAGCACCACTATGGAACTAAACTGAAAACCAGCTGAAGAGGTTTTTGTGTTTGGTTCACAATGGGGAAGAAAAGTCTTTCTCTCTCTCTCTTTCTCTCTCTCTCCGTGACTCATATCACTGTGTAAAAAAGATGCAACAAAATTAGAGCTTATGAATCCTGGCTTCGGGGCACGCATCCTTATAGTTAATGCTCATATTCACATCTTGATTTGTTGTCATAAACCTTTCCTCACATCAATTACACTGTGCGAAGAGTATGATAAATCCGTACCTGCCATCTCCTGCCTGCAAAAATGAGGCAGATGGACAGCAAAACAAGGCTTCCTGAATGTTTTGATTGAATGATGGTCACACTAGTTTTCATTTATTAGAAGGGCTCAGAGAAGTGAAAGCACATTTGACCACTGCAGGCTCAAAGATGAAATCTCACCCTTTGCTCACCAGCCACAGTTATCTGACAGAAAGCGTGAACCTTGCTGTGAACATCTGGTGTCTGCAGGCATCAAGGGCTAGGACAAACAAAATGGCCCACCCCCAAATTTATCCGAATGTCATGCCAGGAGGCCACTCAACGTCCCCTTTATGATTCCTTTTTCTTGTGGTAGTTCCTTGAAGCAAGGAGAACTCTACCGTTGGAGTACAGCCCATGTTAAGAACCTGTGCGTGTTTCGCGTCTGGAGGCTACGCTGAGGCTACCATACTATGTTGGATGACCAGGCAACTTGCTGTCTCTTATCATAATGACCAGAGTGGATTTGGCAGGATTTGGAGGTTGGTCATTTTATTGCAAGAGGATTGGAGTACAGCAGGAACAATGCCTTGGTCAAGAACCCTAGTGAGAATTCACTTGGGATATTGTTCTGGTCCTATTTCCAGGCAAGGATCGAGTTGCCAAGAGGAAACACCAAGGTTCACCAAGAGAAATTCTTGGATTTGGTGACACCATTCCATAGGGAGAGTCTTAGAAGACAGGGTGTGTCTTCATTGAAGTTTAGGAAAATGAGAGGCATTCTCATTAGAAACTGTCAACATTTTTAATGAGTTCAACAAAGCGGATGTGGACAAGATGTTTCCTCTGGCTGGGAGATCTAAATGCAGTCTCCAAATACGTGACGAGACATTTATGAGGAATTTCTTCATTTCGAACTTAATTGAATCTTTGGAATTCTGTATGCCAAGAAGGACCACAGAAGCTCAACCTTTGAGAGAGCTCAAGACAAACTTAATTTGATTTCTAGATACTACATGAAGGGATAGGGGGACAGTGTAGGAAAATTTATTTGAAGCAGCTGTCAGCCATGACCTAGAATGGCAGAGAAAGCCCAAATGGCTGAATGGACTCCTACCCTTATGTTTTTAATCAACCAGTTTGACCACATCAGGACCTGTGGCCATTGACTGCTGGAAGAGTGCAGTGTAAACCTTGAAAATTAGTGGCTGTGTGTGATCCATTTTGTTTCAAGTGTTTAATTGTTTTCTGCATGGCTGCGGGCAGTGATTTATCGCAGCACAAGACTGGCACAGTGCCTTTCAGGCTTGGTGAGAGCATTGAAGCTATGAAAGGTTAAAATTGCCCCTTTAAAGAAAGAGAGCTACAATCCAAGTCAGTTTGACAATTTTTGCATAACCACAGCATGATCGTTTCATAAATATATTCAAAATATGCTTGCTGATCGGTTACACAGAAAGAATGGACATTGTCCCCCATTCATTCCAGATCTCTTTCAGCCATGGGATTAGTCACTAACAAGCATCTCCAATTCCCTCCTGCACACCCTCCATACAGCTCATGTACCACCTTGTACATGACTGTACCAAACTACATGTGCCATGGTTCTGGTTGCTTAACAATGCTATTTTGGTTTTTAAACTTGTTCATTCGCAATTTCATCCAAGTGATTCGTCTCAACCCTAATGAGTACCCTAATGGCATCCCCACCTTCCCCCCACCCCCAGCCCACAAATCAGGCCAAATTGTATTAGATTTCTGAGTTGTTTATGTACATAAGATGTGTCGGCGCAGTTTCCTAGAGTATCCCACTCAAGCCTCATATCAGTCAGAGGCAGATGAAGACAGAGACAATGTTGTTATCTGACTCCAGATTGCAATCCAGATGCCCACTGCCTGATGCAGGCTTTCACAAGAAATTTTATCAAATGCTTTCTGGAAGTCAAGGTGCACCATCTCTTGATGCTTTCCAATTTCAAATCAGGATTTTATTTGTAAAAATAAAAGTATGAGAGGATTCCAACCAAATTGTCCTTTCCAAAACCAAGTTGACTGCTTTTGCTCTTTTATTTTAATTTCTTTTCCAAAATACGCACCCACAGTGCATCGTGTAGATGGTACACACTGATGATGATATGCCATTTACAAGATGCATTGTAGAAAGCTCCTTATGTTGCACTTTGCAAACACATGAACAATATCAACTAAAAAGACAGCGGATACACAGGAACACCATCACCTACAAGTCCCCCTCCAAGCAACTCACCATCCTGGCTTAGAAGTATATCGTTGGTCCTTCAGCATCACTGAATCAAAATCCTGGAATTCCCTTCCTAACAGCATTGTGGGTCTACCTACATGACTCAGATTGCAGTTTACCACCACTTTCTTAAAGGCAACTAGGGATGGAAAATAAACACTGGCCTAGCCAGCAACACCACTTCCCATGAGAGAATTTTTTTAAAAAAGCCTTCCTCCCAAGCACCATCCCAGATGTGGAAAAAATATCCTAAAATAGAATGTATTGTAGTTTTGTGCCATCTGCCCCTGCTGCTGTAGTCCACAATCAGATGGACAAAGTGGGGGCAGGTAGTTACTTATTCATGGAGACGTATTGTATTTGCCACAAAACCAAACTATGAAAACTGGGCTCAAGCTTTAAAATACAATAAACAAGTTAAAGTATTGCCTTGGAATGGATTTCCTATATGCTGCCAGAGTTCAGCGTGCATTAAAATTCTTTGGGGAGTCAGAGTTTTATGTCCTACTGGTATTGCATCAGAGTTTCAATTCTTTTGTCACAATTCCCAGCTTAGATTGAGCGAGCACATCTCATTAAAAAAACCCACAATACCCATAAATTATCCAAACTATAAACACAGAATCAAATGTTAACCTTACTTTGAGTGAAATTACCTTGGAAAGGAATTAGCTGAAGCTTTTATACAAAATTGGCAATTAGCATGAGCCAACAGCCATAAAACAATTTCTGCTCTGGTCGATAAGAATACACTGGGTGAAGTCTTCCCAGCCCTTGAACATGAGTGCTGCTGAGAAAGTTGGGAAAATGAGGTGGGATCAGCGGTGAGGAGAATTCCAATGTCCAGAGCAAAACTTCCAAATCTCCACCAAGTGTTGGACAGCAAGGTAAGAATTGCGCTAGTGAGCAGTGAGAGGCCTATTTGCATCTTTTTCTTTTGTACATTAACACGTTTTTATTTCCTGATGGCATCTCATGGTGATGCAATTTCCTATTTCCCACCCCCTGGAGAGAATGGAGATGGTGACAATCCTCGGCATGAAGGTTAGAGCTGGTACCTGGTGACTCTAGCTCCCCACTTGCTCCCTCCTGCCCTCCCTCAAACAGCAGTTACCAACATTTCAGGCCACGTTCCATGGGCAGCAACTGCACGCGTTCATGTTCATAAACATTGGCATTGCTCATGCATACCCTCATGGTGCATCTCTGATCCATTTATAAGATGGTTCGACACTTCAACATTGCATTTGGACTGCACCAGCGCCTTTCATTGGAATGCTGCTGTCAGTAGAATTTGCACACAAGGACAGGTGTCCAACCTTAGGCTCTATCTCTGCGTTCCTCCTTTGCTCTCTCAGTGCTCACTTACTTTGTGCTGACGTGGATGGCAACATCTCTGCCTTGCCTCTTTCAGCTCTGGCTGGGGCAACATAGCTCAAAGGCTCACGGCATTTCAGTCTCGACTTGCCTTTTAGCACAGACACCAGGCCAGGCCGCATGCCATGGTTGTCAGCAGTGATCAGTCAAGAGGGTGGCAGGTTGCTGTATGCACCATGCTACATCAATGTCATACCTGTACCATGTGCCAACAGGTTACGCAGCAAACACATTACACATACATCAACCAAGTTGCCATGTCTCAAAGCCTAAGGAGATCAGTCCTCAGTCAGGTCAAGGGGGCTGTTGACAATCAGAGGCCACAATGATGGAATACACATCGACATGTGTCTCCGACAGCCAATGAGCATTCTCCTGGATCTGGCTGTCCATGGTAGTTCCCAACAGGTCCTGAGAAACAGCCAGGGCCATCATGGTACAGATAGCACTGATGGACCCCTCCAACCTTCCATCCAGTTTCCAGAGTGCCTCTGACACAGCTGCCTGCTGCTCCCGTGTCTGTTTGTACATTTTAGTGAAGTTATTAATAGCCAAAACATTGAGATGGGGGTGTCCTTTCCAGCCTGAGGCTGAGCAAGTGCCTGGTCTCCTAGCAACCTGGGCCGTTTCTTCCTCAGCCAGCTGTGGAGATGTGACAGGGATGTGCTCACCAGAACGTGCTCCCAACTCGAATGTAGCTAATGTACTTACTGAGGTGTCATTGTCTGAGCTGGTGAAGGGTCCTGGGAGACAGCCTCACCAGTGTTTCCTCAGAGGGAAGTGGCTCTTCTCCTCTTTCTGCCCTACTGTAGTTAGTTCCCTCCTGGAATAGGATAAGGACAGGGACCGAAGGAGAAGGAAGTGACTGCCACAGATATTACTGTTGATGCAGGTGGAGGAACAAGGGTGAGGCGTCCCAATTGAGTGTGAATAGGAAGGCATGAAAGGGTGGTCATCTGGGGGCATAGAGTGGATCAGAGCTATTGAGGGAAGATGCTCCATGCAATAGTGAGAGTGATGGACCCTGAGCCCTGGTGCGAGGACGGTGCAGTAGCAGCATGGAGATAATGGCTGTTAACTCTGTGGAGGCTAGTAGGTTGTTAACTTTCTTCTTGCATTGCTATGTACTTCGTTGGATCGAGCACGCTGCATTGATCCAGTGTCTGGTGCCTCCTCTGGTAGTCTTAAGGAAAGAGGACAGACCGCTTTTCTACGCCACCCTGTCCACCAGGCATCTCCAGGCTCTTGCTGGTTCCTCTCCAGCCATCTCTAGAACGTTTCCTTATACCCTGTTACTGTGGAGTCCAACTTCACGTTTGCACTGAGATGCACAGCTAGGGTTTAAATGGAGAGTAATGGAGAGGAACTTTACAAGGCACCTGCAGCAGTGACCATTTCCCCCACTGGTGAATGCAAATGACCAGAGGAGCAGAGCCATGAGGGCACGGTGCATAGTTAATGAGGAGAGCATTGTAAACTACTGAGCAAAAAAAAAATCCAGTTACACCTCACAGAGAGAACCTCTATGAAAATCCCCAAAAATGACACTTGGCTAACCTTTGAGAAAATTCAATCCTCTGTCTTATTTTGAAACTTCTCTTGCTGTTGAATCCCATTACTGACAATTCGACAGCGAGTAACACATCTCTCAACTCTCCAAAACCTCTCCATTATCTACAAGGCTTTAATGATGAGTGTGACAGTACACTCCCCACTTGTCTGGATGACTGCAGCTCTCACAACACTCAAAAAGCCTGACACTATCCAGGATAAAATAGTCCCCTTGATCACACCCCATCCACTGGACTACTCACCTGTGCATAAGAGGTCAGTAACTCATTAACCCTCCTTTGATAACCCTCCAACCCCCTAATTTCCACCATTCAGAAGTACAAGGACAGCAGAAACATAGGCATACCACCATTTGCAATTTCTCCACCAAGCCTCACATTGTGCTGGAGTAGAATTACATCATCATCCCTTCACCATCAAACGAATATTTTTAAAATAGGAATTATATCACCGATTTTTGACATTGCTAAGTAATTGTTACCAATATATGAAACAATATCCACTCAGAAAAGTGCAAAATAATGCCCAAAATAAAAACAGAAAATGCTCAAGAAACTCAAAAGGTTCAGAGAAACAGTTAACAGTTTGAGTCCAATGATACTTCTTTAAATACTAACTTGATCTTGCCAAATGTGTCTCCAATTTTACAACAGCCAAATTGAAACTGCCATTTGAAGTTGCAGATCACTTAGTTATACCAAACAATTGAATAAAACTATGAGAGTGCCTTCAGTATAGACTACAGCAATTTGAATAACTTCTCAATACTTTCTCAGGGAAACAAGTATTGGGCAGTAAATGCCAACTTTACCAGCAACACCAATGTCCCAAGAATACATTTTGAATAAGTGATAAACAGGTGGGCCCACCTCAGTTTCAGAGAAATACAAATACACTTGCTTTGTGTTGCTGTCAATATAGTGGTAATTTCACTGCACTAATATCCTGAGCTGCAGAGTAACGCTCAAATTCCAACACAGCCGCTAGTGCAATTTGAATTAAATCAATCAAATTTGGAGTAAAACGCTAGTCTCATCAATTGTCCAAAAAACACCCCATCTGATTTGATTATTTTTTTATCGTCACATATACCTAGGTACAGTGACAAGTTTTGTTTTGTATCCAATACAGGCAGATCATACCATACAAAGTGCACAAGAGTAATAGAACAGAGTGAAGAATACAATGTTACAGCTTCAGAGAAGATGCACAAAGAGCGAGGTCAACATTAAATTTGAAATTTGTGAAGTCCATTCCAAAGGCTAATGACAGCAGGGAAGAAACTGTTCTTGAAACCGTTTAAGCTTTTGTATCTTCTGCCTGACCGAAGAGGTTGGAAGAGATTATAACTGGGGTGGGAAGGGTCTTTGATGAAGTTGGCTGCCTTTCTGAGGCAGCAAGAGGTATCGATGGAGTCAGTGGATGGAAGGTTGGCTCATGTGATGCTTCACTAATGCAAAGATAACTGCCTGAATTCTGATGCTATTTGTATTGGAATTTGAGCCATGCCGCAACTGCCTTGTGTGACGTGGACTCAAATTCTAACCAGTGAATTTTTGAAGCCCAAGTTACAGACTTTTCATTATGAAGCATAAAACATATAAAGCACAAACAAGGTTTGTGTTTTGTGTGAAATGCTGAGGAACTGCTCAGTACTAAAACAGTAATTAAAGGCAAAACTACTGCTGAGCAAAAGCTGACATTCAAATTAATGGCACAAAAAAATTACTGAAGCAACATAACCTGACATGATTGCTGAAAATTTGACAATATCATATGCCACTGAAATCATAAGGACAATGCTTGGAGAGCAGAACTTGAAAATATACTTATGTCGATTAAAAGTGTCAAACTACTGACTGATTTAATGTCAGAAGACATAGTTTTGCAGTGCATCAATCAGGAGTTCAACAATGACTTTGCTGTGCAACTCAATGTATTCATGACATTTTGAAAATGCTCCATTTACTCCACAAATAAGAAAAGAATCTTTTGGTCACGCAAAGAGCTCAAGACATCATTTCAGATTGATTTCGTGACTGTGGTAGGAATTGCACAAGGACTTACCCTGATAGGGCTGTGGCAAAGACCAGAAACCATTCTGATGTGCAAAAAATAAAAGTACCTCCCGCTTTGGACTGGAAATTTATCTTGGGCAATGGCAGTAAGTGGGTGGTATTAGATCAGCTGGTCATTATAGCAGCCACTCAATATGTCATACCATTGATCACTAGGCACAGATCGCTGATCCAGTACTGCCTGAGAGGTATTTCTATCCTAATGGTTTTGCACATTGTAAGACATTTGAACATAGGAAATAAGAGCAGGAGACCATCTAGCCCCTTAAGCTTTCTCTGCTTTTTAATACAATCATAGCTGATCTTCAGCCTTAACTCCACTTACCTATCTGCTCCCCATATTCCCAAGTAACTAAAAACCCCAGCCTGGAGTATGAAGTATCCATGGCTCACTGTGCTCGACAGTTTTGTCGACTCAGATCTCTCTGACTGAAGACATTTCTCAGTTCTAATTAATTGATCTCTTATCCTGAAAACGGCTTCCCATGTCCTAGATTGCCCAGCCCAAGGAAACAATGTGTGTCCATCCTGTTCAAGCCTCTTCAGAATTTCTCATGACTCAATGAAATGGCATCCTTCTCTTCTCATCTCCAGAGTTATAAGCCTAAATTTCACAGCTTTCATTCATTACCTAAACTCTGCAGTCCTGCCACTTCCAGTCACAAAGCTGGCAGACAATTAAACAACTAAGAGGGCAAGGAAACTTTAATGGTTGGGGAGCCCAGCACTTCAGTGCAAAAAGACAAGTTTGAAGTATTTACACCAGTCTTTAGCCAGACCTACTGAGTGGCTGATCCATCACAGTTTACACTGTGAGGTCCCCAGCATCATGGATGCCAGTCTTGTCTCTTTGATTCACTGTACATGATATTTACAAACAGCATCAGGCACTGTATGTCGTGAAGATTATTGCTCTGATAACAATCGTGCTAAAGACTTAGGACCTAGTAAACCTGGAGTTCATGGAAATCAGGCACAAACTCTCTGCTGGTTGGAGGCATATCTGGCACAAAGGAAGATGGCTGTGGTTCAATTTGAAGGCCAATTATCTCAGTCCAAGGACATCGCTGCAGGCGTCCCTCAGCGAGTGTCCCAGGCCCAGCCAACTTCATCTGCTGCATCAACAACCTTACTCCCATCACACGGTCAAAGAGGGGCTATATGTTGATTGTTGCACACTATTCAGCACCATTCACATATCTTCAAATCCTGAAATAGTCCACACAGAAATAACTGCACAATATGCAAGTTTGAGCTGATAAACTACACACGACATTTGTGCCACACAAGTGCCAGATAATGATCATCTCCAAACAAAACAGATATTAACCATTGCCACTTGACAGTCAATAACATTACCATTACCGAATCCCCCATAATAAACCTCATGGGGTTACCGTTGACCAGAGACTAAACTGTACAATCCATACAGATACTGTGGCTACAATAGCAGGTCAGAGACTAAGAATGCTGCAGCAAGAAACTCATCTCTCAACTTCCCAAAATCTGTCTACCATCTTAAAGACACAAGTTAGGAGTGTGATGGTATATCTCTACTTGCCTGAATGGGTGCAGTTCCTATAACCATTGACAAAATGCACTGCAGTAACTCACCAAAATGCCTTCATCAGCACTTTCCAAACCTGTGATCTCTATCACTTAGGACAAGATTAGCAAATGCATGGGAACACTAAGGTCATAAGAACATAAGGTCCCTGTCAGTCAGACACCATTCTGAATTGGAACAATACCACAGTTCCTTCACTGTCACTGTCAAAATCCAGGAACTCCCTTTCTAACAGAACTATAGATTTACCTATACTTCAAGGAATGCAGTGGAATAAGAAGAGAGCTCACCAAGACCATCTCCAGGGCAATTGGGGCTAGACAATAAAGCTTGCCTACGCCAGAAACACCCACATCGTGTGAACAAAAAAACAGTTCTCAACTTGTCCAAGTGACTGTTACTTTGCCACACTTAACAGCATCCAAACACTTTCCAACTTTGCAAGTTAAACTCACTGGTCTATAGCTGCTGAGATTATTCTTGTATCATTTCTTCAAACAAAGGCCGTAATATTTCCAGTTCCCCAGTCCTCTAACACCATCCTTGTTTCAAAGGAAGACTGGAAGAATATGGGGCAACACCTCAGCAAATTTACAATCTTACCTCCCTCAGTAACCTCATACGCATCCATCCTGTCCTACTGACTTAACACCTTTAAGTACAGCCAGCCTCTCCAATAACCCACTTTGTTGTTCTTGCCTGATGACTTTTAAAGTATCATCTTCCTCAGTGTAGACAGATACAGCATATTCATGTAACACCTAAGCCATGTTTTCTGCATAGATTTCCCTTTTTACCCATAATTAGGCAGATCCCATCATTTACTGCTATTTGACGATTTATATGCCTAAAGATGACTTTTGGATTCCCTTTTTATGTATTCCCTGTCTCTTCTTACACTATCTTTCTGTGTCTTTTATTCCCTTTTCCACACTGCTTCCAAACACGCTATGTGTTTTACCAACCAGACACCCACGATATGCATTCTTTTTCTGCCTTAATCTTGTAGTCTTTCATCATCCAAAAGAGCTCCCTATCTTGACTGCTTAGAGCAGCTGTGTTACGAAATGAAACCCTGGAAAAGAATCAGAAGAAACTCACTAGATTGATGCCCAATTTAAACTTTCAGTTACCACAATAACTGGAATGTTTTAACTTTAGAGAAAGGTTTAGATTTAAAGCGGATTTGACAAATGATTTTCAAAGTATTGAACAAAGTAGATTCAGTCCATATGGGTAGTCTGACTGAGTTGGCCTGGAAGCAAAGGACAAAGTTTTAACCTAAGAAGGGGTAAAACACATTTAGATGTCAGATTTATCTTTTCTAAAAAAATTGTTGAACTAGTGAATGGCCATTCCAATAAATATAGATTTACTGCAATCTAAGACAGACCAAATTCCCTTGCGATTCATGTCATTTGGGGGTGGCATAGTGGCTCAGCGGTTAGCATTGCTGCCTCACAGCACCAGGGTCCCAGGTTCGATTCCAGCCTTGGGCAACTGTCTGCGTAGAGTTTGCACATTCTGTCCGAGTCTGCGTGGCTTTCTCTCGGGTACTCCCGTTTCCTCCCACTGTCCAAAGGTATGGATGTCAGGTGAATTGGCCATACTAAATTGCCTATAGTGTTAGGTGCATTACTCAGAGGGAAATGGGTCTGGTTGGGTTACTCTTCAGAGGGTCAGTGTAGACTGGTTGGGTCGAAGGGCCTGTTTCCACACTGTAGGGAATCTAATCTAATCTTAAAAAAAACGTTGGGTCTGTTGGTCACTGGGATGTGCATGATTTCTTTCAGAATTCAGTTCCAGAAAGAATTTCCCATCATCTTTTAGCCTGAATTTGCCCATGATGTTATTTAAAATCTGAGTTGATACCTCTCTGAGAAGGGGGTTACATCACTGCTGGTGTAGGAGTGGAGAAAGGTGGGATAAGATTCATTCATGTTGCTAAATCACACAAGTCATTGATTTAAGCAATACGTGTAAGACAAGCTTAATGGTTCCGCTGGCCTTTGTGGTGTTTCATGTGGAATAGACCAAACATAATGGCCCTTTCAAAGGAAACACAGTAGTCCAGCCAGGATACTGGAATACAACCTCTAGGTGGACACTGTAGTGCAGTCCGAAAAGACCAGTGCAATGTTGGAGGCACCCTCATTTCGATGAGATGTTAAACTGAGGCTTCATCTGTCCTGATGTGAGCATAAAGATAAAATTGGAACTTGCATGGGAGGTTTCCCGACAGTGCCTTGGCCAATATTTTTGCCTGATCTCGCATCACCAAAAAGAAATCCAGTTAGTTCCATATTGCTGTTAGTGGGATCTTGCTGTGTACAACAGAGGCTGCTTCATTCCTACATGACTACACAGTGGCATTCCTGCATAAAGTGCTTCATTCACTGTGAAAGGCTTTGGGATGTCCTGCCGTTATGAAAGGTGCTGTACAAATGCAAGTTCATTCTTCCACAAAGATGTTGCGAGGTGTGGATCTTGGCATTGTTTAGTGCAGCTGACTCGCTGTACCTTCTAGATATAATCACACGACATGTATGGATGCTGTTTTCTGTCTCAGGTAATGAATAATTCATTAATATTGACCAGCAACAGTCATTTGCTATCCCCAGAGCTATTGTACAGGAGGAAAGCATTCCTTTATTGGCAAGGGAATGTCTCCTGAAGCTGGTTTGGAGTGCTTTAGCAGTTATTAATCACCCTTCTATCAGAAAGAGGGATCTGACATTGCAGGTGTGAAAGCATTTGTCAGGTATATCATCATCCTGTCATGGCTCCATAAATTGATGTTATAACCAAAGAACTAAAGGCTACAAAACTCTTGCATTGATAGGTGATTGTATTAACTGTGAGCCAGACATTATTCATTCTTGTTAAGACAACCTGCCTAACTGAGATTATGATCTCTATTAAATTGGTTGCAAAAATGTAACACTCAAAGTATTCAAAAAAGGCATGGTCAGTACCTTGATGAGTGTAGTTTCTAGATATTTCTTTTATAGTCCATCCTACAATCTACCTATTTCCTTGCTGTAATATCTTCGGGCTTCACCCATGCCTCAGCTCATCTGCTGCTGAAAGTCCTCAATCATGCTTGGTTACATCAAGACCTCACTATTCACATGCACCTACTGGCCACTCTCCCACATTCCACCCTCTGAAACCTTGAGTTCTTGCAAAACTTTGATACCTGTGGAACTGCCTTATTCACCCTTCACCACAGTACTTGCTAGCCTGTGTTGACTCCCAGTTAAGCAAAGTCTCAATTTTGAAATTCCCATCCAGGTTTTCACTTGTGATCTCTGCAATTTTCTCTAGCCCCACAATGGAGATTACTTTGCTCTCTAATTCAGGTCTCTTGTGGATTGTCACTCCACCAACAGTGACCGTGCCTTCATCTGCTTCGGCCCAAGGCTCTGGAAAGCCTTTCCTAGCCCTCAACTCTACACTCTTAAGGAATAGGCCAGACCCCTCAAAACATTTCAAGAGGGTAGCCCTGACCCTAACTTGTCTAATTGTTTTAAGTTGATGTATAGTGGATATTGCAGGAGTGATTCAGCTGGTCCGACCATTCAGTTTTACACAAAACATAATTTATTAACACTTGAACAAAAGAGAACAGAATATAGAATAACACAACGTATCTGAAAACCCATTTGACTCTATTGCAACTTAATGATGTCGTTCTAAATACTTGCAACATACCCATAAGCACCCCCTTAAAGGTAAAATCAAATAGGTTCTTATAGGAGAAATGTCGAGAGAGAGAGAGAGAGAGGATCAGCATGGAACTGTTTCTTTGGGGTCCCAGCAGCTTCTCTGGGTTCCCAGCTGAAACATGACCAGCAGCAAACAAAAAAGACTTGCTGAAACAAAACCAAACCAAACCCTGAACTGGAAGAACTGGCCAGTCCCCTTTCATTGTACAAGTGCTTTAAACAAAAACACTTCAAAGTCATCTCAAGTAGATATTTCCAGACATATTGCCTTTACAACCTCTTTGAAAAAAAACCAAGGGCAACATAACCTTGTTAAAGGAGCAGCTTCATCACAATAGCTTTTAACTCCTCTAAAGACACATTTTAAACTTACCCCTTTGATTGATCATTTCCTGGTTTTGACAAGCACAGTAACGATGGCCCGAGAAACCTTTCTCCATGCTATAAAAACTCTTAACTCTATGACCAAATTTTTGACCAGATGCCTGACTATGTTATGGAGTTGTTTGGTGTCCAATTTAGTTATAAACCTCCTCAGAGCACCTATGTATGTTTCATTAAACCACAGGCATGGGAAAAATATTAATGGTTATACAGATAAAGTTGCCAGAGTTCTACCAGGCCTCAAGGCTGCTCTATCACAAGTGGTCATTTCCTATGGAGGGTCACCATGCCTCTGGTAAGAGGAGGTCCCCTCACAGTGACCTCAGCTTGGGAATTGAACCCATGCTGTTGGCATCAGTCTGCATTGCAAATCAGCCATCCAAACAATGGAGCTAACCAGCCTGCAGTTGTGGGATTGTCCTGCCCTATTAGATTCAGGGTGGCTTTACTTAAGCCGTGCACTTCGAAGTAGATGAGCAACTTGCAATTCTTGTACATTCTAGAACATAGAACATAGAACATCGGCCCTCGATGTTGCGCCTACCTGTGAACTAATCTAAGCCCAATCCGCCTACACTATCCCATCATCATCTATGTGCTTATCCAAGGATTGTTTAAATCTCCCTAATGTGGCTGAGTTAACTACATTGGCAGGCAGGGCATTCCACACCTTTAACACTCTCTGATTAAAGAACCTACCTCTGAAATATATCACTCCTCAATTTGTAGCGATGCCCCCACCTACAAGCTGACGCCATCATCCTAGGAAAAAGAAATGGGCTGAGAAGTGGCAGATGGAGTTTAATTCAAATAAATGTGAGGTGCTGCATTTTGGGAAAGCAAATCTTAGCAGGACTTATACACTTAATGGTAAGGTCCTAGGGAGTGTTGCTGAACAAAGAGACCTTGGAGTGCAGGTTCATAGCTCCTTAAAAGTGGAGTCGCAGGTAGATAGGATAGTGAAGAAGGTGTTTGGTATGCTTTCCTTTATTGGTCAGAGTATTGAGTACAGGAGTTGGGAGGTCATGTTGCGGCTGGACAGGACATTGGTTAGGCCACTGTTGGAATATTGCATGCAATTCTGGTCTCTTTCCTATCGGAAAGATGTTGTAAAACTTGAAAGGGTTCAGAGGAGATTTATAAGGATGTTGCCAGGGTTGGAGGATCTGAGCTACAGGGAGAGGCTGAACAGGCTGGGGCTGTTTTCCCTGGAGCTCAGGAGGTTGAGGGGTGACCTTATAGAGGTTTACAAAATTATGAGGGGCATGGATAGGATAAATAGGCCAAGTCTTTTCCCTGGGGTCGGGGAGTCCAGAACTAGAGGGCATAGATTTAGGGTGAGAAGGGAAAGATATAAAAGAGACCTAAGGGGCAACTTTTTCACACAGAGGGTGATACGTGTATGGAATGTGCTGCCAGAGGATGTGGTGGAGGCTGGTACAATTGCAACATTTAAGAGACATTTGGATGGGTATATGAATAGGAAGGGTTTGGAGGGATATGGGCCGGGTGCTGGCAGGTGGGACTAGATTGGGTTGGGATATTTGGTCGGCATGGACGGGTTGGACAGAAGGATCTGTTTCCATGCTGTACATCTCTATAACTCTTTGACTTTCACTGTCTACCCTATCTAATCCTTGATCATCTTGTATGTCTCTTTCAAATCCCCTCTTAGCCTTCTTCTTTCCAATGAGAACAAGCCCAAGTCTCTCAGCCTTTCCTCATAAGACCTCCCCTCCAGACCAGGCAACATCCTGGTAAATCTCCTCTGCACCTTTACCAATTCTTCCACATCCTTCCTGTAATGGAGCGACCAGAACTGTACACAATATTCCAAGTGCAGCCGCACTAGCATTTTGTATAGTTGCAGCATGACATTACAGCTCTGGAACTTAATCCCTCTACCAATAAAACCTAACACACCATATGCCTTCTTAACAGCACTATCAACCTGGGTGGCAACTTTCAGAGATCTATGTACATGGACTCCAAGATCCCTCTGTACATCCACACTGCCAAGAATCTTTCCATTGACCCAGTATTCTGCCTTCCTGATACTCTTCCCAAAGTGAATCACCTCTCATTTAGCTGCACTGAACTCCATTTGCCACCTCTCTACCAAATTCTGCAGTTTATCCAAGTGCCCCTGCAACCTGAAACATTCTTCCACACTGTCCACTACTCCACTATAGTGTCAACTGCAAATTTCCTAATCCATCCACCTATGTCTACATCCAAGTCATTTATAAAAACAATAAACAGCAGTGATCCCAAAACATATCCTTGTGGCACACCACTAGTAGCCGGATTCCAAGATGAATATTTTCCATCTTTCTTACAGAAAGCCAGTTTCTAACCCAAATTGCCAAATCACCCTCAATCCCATGCCTCTGCATTTTCTCCAAAAGTCTACCATGTGGAACCTTATCAAAGGCCTTACTGAAGTCCATATATAAATTGTCAACTGCTCTACCCTCATCCACATGCTTGGTCACCTTCTCAAAAAACTCAATGAGGTTTGCGAGACATGACCTGCCCTTGACGAAACCATGTTGACTATCTGCAATCAAATTGTTGCTTGCTAGATGATTATAAATCCTATCTCTTATAATCCTTTCCAAACCTTTTCCTACAATAGACACAAGGCTCATTGGTCTATAATTGCCTGGGTCATCTCTACTCCCCTTCTTGAACAAGGGCACAATATTTGCAATTCTCCAGTCCTCTGGCACTAAGCCTGTAGACAATGACGACTCAAAGATCAAAGCCAAAGTCTCTAACACCTCCTCCCTAGCTTCTCAGACAATCCTCAGATAAATCCCATCTGGCCCAAAGGATTTGTCTATTTTCACTCCTTCTAGAATTGATAACACCTCCTCCTGACTAACTTCGATCCTTTCTAGTCTAATATCCCATATCTCATTCTTCTCCTCCACAATATTTTCCTTTTCTTCAGTGAAAACAATGAGAAATATTCATTTAGCACCCGTCAGATCTCCAAAGGGTCCACACACAACTTCCCACTTCAGTCTTTGACTGGCCCTATTCCTCCCTTAGTCATCCTTTTATTCCTCACATAACCATAGAAAGCTTTAGGGTTCTCCTTTATTCTACCTGCTAAAGACTGATCATATCTTCTCCTTGCTCTCCTTATCTCTCTCTTTAAATCCTTCCTAGCTAACCTGTAACTCTCCAGCGCCTCATCTGAAACATGTCATCTCAATGTCACATAAGCCTCCTTTTTCCTCATAATAAGAGATACAATTTCTTTAGTAAACAACTGCTCCCTTACATTATCACTTCCTCCATGTCTGACAGGGACATATCTATCAAGGAGACACAATATCTGTTCCTTAAAACTGCTACATTTCAATTGTCCCCATACCCTACATTTTGCTACCCCATTCTATGCATCCTAAGTCTTGCCTAATTGCATTATAATTGTCCTTCCCCCATCTATAATTCTTGCCCTGTGGCATGTACCTATCCATTTCCATCACTAAACTAAGGGTAACTGAATTATGGTCACTCTCTCCAAAGTGCTCACCTACAACTAAATCAAACACCTGACCTGGTTCATTACCAAGTACCAGATCCAGTGTGGCCTCCCCTCTTGTTGGCCCTTCGACATACTGTGTCAGGAAACCCTCCTACACACATTGGACAAAAACTGATCCTTCGACGTACTAGAGTTATTGCATTTCCAGTCAATGTTGGGGAAGTTAAAGTCCCCCATAATGACCACCCTGTTCCTTTCACTCCTACCCAGAATCATTCTGCCAATCCTCTCTTCCACCTCCCTGTAACTCTGCAAAGGCCTATAAAAAACTCCCAGCAATGTGACCTCTCCTGTCCTGTTTCTAACCTTAGCCCATACCACCTCAGCAGACGAGTCCTTGTCAAAAGTTCTTTCAGCCACCGTTATACTGTCCTTGACTAACAAGGCCAAACCTTCCCCTCTTTTACCGCCTTCCCTGTTCTTAATGAAAAATCTTGGAACCTGCAACATCCATTCCTCACCCTGCCCTATCCATGTCTCCGAAATGGCCATAACATCGAAGTCCCAGGTATCTATCCATGCTGCAAGCTCACCTATCTTATTTCGGATACTTCAAGTGTTGAAGTAGACACATTTCAAACCAGCTTGCTGTCTGCCAGCACATTCCTGAGACCGTGAAATCCTGTCCATGCCCTCTCTACTGTCATCCGCCTGTGCACTGGAACTACACATCAGGTTCCCATCCTGCTGCTGAGCTAGTATTAACCCACCTGAATAGCACCAGAAAATTTCCCACCTAGGATATTAGTATCCCTCTGGTTCAAGTGAAGACCATTCTGTTTGTACAGGTCCCACCTTCCCCAGAATGAGCCCCAAGTACCTGAAACCTTCCCTCCTGCACCATCCCTGCAGACATGTGTTCAGCTGATATCTCTCCCTATTCCTTGCCTCGCTATCACATGGCATAGGTAACAAACCAGAGATAACAACTCTCTTTGTTCTCACTCTCAGCTTCTACCCTAGCTCCCTGAAATCCTGCCTTACATCCCTATCCCTCTTTCTACCTGTGTCATTGGTACCTACATGGACCACGACTTGGGGCTGGTCACCCTCTCCCTTCAGGACCTCAAAGACATAATCAGGAAACCCTCCTGATACTCTTCTGAAGTCAAGTTTCACACATTTTCCTGACCAAATGTTATTTCTGACAATGTTTTTTTGGAAAACCCTGAATTTACAGAAAATATTTCAGTGGAAGAGGATATTTCAATGGATGGGAATTGTATTCCATGCAGAAACCTTTCAATTACAGTTTTACCAGCTCTGTTCAACGTGCATGCGTGTAAAGGTTAGGTTCCAGGATATACATCTCACACACACACACACACACACACACAGAGCTTGGGAGAGACGTTGCACAGTGAACATCACCAGGAAATGCAAGCCATCAGATGTCACTTTTTCAATAGTACAAGTGTGATGGAAAATAATTGGACAATAATGCAGATTTCACGAGATGTTTATTGAAAAACAATCGGGGTGATAAGATTTAAAATGTGAAATTGCATCGAGTTCATCCAATCATTCCACAATATACTATGAAATCGGCCTGATAAGATTAAAAGCATTAATTTACTCTCAAATGTCCTCTGCAATCTCCACACCCAAACGAATAGCAAACTGATCTACTCAAAATAACCACCATTCACACACTAAACATATTGTGCACACATCAATGAAGGCACAGTGAAGAACAACTTTTACCATGTTTTTTAAAAATGGCCAAATTTTACCATGCTCCAAATAACGGTGAATACCATGTCACCTTAGTAGATTACATCTCTAGTTCAGTCTAACAAATCACAATTCTGAGTTTGTGTTTTGCACCAATCAAACCCTTTGACTGGAGTCCTGTCTGAGACCAAGCATTCACTCCCCTCCATGACAATGTAGATTCTTGTTGTCTACGTACCCAGGATTTAAAACAATGTGTGATTCGACTAAGCACAATGCCCCAAAGTTTCCTGGACCATGCAGATAAGGAAAATGCATCAATTCTTACACCTGTGTTTGTGCCAATTAATCTTCTGGATTGGAATCAACACCTGACTGTAAAGGTCATTTACTATGACAGAGTGTAAAAGCCAGTGCCATTAATTATGGCACAGTTGGACACACAGGGCAAGGAACTTTTAAAATTATGTATCCCCCCACCCCCAATGATTTTAAAGCTTGTGTTTGTTTTGCTGTTTGGTGGACTTGTGAGGAATGAACAGAGCACCATGCTGCTTCCCAGCAGCAATCACAGCATCTTTTAGCTGGAAAATGCTTTGGGCTCAATAAACACAAGGCCTTCTTAAGTTCCATTGCCATGCCCAGTATCAATGATTCACTTTCACATCTCTGACATGGTGACAATTTAGGCAACATTCAATATTGATCTCAAAAAGACATGGTTGCCATTGTCAAAACTGAAGTCATAATTACCTCACAATGTCAAATTCGTACCAGCTGTAGTTTCAATTTTAAGTGATCTTTGTTGTGATAGTAACCCTGGATTCATTGACAACAATGCTGCTGTAGCAGTACCTCTGTGAAATTAGATTTGTTTTCCGGTATAAAAATCCCAGGAAAATGACAGTTTTTCATATCATTGCACTAACATTCCCCATTGAACTGATGCAAAATTATCCTGATTGATAACTTAGAGTACATTTGCATTAGTGTTCTCACAGTAGCCAATTAAAATAATAATGGCACAGATGTATTAATCTCAGTAGGTCAAATGAATTAGTTCTAATAACATGATTTGTTTGAACTTTCATGAGATTAAATTCTTAGCTAAATACATCATACTAAACTCCTCTTTGGAATTCTGTCTCATGTTCAGTATATACCATCAGGTCACATGCCTTTGAAGAAAGTGAAAGTGGCAGATGTATTTATTTCAGCTCATTTTAAGGCCAGAAAGTGTCTTGCAACAACACCAGAAGGTTGAGGTTCTGAGGCATATTTGAAATTGCACCTCATCTGAATAACTCCCTAAGCTATAGACACCCATTAGATCACCTGGGGTATCTACAACAAACTTTGTTTTAACTGGCAGCTTATGGACCAGCACTCTTGAAAAAGTAGCAAAGATTATACACCTCAAATACTGCAAAGTTTATTGTACAAGTTGTTCTGCTATAAATGCACGTTTTGTTAACATAGATTCGTGGAAGTGCGATTGACAAATTGAGGACACTGTTTCTACAGCACAAGCTTGTAAAATGTGTGTTGGCTGTAATGCGATTACATTGCCAACACTTTAAGTGTTGTTTCAAAAGCACAATTTTTCTATAATACACGGTTGAACAAGAATGCAACTATCATGTTGTAGAAGAACTACCTGTATTATTCTGTCCAATCATCACAGTTTTGTTAAAACTCATTTACCTCAACATAAACATACTTGTTGTTCAATCCAGTGGCCACACGAAATATCAACAGTTGATTCAATTTTGAGTTGACTTCTCCTCAAAGAGTACGATCTACCATGATGTCCGAGTAGTCAGTTGAGGGTGAGAGTGAGAAGTCTCTCTGCCAGTAAAATTTATTTAAGGCAAAGTTGTATTATTATTTAAGTGATTTATGTTGTAAATAAAGTATAAACAGTTATGTGTATACCCCTTGCATTACGTTTCCATGGCTTAGTTTTACATTGATGTGGACCTCTTGATCATCCAGAATATTTGATCAATTGGCACACTCCAGTCCCATAGGTATTGGAAAATTAAGAAGTTTGCTGTATCTCCATCTTCCAATTTTGACCAGTTGTGACACTGGTAGCTACTCCTGTATAGTTCCTGGGGATCAAGAGGGAAATATATTGTCTGGGACTACCTACTGCTTCTCCTGGCTCCACATTTTCATAGGAGAAAACAAATCAGAGGTTAAACCATCGAAGGAACTGGTGTCACACAATTATTAAAGATGGCTGCCAGATCAACCTTACTATCAGCTGCACCAACATATGGTCAAATGTTGCCCATAAAATTGGACCTTTTATCCAATACTTTCCCCACCAGCAGAAAAACAGATGAAATGAGGGTTAGTTTTGCAGCCAATTTGTTCAATGGGAGTATTGTTGGGTAGTTGCTACTAATGTCATCTTTGTAACAGAGCCAAAAAAAGGCATCTGTGAATACTCCTCAAAAATTGCAAAACAAAACATAGCCATTTGTCTGTAAATGAAACAAATTCCAGCTTTGTCATAATGATAAGGCAGAATAGTTCAGAATTCAGTAACTTAGGTCTCACCAATAACAATCTGCTTCATTAGCTCACTGGTGTTGTCAGGGTAAGCTAAGTCACTCCAGAAGTACCTTGATTTAGCATCATGCTTGCTGCAGAACTTTCAAAATTACCACACAGCGAGGAAATGTTGAAATAACTGCAACAGGAAGACTGGGACATGATTGGAATGTGACTGTTCCAGGAAAAGTCATTGTTCCCATACCTTCTGTAATAGTGGCTTGGCACTCAGCTCTATGGCCTCTTCCATTATAGCAAAGTATTCCTAACCTGCACAAAACAATGTCAGAAGAAAATGGGAAAACAGCATTGGGAAAACAGAACAAAAATCACATTTCCAGCAGATAAAAATCAAAGTCTGACCATTCACACACCAGAACTTCAACTCAGCCTCATAGATGTTAAATCAAAATAGGTTCTGCCACATGTAGAGCATCAATAATGGAGTAAATATACATAAGAGCAATTTGTCTGTAATGGCAACACAAATTTCTATTAAAATCTACAGTAGCTTCAAAAACAAACACTACAGTTAAGGACTGATGACTTTTCCATTGATGATTGCACTAGTGGGCATAACACTGAACATTGCTTTGATTACCTTTGATCCTACTGTTTTCATTTAATTTGTTATGTTTCAGCTAATTTGTTAATTTCCTTTAACCACCTTTAATGCTGAAATTTCACTTGCAACTACTGCCAAGTTAATAAAGTTCCATGCCTCAGATTCTAGACATTTTTTAATCTCCCTTGGTCTCATCTGAGAATCATGCCACTGAGGGTCAGGATTTTGTATTTTGGATCAGGATGCTTGTCTTGATGGGTTAATCGCAGATCCAGATCCTGCACTGTGGGTCAAACAGGAAGGTAAATAGGACCGGTCCATCACATAAGGGGATGCACACAAGAGAGATGACAATCACATCTTGAAGCACTTTCTCAGCATTTTGAAAACATTGAAGGTGAATTCGCCCATATATGCCAATACATTATTGTGGAGGAGAATGCACAAAAGTCTTCCGGGAGCTCTGGGTTCCAGTTCTGTTTCCAACTGACCACTTCCAAACAACCTCTGTCCTCCCGATGCCATGGGGAAACTGGGTCTGCCTGTACAACTCTGATAACTGTCCCTGATTTACCCTTTAATTACCTTAATTAGCTACCTATTGCTTACAGACTCCCTAACCACCCTCCAGAAAAATGTCCCTGTGGCCAATAAACCCACATAACAATAGGAAATTTCACATTTGCCCACCTTACTTGCCATAACTCTAGCAAAATCTTGCCCTTGGATCCCACTGCCTGAAATACTGGGTGGCACAGTGGCTCAGTGATTAGCAAAGCTGCATCACAGCACCAGGGTCCCAGGTTCAATTCCAGCCTTGGGTGACTGTCTGTGTGAAGTTTGCACATTCCCCCCGTGTTTGTGTGGGTTTCCTCAGGGTGCTCTGGTTTCCTCCCAAGTTCCAAAGATGTGTAAGTCAGGTGAATTGGCCATGCTAATTTGTCCATGGTGTTAGGTGGGTTAGTCAGAGGGAAATGGGTCTGGGTGGGTCACTTTTCAGCGGGTTGGTGTGGACTTGTTGGGCTGAAGGGCCTGTTTCCACACTGTAGGGAATCTAATCTCATACCCTCCTTAAACCCATTCACCACCAGTTTCTCTCTAAAGTGCTTCTGAGGTCTCCTCCCAATTGGAAGCTCAGTTTTTGGTTCCTCTAAACTTGGCATTCTCTTCAGATGTTACTGGGTACCACGTAAATGAAATATGTTTTTTGTCAAGAAAAAAAATTTAGTAAACTGGGTCATAATCTTTCTCCCAGCTCACTGTAACAAAAGGAGATATGTGACTGTTAACTGTACATCAACAGGATAGAATGGCCAGGGCAATAAATATTATAGTAAAAAGTCCACACTCTACAAAATTTCCAATCCGTCAAAAAACATTAACTTCAAATTTTGAATACTGCAGGGAAGAAAAGATGAATTTCAATCAATAACCCAAGATCACATAGACGTATTCTTGTGATTTATAGTAAAGGAAATCACATGCTTACTTATAACACACCATCCGTAAGATAAGGAGTGAAAGCTTAGAGTTGTTGTTTAAGTGAGGTTTATAATTAAATCTGCTGGACAAACTATTCCATGATTAAATATCGCTGGTGCCAAATTGATGCCACTTTGCTGATAATTAGAAACTGATGTTGTTTAACTTTGTATTCGGTCCTAATAAGAAAATAGCATAATAAGTTCTATGAATAGATGCCTGAAGGATGTATGTCTTTAGATAGTCCACAAAGGTATAATTAGTACCGTTAGAATCCACCAAAGCTATGAACAATTATGGATTAAGTTACTGGTCAGAAACTAATTTGATCGTAATAAAATTACTTCAGTCATAACAGGCAAGACAATGCTTTGCCTTTATAAGCGCAACCAATGTTTAAACAGACATTAGATTTAGTGGAATTTGCTCACAAATCTTATTTCCAACACTTAAAAATCATGTGTTATTACTAAAGGAGGTTTATTAGCCTGAGCTAAGAGGGGGAATAATGACAATTTTTTTAACCTCTTTGAATCTTGCTGACTGATTTCAAATTCCATTTGAATCATCAATTTGTGGTCACTGAAGAGATGCTTCCTCCCCATCATTTAAACAAAAATCCTTTATCCTTTATGCAAGGGCAGAGAATGTGTACCATTTCTAAAATACCGATGGTTTAACACTTGTATGAGTTTGGAGAAAATTAGCATGCGTGGATTTGGGTGGGATTCCCTTTGGAGGGTTGGTGCAGACTTGATGGGCTGAACAGCCTCTTCCTGCGCTGTAGGGATTCTATGATACTAAGCAGGCTCTTAATTGCCTGCATTGAAAAACGTGGTGCTGGAAAAACACAGCAGGCCAGGCAGCATCCGAGGAGCAGGAGAATCGACGTTTCGGGCATAAGCCCTTCTTCAGGAATGAGCGAAACATCGATTCTCCTGCTCCTCGGATGCTGCCTGGCCTGCTGTGTTTTTCCAGCACCACATTTTTCAACTCTGGTCTCCAGCATCTGCAGTCCTCACTTTCCCCTAGTTGATCTTAATTGCCTGCTTCTGGGAAGATCTTGCAGGCTGACATACTGTCAGCAGCTGCAAGGACCCGAAGCTGCTCCTGACCCACAAATATTTTTTGAATTACATAAGGATCTCCCAGAAGCTGATATAGTAGTTTGGCCACAAAGGAAGTTATTTTTCAGTAGAGTTATCAGTATTTCTTCATCTGTAAGATTATATCACTCCTGGATGTGGACCATTTACCAAAGATGTTAAAGAGCTGAATCAAATCAGGAGTCAAATAATTTCCTTTGATCACTGGAGGTAAAAGCCTGGCAAATAAATCTCCGTAGCTTATTGTATAAGATCATTGGGATCTGAAAAACATTAATTAATGTCATGAGGTGTGCTCCATCCATAGGATATAAAGGATTGTTCATGGGAGGAGCTTTGTCAGAGTTATTAGAGTTCTGTGCTTGTTATCAATGTCATAGCAGGTTATTTTTATAGGGGTTGTATTATGTTTTCAATTAAATCTAATGTCTCTGAAAAAACTGTGATGGAAGTGCCTGATTTATACGCACATGCATAAAGATCATTGTTCGAGCTTGGTTTTAGAAGAGTGGAATATGGGATCAGTTACTTTTCAGAAGCATTTAGAAAATGTCCAGGTCAGACAGCCCTTCTGGAACAGTGACCTAATCCACTGTGTGTGTCAGAGCACTTGTATGACTTTGGGCATAGCTGACTGCTTGCCATAGATGCAGTGTGCCTGGCATGAAGCTGTTGGGGTGAGCTTTGAAGACTGTGAAGAGAAATGGGTGAGAAGGGGAAGTTGACACCACATTACTCCAACAGGGCCTTGAAGGTGGTGGCCCAGGAGAGTGGAGACTTCTTCCTGGAGGACCAGAAGAGATGGCCACACCACACGACTATGACACCTGGTCAGAGTATACGATAGCAATGCCATCCCAGGGTGAGGAGGGCTGAGCTGCAGTGCAGAAAGTCAATGACATTTGCCACTCTGCCAGGATAAGTGTCATGCACTTCTCTCTACTGTCTTTCTATCCATGCCACCACACCCACCTCCCAGCAAGACTTATGCTGTGACATGCCCACTGTTGCATGCAAAACCTTCTCTCATTACCCTCTATCCTCCAACACCACTGACCATGCACACCCCGTGAACTATCTCCTCACTCCCTCAAAATACCTCAACACCTAGCCCTCACATGCACTAGTCCCTGATTTACCCTTTGCTATGCTATGCCATTTGCATCTTACTCTTTCACCCCTTTTGTTGTTTCTGCAGCAGACATCTCATACCAAGGTGAAGTAATGCTGAACAGGTTGATGTAGCATCTGTCTGATATCCCCCTCCGAGACAGATTCCTTACACTTGTAGGAGAACACTACAACATGGTAGTTCAGTGGTTAGCGCTACTACCTCATAGCACCAGGGACCCAAGTTCAATTCCATCCTTGGGCGACTGTCTGTGTGGAGTTTGCACATTCTCCCCGAGTCTGTGTGGGTTTCCTCCGGGTGCTCCGGTTTCCTCCCATAGTCCAAAGATGTACAGATTAGGTAGACAGGTCCCGCTAAATGATCTACAGTGTGCAGGGATGTACAGGCTAGCTGGATTAGCTAGGGAAAGTGGGAGGTGGTGGGGGGAGCTTGGTGGGATGCTCTTCAGAGGATCAGTGTGGACTCAATGGGCTGAATGACCTGCTTCCACATTGTAGTGTTTCTATGATTCTAACACTGCGACTGTTCCTATGGGGACACAGAGTCCTGCCTAGATCCCTGACTATTGGTTATACATGTTCACACTGTGTCGGTCTTCACCCATTCCCTCTCCCAACCCAGAACAGGCCTCTATAGAGACTAACTGTGAATCACTCCCTGGAACAGAGAGGCACGGATTCCCTTTGCAAAGTCAGAATGATCAGATGCCTGACCATGCCTGATGCCCAGGACTTGTATTGCCATGTCAGGCTCACCCCAACTAACGGTGCCACCACTGACTTAACTGCAGACTAATGTTTTGAAGACTTTGTGGCACAGCTGACTGCTTGCCACAGATGCAGTGTGCTTGGCATGAATGCTGATGCCACCTGGTATAGATGTACACTGACGTGGCACATATTACTGAGCAGCACAGCCAGCTACTTGGTTGTATGACTGAGCAAACTGACATTGCAAGGCATGGAAAGGCAGTAGGCCATGAGCTAGCAGATGGGCAAGCAGCCTGGTTCAAGCAATGGACTGGGTTTCTCTCCCTGTGTAGTAACCGTACCCGATGCAGCCTTGCACTTCTGGTTTACTAATGTGCCCATCTAGGAAAGTATGGTTTTCCTGGGTGAACTGTCAGTGCATCAGAGAGGTGCCAAGGTGGTTGTGAAGGTTCACTGAATGTCAGATGCCAATGTCTGTTGGGCAAGGTTGAAGTTTGCAAATCATGCTCTGGGCTGCTGTTTAATCATGGGCAACAGAGAGGTCACTAGGATTTTAATCTTTTTTTGATTTGCTTTATTATTGTCACATGTACCGAGATACAGTGAAAAATGCTGTTTTTGCATGCTATCTAGACAAATCATACATAAGTACAAGTACAACAGGGTAATAGAACAGAACATAGTGTTACATCTGCAGAGAAGGTGCAGGGAAAGTTCAACGTTACTACATGAGAGATCCTATCATATGTTTCATAACAGTGGGGAAGAAGCTGTTCTTGAATCTGTGATATGTGTTTTCAAACTTTTGTTTCTCTGCCTGACGGGACAGAAATTGTGAGGTGAATCAGCCAGGTGGCATGCTCTGGTTTCCAGATCAGGTATTCCTGATGGCTAGTTTAGCAATATCAGAAGCAGTATACCATTGAAGTGAGTCACTCCACCAACAGGGAGCTTGACAAACATAATCTCTAACAATTTTCAACTCACTGCAGCATAGCAAGAATTTTGGCACATGCCTTGTGAAAAGCATAAAAGCTGGAGTGAAATGGTCTTAATGTCAAAATTGGCCTTACTGGACTTCCATCCAGATTCTGTCTCACATCTCACCATAGCCCATGTTACTCAGCTCCTATAAGACACCCCCTTCAATCTTGTTTATATAGATTAAAAATATTTTTTTTTAATCTTGATTTTTGATATTTCAGGTCCTCCTAAAAGTATCACGTATCCGTCATAGCCTGGGACTAATTCCACCAATACATGTAACAGCCAAATGTTTACAAGGTTGGGTCTTGAATTAATTATCTTGCATGTAAATGATATAAATGCATGAAGAAGTCAATTCATAACCCAGAAATATATCTGTATCACAAGCAAATACATCTAAAGTGGACTTGTAATTATGATATAAATTACATTCTGCCTTTTAGAAGCAAGGTGAGTTGTACCAGGTTAAAGAAATGCGGCCAGGATTAAGCAGATACCACAGATAATGAAAGTCAAACTGTAACTTGAAGATTAGTGAAGCATCATTGAAAAAAAACAGGAGTACCAAAACCTATAAAAACCGTGTCCTTTCTGTGGTTGAATGCATTTCTCTGGAGGGTTCAACTATTCGTATATAATTTCAAAGTCAATAACGAAGTCACATGAGGCTGGCACAATTTTAATTTTTTCTGTTGTAATGTTCCAATGATAGAACAGTCATTAACCCCCTCCTCCTGTTGCATCAAACTCATTAACAGAAAAGACTGTCGGGAAAAACCCAAGACAGAATCATTGGGTACTTTTGGACCTGTGAACTTATGACAGCTTAATGTCCTCCTTGGGCCACCATTATATTTTAACAAGTTTATTTTAGTAAAGTCTATTCAGTAACATGACACAATCTGTCATATTGAAGGACTGTCTCTAAACAAATCCACTTTAAACAGCATTGAAGTGATCATTTGAATCTGAAATATTTCCCCTTATTAATAAATAAACAGAAATGGTCTGTAAAGTTTCTTACCTTTCTGGCGTTACTTTGAATCAATGCTATTTCGCTTGCTCTGCACTGGCCAGATATTCCAGGTCAGAAAGTTCATCAGATATCTGTCCTCCTGATATTAGCTGCAAATAATGTTTTCAAGAGGCATCATCAGATCCAAAAGCAAATCAGCATTCTCTCTCGGTCTGGTTGCTGGTCTGGGGGTGGCTTAATCTGAATCACTCAACACTTGTGTGCCACATCTGTTCTGAGGTTTGATGGGTTAACAATCTGTGCCATTTCTTGGGAAGACCTTCCATCAGACAAATATTGTTTTCTTAGTTTTGCAAACAGGTTCTAAGATTGAACACAGAGTACACTCACATGGGCTTTTGAAAAGAAAAGCAGAGGTTAGTATCTTTTAAAAAAAATCCACTCAGATTGAGTCAATAGTCGTAGCTGGACTGATATTTCTCACAACAGAGAATAGCTCAGTAGGTCATTTTCAGCCTGTAGTTTGCACATTGAGGGAGTCTATATGTGGCTTAGTTATTATGTTTCTAATCTGTGGAGGCCGCAGAACACCATAAAACAATTGACAGTCTCTGTTTCTGCTTTTTTTTTAATTTGCAGAAAAATATGTCAAGGTTTCATATAGATCATGCACGTCCATACTGTACACCATCTCCTCAAAACAAAATTATTAAGAACATAATACTTAGATGGTGTCTACAATAAATTGACTGAAAGCATTTGACCTCAGAAAAAGTTATGTTGCATAATGATCAAGGACTGCCATGAAATGTTCCACAATTCCAGGTGGTGGGCATATGCTACCAATACAGAGTAATACTCTCTTTGGTCTAGCCTCAGCCCCCAGGGTCTTTACAAAGTGTCTGTCAATAATAGCCACACATCTGAGCATCAAAGCACTTGTAATGAGCCCTGACTGCTGTATCTCTGGCCGGTCAATCCGCTGAACTGAAAGAAAGCCAGGACACAGTACTCAGGTTTGTGACATTTATTGTAGGTACTGATCATTACTCCGCTGTTTCGGAGACTCAAACTGTATCAATCTTTCTGGCATCCACTTACAATGAACATCTTCTTGCAGCCTACCAGGTGGCTGCTTCCTCCCTCTGCACACAACATATTAGATTTTAGTACAGATAAAGTACTGTCTTATGCGTAACCTTCAAATAAGACCTGAGGGAAAACATCTTTATGCGAATGGTTCCTTACAGACTACATGCCTATTCTTACTTAGTCAACTCATTCACAGGGAGGAGTCACATGAGCTGTGCTCCAGACAGTCTTAGCATCCAGCCAGATGGTCCTCATAGTAAACCTGGAGAAATCCCATTTGTTTCCTTCCCAGGACATCATTTTTATGGAAGCCAGGTTTCAAAGATGAGAGGCTCTGGTCTCTAAACCTGTCATTAGACTAAAGATGGCTCATTCACTGGAAAACCATAATGCTACATTGCTACCAGCTGGCAGGAAGAGATAACCTGGAAAAATTAAAATACACTTCACATAAATCGCAGTCACCATGGGGGCTAATTGTAATCATGTTGCATTAGAGGTAAAGTTAAACTAGATGTGTAATGTTGCCTAACTGTATGTATTGGTCTTTACATTTCTTAGCATGTCTTTCTGGGGACTCTCCTCTTGATATGGATTATGACTGATTGCAATTTCTGAACCTTACTAATCCATTAGCAGAAGGCAGGAGATCTAGATCACAATTCTGATAAAATACGCCTTAGCAAAGGAGAGAAAAAGAGATTCCCAGTGCAGCAATTAAATGTAACTTTCCAATGTGTTTAGGAATAGTGCATTTACACAATTCCTTGTTTAAGATGAACCCATTTGACCTCAATACAACTGGTGGATCACTCAATTAAACGTGAGGAAATTTTGCCAATGAGAAAACTTGCAAAAGAAACAGAATTGTTTCAGATGAACCCTTTATAAGTTGTGGGGAGAGTGAACACTGACTGGTGGTGAGAGTGTGATGGAATAATCCCCATTTGTCTGGATAAATAAAGCTCCAACAAACTCAAGACATTCAACACCATCCAAGACAAAGCAGCTGTGGTGGAAATACACTGAGGGTAAGTAAGAGGCTGGAGCTGGATAAGAATGAGGGAAGGAAGTGAGCTCCTGGTTTGGGTTTGGAGAGTGTTCACAGGACAGATGCAGTGATCATGAAGGAAATAGTGAATGAGGTGGGGAGCACCTTGAGTACTTTGGGAAGGTGAGAACAACTGCTGTTAACATCTAAGCCTCATTTGATTAAGTATGGCGTCATGGAACCTTAGCAAAACTAGAGACAGACGGTGGGTGGTATTATTCTTAGCATATTTGAAGATGGTCATGGGTGTTGGATCTCAGACATCTCAGTTCCAGGTTATTTCTGCAGGAGTTCCTCAGGGTGAGGCCCAAGCATCTTCAGCTGCTTCACCAATGATCTTCCTCCATCATAAGGTCGGAAGTGGGGATGTTCCCTGATGATTGCACAGTGTTCAGCACCATTGTGACTCCTTGGATACTGAAGCAGACCATGTTCAAACGCAGCAAGACCTGGTCACACTTGAGCTGACAAGTGGCGAGTGATGTTCATGCCACACAGAGCCAAGCAATAGCCATCTCCAACAAGACAGAATCTAACCATTGCCTCTTGAAATTCAATGGCATTACCATCAATGAGTCCCCCAATATCAATATTCCTGGGCACTACCATTGAAAATGAACTGAGCTGGGCAAGCTATATAAATATTGTGGTTACAAGAGTAGGTCAGTAATTATGAATTAATTGTGAGTGACTCACTTCTTGATTCCCTAAACCCTTCCATCACCTAGAAAGCACATATAAGGACTATGATGGAATTATCCCTATTTGTCCGGATGATTGCAGCTCCAACAAAACTCAAGAGGCTCAATACCTTCCAGGACAAAGCAGCATTCTTGATTGGCACTACATCCACAAACAGTCACTCCTCAACTACTGATGAACAGTAGCGGCAGTGTGCAGAAATTCACCATGGCTCCTTTGACAATATCT
Organism: Chiloscyllium punctatum; assembly: GCF_047496795.1. Classification (NCBI taxonomy): domain Eukaryota; kingdom Metazoa; phylum Chordata; class Chondrichthyes; order Orectolobiformes; family Hemiscylliidae; genus Chiloscyllium; species Chiloscyllium punctatum. Next base: position 11,796,212 of record NC_092787.1, on the reverse strand, counting down.
TCCAAACCTGTGACCACTACCATTTAGAAGAACAAGGGCAGTAGATAAATGGGGACACTACCACTTGCTGATTTCCCTCCAAGTCAGTCATCCTCCAGACCTGGAACTATATTGCTGATCCTTCACTGGATTAAATTCCTGGAATTCCATCCCTAATGACATTATGCCAAATGGAGTGCTTTGGTTCAAGAAGGCTGCTGACCATTACTTTCTCGAAGGTAAGTATAGATGGGAAATACTGACCCAGGCACTCTCTGCTCTATCTAACCCTCTGATTATCTTTTACATCTTGATTAAGTCACCTCTCAACCTTCTTCTCTCCAAAGAAAAAGCTAGTTCCCTCAGCCTTTCCTCATAAGACCTTCCTTCCGTACCAGGCAACATCCTAGTAAATCTCCTCTAAACCCTTTCCAAAGCTTCCACATCCTTCCTATAATGTGGTGACCAGAACTGTACGCAATACTCCAGGTACAGCCACATCAGTGTCTTGTACGGCTGAAGCATGACTTTGTGGCTCCGAAACTCAATTCCCCCTACCAATAAATGCCAACACACCATATGCCTTCTTAACAACCCCATCAAGCTGGGTGGCAACTTTCAAGGATTTATGCACCTGGACACCAAGGATCTCTCTGTTCATCTACACTGCCAGGAATTTTGCCATTAGCCCAGTACTCTGCATTCCTGTTACTTCTTTCGAAGTGAACTACCTCACACTTTTCCGCATTAAACTCCATTTGCCACTTCTCGGCCCAGCTCTGCATCTTATCTATGTCCCTCTGTAACCTACATCATCCTTTGGCACTATCCACAACTCTGCCTACCTTAGTGTCATCTGCAAATTTACTAACCCATCCTTCTATGCCCACATCTAGATCATTTATAAAAATGACAAACAGCAGTGGCCCCAAAACAGATCCTTGCGGCACTCGACTGGTAAATGAACTCCAGGATGAACATTTCCCATCAACCACCACCCTCTGTCTTCTTTCAGCTAGCCAATTTCTGATCCAAACTGCTAAATTACCTTCAATCCCGAAATTCCGTATTTTGTGCAATAGCCTTCTGTGTGGACAACGTTTTAGGTTTTTAAAATTTCTTCTTCAGAATGTGGGAACCATGGTTGATTTTTATTGCCCACTCCTAGTTATGCTAAATATGACACATCAAGGGTGTCTTGGTCACTTCAGAGAAAAGCGAATTGTCAACCATGTTGTTGTGAATATCTGGTCAGGACAGTCAGCTTCCTACAAGAAAGGACATGTGTAAATCAGTTGAGATTTTACAACCATCAAAAGCTGAATTTTAACTTTTATCAATACCAACAAATTGCATCTCAATCAGAAGGTTGTTAATTAAAGTCTCAGCTTTGAGACTTGAGCACAAAGCCCAGGCTAACATTTCAGTGCAGTGCAGAGAGACTGCTGTACAGTTGGCAATTCCAACTTTTGGATGAGATGTTAACCCAGGCTCCAACTGCCCTCTCAGATGGATATAAAATATCCTATGAAACTATGCAAAGAAGGACAGGAAACTTCTGTCTGGTGTCCTGACCAGTATTCATCCCTTAACTAACATCACTGAAAACAAATTAGCGAGTCATTCTTACATTGCTGTTTATAGAGGGCTATGTATGCAAATTGGCTGTCACACTTTATGCACTTCAATAGTTCTTTCTTGGCTTTCTTGATGAGGTGATGAAAGGTGCTATGTCAATTCACGTTCTTCCTTTTTGTTTCCTATTTCCTGCTTATTTTCTAAACTGAATTCTTGGGAAGTAGGGGAATCAATCTGTGGCTGGGAGGGGGCAGATGTATTAAGAGGAAGTGCAAGTGCAACTATGGGTTGTGTGGACAGCAGGGGGAGAGCTCCAGTGCTTCGTGCAGGGATCAGAAAGCTGAGCATGGGCTGCAAAGTCAGGCTTGAAGTTGGAACCCTGAAGTATTCTGGAACTGTCTTGCTGAATGAACTTAGTTCCAGGGAGGAAACACTCAACAAGTCTGCTGGTGTGGTTGTGGTACTTTTTGTTTGATTTGGTGATCTTTCCTCCAAAATACAGACCAGATTTGTAACTTTTAGGCTTCCTCCTTTCTGCATTTAAGCCAATCAACAATTGTGCAACAGAGAGTAGCTATTTTGTCCAATCAGTTGTTCTTTTTCAAGTGTCTTGTGTACTTTCCACATGCTAAACACTTATAAGATGCAAAACCAATCACTCTACACAAAACAGACAGAAAAATGCTCAAAGCAATTTTTGTAAGTTATGTCACAATAAAATGTGCTGTGTTCACTTGTGGTAGATGAAGTCTGACTTTATTCCAGCATTGGGCTACAATTCTCCTTTTTTAGAAACAAGAATGTACTTGAAGTGGTAACCAATAGGATCTGTATATTCTCCATGATCATGTATCGTGCATGAAAACCTTCCCCAAACAGACAGATCAAGATGCTTGTGGCATAGATGATGGCATTTATTTTAATCCTCCTGGTGTGTTCCCCTCTAACATCCAGTATCACATGTGCTCTGAAGACACGCCAGGAACAAGCCCCTCACATCTCTTCAGCCTAACCTCCAGATAGAAGGCACCAACTCCTGCCATTCTCTGTCTCTTTCTTGACAACAGAGTAAAGACCCAAGCCTCCCTTTGGCCACCTTTGTTGTTTCTCTTCCTGCTGTTGAATTGGGTTGCTTCATTTCATTTCCCGGATGCATCGGATTTTTTGTCAAGTTAAGCTCAACTTCCACATTTTTCTTGAAAGTTTTCATGTGTTTCAAATTGAATCTCTTTGAAATACATTAGCATAGTTACCTAATCTCAATGATGAAGGCAGTGAAATATTATACTAGCCTGCCTTCTGCAACTTTTAACTCAAAGTTGCCTGTGTAGATCACATTGAAGTGGGCCTCACCATTACTCATTTTCCTTTATAATTTGGATGATTAATTATTGAGCAAATTAATTTTCCTTTAGAAACTGCATGGGATTCTATTGCATGCAAAGGTTACATATTTATTAAATGGTGAGATAATACATAAAATGTCAATAAAAAAGAGATGTGAAATGTGATTATTTTGGGTATGTCTATATCTATAAAGGCATCTTCTGTCATTATTTCCTAAGTTTGTCTTTTACTGTAACAAGTTATCATTGAGCCATGGAAGAGATATCAAGTGACAGAAACTCAGCAAAGCAATAGGTCTAAAGGAGTGTCTTTAGGAGGTTTCCAAAGCTTATAGCCTAGGCAGCTGAAAGTAGGACTGCCATTGCTCCTAATCGTCATGGGGTCTCCTTTGCTCAAGGGTTAATCTACATTTTCCACTGCTACATACAAGCTGTGATTCAGAGGATTATGCAACCTGGTTTAAATCCATTTATGCAAAGGGCAAGGTTTAACCTGTTCAAATAGATACCAGTTTGCAATGCAGGTTGACATATCACATTTTTCACCTGAAGTTTGATTGGAACACGAAAAGGAAAAGACAAAAAGAGGTGTGCCGAAAATAAGTTATGGATTGCCAAACATTGGCACTTGTGTTGGTGCTACTATTCAATATCCATTGGTGAAATGGTGATGTATATGAGAACAAGGTAAGATAGGTCAGTTCTCCCCTGTGGACCAAGTCTGATAAAACTCGTCCAATGCATTGGTGAAAGGCTAAGACTGATTTAAAGATGAAAAGTGTTAGTTGTCTTCTTACTTAAAGTATTTTTACACAGACACTCTGCTGACAGCTGGTATTCTTCAGTCCTCCTGTCAATTGCACTCTCTGGTATAAAGCGACGAACCTCCAGAGACCTGATGATATTGGACACAGCTCTCAGGAGGATCTCTTAATTAATAAAATTAGATCACTTTCCATTCTGCAATGAACCATTGGTTTCTGGCATGTAAAGAGTGCTTGTTCACCACCTTTTCTGTTGCTCTTCTTAATCAAAGAGCAGGGAGGGTGGTGGTGTTGTTGGAGGGACAAGTTTGAGTCAGGATGTATCAGAAGGTTATGCTGACAGAGTGAAATGAAGTAGAATGAGAAGAAATTAAGTATTTACCATGGAAAAGGATATGGAAGATATAGACTGTATGGAAATAGATGGTGATACCTTGCAAAATGTCCATATTACAGAGGAGGAAGTGCTGGATGTCTTGAAATGCATAAATCCCCAGGACCTGATCAGGTGTACCCTAGAACTCTGTGGGAAGCTAGAGAAGTATTTGCTGGGCCTCTTGCTGAGATATTTGTATCATCGATAGTCACAGGTGAGATGCCGGAAGACTGGAGGTTAGCAAATGTGGTGCCACTCTTTAAGAAGGGTAGTAAGGACAAGCGAGGGAACTATAGACCAGTGAGCCTGACCTCAGTGGTGGGCAAGTTGTTGGAGGGAATCCTGAGGGAGAGGATGTACATGTATTTGGAAAGGGAAAGACTGATTAGGGATAGTCAACATGGCTTTGTGTATGGGAAATCATGTCTCACAAACTTGACTGACATTTTTGAAGAAGTGACAAAGAGGATTGATGAGGGCAGAGCAGTAGATGTGATCTATATGGACTTCAGTAAGGCGTTCGACAAGGTTCCCCATAGGAAACTGATTAGCAAGATTAGATCTCATGGAATAAAGGGAGAACTAGCCATTTGGATACAGAGCTGACTCAAAGATAGAAGACAGAGGGTGGTGGTGGAGGGTTGTTTTTCAGACTGGAGGCCTGTGACCAGTGGAGTGCCGAAGGATCGGTGCTGGATCCTAGACTTTTTGTCATTTACATAAATGATTTGGATGTGAGCATAAGAGGTACAGTTAGTAAGTTTGCAGATGACACCAAAATCGGAGGTGTAGTGGACAGTGAACAGGGTTACCTCAGATTACAACAGGATCTGGACCAAATGGGCCAATGGGCTGAGAAGTGGCAGATGGGGTTTAATTCTGATAAATGCAAGGTGCTGCATTTTGGGAAAGCAAATCTTAGCAGGACTTATACACTTAATGGTAAGGTCCTAGGGAGTGTTGCTGAACAAAGAGACCTTGGAGTGCAGGTTCATAGCTCCTTGAAAGTGGAGATGCAGGTAGATAGGATAGTGAAGGCGGAATTTGGTTTGCTTTCTTTTATTGGTCAGAGTATTGAGTACAGGAGTTGGGACAAAATGTTGCAGCTGTACAGGACATTAGTTAGGCCACTGTTGGAATATTGTGTGCAATTCTGATCTCCTTCCTATCAGAAAGATGTTGTGAAACTTGAAAGGGTTCAGAAAAGATTTACAAGGAGGTTGCTAGGGCTGGAGCATTTGATCTATAGGGAGATGCTGAACAGGCTGGGGCTGTTTTCCCTGGAGCGCCGGAGGCTGAGGGGTGACCTTATAGAGGCTTACGAAATCATGAGGGGCATGGATAGGATAAATAGACAAAGTCTTTTCCCTGGGGTGGGGGAGTCCAGAACTAGAGGGCATAGGTTTAGGGTGAGAGGGGAAAGATATAAAAGGGAGCTAAGGTTCAACTTATTCACGCAGAGGGTGGTACGTGTATGGAATGAGCTGCCAGAGGAAGTGGTGGAGGCTGGTACAATTGCAACATTTAAGAGGCATTTGGATGGGTATATGAATAGGAAGGGTTTGGAGGGATATGGGCCGGGTGCTGGCAGGTGGGACTAGATTGGGTTGGGATATCTGGTGGCATGGACGGGTTGGACCAAAGGGTTTGTTTCCATGCTGTACATCTCTATGACTCTATGACTCTAAGTTCACGTGTTGTATAAACACCAGCATAGATCAATTTGGCTGAATGGCTTGCTGCTGTGTTGCAAATGTTATGCAACTGATAGAAGAATTTCTGTTTTCAACCACAAGAGTGCTTAACCCATGTAATTCAGCAGCACCTAAATCCCAACCTTGATTATTCAGTCTATAGAACAGGACTTAGACTTACGACCTTCTGCCCAGGGGCAAGAATGCTTACTCTGAGCCAGCCAAATACTGAATGATACTGAAAGTTAACAGCTTCTTTGAAATGGATTTTGATGCACGGATAAAGGCTGAATAAAAGAGAATGTTGGCAATCAGGTTGGGCAGCTTTTCAAGGAAGATCAGATCCTTTCCAAATTTTCAGCAAGATTGCTGATAAAATAAACAGATTTTTTAATGAACTTGTTCATATGTGCTATGATATGTCTGGAGCAGGTGGAACACGACAAGTCAAAGGTAAGGAACTATCACGGCCCCGTCTGAGAACATTAGCCTGGAGCGCTGTATTACAAGCCCAGTGACTCTGCAATGGCAACATACTCAAAATATACCTTCTCGAAGAACAATACTTTTACACTTAAACGCTGTCCAGTTCCAGCATATCCCGCCCTAAGCAGTAAACACAGCCTTGCAACAATTTTAGCTCAAAATGTTTGAAAACATAATCTGTGTTTCAGGAGTTGTGTTCCTGATCAACAAATTTGCAAACACCCTATTCTGAATATAATACAACACAGACCAAGAGCTGTTCCAGAGTCACATTGCACAATACTGTGGAATTGTCCATGCTCCCTGTTACAAAATAGTCACATTTAGTTGCTTCATAAATAAAATCAAGGTTAATTTAACATGAAATATTCCCCTTCATCTTTCATTATTGGCTTCTCTTTCTAGTCTTGGGGCTGTCAGGGATGTAAAAGTGCCTGGTTTAAATTCGAAATCCAAATTGGTTGATATAAGTTTGAAGAAAATGTTTTTCTGGCCTGAGGTTCAAACTCTATAGCTCTTAATCGAGGAAGAGGGTAGCAAGACAGAACTGGTGAAGAATCCAAATCAATCTGTATTATTCAATCGAACAAGCAAAGCCCATTCCTATCACAGGTATGTGATCACTCTGCTACAGACTTTGCCTCTTGCCTTATATCTTTGAACGTTTACCATGAAAAATAAAATCACCATGTCTTGGGCAACTGGACAGATAGAGAGACTTTGTAACAACACTGCCCGGCCTCTCTCTGCTGCATGGAAAGTCAATCGTGACTCAATCCAGTCAAGAGATGCTGACAATCGGAGTGAAGTCCATCACTTGGAAGAAACACAATCCTCCTCTCTCGTCAGGCTGAAAACTAAGGTAGACCGGGTCCGGGGGTAGAAAAGCTGTGAAAAAGTACATAAAGATTGACAAGCTTTTATCAAAAAAGATCAGCCCCACAGCAGCAGAATGATAGATAAATCGGGAATTAAGATAAGGCAGTGATCGTTAAAACAAATCTTTGAAGAGCTGTTGGAACTCATCTGTTCAGCTGATAATCAGATTTACAATTTACTGAAAAGGCCATGGAACGTGCGAGCCGCAGCTTTGAATGCTAAGCTGTCTGACCCATTTTAAACAACCCAGGTGCAGCAATGGCAGTGACTGAAAGCCTTGGTGGAGGCATTTTTACCTGCAGTCAAATTTCCTTACTCCACACCTTTTTTGTCTTCCACAGCTGTGTTAGATAAATCAATTTCCATTTACCAATCCGGCGACTTTACAGAACACCAATGCAATGAGTATCACCGCGATTACAAGTTTCAGCCAAGGTTTAATTTGTGTTTTTTTTATGCATTATATTTTCAAACACATCATTTTGTACAGTGTGAACTTTTTTTTTCTTTATTATACAACGTTTCCATAGTTTAGACACTAGGATGATGAAACTAATTTTAATTGTCATATAAATACATTTCAATCTCTTTGCTTCACGGTAATTGGTAAGTGAGAGCAACTATAAAGTTACCCGGAAGTAACATATACAGAGAAACTACTGGAGAATGCAGTGTTACATATGCCAAAACAATGTGAGGTGGTTATTGTAAAGCAAGAGGTTGTACAAAAACTCCTTTTATTTAACAATGCCACAAAAATGAACTCGAGAAACACTAATAAATAATTTAAAAATAACAAGTAATTTAAATAATAAAATATGTTCTACACACAAATGCAAAGTCGCATGCCTGACGCAGGTGAGGAGGGGCAAGGGAGGAATCCAGAAACCAGAGCTGTCACTAAATAGTGCTGCAAAAGAAAAGTCATAGATGCTACATATTTTAGCATGGGTTTGTTTGCAAGTTGGTGACAAGTATAGCAGACACAACTATAAAAATTCTACACTCAGTCTAACATAAATACAGAATATATAAATGTACAATACATACAGCCTTACTGAAATCATGGACAACCTTCAATAAAGGAGACAGAGGTTTGCTTGTCTTTTGTTCTAAACTACGGGGTACACCAAAATGTAAGAAAATTCACTGTACATAACTTTATACAGAATTTATATTATTCCCATTTTCGTGTTTTTTTTAAGACGCAGAACATATTCGGGTTATGACCCTCCCGGAATGATTTCACTTCAAAGTTCAGCCATGGGAATGTAGGTGACAGTAATATCCAGTACTCCATCCAGTTTTATACACCAATTAATAAAGAGCAGAGAAACTGTCCTTCAGTGAACTTAGTAACCTTTTTCATTTTACGCTTGCTTTGAATGGACTTATGCACTTCAGGACTTTGTTGATATTTTTTGACTCCTCCAGTATTCCAAGTCATTTTTAAGTATCAGTTAATAGTGGACAATTTTATAATCTCCAAAAATCGTATGGCATTAAAGTACAAATATACATAAGCGAGGAAGTTAACAGTAAAAAAAAAACATTTGGTGGTTGATGTGTTGGTTAATTTGTGCTTTTGTTTCTACTATTCTTAACAACTGGTCAAGAAAGACATCTTTTAAACTGCTTCATATCAAACAGTTTCAGGTTTAAGGTTATAATCCAAAGTAAAATATTGCAGATTTGAAGGCATATTCTTTAAACAAATATGCTTTTTAAACCAGCTTACCATACTGAATGGAATCACAAGAAGTGGCAACCCAAATTATTAGTAGTTAAGTTTATGTGAACATAGTCACTGCAGCACTAACAGAACTCTCAACATATTGGCGTAATCAATCATCATTCTGTAAACCGTTCCTTCTGCTTTCCTCAATAGAAAATTCACTTTGAATGACAATGGAATTACTATATAATTTGATGCATGCATACAGTAAAGAGGCTGGTTTCCTCCCCAGGTACCTATAGAGAGCAATCATTGTATGGGAAGACTAATAAACTGCAGTTGCCTTGACCCACAACCTTCCAAGTCCCAATTGTATAATCAATGGCATGCTGTCTGAGTGAACACATCAAATGCTAAGGGTGCCTGACAGGAGTTTGTCAATTTACTTTTCGCTTTAAAGTATTGCTTCAGTTAAAGCACATTATCCTCACTTGAGCAATCATGCTGTCCCATGGCAGTCCCAAAATGAGGTGAACAAAATCAGAAAGGTCAAAGGCTGCTTTCAGGCTTAATCTTTTACTGGAACTCTCAGGTCAAAGAACAGAAATTACCATTAGACGGGATGAATCATAATACAAATGATGGTAACAGTACTTGTACTTCTACTCTCATACCTTTGAACTCTATCAGTAGAATATGTTTTTATTTCTGGGGTGCTTATGTTGTCTAATTAATATTAGAGAACAAGTGGCTCCCAGTTGAATTATAGGTCAAATGTTTTTTGTATATTTTGACTTGAAAAGATGAGGTTAGCTTTCAACAATTACCTTTGGTTTGTAATCTCTAAGTATTTACCACAGGGATACTATGATACACTAATATAAAACAGTAATATTGGTGAAGTAAATGTGGACTGATTTCTCACACTATCTCTATAATCCCAATTATTTGGTGACATGATGGATATAGAGCAGAGAGGGAGAGGGGCTTATGTCTCTGCTTTTATACAATTTGTCAATTCTTGTCTCGATATTGCATAATATCTCCCCTCTTATCAACGTATTCATCATTGTTGAATGCTGAGCAATTTTGTTAATGGAATTAGTTATTGTGATCAGGAGGTAAGTTTCACCACAATAGAACTTCATTCATTGTACATTTTCTAAAGCAAAACTTTGGTTTCTTTATCAGGGTTGGGGGATGCTTTGCCACTTCCACTAAACAACCTAAAGCTTGGCATTGAAACCACTTCCATTACGAAGACTTTAATTTAACATTGTACATGGCTGCACATGGGCTTCATATTTGAACCTACATGATGTACAGCAATGTAAGCAACTTAATCGTGCAAACCAGTCAGACATGCTAAACTGCAGGAAGCTACACCTATTAATCGCCAACTTATTTTGAAATAGCAAGGTGCAAAGTAATTCTGGTCATCAATTTTGGCAGATTATCAACAGCCATCTTTGCAAACAATTTTCCCATTTCTTGGCACTCACGTGATGGCGCTGACAACAGCGTAAGTCACGCATTATTCCGCACTGTAGAATGGGGAAATCTTATTCCAGCCATAACCAGCAAATACTGTGAAAGGAAATGGCAGTGCAAACTTAAGCACTACAGTTTATAGCTTAATAAAGTGTTGGCTGTTACCCTGCTAGAGAGATGATTCATGCAAAACACAAGGGAGCTCAGAACAAATTAGTCTACTTGCTATTTTATGCATATGTATCTGACTAAGGTGAAAATGAAGTATAACATTTTCTAACCTCTTTTACATTGAGCAAATGGAGAATTGGTCATGTAAAATATTTTTGAGATCCAGTTGTTACCAAAACAAGTAATAAACAGAGAATGGCAGGGAAGAGGCTGAGATGAGATCCCCAAATGTTGATGTATATGCTTAAGAACAATAAGTTCTGGAGTATTTGTATAAAAACATTGAAACAATGGAATGCAGCTGCAGTCTCTATGTCCCGGTGCTTTCATTGATGTGCTGATTTGAATTCTATTGAATTTGTCTTTTTGTGTGTCACTTTCATTATCTTCTTGCTGTCAGTTTCTCGGCCACATGGGAAATAGTGGATAAGTTCATTATGAGGCAAGAATAAGGTAATATATGGCTGTACAGTTTTCTTTATTTAGTTTTTCCATTCTTCCCTGACCCCCCCCCCCCCCCCCACCTCCCCCCGATTTAAAGTCACCATAATACATCAAATTGCTTCTAAAGTCCTGCTGCTTTCAGGAAGCAAAGTATGAGTTCTGCATGGAGTACAGCCTGTCGATAGGATTTCCCACTCTAGCTTGCATGGGGTTAACTTCTGATGAGGCGAGAAAACAGTCGCTCAAGCTGGTGAGGGAGGTGTCGCTGTCGATATCGTGGAAGAGGGAGTCATTTCCTGGAATCACAAAATGAAAGCACTTAATTGACAGTATTAAATCACTTAAAGGGTGCTATGATGAATTTTCATTTTTAATGAGGCTTCATGACTTCTTTGTGGTCCTTGGATGCTCATAAAATACAGAAATCCAAAAAGCAATTGATAAATAATAAATAATGTATGAAAATGAGAAAAAAGAAATACAGGGATATTTCAACTGTGTCAGTGTAGGCATATGGAGGAGCACAGAATTATACATTCTTGAAGAGAGCTCTTTTTCAAATGTGTGGGTACATTATTAGACTACTACTTCCAGAAAACAGTATTTCCTTTTTGCACTGGTACACATTGACATCACACTTATTAATGTCATGGTTCCACTTGAGACCAAAATGTTACCATTTTTTAAACTACATTGAGGGAAGGTATGCAGAACAACACCTATTCGAAAGGCAAAATTCCCTCTATACCTCTGAATCCAATGCAATCCTTTTGCAAAGAACATATTTGCATGTTAAGCAGAAGGAATCTGCAAATATGTTCATTACAAAAGGATTGCTTTGGATTCAATGGCACAGAGGGAATCTTCCCCTATTTGTGGTATTAACATATTCAAATATAGCAATACTTTTCCTCACTACTGTGCTGGAAAGGAGGAGAAATTAAGCTTCAAATTCCAAGTAGGTCATAGAGAAGAGGATTTCCTAATCGGAGTTCTGTCACAATGTAACAGAGGCTGACCAGAGATACTGATTGGTCATGACCTGAAACATTAATTCTGTTTTTCTCTCTCTCTATACTTGCTGGGTATTTCCAGTAATTTCTGATTCCAGCAATTGTAATGCCCTTGCTTATGGACACGCAGCTGAACCTGGCTTTCAGCTAGGTCCACGTTTCCCTGGCACTACCAGAGATGAAGGAATCAATATTTCACTTGAGAAACTGAGATTGTTCTCTCCAAAGTAGAGAAGGAGAAGGGGAGATTTAATACAGTTGTAAATGAGGAGTTACAACTCCTGCTCACGTGAACGTGAGGAAGCGATGACGTTGGCTCAGCATCATTAGGCCAGTCTCTAAAACTGCTGAGGGCAAGCAGGAACAGAAATTGATAACCTGGCCACCATTTTGAAAAGACTAATGAGTTTGTTAACAACCCAGTTGTCTCCGATTATTCCGTGCCTGCTGCATTTGTTGGACATTCAACATGAGAGAGTCTGAGAGTGATTTTACAGCAGCTTTTTAAAAAAAAAAATCATTCATGGGATGAAGCATCATTGGCTAGGCCAGAATTTATTGCCAATCCCCAATTGCCCTGAGAGCAGTTAAGAGTCAACCACATCGCTCGGGTCTGGAGTCAAACGTAGGAGAGAGTGAGGATTGCAGATGCTCGAGATCAGAGACGAGATTGTGGTGCTGGAAAAGCACAGCAGGTCAGGCAGCATTTGAGGAGCAGGAGAATCAAGCCTCATTCTTGATCAAGGGCTTATGCCCGAAATGTCGATTCCCCTGATCCTCAGATGCTGCCTGACCTGCTGTGCTTTTCCAGCATCACACTCTGGAGTCACAAATATGCCAGACCAAGTAAGGACGAGTTTCCTTCTGTAAAGGACATTAGTGAACCAGGTGGGCTTTTTTCCCAACAATCAACAATGGATCCATGATCATCATTAGAGTCTTATTTCCAGATTTTTATTGAATTTAGATCCCACTATCTGCCATGGCAAGTTTTGAACATTATCTGGGTCTCTGGATTAAAAGTCCAGCGATAATACCACTAGGCTATCACCTTCCGTTGTGACAAGAGGCTCAGAAGCAGAAGAAAAGACGTGTCACAAGCACCACAGCCAAATGTAACAGCAGATTCTGCCACTGAAGGTGACAGCACCTGTATGTTTGTTTTAAAAATAATTTGAGCTCTAGTGAGCCTTCAATAAAAACAAAAGGTTTCTGAGATGAGGGGGCTTTTAGACTTGCAGCTGTGACCAGCTTCCTAGCCTCTCAGTCAGGCCTAGATTAGGAATGGATCTGCTGCTCAGGTAGGCCTCCTTGCCGGCAGACAGGCGCTGACTGACCATCTGATGTTTGGTTGGACGGGCCAAGATGGCAGAGTGGGGGAGTGAGTGGAACTCTCCATTTCCTGTTCTGCCTCTCTCACTCTGGCCAAAAGAATGTAAAATCCAGCCCACAGAGTTAGTGGCAGATCAGGCAGGAGCAAAAATCACAAGTTCTGGTGCTGCTCCTGGCCTGGGCTCCGCAGCCACACCTCAGGCCCCTGACCCAAACACGACAGGCTTCCAAGAGTCCCAGGCCCCAGTTATTGGACTATGATAAACTCTCCCTTGCCCTCTTGTCCTGGGCCTTGTGGTGGGGAGAAACCGTTTTTACTGATAAGAAGATCAGTAACCAGAAGACACAGATTTAAAGTCACGCTCTAATGATATAAGGATTCTTTTTTACAAACCCAATGCGTTGTTTGGATTTGGGTTCACTGGCTGAAAGGGTGGTGGGAAAAGATTCAATGGTCACTTTGAAAGGGCATCGGATATGTATAGAATTTGCAGGGCCATGGAGAGAAAGCAGCAGAGTGGTACTCATTGATAACTGTTTCAGAAAGTGTGTGCAGTCACAATGACCCTCCTTTCACCATTCTCTTTGAGTACATGAAAGTGAAAGATAAATGGGCTCAATTTTCCACTTCTCTCAGTTCTAATGAGGTCTATGGTCAGTTTTATTCAAAGTTTTTCTTTGACACAAGAGACTTTCCACAATTATCTGGGAACATTTGCGGGAATTGGGAGGGAAGGAGGGAGAGCGTGGAGGGCTCTACATTAAAATGACATTGAATTCCATTTGCTTCACTTCAATGGGTCATCAAGGATAGCCATGGGAATGCCAACTGAAACTGAAAAATCAAAAACAAAATCAACAGTGCAGCTTTCCAAAAAAGAATTAAATCCAGGAAGAAACATGTGCAAGAATACAATAGGAAATAAGCCGAATGTAAAATCTAAGAAAGCTTACGTCAAAATGTACATCTATCCACTGGATGCAAAATACTGCCAAAGCCTAGAATTTTATTGCTAGCTTACTTCTGCAAGGAGTAAAAATGTCATTCTGAGTAACTGAGAAATTCAGGTCATCGACTAAAACATGCAATTAGGAACTGACGCTTATAGGGTGGAAGAAATCTAATAGGCACAAGCCAGATCATGTTTAATCTAGATTGAACTTTGGGTCAGGGATACCCATAGTTACTATTCATATCTGAATTACAATGACATAACAAAATAAAGTTTCAGAATATCAGAATGCACCCGCACTGTATATTCCTTGTGAATATCTCTTACTAATCCTCAGTGGGAATAGTGAGGAAATTATGGGTTTTGTTTTAACAGCCTTCAGGAGATAAAATGGTGATGGGCATGGGGGATGGGATGGCACATGTCATCTTTCCACTGCCATGCCATTTTGCCAGCTGTGGGGATAGGTCACAGACAGTCACTCAATCCAGAGCCCAAGTGAGCCACTTAGGCAGCCAATTAAGAGCTTCTTCACATATTGAATGGTGGCTTGGTGGCTCAGTCGTTAGCACTGCTGCCTCACAGGGTCAGGAACCCAGGTTTGATTTCAGCCTTGGGTGGCTGTCTGTGTGGAGTTTGCACATTCTCCCAGTGGCTGCGTGGGTTTCTGCCAGTTGCTCTGGTTTCTTCCCACGGGACAAATATGTTTAGGCGTGGCAGATGAGCGGTGATAAATGCTGGTTATGGGGATATGGTAGGGGTTGGGTCTGGGCGGGATGCTCTTTGGAGGGTCGGTGCAGATTCAATGGGTTGAATACCCTCGATCTGCACTATAAGGGATTCTATGATTTACCAGCAATGTCACAACCAGAGACTGCCAAGCCAACCTCCCAGTGGATTTTAGGCCAGGAAGAGGTAGCTGGCTGGTGGGCAGTCCTTCTGTTCATACACTCTTTGGCAAGAGGAGGGGTCCTTGCTGCATTTGCCTCACTGGCAATGGTGCTGTCTGCCTTTATAGAGCCCACTCCATCCCCAAAAGTTAGACCAGGAAACCTGGTGGATGTTATCTACCTAGTCTTCCAAAAGGCCTTTGATAAGGTGCCTCACAGGAGGCTGCTGAGCAAGGTGAGGGCCCATGGTGTTCGAGGTGAGCTACTGGCATGGATTGAGGATTGGCTGTCTGACAGAAGGCAGAGAGTTGGAATAAAAGGTTTTTTTTTGGAATGGCAGCTAGTGACAAGTGGTGTCCCGCAGGGTTCAGTGTCAGGGCTGCAGCTGTTCACTTTATATATCAATGATCTGGATGAAGGGACTGGGGACATTCTGGCGAAGTTCCCTGATGGTACGAAGTTGGGCAGACAGACAGGTAGTACTGAGGAGGTGGGGAGGCAACCGAAAGATTTAGACAGTTTAGGAGAGTGGTCCAAGAAATGGCTGATGAAATTCAATGTGAGCAAATTCAAGGTCTTGCACTTTGGAAAAAAGAATACAGCATGGACTATTTTCTAAATGGTGAGAAAATGATAAAGCTGAAGTACAAAGGGATCTGGGAGTGCTAGTCCAGGATACTCTAAAGGTTAACTTGCAGGTTGAGTCTGTGGTTAAGAAAGTAACTATAATGTTGTCATTTATCTCAAGAGGGTTGGAATATAAAAGTAGTGATGTGCTACTGAGACTTTATAAAGCTCTGGTTAGGCCCCATTTAGAATACTGTGTCCAATTTTGGGTCTCACACCTCAGGAAAGACATACTGGCACTGGAGTGTGTCCAGCAGAGATTCAAATGGATGATCCCTGGAATGGCAGGCCTAACATACGATGAATGGCTGAGGATCCTGAGATTGTATTCGTTAGCGTTCAAGGTTGACGGGAGATCTAGGAGAAACTTACAACGTAATGCATGGCTTAGAAAGGGTGGACGCTGGGAATTTGTTTCCATGGGCGGGGATACTAGGACCTGTGGGCACAGCCTTAGAATTAGAGGGGGTCAATTTAGAACGGAAATGAGGAGAGTTTTCTTCGGCCAGAGAGTGATGGGCCTGTGGAATTCACTGCCATGGAGCAAAGTGGAGGCCGGGATGTTGCTGATCTGACCAATCTCTGACTGACCAGCACCTCTTGGGGTCGATGAACATCTTTGATAAGGTCAGCTTCCCTTGCTGCCACAAGTTTTCGGTCGTTATGAATGAGATGTAGCCCTGGGTCCCCTTGACCACAGGAGAGAGTTGTCATTCATTTCCTAGTCCATGACTGTCATTTCCATCACCAGCACTAAATTCTGGTCTCATTCATTCATTGGCAGTCTCTCTCAGAGGAGGATGACTCTCTTCCACTCTGAGGGCAAATCACCGGTAATATAATGGTTCGTATCCCCGCCTGTCACATGGAAGACCATGGTTCAATTCCCCGCCAGGGAGGACACTAGCTGGGAGAGATGATGGCTCAGTGGTTAGCACTGCTGCCTCACAGCACCAGGGACTTGGGTTCAATTCCAGCCTCGGATGATTGTCTGTGTGGAGTTTGTATATTATTTCCCTTGACTGCGTGGGTTTCCTCCCATAATCCAAAGATGTACAGGTTAGGTGAATTGGCCATGCTAAAATTGCCCAGTGTTCAGGGATGTGTAGGTTAGGTGCATTTGTCAGGAGTAAATACAGGATAATAGGGCAGGGGAATGGGTCTGGGTGGGTTACTCTCAGAAGGTTGGTGTGAACTTGCTGGGCTGAAGGGCCTGTTTCCACGCTTAAGGGATTCTATGATTCATAGGTGGGTGTACAGACTGATGCAGATTTGGGGCAGAAGGTAGTCATGGGAAGGGGTGGATGGGGCATTGGTGTGGCAGCATGCTCCATTCTCTGAATTTGCCTGGCTTTAGCTTTTTCCCAACGGCAAGTCTCATGTGCTCAACGCCTTCCCAGATGCTCCTCTTCCACTTTGGATGATCTTGGGATTATGGGATTTGGATATCACTGCCAAATCAGCAACTATTGCCTATGGGAGAAAGTGAGGACTGCAGATGCTGGAGATCAGAGCTGAAAAATGTGTTGCTGGAAAAGCGCAGGTCAGGCAGCATCCAAGGAGCAGGAGAATCGATGTTTCGGGCATGAGCCCTTCTTCAGGAAGGTTCCTGTTTCCGAAGAAGGACTTATGCCCGAAATGTCAATTCTCCTGCTCCTTGGATGCTGCCTGACCTGCTGTGCTTTTCCAGCAACACATTTTCAACTATTGCCTATCCCTAAGCTGTCCTTGAGGAAGTGGTCTGCTTTCTTAAACCACAGCAGTACATATGGTGTAGCGACATGGACGGTGTTATCAGGGAAGGAGTTTCTGCATCCTGCATGACAATTCTTTCAGTGTCACCGATCATTTCCAAGTCAAGATGGTATCTGGATCGAAGGCAACTTGTAGGTGGTTGTGTTCCCATGTATGTGCTGCTGTCCTGTGATGAGTTGCCACAATGCACCTTGTGGAAGCAACGTTCCATTGCCACTCTATGCTGATAATGAAGGTAATAAATTTGGTGGCAGGATGCCAATCAAGAGGACTACATTCTCCTGAGTGTTGTCAAGCTTTTTGAGTGTTTTTGAAGCAGCTATACTCATCTAGACATGTGAAGGATATTCCATCACAGACCTGACATGTGCCTTGCTGATGATTTAGTGGCTTTGGGGACTGAGCAGGTGAGTTACCTGATACAGAATACCTAGTTTCTGGCCCATTGTTGTAGCTACAGTATTTATTTGGCTGGCCCAGTTTTCTAGTCAAAAGACATTGACAGTGGATACTTTCAGTAAATGATAATTAAATTGATTGTCAAGGAAAGATGTTAGACTCTCTAATGCCTCACACCTCTTTGATGAATCATATATCAGCTAAGATCTGAATGTGGGCACAGACTGCTTCATCACTTGGGAACTGTAAATACAAGTGGACATTCTGCAATCATTAATAATCATCACGTTCATATAATCTCATCATCATCCATATCATCATCATTCTGTTCATTGATGGAAGAAAAATCAATGGGGAATCAGTTAAAGACGTAAATGCTTTGGGCCCTGCCCTGAGGAAACCCTGTAATGATATCCTGGGGTTGAGATGATTGGCCTCCACAAGCCACAATTATCTTCCTCAGGTTCAACATGACCCCAACAAGTGGAGAGACGTCCTCCCTGAATTCCCAGTAAAACGCCAGGTT
Organism: Chiloscyllium punctatum; assembly: GCF_047496795.1. Lineage (NCBI taxonomy): Eukaryota > Metazoa > Chordata > Chondrichthyes > Orectolobiformes > Hemiscylliidae > Chiloscyllium > Chiloscyllium punctatum. The sequence goes on along the minus strand of NC_092787.1, from coordinate 11,777,834 downwards.
TACTAGAGTTTGTTTGACATTTCACACAGTCCAATGTTACCTTGACATCAAAGGCAGTCACTTTTATCTTCCTATTTTGTGAGGAAGTAATGCTTTTATAAAATCAGAACTTGATGAATTTCCAAATATAAAAGATTCTGAAAGGCAGGGAATGCAAAGACAAATATATCTATACTCTTGGACGGTACATTTGTTGAAATTTTAGTGCAGAAATGTCCTTTCGGGGAGAAAATCTGGTATCCTCATCTGCTCTACCTTAGATGTAACCCCAGATACACGGCATCTAAAATTGCCTACAATGCCACTGGCTACAAAGTCTGATAATGGGAATAAAACCAGTGGCCTACCCAACATTGAGCAAAGGACCTGAAATAACAATGGAATACATAGCCCTTAGTAACAACTGGAGACGTACCTAAATTGGAAAAGTTGACTCATATGCTAGGGAATCCTGATTTTAGCATAATTTCCCAGACAGTGCTGACATATTCCCTGGACATGTGACATCTCTCCAACAGGACTCACCCAGCAGAAGTGGCAGCACAGTGCAATCCAGTCAGAAGGGACTTGCCCTGGGAGTCCTCAACATTGTCTTTGACCCCTTGAAGTCTTATGGCATCAGGTCAACATGGAGCCTGGCATGGTAGCTCAGTGGTTAGCACTGCTGCCTCACAGCGCCAGGGTTCAGGCTCGATTCCAGCCTTGGGGGACTGTCTGTGTGGAGTTTTCACATTCTCATTGTGTCTGTATGGGTTTCTACCAGGTGCTCCAGGTTCCTTCCACAGTCCAAAGTTGTGCAGGTGAGGTGGATTGGCCATGGTAACTGGGATAGGGTAGGGGTCTGGGTCTGGGTGGAATGTTTCTCCGAGGGACAGTGCAGAATTGACGGTCCTCTTTCTGCCCTGTATGGATTATATGATTCTATGAGTACGAAAATCTCTTGCTGATGACTCCATACTGCCATCCTTCAGCTGGTAAATCAACACTGTGCCATGTTGAACACCAATCGGAGAATGCAATGAAGGTGGCAAGGTCACAGAATGGACTCTGGGTGAAGAACCCATCACCAAGTGTGGCTTGAAGCTCCACTACTGACCAAGTTGGCTGAGTCTTAAAGGACATATCTGACAGGCCACCTCTGCAAATGGTGGTGGGAGAAACATATTGATCTCTACTCCAACAATCTACCTGTAGCAGATGCATTTGTCCATAACTGTATGGGTAGGAGTGACCACTTTGTGGAATCAAAGTCCTGAAATACTCTCCACTAAGCTGTGCCACACCACTGAACATGATAGATCTTGATCTAGCAGCTCAAGACTGGACATTTGTGAGGTTCAGTGGGTCATCAACAGCAGCAGAACTGTATCCACTTAAAATCTGCATCCTCATGGCCTCAGGAGATCAACAGTGGCCCAATGTACAGGGCAGGTGTGCCATGCCTGGAGCAGCACCAGGAATATCTAAAAGTGAGGTGTCAACCTGGTGAAGCTAAAACACAGAGCAACTCCCATGGTAAGCAGCACAAGTAACATGTGATAGGCTGGGCTAAGAGATGCCACAACAAACTGATCATATTGATGATTTGTAATCCTGCTACATCAGTTGGGAATGGAGGTGGACAATTAAACAACTCACTGAACAAGGAGGGGTCTCCATAAATATCCACGTCCTCAAAGCTGAGGGAATCCAGCACACCATTGGAAAAAACAAGACTGAAGCGTTTGCAGCAATTTGCATCCAGAAGTGTAGCGTTGGATGAACCTGAGTTCACCACAATCACAAATGCCTTCAGCCAATTTGAATTCACACCACAAGAAATGATTGAAGGCCCTGGACACTGCAAAAGCTATAGGCCCTAAAAACATTCTGGCAGTACTATGGAAGATTTGACTTCAGAACGAACCCTGAACCCTAGCCAAGCTGTTTCAGTACAGCTACAACACTGACATTTAGCTAACAACATGGAAAATTGCTCAGGTATGTCTGTGAACAAAAAGCTGAAAAACAAACAAATCCAATTTGGCCCATCAGTCCACTCTAAATTTTTAGCGAAGTGAAGGAAGGTGTCATTGACAGTGGTACCAAGTAACATTTGCTCAACAATAACCTGCCTAATGATGCTCAGTTTGGATTCTGCCAGGCCCTCTCGGCTTGACCTCATTACAACTTTGGTCCAACACTGACAAAAGAAAATGAGCTCAAGAGTAGAAGTAAAGTTGGCTGCACTGAACATGAAGATGCATTTGACTGAATGTTCAATCAAGGACGCCCAGCAAAACGTAAGTTAATGCAAATCAGAGGAAAGTTCTCCATTGTTTAGAGTCATATATCGCACAAAAATAGGTGGTTATGGATGTTAAAGGTCAGCCATCTCAGGCCCAGGGCAGCTCTGTAGGAGTTCCTCAGGATAATATCCTAGGCCAAATCAACTTTACCTGCTTCATCAATAACCTTCCCTCCACCATAACTTCAGAAGTCGAGTTCACTGATGGCTACACAATGTTCAGCATCATTCGCAACTCATCTGACACTGAAGCATTCCAGGTCCAAACACAGCTAGAGCTGGACAATATCCAGACTTGGGCTGATAACATTCCCACCACACAGTGTCATGAAATGACCATCTCCAACAAGACAGAATTGAACCATCCCACATTATCATCACTGAAATCCCACACTCTCTATATCCTAAGGGTTACCATTGACCAGAAACTGAATTGTATCAGCCATACAAATACATGGTTACAAGGGCAGAGGCTGGGAATTCTGCATCATGAAACTCACCTCCCAACTCCTCAAAGCATGTCCATTTAATATCTCAAGGCAAGATATTAAAATTGAGTAAAAGTAACTACAAAGACATCAGGGAAGAGCTGGCCAGAGTTGATTGGAAGGAGAGCCTAGCAGGGAAGACTATGGAGCAACAATAGCAGGGGTTTCTGGGGGTAATTTGGGAGGCACAGCAGAAATTCATCCCATGGAGGAAGAAACATACTAAGGGGAAGATGGAAACCATGGCTGACAAGGGAAATCAGGGACAGCATGAAAGCAGAAGAGAAAGCATATCATGTGGTGAAGATTCTTGGGAAGCCTTTAAAAAACAGCAGAGGACAACTACCGAGCAATAAGGGGAGAGAAGATGAAATATGAGAATAAGCCAGCTAGTAATATCAAATAAGATTGCAAGAGATTTTTTAGATACATAAATGGTAAGAGAGAGGCGACAGTGGATTTGGAAAATGAGGCTCGAGAAGTTTTAATGGACATCAAGGAAATTGCAGAAAAACTGAATGCGTACTTTGTATTAGTCTTCATGGTGGAAAACACATCAAGCCTTCAGGACAGTGAGGGGCAGAGGTTAGTGTAGGTGGCATCACCTAGGAGAAATTGCAGGTGAAGCTGAAAGGTATAAAGGTGGATACATCACTCAGACCAGATGGACTACACCCCAGAATTCTGAAGGACATGGCTAAAGAGATCGTGAAGGCATTGGTTCTGATCTTTCAGGAATCACTGGAGTCAGGGAGGATACCAGAGAACTGGAAATGGCTAATGTAACATGTCTGTTTTAGAAAGGAGGGAGGCAAAAGACAGGAAATTATAGACCAGTTAGCCTGACCTTGGTTGTTGGTAAGATTCCATTATTAAGGATGAGATTGCAGAGTACTTGGAAGAGCATGGTAAAATAAAGCTGAGTCAGCACGGCTTTATCAAGCATGACAAATCTGTTCAAATTCTTTTAGGAGATAATAAGCAAGTTAGAGAAAGGAGAGCCAGTCGACTAATTTATTTGGATTTCCAGAAAGCCTTTGAGAGGAGGCTGCTAAATAAGAAAAAAGCCCATGGTGTTAGGGGTTGAGACCCCAGCATGGATAGAAGATTAGCTGTCCAGCAGAAGCAGTGAGTAGAGCTAAAGGGGTCTTTTTCAGCATGGCAGCTGGTGACTAGTGGAGTTCTGCAGTGGTCAGTGTTGATACCACATTTATTCTTGTTATATATCAACAACCTGGATGAAGGAACTGAGGGTATTGTTGCTAAGTTTGCAACAAAGATAGATGGGAGGGACAGCTAGTGCTAAAGAAGTAGAGATGCTGCAGAAGAACTTGGACAGGCTAGGAGATTGGGCAAAGAAGTGGCAGATGGATTAAAATGTGGGAAAGTGTAAGTTTATGCATTTTGGTAAGAATAGAGGTATAGACTATTTCTAAATAGGGAAAGGCTTCAGAAATGTGAAGCGCAAAGGGGCTTGGATTTCCTAGTTTAGGATTCTCTTAAGGTTAACATGCAAATTCAGTTGGCAGTTAGTAAGGCACATGCAATGTTAGCATTCATTTTGAGAGGGCTAGAATACAAGAGCAGAGGTGGCATAAGTCTCTGGTCAGATCATATTTGGAATATTCTGAGCAGTTTGGGCCCCATATCTAATGAAGGGTGTGCTGGCAATTGAGGGGTTCCAGAGGAGTTTTACGAGAATGATCCTGGGACGAAGGGCTTGTTGTATGAGGAGTGATTGTGGACTCTGGGTCTGTACTCATTGGACTTTCACAGGATGGGGGATTATCTCCATGTACATTTACAAAATACTGAGAGGCATGGATAGAATAGATATGGAGATCATTGAAGGAGAGACTAGGACCCAAGAGCACAGCTTCAGAATGAAAGGACAACCCTTTAGAACTGAGATAAGAAGGAATTTCTTCAGCCAGAGGGTGGTGAATCCGTGGAACTCATTGCTGCAAAAGGCTGTGGAGGCCAAATCACTGACAGCATTTAAAACAGAGATAGACAAGCTCTTGATTAGTAAGAGGATCAATGGTTACAGACTGAAGGCAAGAGAATGGGGCTGAGAAACTTGTCAGCCTTGATTGAATAGAGGAGAAGATTCTAGGCACCAGATGGCTTAATGTTGTTCCTCTGTCTTATGGTCTTATACCTTATGGTCAGAGTTGTGAAGGATGTTCTTTCAGTTGCCTGGATGGCAACCAACAAAATAAGGTCAACACCATCCAGGCCAAAGCAGTCCACTTGACTGGCACCCCATCAACACATTCAGCATTCATTCCTTCCACCACCAATGCACAGTGGCAATAATGTGTACCATCCAGTACCATTGACAAGATACACTGCTACAACTCTACAAGGCCCCTTAGATAACACCTTCCAAACTCCTAACTAGAATCTGGAAGGACAAGAGCAACAGATATATGGGCCAGTGATGCCCACCTCCCATGGATGAATTAAAAAAAGAGATGTATCAGTGTTTATGTTCTGCACAACCCTCCTTTCACTCTACTACCTTTGTCTAACCCTATCAGTGTATCTTTCTATTGTTCCCTCATGTATCTGTTATCTTCTCCTTAATTTTATCAATGCTGTATATTTCAAACATATTGGTATTATTGGTGATTATCTTATATTCATGGATCTTGTTTTGATTTCCTTCAGAAGTGGAGACACCTTCTGTGTGTCCAGCCTTTTCTAAATTGAAAGAGCTCTTGATCTTCTGTTCTCTGGCGAAAAGAGCCCAAGCCTATTCAATCCTTCTGGATTGGTGGCCTGAACAAGTATAAGGTGAAACCGCTGCAGGAAATGAAATTGCAAGTTGACAAAGTAACCGAATACAAGCAGCCACCTACCATATGGATTCATGTGGTCCCCTGGCATTTGAGGTGGAGTGAGTCCTTGTTGAAATGGATCAGAGTTGTAGCCATTTTGGTCCATGGACACAAGTTGCTGCTGTGGAGGTGCAACTGGTGCGTACGAATTTATCATCCCATCCATTCTACTTGACATAACTTCTGTTATTGAAATGAAGATCAATCAGAAATTTGCCTCGCTTTTCTGCCTTCAGAAAATAAAAGCTAGTTCGAGTTGAACAGATTTGTTTCTTTGTTAGAAAGGAACCAGCTTTCTGTCTGACTAAAGCATTTTAATCTTTCATGGAAATGCGACATGAATTACAATAAATTATGGGAGTGAACACAGTGACAAGGAGCCACAGCAGATTCCTTGCCTGGTCGAATAATTCACAAGAACCATAATAGTGAGTCATCCTCATAAGTCGGATATCAATTGTATCCTATGGCTGTTCATTATGGGCTCTGTTTATACCACAGGCTAGATAAGTAATCTAAATTAAAATGATAAAACCTAGATGCAGGTTTTAATTTTAAAAGGAAATTAAACTGCCAAAGTGACTGTGCGATGGTTGGGGTAAGATCACTGGGAAATATTCTTGTTGTTCTAAACTGTGGCACTGTGTTGATGGATTTCGACAACTGGAGTTTTACACTTAATATTGATAGTGACTTTTTTTTAAGCAATGTGTCGTGTTTACACACATTGTTTTCAATGGCAATGCAATTTAAAACTACGTTACTTTGAATTCTTTATTACAGAAGTATCAGCAGCCACCGACTACTTTCAGAACAGTTCCTGAGCAGGCCTTTTATTTCTGTCTTTTCCACCTGCCATCCCCCCACCAGCCCCATTCTCAGATGGCTACCTTGTCCAAGCCGCTGACCGTTCTGTTGTTCTTGTTGCTGCTGTTGTCTTCGGGCCAACTTTTTCATCTTAAAAAATCACAAAGAAATCACTTTGAGCTCAGGCGACATAAGAGGAGTTTTAAAGCACGTACACTGAATGACATCTCCAAACTTCAACTAATAACAAAACAAAGGCATCCTGAGAACATACAGTGTTTTAGCAGGTAGTGACGTTGTTCTCCATGTTGGAGAAGTAAAGTACAATTGAAAAGAAAAGGTTGTTGCAAAATGGAAATCACTTTGTGAATGGAATAGCACTACATATGATAAAATCACACTCTTTTAACTTTAGCTATTATGAGTGGAAGGGCATCCTTAAAACTATGATTTAGTTGCCCAAATCACCCACCAAACAAGAATATTTCTCTCTAATTAAGTTTAAAAAATGTAATTTAATGTTTTGATCTATATTAATTAGAACATAGCAACAAAAAGCTAGTTCAAAGAAAATGAAATATTATGTATTTTACTCCAACTTGCAGTTTGTACCTGCCGATCTCATATCTAACACTACTATCTGTCAAATCTAAGCTCTGCATTTACAGTGCTTTGTGTTATTGCAGCTTCTCCTGCTGTATCAACATGTGGTAAGGTGGTGTTTTTTGACCATCTCTAGTTACTACAATGGATCTCTTGCTGCTTATAGCTAATTCACAACTGAGTTGGCACCAGGTTAAGATTTGGAGTCAATGTAAAGACAAATCAGATGGAGATGGCAAGTTGATTGAAAGGCATGAGTGACTGAGCCAGGTAAGAGGCAATCTGGTCGCTTTCATGATTACCATTGGATGTTAGCCTGGAAATTACCGACTTCAATTTCACAACTTGTTGTGTTGGAGTGATGAGCTTTGGACTCCCAATCTCTGAGTTTCTTGCCCACTAGTCAATTATGGAGTAGTCAATGATTACTTAATCACTGTGCCCCACTGTACGGGAAGTCATATTGTAAACATTATGTTAAGCAAAATGATTTCAAAGTTGAGTGATCTGTGACAAAAAAGTTACCTTGGCTCTTTGATTCTGGAACCACACTTGAACTACTCTGACACTGAGCCCCGTTTCTGCTGCGAGTGTCTCTCTGACCTGTTCAGAAAAATTATTTGCATGTTGACTTTATTACGCAAACAGAAGGAGTTAAGTGCTAATAGTTAAAATGATCTTCCTGAACTCAAAAGCAAACCATTTTGCATAGATGACAGACAGCAAGTTAATCAAGGGATGTGTGGAAAAGACATGGATTTGGAATCAGGATAGGAGAGCAGTACATGATGTTATAAAAAGGTGGAGTGGGATGCTGAGGCCAAAGAGTTTTGGAGAAGGATTACTGGACTCAAAACATTGACTGTTTCTCTCTCCACAGATGCTGTCAGACCCACTGAATTTCCACGGCACTTTCTGTTTTTTATTTTAGATTTCCAGAACCCAAAGCTGTTTGCTTTTAGTAGCTTACTTCTGCTCCCATTTCATATGCATTTGTAATAGTTAAAAGCTTTGAAAAATAAAACAGATCCATTTCAACCTCTGACTCACTTGGCGGAAATTGAGAGGTCTGGAGGGAGTCAATTAAAATGGTTGCAGTGACTTACCATTCCCTATTGACCCCACTGCCTTTCTGTAGTTTGCAGTTTTAAACAGTCAAGGAACACTCATCAACAAGGCAGTAGGGTCCTTTTCAAAACAGGAAAGCTGGTCTCCAATCACACGTGCATTTTTAACTCAGGCCTACACAGGAAGGCCCCTGAGGCTTCACCACCAAGTCAACCTGGTCCAAGAGGAACCAGAGCCAGATGAGAACCAGAAAAATAAGCTCAATTTATATCCTTCGTTCATTAATCCTTCAAGCCCTGGAAAGAAGTTGTGGCCTCCCGGTCCTGATTTTCCTCCTCCCTAGATCCATTCCACTCCCACTACCAACCTCATCCACCAAAGACAATAGAGACAAAAACAGCACCTCACCCAGAGATCAGTCTCAAACCCACAGCATATTTCTAGGGCTCATTATTTCTGATCTCAGGCAGTAATCTCCTCCCATGGGAAATTCAGCTCCCACATAAACAGAGAGCTAGTGCTTTGCACCAGCTTAAGATGGAAGACCAACACAGCCTATGCAGTTAGGACAGGAGTGCCTATTTCCCAGGCATCACTCTGACAAATATTGGACAGTTTGGCATCCCCCCTTCTACTCTGCTCACATAACACCTACCAGATGTTAAAGCTGGGTCTGAGGAGCAGTAAGAGTTTAAAAGCCTTTGCACTGATTTATTTTTGTATTTGTGTGAAAACTCAAATACCTTTAGTATATGTACTTAACAATAAGAGAAAACCTTTACCTTTCTGCATGGTTTGGAAGAAACTTCAAATGATGCTTTAAATGCTCTCCTTTGCTGTGTTGTAAGAATTGTCCGAGGACGCTTTGGTCGCCTCTGATCCTTGGTGTCTTCACAAGCCTTTCCCTGAATTCCCTGAACTTTATTTGGCTTAATGTCAAGATCTTCATCATCACTCTTCACTGTGAATGTATCAAATGCAACACAATTCATTATCACTCTTTATCCATGGGTAATTCTATGCTAATTTAATGATTTGAAAAGATACAGCAGTCTTTTAAGAAAAGAGAACTTTAGTTTCAAATATTTCCTAATCAACCTGTTCAGAAACGTTGTAAACACGTCTGGACCATTTGGGACTTGAATGCCGGTCTCCCACCTCAAAATACTACCACAGGGGAAGTTAGGCATAAGGTGACAGATTGGAATGAGGCACTTTGTATTAATTCAAACACTTAACTGTGAAAAACAAATACACAAAGGCCACATATAGGATCAAACATTATTGTTGTAGTTAAATTCTAACATAAAATATTTTTCTGTTGCCCAGTGAATATATCCATGTGTGTAAGTTTAGCATTGTGTTTCCTGAGTGAACTGTTCCAGGTTCGCAAAGTCACTGCAGCATACCCTGCATGCCCTTTGGCTTGGGAACAAAGGTGAACTTTTAAGAGCGATTCCTATTTCTAATTTGTTAGAAAATATGTCTGGTATTTAGTGAGGATAAAATCTGACACATGGAAGCATATCCTGTAAAGTATTTACAAATTAATTTTTCATTATATGAATCAACAATTATTATAAATCAAGTTTAAAAGGCATCTGGATGGGTATATGAATAGGAAGGGTTCAGTGGCCTATGGGCAAAGTGCTGGTAAATGGGACGAGATTAGGTTAGGGCGTCTGGTCAGCATGGACAAGTTAGACTGAAGGGTCTATTTCTGTGTTGTACATCTCTATGACTCTATACAGTGTTTACATATAAGCTGATGACCCTTCCATTCTTTTACACAAATAACATGCAATAGTCCACAGGAAAAGGACAGTTCCTGCGCTGGTGTTGTACTTTATAATTTTGATGCCTGTGAATGTTTGAGTATGCTCCCAACCCAAATATATTCCTCTATTTGCCAACACACACCTCCCCCCAACCCCCCACCCCCTCACCCATCCTACCCTATCCTATAACTACTCTCCATTCCAAACCCCACTGTGGTCATGGCCCAGCTCCATTGACTATACCTACTTCCAAGATTTAAAATGAAATTGGAGGGTTGGCATCTCCATTTGGGTTGCCATCTGTCCCATGTACCTGGAATGGATGGCCTCCACAGAGACCTCAGCATTGGAGTAAATGCCCGCCATTGTTAAATGGAAAATAAACTTGCCCACTAGAATCCCTAGAGTGTTGAAAGAGGCCATTCAGCCCATCAAGTCTGCACCGACCTTCCAAAGACCATCTCACCCAAACCTAGTTCACCCTATCCCCAATTTAGCATGGCCAATTAACCTAACCTGCACACCTTAGGACTGTGGGAGGAAACCGGAACACCCGGTGGAAACCCATGCGGACACAGAGAGAATGTGCAAAGTCCATACAGATATTCACCCGAGGCTGGAATCAAATCCAGGTCCCTGGTGCTATGAGGCTGCAGTGCTAATCACTGAGCCACCGTGCCACCCAATTTGGGCCACTTTGGAGAAGATCACTTTGAGTGTCATGGTGTGGACATATAACCTTCATTTGAGCCTGATGGTAGTCAGAAGCCTGCAGGGAATATCCTGTGCCAAATCTCATTTTGAACCATTTCCTCTGTTATATTATGAGCCAATATGAGAGGGAAAGAGATATACTGCACACAAATGGAACCTCCCCACCACTGATATGCCGACTGTTGTCTGTATGTTTTGTTTGACTTTACAGTTGAGTTGTAGTACTGTTCCCAGAGGAACACCTCACTCACAGCGCAATGCTGTCCGTAAGAGGCAGTGCAGTCAAATTTGAGCTTTGAATGTCACATGATCGAGTTCCAACCTCCATACCTTGCAACTTTGTTAAGAGTCCTTGCATTTACCTTTCCTGATGTAGCAACTGGGATCATTTTTTATCTGTGCTGTTTATATTAGATTTCTATCCTAGCAGTTGAGGGAGATGAAAATTAGTGAACCTTTTTCATCATACATCATAAGGATAATTAAACTGCAGTAACTATTAAAGAATTCTTTTGAAAAACATATAGCTTATTCATTTAAAGAATGGCTTCTTCTGGTGAAGGGAGTATCATTTAAATTGCAAACTGGCTAAAAGTTGAAATTTTGAAGTTACAGTATAAAAGGATTTTTAATTCAAAAGTTATTGTCTTTAAAATTACAAAATGTAAATCAACAGGTTTGGTTTTTGCAAAATTTGGAAAAGCAAGCCAGCCAGAAGAGATTTGTTTTAATATTGTTCACCATTAACTTTGCCTCATACATGCTCTGCCCCATCATCTTCCTTTATTTCGATTCAACATATTTATGCAATGATCAAATGCTGGCTCACTCACTTTAATAGCCATGTCATTATTAACTTCCTGAAATGCCATTTAAATTTAATGGCTTTCTAAACATGATAACTCCTAGTCTTTGGAGAGTAACTGCAGGTCTGGCATCGTCAAATGGTTTGTACTTTTTTAAAATTACATTGAAAGTGGACATTTGCAAACGATAAAAGAAGAGAAACAGTTCTCCAGTAAATAGTGATCCCCCAAACCACCCCTCCCAGACACATACACACAACATTTGCTCACTCTCTGCCAATATGAGTCTTTCTTTGATCATCTGTTTTTGATAATTCAAAAATGGTGAGCATTTTGTACTCTTCCAGCTAAATGTTATAAAGGTTAGTTAACTATTGGTGTTCCTTGATGCCATATTTACATCTGGGCTGTTAATCAAACATGGAATTTGCCCTAGTCCACTTTGAGTTAAGAAGGAATGTTCCAGAAAACAAAAACAGGCACATGGAGATGCTTTGACAAATTCTTTGACAGTTGTCTGCAACAAAATAAGGAACAGCTGTAGCTAATAGTGCAAATTGAGTAACGGGTGTGGATGTTTAGTGGGTGCATTTACTTGAGTGACACACTGTTTCTTATAAAAGCTAAACAAAACAAACCTAGCTATTGACACATGGAGTAATTTTATCTATGACTAATTCAAAATGTCATACATCTCACTGAACTCCAACTGGAATAAGGCAGTAACAACATAAATGAAACAAACTTTGATAATAATGCCAGATACTAATTTAATGAAGTGAATTTATTCATAATCAGTGGTGCTATCAACAATTGGAAGGATTGCAGGATAGTAAATATTTTTGGAACTTGTGAATACTGGCCGCTATTGAAATAAAATGGAGAAATTTGGCTGAAAATATGAACATTGCTGTGTGGTAGTGAACAGAAAAGATAGGTTAACTTTGAACAAAGATTCAGAAGAAAGCCTGTACCATTTCATTGATTTCTGCAGATGCCATTTTGTACCATTTCTAATCCGGACACTGATCTCAAGAAAATGCTAGATACTATGATCACTAAGACTAGGACAAGTAGATCTCGGCAGCAGAAAACCAAGACAGGGATACACTGGGCAGTAAATCACTAGCCCTTGACGTGATTATGTGTAAAATTCTGGACACCACTCTTTAGGAAGGATGTCAAAAATTCAAATAGAATACCCCAAGGGGTGAGCTACTAGAACTGTGCCAGAGTTGAGGCAGTTATATGACAATGCTGGGATTCATCACCATAAAACAAGAAAGGATCATTTATGATTTAATGAAGGAGTTCCAAATTATGAAAAGTTTTGATCATGGCACTTGCTGAAGACTTGGAAACCAGAAGATTTGAAATAATTGACTGAAGAACCATTAGGGAATAGTGTGGTTTTGCCTCCAGTAGGGTAACTTACCTAATGCGACAATGCTTATATTATCTCCTGTGAAAAATGGGGTGTGAGTATTGAAGTATCTAGCAGACATTTAGTATAGCTAACTATCATTTACAAACGTTATGTTCACAAGCGCGTAAGTATCTGGGCGGACACTGGATTTCAAGGACAGCACGCTTCTGGTAGAGTATCATGCTTCAAGTGATCCTGAGATAAGATGGAGTTTAAGACTTTCATGTCTTCGGGGGAGGTGATGACCTAGGGATATTATCGTTGGACTATTAATCCAGAGACCCACATAATGTTCTGGGGACCTGGGTTTGAATCCTGCTATGGCAGGTGGTGGATGACTCCAGACCCACAGCAATGTGGTTGACTCAACTGCCCTCTGGGCAATTAGGGATGGGCAATAAATGCTGGTCTAGCCAGTGATGTCTCATCCAATGAATTTTAAAAAGGTCACGTGGGCAGCACGGTGGCACAGTGGTTAGCACTGCTGCCTCACAGCGCCAGGTACCTGGGTTCAATTCCCACCCCAGGCGACTGACTGTGTGGAGTTTGCACATTCTCCCCGTGTCTGCGTGGGTTTCCTCGGGGTGCTCTGGTTTCCTCCCACACTCCAAAAATGTGCAGGTTAGGTGAATTGGCCATGCTAAATTGCCTGTAGTGGAATGGATCTGGGTGGGTTGCGGTTCGGTGTGGATTGATGGGCCGAAGGGCCTGTTTCCATACTGTAAGTAATCTAATCTAGTCATGTGTTATGATAAGGTGATGATGTCACAAACATGTCTTTTCAAGCTACACTGACAAACCGACTGTGGGATATTCATAACAGGGGGAAACATTTTTTTATGTAAGCAGCAAGTAGTTATGATCTGAAATGCACTACCTGAAAGACTGGAATGGATACAATAATAAATTCCAAAGCTGAATTTGGTATATATTTGAGAAACGAAAAATTGAAAGGCTATGAAGACAGAGCAGAGGGTTGGAGCTAATTTGATGGCTCTTTCAGAGAACTGGCACATGCTCAAAATGACAAATGGTTTGGTCTAAAATCAAATATTGTCTGTGATGTAATATGTGTTAAAAATGTTTGATGAAATTGATCTTCAAAGTGTATTAAGTATCAGAGTTGAGACGTCATGTTATGGCTGTACAGGACATTGGTTAGGCTCCTTTTGGAACATTACATTCAGTTCTGGTCTCCCTGCTACAGGAAGGATGTTGTTAAACTTAAAATGGTGCAGAAAAGATTTACAAAGATGTTACCAGGGTTGGAGGGTTTGAGCTGTACGTTTGGTATGCTTTCCTTTATTGGTCAAAGTATTGAGTACAGGATTTGGGAGGTCATGTTGTGGCTGTACAGGACATTGGTTAGGCCACTTCTGGAATATTGTGTGCAATTCTGGTCTCCTTCCTATTGGAAAGATGTTGTGAAACTTGAAAGGGTTCAGAAAAGATTTTCAAGGATGTTTTCAAGGTTGGAGGATTTGAGTTAAAGGGAGAGGTTGAATAGGCTGGGGCTGTTTTCCTTGGAGCATCAGAGGCTGAGGGGTGACCTTATAGAAGTTTACAAAATCATGAGGGGCATGAATAGGATAAATAGACAAAGTCTTTTCCCTGGGGTCGAGGAGTCCAGAATTAGAGGGCATAGGTTTAGGGTGAGAGGGGAAAGATATAAAAGAGACCTAAGGGACAACTTTTTCACGTAGAGGGTGGTACGTGTATGGAATGTGCTGCCAGAGGGTGTGGTGGAGGCTGGTACAATTGCAACATTTAAAATGCACCTGGATGGGTTTTTGAATAGGAGGAGTTTGGAGGGAAATGGACCAGGTATTGGCAGGTGAGACTAGATTGGGTTGGGATATCTGGTCAGCATGGACGAGTTGGACCGAAGGGTCTGTTTCCATGCTGTACATCTCTATGACTCTATGACTCGAAGCTGGGGCTATTTTCCCAAGACTGTCAGAGTTGGAGAGGTGACCTTATAGAGGTTTATAAAATCGTGAAGGGCATGGATAGAGAGAATAGTCAAGGTCTTCTTCCCAGGGTAGGGGAGTCCAAAACTAGAGGGGTTAGGTTTGTAAGGTGAGAAAGATTTAAAAGGGACCTGAGGGGCAACATTTTCATGCAGAGGGTAGTGCAGGTATGGAATGAGCTGGCAGAGGAAGAGTTGGAGACTGGTACTTTAGCAATATTTAAAAGGCATCTGGATGGGTACATGAATAGGAAAGGTTTAGAAGGACGTAGGCCAAATGCTGGCAAATGGGGCTACATTAATGAAGGATATCTTGTCAGCATGGACGAGTTGGACCGAAGGGTCTGTTTCTATACTGTACATCTCTGTGACTCTAAGACTGTAAGTCCTATTACAGCTTATTGGTAGTTTTGGTGTGAACATAACCATTAAAGTATGCAAAGTATTGCAGATTATTGTCACGACCGCACATGACAACCATATGGCATCATACACTGGTCACAAGATGTATTTTCCAATAAATACCAGACAAGACTGGGTCTTTAAATTCAACTTAGTTTTTCACAGGAGGACAACATATTTGGTTTATGCAGTGATATCATATATTTTGTGAATCTGCAAACATTTAACAGCAACGAGTAAAATTATACAAATGAATAAAAATAATTTAGGCATTAATGATGATTTTTTTGCTGTGGGAAATATTTGGAATGTGTAATCAGTACCTGAGTCAGAATCATCAGGGCTAACAGAGCTCAGCAGTTCTTTTTCTTTCTCATAGTCACTTTTGCAAAGCAGCTGCCCCTCTTTCAAAACGTACTCGTCGCCTTTCCTCAGTTGTCTTTCGCAAACACAGCAACAAAAACAGCTCAGGTGGTAAACACATTCTAAAGCTCGCATCACAAATTCTGTCGGTGCTATCTTCTCCATGCAGCCATTGCATTTTGTGGCAAACAATCTGGAAAAGACAAGACAGTCTAAGACACGGCAACTTGTGCGTGGCATTTTGTGAGGCTTAACATCACTTGGATTAATAATTATATCTTAGTTGCATAGAAGCTCAGGGAGTTTTTTATTTATCCAGAAGTTTGAATATTATGAGGATTTGTATGAGATGGGACATGAAATTGCTTTGGCAAATAGAATTAAGGAGAATCCAAAGGGTTTTTACAAATACATAAAGGACAAAAGGGTAACTAGGGAGAGAATAGGATCCCTCAAAGAATAGCAAGGTGGCCTTTGTGTGGAGCTGCAGAAAATGGGGAAGATACTAAACGAGTATTTTGCATCCGTATTTACTGTGGAAAAGGATATGGAAGATACAGAATGTAGGGAAATAGGTGGTGACATCTCGCAAAACGTCATTACAGAGGAGGAAGTGCTGGATGTCTTGAAATGCATAGGATAAATAGACAAATTCCTTTCCCTGGGGTGGGGGGGGGCAGAAATAGAGGGCATAGGTTTAGGGTGAGAGGGGAAAGATATAAAAGAGGAGCAACTTTTTCACACATATCATATATGTGTGGTACGTGTATGGAATGAGCTGCCAGAAGAAGTGGTGGAGGCTGGTACAATTGCAACATTTAAAAGGCATTTGGATGGGTATATGAATAGGAAGGGTTTGGAGGGATATGGGCCGGGTGCTGGCAGGTGGAACTAAATTGGGTTGGAATATCTGGTCGGCATGGACGCATTGGACCGGAGGTTTTGTTTCCATGCTGTACATCTCTATGACTCTATGTCACACTCAAACAGTGCCTTGTGTGATTTCCTTCAGTTATTCTAAGTCAGCTTGTGTCAGATACTGGTGATCTGTTCTGGGATTTGTATCACCTTATTGAGGTTTGCACTCCAGCACAATGCTGAGATGCCCTTTCATTAGAGAAGTGTTTTCTGTTTGATATGATTCTGAACAGTTGGAAAACTGATAAGACCATACAAAGTGTGGGAGAATTGTCCTGGCTATCATTCCTCCCAAACCCAAAACCGTGTTGAGCAGATCGATTGGTTTTTCCACTCAGCTCTTTACATGGAATGGTGCTCTATGTAAATTGCAGGCTGTACTTACTGATGTAACATAACAGATAATTACATAGACATAAAAGTAATCCACTGAATGGTAAGCAATTTGCAAGCCCTAAATATTAACCAATGTCTATGTTAATGAAACATTTAAATCAATTACCTTTTGATCTTTTTTCTCTTCACAAACTACTGATTGTGGCAAATTGTTTAAAAGCATCGTATATTAAATTGTTTTTTGTTTTCACTATATCTAATTACTTTTCCTAATTGTTTACTTAGTTCTCATTTTTTATCATGGTTCTAAAAATAAGCCTTATACATCCACATAAACCAGGAATATGTTTTTATTTTTAAAGAAGCTAAAGCAAGAAACATTTGCATTAGTATATAATGAATCCTTGGAATTCTCTACCTGAGAGAATTGTGGAGATTCAATGTTCAAGATTGAGATCAACAGACTTTTATATTTTAATACATCCAGGGATATGACAATGGTGCAGGGAAATGGTGTTGAAGTAGATGATAGGTCATGATCCTATTGAGTGGGTTTAAAGTCTGGATGACCTCCTCCTGCTATAACATATTTCTTGCATTCTTACATAACCCCATCACAAACACTAGATGATCCAAAGTGTTTTACAACCAATGATGTACTTTCGAAAAGCAGTCACTGTTGTAGGAAGCATAGTAACCAATTTTCAAACAACAAGCACCCACAAATAATCCTGTGATAATGACCACATGATTTGGTTTAATAATGTTGACTATGAAAGTTTGACGCAGGTCAGTGGTCATATCTCTCCTGTGCTTCTTCAAAATAGTACCAAGGAACCTTTTCCCTCCAATTGAGAGAGTAGATGGGGTCTCTAATGTATCATACAGGAGATGACACCACTGATTTCATTCCCAAACTACTGCAACAGAGTGTCCATTTTGATTTTTGTATTCAAGCCCTGGAGTGGGATTCGATCTCAGAACAATCAGAATCAGAGATATGAGTGCTACTAGTGGCAGCTACATTTGTGTACTGCAAAACAGAACAATCATATTGTACATAGGTATTTAATTGATCAATCATTCTCAGAAAATGAAATAATGTGAAGTGAAAAGGTTAAGTTAGTTTCAAGGATTAAATTGGACTAATTTATCTTTTTTATAGTTTACAGTATGTGACTTTGGCTATAGGTCAATTTAAGTGAGTATTGAAGAATATTGATTGCCCAGTTATTTCTTTTCAGTTCACCAAAGTCACCAGGGCCACTCACCAGTTACAGCAAAGACACAGAGAAGAGGACTAGCTTGCAGGATTCCATCACTCTTCAAGCACATGCTGATTTGCTCAGCATTGATTCTCAGTCTGGATCCTACGGTGGGAGCAGGATCCCACAGCAGACACATCAGAGAACAGAAACGTAGTATTATTAGGATAACCAAACGTGTACCCCCAGCCTAGCCCATAGCTGAGGCACTGTCGATGGATATTACTGCCATCCGACATACAATGATTACCCTTGATACCTCTGTGAACATTCGAATACAATATCTGAAGGTTCTCTAGAACATCAGGCAGCTCATAGGAACAGTCTCACGAGGGAGCTTCCACATCAGATACAATGGTATGAGAAAATATTGATAACAGAAATACCAATCAAAAGAAAAAGCTGAAGGTGGGCTCATTATACACCAAGAATTGTCAATTTTCTTCTGTATGTTTGGCTGTTGGACATCGTTGACCAGTTTCAAAATCACACGCATGTTGAAAATTTTGATATTTGATTTGTGATTGGAGTGAAAGCCAGGACTATAGGATCCTTGATTGGGGTTATTAACGTGGGCCAATTGTGGAGCCCTTTCTGACAGATATAAACAGGTGATGATCCTGAAGCATTGCCCCCTAAGAAGGGCACTGCTTGTCACTGGCCACCTGGGTGTTTCCTTTCTTCCTGGTGGTGGAAATTGAATAAAGATTTGTACACCTGTTGTCTTTCACTGTGTCTCACCTGCACACACACAACATGGGTGCTGGGGAAAATATAAGCACTACCGCAGCTAGGCGGTAGTGTGGGGTAAGAGAGAAAAAAAACAGGTGAATCAGAGAGTCTCCTCATTGTAGAGACTGGCTCAGAGCTGGCTGGTCAGAGCCCATGTACAGTGCACATGTAAATAAAGGTGATGGAATAACTTCCTCCTTGGAGTTATTTCAGTACTGTTTTAAAAGAAAAGAAACAAAAACTTACAGTGCTTCTCAAGTTCCCACACACCCTAAAGTGCTTCACAATCAGTGAAGTAGTTTTGAAGTATACTCGATGCTGGGTGCCAGATAATTTACATGTAGCATGGACTCACAAGCAACAGTGAGACAATTTGACCAGTCATCTGTTCTGAGGTGTTGGTTGAAGGATAAATATCTGGTCAGCACATCAGAACTGCTCCCTACTCTTCTCTGAATGGTGCCATGGGATTTTGCATATTCAGGGTAAAAAACAATGACTGCAGATGAAGGGCTTTTGCCCGAAACGTCAATTTTACTGTTCCTCGGATGCTGCCTGAACTGCTGTGCTCTTCCAGCACCACTAATCCAGAATTTTGCATATTCAGCTTAAAACAAACAGTCCTCAGTACAATGTCTCAAACAAAATAACTCCAGAAAGTAGCTTTTCAATTTGAATCCAGCAATTTATCACAAGTTACCAGTACATGATTCTGAAGGCGTTTGGTTCTGTAATAATTAGCCACTGGCTATCTTTCAGACTGTCCTCTCGACTATTGCACATTTTTTAATGTATAGGTATATTTCACTGACAAGTTTACTTATTATATCTGTTGTTAAGGCACCCTTGTCCAGAAAAGCCTAAAGGATTACATTCGGAAATCTTAAGCCTGCTGCCTGTATTGTCAATGAACCACCTGTGACTCTCAACTCACAATAAGCTGTAAACCAACCTCTTTGCTCAGTTTAATTAAGCCTCAGGCTGTTGTCTAAATATGGGTGTTCTTATGGTATAAAGTTAAGTAACTTTTTTTAAGCTTAGTGGGTTTGTTATAACATGATTTAAATTTTCCTCTTCGACAGCAGATTAGCTGTAATACAACAATCAATAACCAAAACAAACATTTACAACAATTAACAACATTTGCAATAATGGGTGGAAGTGAGGATGAGTTATTTAACTCAGACATTGACATGATTGAAAATCTAGTTCCAAGATAGAAACTGATCCACATTTATCTACAATGGTTAGTCTTGGCAAAAAGACCCATTTTCCTGGATCCTTCATTAATTCTTGATATATGTTCTGCAGGTTAAAGTTCTATAGTTTTGTTTTGGGCATGACAAATAAAAAAATGTTGCTTCACAATCTGAGCTCTATCTAACTTAGTGAAATATCATACATTAGGCAGGATATGTCTGTGCAAAGTGAAGTTCTCAACCCAAGTCTTTTTTAATACTCTTTGTGCTTGTCCATGCATAGAGTGACATTTTACATAATTCATTAAATGTTAAACTAAGAGCCAATCAGTTTATTCCTTTCTAAGTACAACCTAATGAATCTTTACACATTTTATCATTTTTAAGTGAAGTAGGGCCTGATAACATAATTCTTTTTTGCATATAACCAAAATAGAACCATTTGAGATAGACGAAGTAACAACTGTAGAATAATTTGATCCTCATGAGTGCAAAACATGTGAGGGACATTTCATGGTATGGGATAAAATCCACTTTCATTTTGTGGTGTAAAATCCACACTCACTAGTCTTTTCTGTGATTAATTTATGGTCAAAACCATTATTCTCCTGCTTATTATCTCAGAATTCACAGAGTATCTTTACTAAATGATAGTCTTAAGCTGTGGTATGCTCAATTATTTCTTTAAAAATGAAGTCATTTGGAGACTAAGTGTAGAAGGATTCACAAACTAAATAAAATGTTTTGTACTCTTCAAGAAAGTATATCAGCATTCATTACTGTGAAATGATTTGTATTTTCACTGTGCCTAATCTAACTGCTGACTGGAGTAAATCTAAGAACCTGTCAGCAATAAAGCCAGTTTAAGACCTGAGATGACGATAATATTGCACAGGACACCTATTATGAGTGAACACTATGTAGGCTTCAATGCACAGTTTCAGATCGTGGCCATAAACCTTTAAAGAGTAGGCAGATGTTTCGAGCCTAAATCAGAAGGCTGATCTGTGTTAGTTAAAGGAAGTGACTATAAAGATTTTATATAGTAGGATATTCCTCTGAAGTGAAGTCTGATTCAGTAATCCTTACAAACATAACTGCTGTTATATGATCCATTGTGTCTTCCTGCTTGAGTCAGAAACATCTGTTGTTTAATATGTACAGCTGATTTACTATCTATAGGGTGCTTATCTTGCTTTGGATTTGACCCTGTCCTTTTTGCTACAAATCAGTACTCCACTGTTTACTTTTACATTGTCCTAACAACCCACTCTTTACCTCTGTGTAGCTTTGTCCTGCCCTTCATTTCCTTTGTTGTGTGCAAACATAGTTTAATTGTTTTATTATAACTAATTAATTATGATTCGATAGGTTTCAGTGCAGTTCGTGCAATTTGCTGTTCACATTAAGTGTGCTTCAAGAAGTCTGATAAATGAATGGTAGTTATAAAAGTCTACTCACTTAGCTATGTTGCTTGTTTACTGAATTATCTCTTGTTCTGAATGGGGCATAGCAATAAGCTAGGATTTATTAACTCTTTGTTTGAATTTGACTATGAAACAGATGCCACTGACCTGCTCATGTTTTAAATTGTGTACTTACATGTTTCATTGGGTGACAATTTATGACAAAAATAGTCTCCATTTTCACACCATTAAAACAAGAGCAAGGAATCATTTTGTTTCTTTATGTTTCTCGAAACTGAACAAACAATAGTGTGCTTCAATAATAAAAAACATTCTCACAGTTTAGATATTACAACTATTATTTCTATCTTGGATTTCAGTCAGGTTTTCTTCCATGAGTCTATTTGTTCCTTGTCTCAATTATGTAGTTTATTCCCTTGTATCTGTTCATTATCTGAAAGATGCAGTTTGTGTCAATTTTTGTTTCATGACATTTTGATGAAAGAATTTATGAAAAATCAAATTATTGCTTCTGGCAGGGAATTAAAACAATTTTTCATTTATAAAGCAAAGAATATTACTACCTTTGGGAATTCCATAATTCTTTTTGTATTCCCTTCCCTCTTTACAGCATTAAACTGCACAGTACATATAATGGCTTCAATTTTTCCTAATCTGTGCTGAAACACAGAAATCAGTATCATAAATTATTGAAGTCTCGAACAGAAACCCATGGCACTGCCATCTGAATTTCAAACCCCCAAAAGTAAAATCGTTGATGAAAATACATTTTCCCATCTTAAATGGTGCACAGTGGATTAAGTGAAATACTACCCATGATGATACAATGAGGTTTGAGATTTATAGTGACACATTACAAGGGTAAGCATCTTCCTTGGGGTACTCTCATTTTCCTGCAAGCGGCAACTCCTGTGTTTAGTTCTTTTCGATGTTTGTTTAATGGCTCACTAAAAAAAAAATCATAACTGCTCATCAAAAATGTTGCAAGGGTTGATGATAGGAACAGGAAACCTGAAGATTATAATGCCAGGCCATCACCTATATAAAGTCAATGATGTGCCATACAACATCAAATTAAACTTTAATCCCCTTAAGCAAGCATTTCAAAAAAATCTCTGATTTATATGTAGAGGATACATTATCATTGTGCACTATTATGAAAAAAATGATAAATTTGTTGTTAGAGAACATTCATTTGTTGACTATTCATCCATCACTGACAATCTGACAACAAATAATATATGATTCTGATGAAATCTCATAAAATTCTGGCAAAAAATCCTGCATGATTTTACCACTGTTTAAGGTGGAGTATCTGGTTGAATCAGGTTTTTCTACACAAAAGCATAGCATATTGTCATCTGTAAGTAATGGAGCGCTTCTGTGCCACACACTCACATGTATTTTTAAAAAATATCTATGCTGTCACAATAATTGTTAAATAGAAGCACTGTTTGCTTCTTGCATTAATTGCTGTTGAAATATTTTCTCCATTCCCTTCTGCCATCCCCAACCCCATTTCAGCATTCAGGTTTATGATTACAGAGTGTGTCACCAGCCACAGCTATAATCACTGAGTACAAAGGTAATTATTTCATTTTGTCAACTCGCCACTGTAATGCAAACAAGTTATGTTAAGTGGTCATACCTGCATTCCACTTCCTTCAGCTGCAATTACCTCACTTTTCAAGTTCTTTCTGGATATAGGCACCTGTGATTTATTGCTGACTGTGTCAAACTGTAGTAAGTGTTCTCTTCTTTGGCACTTGCATACAGCAAACCCAACATGGCATGACAGTTTATATGCAATGTGCAACAACAACTTACATTTATGTAGTAGCTCAAATGTAGCTATAATGTCCAGATGAGACAGGAGTGTTATAAAGCAAAGCCAAGCCATATAAGAAAGTAAAATGACAGATGACAAAAAGCTTTGTTAAAGACAAAGGCACCCGGAAGGAGAAGAGATGGGTCATGTGGCAGAGGAAAAGGATGTAGAGAGGCAGTGAGTCTCGGAGTTTCTGAACTTCAGTTTTGGTTTAAGGAGGTCACAAATGGTGGAGCTGATTAAAATTAGCAAGGGTCAAGTGGACAGATTTGGAGGAACGCAGGTGGCTCGGAGGATTGTGAGATTGGAAGTGAATCCAGAGGTGGTGGGTGTGAGACACATGCAGCAATGTGAATTTAAACAAGGATGCGATTTTTCAAATTGAAACATTGCTTAAGCGAGATTCAATGTCAATCAGCAACGCAGCACTTGAGTACTGGGTGAATGGCACTCAGATGTGGGTTAGCTCACAAAGCAGCAGATGTTTAGATGACATCAAGTTTACGGAAGGTAGGATATTGGTGGCTGGCAGGGAATGTTTTGGTGTAGTCCGTAATCATATGCAACAAGCATGGCATGGCAATAGACCTGCTGCTTCTAGAGCAGCTTCTTTCCCATGGGGTTATTTAGTCAGCTTGTGGTCCACCTACTACCCATTTCAATAAATGTCCCAAATGTTAACTTACATATGCTTCAGCAAACAGAGAATATCCAATAAAGTAAGCATAGTGAACACAGTAAACAAAATTACCCCAAATATTATAAAACTGCTTCTGCACAAATATATATAGCATTCTAAGCAACAGTACATGTTTAAGAAACTACCTCATTATAAGATTTGTTAAGGTGACAATTTGTTATACTTTCGCTTTTATATTAAGTCTGTATCCCAGCTTCTTCATTTTGCCTCTCATTCAACATGACTTTCCCTCCCTTTCTCCTATTGTTGTCATCTATTATTTTCCATTTCCCCTTATTTCACATTTCATTATTTTTTCTGTTGTAATACCCATTTGGCCTGTCTCCTGTCTTCCTGTTTATCTATTGTCATGTTTTCTAAACCTCAAAGTTTTCTCTTTAGCTCTTATACCAATGAACACTGAGGTTTTTAAGAAAATCCAGGCATGACACTCTACTATAGCAACCACACCTCCCCAGGAAAGCAAGGACAATCTCTTATGTACCAAGAAAGCTTTTCACAGCCTGGCAGCAAGAGTAATTCCTCCTTTATGGAACAAGAGGGATTAGTGGGGTGCACTGGACTGAGGACTTAACCCTACCCCCAGCTTTTTTTTTCAGCACTAATCATTCAGACCCCTGCTGTTGTGTACCATCAAACAGAGCAGAAAAAAAGTTCTGAATGATACAAGAGCTGTGTTGTGGAAGAGTCTAATCTTTCTTTAATACTTTTCCAAGTTCAGAACCTACATAGAAAGGCGACGTAACCCATTAATGACCCTGTGCATGCTATTAAGAGGAAAATCAGTGTTGTACAAACCAAAACATTATTTACAAGAAACATAGATTCATTGTGACTGTACAATTCCATTGTGTTACTAGTTAAAAGTTAGTCTAAATATTTAAAGTTTAATATTTAATTCAATTAGAACAATGGTTATAATTAGAATTTAGTGGCATGAACATTTTAAACTGGTAAGTCTATGAGCATTCAATAAAATGATTGTAATACAGCAGAAATGCAATTCTTTTATTTAATCATTTTCTTACTCAATAGAGTTATATCAACTGCAGCATAATGTTAATTGCTTACTTCAAATTACAACAGAACTCTTATATAACCACAACTTATTTTGGTAATGTGTAAGGTGCTGATTAAACAAACCATAAAATGTGCTTCATTTCGTTACTGGGACCAACAAAAAACCTGATCCATTTTTATTTGCTTCTTATTTTCAAAAACATGGCTAAAATTTTCACAGCAAAAGTAGCATTTGAGTGTGCTGATAAACAGAACTATTTTTAACAGTGCAACCGAAAAGCTCCCCTGTCAGTGTTAGGTAAATGACCCAGTAAGTAGTCTGTTGGGATACGATTAGATAAGACTGATAAGCACTAGCTTAGCTCCTGGCATGTCATTTGTGCATCTGTGTTTGTGGTAAGGATCTTACGGACCATCCTCTTCACACCTGAATCTACAGATTTCCAGATAAATTGCGCATGGTAAACTACCCCGTGTGGCCTTTCACCGAGAATACTAATGTTGACTCTGTGCTTTCCCATAGGTTTACACGGACTGAGGATCTCTGCAAGGAATTAAAGGTGTGCAGAGTCAATCTTTGCCAAACAATCAAAACGAGATCCAAAAAGCAGATTTAACATTGTGCAGTTTATTCTGGGCTTTCTGTACTTGTGCAAAAGGAATTCATGTAAAAATTTGAGACTGCCAGAACAGTTGAACCACTTTGTGAGAGATATGAAGTCAATGTTCAACAACACTTACTTTTCCCAAAGTTCTTTAGAATATGGAAAAGAAATGTTAAGGGGTAAAATGTACATAATATTCCACCAAAGACATTTTACGACTTCTCTGCTTCATTGCTACATCGTGGATGCTTTAATTGTTCTATTTATTCGTCTAAATATATAATCTACTAAACAATATGAACTAGGTTACTGTTCCCCTACAGTGTACTTCCACTGCAGTGTAAGCAAGAACAAAAACGTTTTAACGTAGAAGCCAATTAGCACGGAGTAAACTTTGATTTGAAATTATTCAAGAGAAGTACACTCTTAAGTGTTAGTACCAAGAGCTGCCTCACTCAAAATGAGTTTAACCACTTTGTCATTTTTCTGACTGTTCAGGGCCAATACCTTATGAAAAATCCCATTGATATCTTCGAAACAATGACCATCATGCGGTGGTCTCTGAACTGCCTACAACTCATGTGTACGTTAGATAGCACAGTAATAACAGGCTCAGTTTGATACCATCACGTTGAATTGTCTGTAAATTAAAATTGCTTACTTGCGAATTAAAGATCTCCCATGGGTTACAAAGCTTTCAGAAGTGCTGGTAATTACCAATCTTAAATTTGACTTTATTACATTTTTGTTGAATTAAAAGACATAAGCATTTGTCAACCAATAACAAGATATTGATATGTAAGATGTAACCAATGGGAAGGTCACGGTGTATATGAAAGATACTGAATGTTTCAAATATCTGGCTAAACAAGCATTTGAATGTTTTCAAAGGGTTCCTATCTTTAGCTGTACTTGCAATAATAAACAATGCACAATATGCTTTCAAAGCAGGACTTGTAAAATAAAGGTAAAAGGCACAACTGCAAGTTCATTTGTGCAGTGAAATCCGTTAGTGTTGATTGCAGACACCATTAAGCTGCTTCACTGCTCTTTGAGAATATAATCTAAATTTTTCTAAGTAAATGCTTTACTTCTCAGAATGCTTCTACCTGCTGAGGACTCCTTAGAAACAGTAAGATGAGACTCTGACCTTATTAAGACCAAGTTAAAGTATAACAACATATTAAGCTTTCACCACATGACATGAATGATTCTAGACTAAAGACTTGTCATTTCTGCTACACTTCTCCTTCAGATAGGAATCTACACTCCAATCACTTGAAGAGATAAAAGCTGTTAATAGCTTTAGTACTGGGTATTTTGACTCAATAACATGTCTTGTTTTCATCTTTGCATCTTATTGGTTGAGTTTTCACTGTCTCCAAGTACACAATCTATTTAGAGACTTAACTGCTCCATATTTTGGCCAAAAAGAATACTGTTTATTAGAATGAAAGTAGAAACAGCTGTAAACATTTGCTTTGATGAAGAGACTATGACTTCTCTGTGCCTTAAGGCACATACCCACTGTGTGTCAATCATTAAAAGAAGAAGGTAAGGTGTATTCAGGGTCAGTAGAAGGCCATTGGACATTTCAAAGGCCTTGGGGGTTCTAGCAAACCCAGCATGGCTTGGGGGACTGAAAATTTACAGGCTATATCGCCTTCTGACCTTTGGCCTGTACAGGCACCTCTCTGGCTAGCCTCAAGCCTGAGTCTGTCTCGTGGACACACAAGGTGGCACTGCTTGAGATCTCAGGACTCTCACATATTTCTGGCTGCCATGTGATGTTGCCTGCTTGTACAAAGAGTGAGTCAATTCATCCTGATGTTCTAAAGATGCAAGTTAAAGACAATAAATAGAAGATCCTGCTGGTTTTTATTAACACTTGAGTTTCATGTGTGCGACATAGTGTATTATGATCTGCGGAATTCAATTAGGGATATTTAACATATATATTTACACAGCCTCACTCTTAGAACGATAGATTAGGCATTTTTTTAATAACAGCGCAGTAATGTGATTTTTCTAATGTAATTTGCCTCTAAATGTGAAAATATGATGTGTTTTTCCTCATTTTATTTTTCTGATTATAAGTTTAATTGAAAACTTCAGAAACGTTACCAGCTGTAAAAAAAAATACAAGAAATGGAGCACAATTTGCCAACTGTTTAGCAGTGAGAAATCAGTTGGCTGTTAGTGCCAACACTCTAGGGGAGAGAACACAAGCAATGCAGAACAGGAATTGCCTTTCATATCTGATGGTATTCATCATTAACTAGAGCAAGTTAGTCATGTCAAACTATTACAAGAGAAGGCGAAAATGTTTGGAACTGTTTGCAATGACTTGTTACCCTTCTCAGGGGACTGATAAAATATTTATCTTTATTGAGATGCCAGCTTGGCTCTAAGTCTTTGTACACAGTAAGATGTACAAGCAATCTCAAACAATTTAATTTAGTTACCGACTTGTGAAAATGAAAGTAAATTCAGCCTCTTGCCCTTGGTCAGCAGTTTGCAGCATGGATCCAGTTTGATGCACTGACCTTATCAGAACTGAAATAAGATCGCCAAATAAAATAATTTTTCCACACCAAGTGGCACAGCGCACTCTTTGACTTTGAGAATGCTCGGAGTCAGTTGAAAAGCCTGAAATGGTGCTGCCTTTCTGGAAATAAAGGCGCTGGTGACAGCAAGGTTGGAGTCAGAGAGTTTGTAGCCATTAATCAAAACACAGATTTCCATGAAAGCAATTTCAGATTAAGTGATTTT
This sequence comes from Chiloscyllium punctatum, assembly GCF_047496795.1. Taxonomy (NCBI): domain Eukaryota; kingdom Metazoa; phylum Chordata; class Chondrichthyes; order Orectolobiformes; family Hemiscylliidae; genus Chiloscyllium; species Chiloscyllium punctatum. Next base: position 11,749,478 of record NC_092787.1, on the reverse strand, counting down.
AGGAAATTGAGATTACACCATTGCTAAACCTACATGCTAAACTGGTATATTTCTGTAATAGGGTAAAAAGAGTTACATGGGAAGATGGATCTTTCAGCCAAAAGAAACTCATGAAAAACATAATTTATTGAAACATACGCACTTTTGTCGTCTGTATTAGTTTAACAGATTAAATGAAAACTATATTGAAAAATAAATTCTACATTTATGTTATTTCTATTATTTACCAAATAGTGAAGCAAGTTAACGAACTGACTCGAAAAAACTCCAATTCTTCTGTCTCCCAGGCATTTTAAACCTCCTTTTTAAAAGGATGCATTATACTTAATCACTGCCTGATTCTTACTAAATTAACATATGTTTACATAGTAATGAGCTTTAAATTGAGGCCCTTTCTTTTTTAATTAAGATCCCAGCAGGTGCAAATATAACAGATTACTTAAGAATATTCGGATATCAATAGCCCAAAGCATTTTCTTTTCCTTAAAAACAAATTTTAATAGCTGCAGGTGTTACATATCTAATTATGCTGTTGTATTACATCTGAAAATTATAAATAATTTATTTTATCTATTATACAATAAAATCAATAGCCTGAAGGTTCCACTCAGTTGTGTTGGATTTTTTCCAGGTGCAACTCACCTCAAAGCAGGGTAACTGCTGCAAAAGATTGTGGAATTTCAGGCAAGGATTGTGTTCTGCGTGAATAGAGTTTCCATAATCTTTTGTGCTAGCTTTCCAAAGTACAAAATGATCAGGCCCTTCCCAGGAATCAACTCACATCACACCACCTCCCCACCCCCTCCACCCCAAGGCTAACGTAACCACCACTAGGAGCTTCTGTGAATTGCAATCACTTACAGGCCTTCAAAAAGGCTCTAAGTATTACTCTGGAACTTTTGGATTCTAGGGTGTATTCAAGGGCTTGGAATGCAATTAATAATCCTTAAGAAGCAGACTGTTGTACTCCAATATAACTTTAAAAAATGGTGTGTATTTAACAGTTATTTCAAAACAGGTTGTCATCGGTGTTGCACTGAGAGTGTGATTTAAAATATCTCTTTAGTTGATAAAGCCATTTTTTGTTATGTTAATCAAACTTTACCCAGTTGCCATTCATATTTAAATATCTCAAGGATACATTTTAAAGGGCTTTTTAAAAAAGAAAAATTGCATTTTAATCACCACCTGATTGTGCTGAGTTGTGGCAGATTTTGTGTCTGGTGATATACCAATGAAATATTGATGTTAAGATTATGGTGTGATTTTGACACCACTGAAGCTCATTTCACCAATTCTACTCAATATGCAATTGTATTTTAAAAAATTAAAAAAGGTAAGATGGTCAGGCACACAATGGGTCAAAGAGCCTGTGCTTTAAGATGTTACAATTGTATGATTGAAAGCCCAATTGAGCAACTAGTGCTTTTGATTGTTTCATATCTTCACATATGCTTTTTTCTGTTTGGCGAAGCATTGGAAAGATTAGCAGGCTGATTATCAACCTGTTGATCTGCATCATGAAGGAGCATTCTTTGCCAACGTTTATTGCTCATTCTTAATTTCAAGAGCAGGAGTTGAACCTGAACCCTCTGGCTCAGTAGTAGGAATGCTGCCTTCAAGCCACATCACGTCCTATTCTGCAACTAAGAAGATTCTGCATTGAAAGGTGAACATTTCAAAGTAACTTCAGGAATTAAAGAGTGTGCACAGCTGTCACAGCAATGATTGTAACCAGAATTATTCAATCACAGCCATGCCATAGCAATCATGCATAATGTGCTGGATATGGAGAGGGAGGTCTGGGAATGCAAAATATGTTAAGGATTTGGGGGGTGGAACTGAGTACATTCCTCATCTAGTGAACCTACCAAAATATAGACAAGTAAATGGAAGTAAGAGGACCACAGAAACCCTCCAGGTGCTCACTGGTCAGGAGTCAGGAATTGTCAAGGGTTGGATTTAGTCATTCTGCTCAATTTTTAGGTGCCTCAATTTCTGCATGCAATCTCCAACACTTGATGTTACCCATTTGCAATTGCACGACCTACTTAGCTCATTGTGGAATTGCAAATAAAAGTGAAAGTCAGCCAGCAGTCTCATGTGAACACTGTTATCAAATTTCCCTCCAAATCAGACACCACCACAGACATTCCCATTGGATCGATATTCAACCATATCCCACAGAACCCAATTGTAGTAACACTATCACCACAGAGATTGCAGCAGTTCAATAAATCTAACCATCTCCTTCTCTACTTAGGGATAAGCAATAACTTCAGCCTTGCCAGCATTGCTGTAGGCTCAGTATTTTGTCAGTAAGCTCCCGTCATGGGTGAGGGCTGAGTTATGGCACAAAACTGTTTACAATGACTGCCGAGTCATTGCTCCTCTGCAACTTCATATCTGCCATTAATAGAAGGGATATTATAAACAAATAATACACTTCACACTTACCCATTTGTGTAACACAATTTTACTGCATGGACCGTTATGGAATATGAATGGATATTTTCATGCAGCAAGCCATACAAATCATAAAGTAATGAATATTGTACATACTACAGACCTGTGTTAGCTAAATTGTCACAAACACAACCACTTTCCAGGTTTTACTTTATGAAGAAATCCACCAATTTTTCTTCATATGTCAGAATACATTCAGATCTGGTAATCTCTATCTGTCACAAGTTACACTCACCTATAATGTTCAAGCTTCCTGACATGTGAAAGCATTGTGATTTGAGACTTGATGATATGGTAAGTGTAATTTCCTTCTGCAAAACATTCATTTGAATCCATCACAATATACATAAGATGCTATTTGCATAATCCTGCTATTGATATGTCAAATGTTTACAATCTTATGACCATTTCTCCAGTGATCCACAGATTTTTTTTCATGCAGTTTTTAGAACTTTGTTTCACATCCTATGTTTTGATTTAACAGCAATATCCACTGTTTTATTCCTATTCTTTTTAAATTGATCTCTTTCCCAAATAACCCTACAGGTGCTTTGAGTGGAGGGCACAGCATGGACACTGCCAGGAACATATGAGTAGATCATGCTTGACCCCGTTAAATAACTATCCTACTTCTGCCAAAGACAAATTCATTTCTGAACAACAGGATTTGCCAGGATTTGCTCATTGAAACTGGTCTCATGCTACTGTTATTGAGATGCCGCAGTTAGACACCCGAAGTTTTAAAACTTTATTGGGGTCAAGTGGCTTGTCAGTTGCTTCAGAATATTGTTCCAGGTAAACAATATTTGGTGAATACATTTTCATTCTCCTTATAACTTGTATTTCACATAGTCACCTCTTAAGAATTCTGCACCCTATAGCAACTTCATTGATAAATGCCTTACTCCCCCAGTGAACTACTAAAGGTAACAGTCGAGTGTGTGGTGCTGGAAAAGCACAGCAGGTCAGGCAGCATCTGAGGAGCAGGAGAATCGACATTTCAGACAAAAGCCCTTCATCAGGAATAAAGCTCTAGATATCAAGAAACATGTGAATGTCTGAAACGCTTCCTACTCTGGGTGAGTAAATTGTGTTATTGTCACTACATTGTTCTTAGACTACATGGGACATATTTTGTATACTTGACAAAACCATGCCATCGCCATTGACTGCACCTCAAACTTCATTCATTGCTTGTAAAGTGCATTGGGAATTCCTGGGCTATGAAACCACAACAGAAATACAAATTGTACATCGTGATCTGAATTTTTAGGTGGGTGTCAGGTTCACCCATCAATCGTCAACCGATTTCAGTTTTAGTTGCTAACCAAACAGAAATAACAAGGACCCTTAGGCAGTATGTACAATATTCCAGTCACAGTTCAAACAACAATTCACCCAATGCTATGTCCTGATTCATCTGTGGGATAACAATGGTATGTAGCAGCTCCTCATCGATGACATTTTAAGAAAACTTTTCTTTTACTCAAATGCCTAGATTTGCATCCATGTTACCTGCTGACCCTTCATTTGGAGACCTGACAAGGAATTAGGAAACAACTTAATGTGGCAGGAATATACCAAGGTCAAAATTCTATTCTTATAGATCAGTGTCCAGTAACACATACTGATTTAAAATTCTCCCTCATAGCAGAAGTACTTTTTTTTCTGAAATAAAACACTCCCTTTCACCATATTGCCGTTGTGAGAAAGATGGCCTGTCTAATGCAACCCATGAACCATAATGGGATACTGTTAGACTAACACACTGATTCTTCACAGCAAACTGAGTAGTATCAGTTAAGTACTGAATCAGATAGACACCTGTGGCACTGTAACTAAGATGGTTTTGTAAATATGCATGAAAAGCTCTGCCCTAGTTGTGTCTAGAGAAAGCACCTAAAATAATTTTAAAATTGTTAATTACAGTGATATCAAATCATGACAGTTGCAGAGCAGATTTCTGGAAGGAAACAAGAGTTGATGTATGACAGTTGTGTGGAGAGACTAGAGAAACTGGATTTGTTCTTTTTTTTAATCAGAGAAGGTAAAAGGATGATTTATTGGAGGTAATCAAGATTATGAGGTTTTAAATAGTGAAATCCATCATGAGAGTTGATAACCTAAGGTCACAGATGTATGATCATTGACCAAAATACTAAGTGGAGATGTGGAGAGTTTTCAATGTAGCTAGTTGCTGTGATTCAGAATGCACTGAAGAGAAAGGATGGGCGAGGTAGATTTCAATCATGACTTTCTAATGGATATCTCGTAAGTTCAATACTTGAGAAGGACGAAATATTGCAAGGTTTTATGGAAACAACAGGGGAATGGGATTAATTTTATTGCTTAATATGAAAGACCTGACACAACTAGCTTGGGATGTAATTAATAATTGGCAATGGGGTATCTTGCTGTTGTCTGGGAAACCATGTACTGCCTGTATTGAGAAAGACCTATGAAAATTAATCACCCATCAAGCAACAAATGGCTAGTGTTGGGTTTAGCCCAGGATTTAGGCAGCCTTCCACCATCCACCAGCACCACCATGAGGAGTGACTGCTGTCTGAAATGAGCCAAGCAGAGGCCAAGTTTCATTAAGAAACTCCCATCCCATTCTCACTCAAGTGAGTGGGAATGGGATGGGAATAGTGGGAAGAGGGTCACTCGCATTGTGCGGTGGCATAGGGGAAACGGGTGCAGTGGAGATGGACAGGGTATTAGAAGAAAGGGTTGGTGGTGACACTCAGACAAGACTCTTCCTCTGGATTCAAGTCTCCCAACCAAGTGCTCAGTCTTTTAATGAAGAACTCTTCACTGTCCCCAACCCCTGCCCTCACACCACCAGAGAAACCCATAACCCCACAGGTAAACCCAACAGAGTCTGCCTCTTTTTAAGCTCTCCGCATGACGAACTGTTGTTGGTTCAATACAAATGGCGGCAGGGTGGGGATGCTAAGTGGACATTCATTACCCACTTAAGGGTCTCTGTAATGTCTGGCTGAGAAGGCCATCCACAATGAGGAGGTGGGGTTGCACCCACTAAATCTCCAAATTTGTGTCTGGAGAGGCAGTACACTCCACCTGATGGACTATTGTCTTCTCTGCTGAAAGATTTCACAGGTTCAATTCTGTCCAGGAATCGTGAGGAAGAGATTGTACTGATATAAAGATACAACATCCCATGTGTTCTTCTGCATTATTTTGATTCTTATGCGGAACCATTTATTAAATCTTTAATGACCGAGTTAAATCCCTGAACTGTTGAAAACTAAGTCACTTTTTTTCACACCTGCATATTATAGGTGGAATTTAAAGGGCCAGCTCAGGAACAGGCTGAGAGGCCAGATTGGGTCAGTGTACAGAATCAGGAGGGAAAGTGGAGATGGGGTCCATATTAAGTTCCCATCTCCCCCTGCACCTCCAATTAAGTCAGGGAGATGAGAGGTCAAAGGTGGTGCTCTCATCTAGGAATCAATTGAGGATGATGATCTCATCACATCCTAACTAATAATCTAATTAATGTGGGGTATCCACCCAGTAAAAGTGGATGGCCTTCCTGATCATCGTACACATGATGAGGGTCAACCCTGTTGCAAGTCCCATCTCTGCACTCACGACTGATCACCACCTTATAAGAGTCTGCTGGTTTGGCCCCAGCAAGTCCCACAAACCCACCTCGATCCCAGGACCTACCATGCTTACTGGGTCCAGGATTTGTGCAATTCCAGCAGTGGCCATCATTCTTAGTAACATTACTGGGACAAAAGAGCCTACAACCCTACGATTGACGGCAACTGATGGAGAGGGGATATCAGTCCTTATCAGGGCTGTAGGCCTAATGATAGGCTATTAATGACCTGACTGTGACTGAATTCTTAGGGCTTCTAAAAATGGTCATGGTGGCTTTCGAGTCGTTGGATAGGGCCACCACTGAGGCTATTAAATTCATCCCTATGTCTTAGCACTGCAGACAAAATCATTGTAAACTGAAAGGCTTCATGTTTCTTCGGTTTCATTATTAAAAACGAGGCTCCAGTTCTCTTCCATCCAATATCTTTTGAAGTCAATTTCGTCTATCACCATGGAGAGAGTGTGAGGAAAGATTTCTTCACCCAGGTTTGTTAGATCCGGAATATTCTACTTGAAAGTATGATGGAATCAGATTCCTCAATTTTTTTTAAAGACAATTGTACATGAACAGCATGAATTTATTGGGCTACAAGGGAATAAAACTACCGTATGGGACTAAATTGCAAAGAACTGGTACAGGCACAATGGACTGAATAGTCTTCTGTGTGCACTTAACACTCTCATCTGTTATACTAACAGCTCAATACAGCCGTTGCATTTTTAGGAGGTTGGAGAGATGGTGGAGTAGTGGTAATATCACTGGGTTAGTAGGCCAGAAAACCAGACTAATGTTAAGGGGACATGGTCTGAGAACCACCATGGCAACTAGTGAAATTTAAATTCAATAAAAATCTGCTAGTCTAACGGTGACCATGTAACCAAATCTAATTCACTCATGTCCTTCAGGCAAGGAAATATGCCATCCTTACTTGATCTTGCATACATGTGACTCCATCTCCATGGTGATGTGGTTGACTCTTAGCTGCCTTCTGGGAGATTAGAAACGTGTAAAAGAATGCTGATCCAGCCAGTGAAGCCTACAACCCATGATTGAATAAAAAATCTCTGAATGAGAGATAATATTGATACCCTGTTTGTTCTGGTGGTGTTCAACATCCCAATGTACAATTCAAAGAAACTACAGAGAGAGTGCTTTGTTCTTCATCCAAATTCCATCTTCACTCCACCACTGCCAACACATTAGATTAACTGGTTATTGTCATGCGTAGGAGCCCACTAATCGATTGTAACAGTTCTCCCTAACAATGTCAATGAAAATATCTGTTTTTAACTGGAGGTGAAAATCATGTTGAAGAATAGCACCAAATAAGCAATAACCAATTGACAAGCCTAATTATGACTTGAATGGAAAAGAAACTAGTGTAGCGCATTGAATTGCTGCCCATTTGCTCTCACTGGTTTGCATTAATATTAAGGTGAATTTCAGAACTCTACTTGTCTCCTTCACTGTCAATTTTATTCATGTTGAGATTACACCAAAATGCAAACAAGGTAAAAAGGGGAAATAAATACAATTTTCATGTCTGGGGTTATAATTTTTATAAATATGAACGACTCTCAAGAATGATGTAACATGCCTTAACCTGCTGTAAACTTTTTCTTTCCACAGTAGGCCTCAACATAGATATGTGAACATTTAATCACAAATTGTCTCTCCTCTAAACTCTGAGTTCCTTTCTTACTAGAGTGCCTTCTCTCTCTGTTCCAGAAGGCAATTGTTCCCTACAACGAATGGTCACTCAATGGTACACACCATGTTCTATGACTGTTTTCCAAAGGAAATAGTACCTCAGAATATAAACAAATATGATAATACATATTCCAAAAGTTCTTTCATCATGGTGTACCATGATGTTCATAATTCACTTGCGTGAGGAAAATAATGGACTTTCATTGGCTGAGTATCCTTTATTTCCAACCAGGGATGCAATAGACTGTGTAAACTGGCTTCAAAACTAGAAACTCCTGTCAACAAACCACTATATTGTAACATCTGTAGTTTGACACTGCAGCTGACTAAACATTGGATGTGTACCTGGTCTCCAGATAACCAACTGTTTATTCTTTGTTAGCCAAAGTACACAGAGCTATTCTCATACATTTCATCACCCTCTTTTTCCTTTCTCTCCCAATAGCCTATTTCATCAGGAAATGCAAGATGGGAATCACTCTTAAAAATACTGAACATCTTTCATGTCAAACATTGAGAGTTGGCCCTTCCTTCTGGCCACGTTCATCAGAAGTGATGAAGAAGCCAAGAAGACATGATGAAACCACAAGACCAAGGTGCCACATGGATACCTTCCGCACCATGTAGAAAAGAAATACTGCATTGTTTCTTGTCCCAACAGATGACACTAAACAAATGAATAATGGCACAGCAGAGTAGGTCATTCAGAGCAAGACAACAGCTGATGTGCACTGTAATTGCTGGCACATTCTGTGTGCTGGTCTACTAACTCACTTTACAGTCTGAATAGAACAATGTTCTGATGAAGCATAAAAATTGCCTTATGCTCTGTGGATGAGTGCAAACTGAATCTGAATGCAATAGACGACTGGAGTGAGGTCCATCTTTTATCTTTATCAATGGTCAGGTATTGTCGCACTAATGCTCAACTCATCAAAGATGAAGCACAGAAGTTAAAACCTTTTTAACTCAATATTTCTTTATGAAATAACAATTTCCTTTTAAATGTATGTTTAATTTTTGTAATTGAACAAATAAAGTGAAACTCACAATATTTTTCATTTATTCTAAGGTTACTAAGAATTATGAAATGCGCTTTACTTATTGACGTTTATTTTATTTGTGCTGTTAACAACTCATCCAGATATTTGCAGAGAATAGTTCAATGTGAAAAACAGCCAGATAATGAGGTCCGAAACTGATTTTGATAACCCAGATGCATTGGAATATATATTGTCTTGCTGCAGTATAGAGATTGCGAATCAAGATCAACATTATATCTCTCAATCTTTACTTTCATTTACAGCAGGAGATAGTTAATATGGGCTGCTGATTTCCTATCGACCATTTCATATTATTACACAAAATCTAGAACTATTGCATTTAACTTTAAATTTGAGAGCAGCAGGGGTTGAAACAAACAAGTGTTTACTTTTAGTATGTTTACAATATTTATTGCTATCTTTGTGTTCTGTGCCTCATCTCTCATGTGGAATTGAGACCTATCTTCCACATGAGAACAACATTGAAAATTTCAAAACCCACTGCAGAGCTTGAGCACAATTCTAGGCTGGGTGAGTTCTGTACAGTTCAACCATCCCCACTAAACAACAAATCATATGGTCATAATCACTTGGGTGCTGTGGCATCTTACTCTACACCCCAATTCCTGAATTGCATCTGTGGCTAAAACATGCTACTGCGTTCAATTCTGGTCTCCCTCCTATCGGAAAGATGTTGTGAAACATGTAAGGGTTCAGAAAAGATTTACAAGGATGTTGCCAAGGTTGGAGGGTTTGAGCTATAGGCAGAGGCTGAATAGACTGGGGCTGTTTTCCCTGGAGCGTAAGAGGCTGAGGGGTGACTTCTTGGATCTATATAAAATCATGAGGGGCATGGATAGGCTGAATATTCAAGGTATTTTCCCCAGGGTAGCAGAGTCAAAAACTAGAGGGCATAGGTTTAAGGTGAGAGGGGAATGATTTAAAAGGGACTTAAATTTTTCACACAGTGTGTGTATGGAACAAGCTGCCTGTGGAAGTGGTGGAGGCTGGCACAACTACAACATTTAAAAGGCATCTGGATGGGTATATGAATAGGAAGGGTTTAGAGGGTTATGGGTCAAATGCAGGCAAATGGGACTACATTAATTTTGGATATTTGGTTGACATGGACAAGTTGGACCAAAGGGTGTGTTTCCGTGCTGTACAGTTCTATGAGTCCAATTGATTGCAAAGCAATTTGGGTCATCCTCAGGTCATGAAAGTTGACATATGAATGCAGGACCCCATGCCTCTGCATCTTTTTGGTACATACTCAGCAAATGAAAACACAATGAGGGATACTCATTGCCGCTGCGGTATGTGACTGTCACTTTCCGACTACAATTTTTATATACCCATTACATTTCAAATCATCTTTTTCTGCCAGTTAAATCTAATGCAAACATTATATATGAAAGTCATAAGTTCACTTTATACTGGTGTTTCAAATCACAATCTTACTCCTTGACAATAAGATCAAAATAAAATAAAAAAGTGTGTGTAGAGAAATTCCACAACTGGTGGCGTTAGGGTGATATTGTAAATGTCATTATTGGAATCTATAATGAGAGCAAAAATATTGTGAAAATGTCCAGAAATTTTGTGATGTACACAGAACACTCCACCTGTTTCAAGTACATTTTTTAGAATTTAAGAAGGTATCAATGGATAAGAATGACAAGGGATTTCCTGGACAAACCCAGTCAATGGCAAAATCTGAAAAAAAAACCCTGCAATTATATTAGATTCCCTACAGTGAGGAAACAGGCCCTTTGGCCCAACCAGTCCACACTGACCCTCCAAAGAGTAACCCACACAGATTCATTTCCCTCTGACTAATGCACCTAACACTATGGGCAAGTTGCCTAACCTACACACCTGGCAGCATTTGTGGAGAGAAATCAGAGTTAACATTTTGATTCAGGTGACCTTTTAGAACTGAACGCTGAGATATTTTGGCTGCCTCTGACCTGTCATCCACAGGTTGTGGTGCAACATTTACTGCACTGTTTCTGCTGCAGTTCCAGTCATTCCTACTTTCAGCTTGTTTGTGTGACATGTGGGCAGACAGCTTGTTTGTCTCAGATTGGAAGCGATTGTTGACATTCTCATCCTTGCATCTCTCAGTCCCCTTTCTCACCAAAAACTGCTTGTTCTGAATTTACTGGTGCTATCTGCTTCTACTGCAGTCAATGGAACAGATTCCCCAATCCTGGGTGAAATTTGCAAACAACAGTTATGATTTCATATTTAAATTGCACCATGTTACATATTTTTAAAGAATTGTTCATAATTAAAAATGCCTTGGCCAAAGCTCCCAAAAAAAAATGAAGCCTTTAATGGAAGGATATTTCTGGTGTGGAATGTGGAAAGTAACTTTGTATCATTTGCTTTGGCTTTCACCTGAATTGAGATGTTAACTCTGATTTCTTTCCACTGATGCTGCCAGACCTGCTGAGCTTTACCTGCAATTTCTGTTTTTGTTCCCAGAATTGTATTTCTTTTCAGATTTTGCAATATTGACTGGATTTGTCCAGGAAGTCCCTTGTCATGCTTATCCATTTGCACCTTCTTAAACTCTAACCTTTCATATCCTATCCAAGTATGTCAGGTGTTACTCAATTCTAAGCTGAAAATGTATTGCTGGAAAAGCGCAGCAGGTCAGGTAGCATCCAAGGAGCAGGAGAATCAATGTTTTGGGCATGAGCCCTTCTTCAGGAATCCTGAAGAAGGGCTCATGCCCGAAATGTCGATTCTCCTGCTCCTTGGATGCTGTCTGACCTGCTGCGCTTTTCCAGCAACACATTTTCAGCTCTGATCTTCAGCATCTGCAGTCCTCACTTTCTCCTTACTCAATTCTAACTCTGTTTTTAAACAATATTGAATAGATCACAATTTTCTTCTTTCCTTATGTTACATGGATCCTAGTTCAATGAGGACAAAATATCTGTGATATCTCCACTCCCGTTGCCATTCAATAACCTTTTATTTCCACTTTTACATAATGCTCTGGGGAAGGTCCATGTCAACTATGATGCCATTCTCAACTTATCCCATCTACCTGTCCATGGCTCATATCTCTCCATTCCCCACCAGTTCATATGAATGTCTCAATTTTGTAACATGTCTGCTTCTACCACCTCCCCCTCACAGCACATTCCAGGCACCTACTACTCTCTATGTAAAGAATTTGCCTTGCACATCTCCTTTAAACCTCTCCCATCTCACCTTAAACCTATGTGCCCTGGTATTTGTCATTTCTACCCTGGGAAAAGGATTCCAACTAACCACCATGCAGCTTATAATTTCATATATTTCTGTCAGGTCACCGCTCAGCTTCTGGCATCAAGCGAAAACAATCCAAGTTTGTCTCACATCTCCCTATAGCAAATACAGAATGCGAAGGAATTTCTTTTCCAAAGAGTAGTAAATATCTAGAATTGTCTACTCCAGAGAATTGTGGAGGTTAGATCATTGAAAATATTTAAAGAGGGGTCAGATGATTTAAAAAAAAATATCAGGGAACTGAGGGCTATGAGAAGATAACACAAAAGAGGAGCTGAGGTGTGGTACAGATCAGCCATGTCATTGTTGAGTAGCTAGCAGGCTTGAGGGGCTGAATGGCCTATTCCTGTTCCTATTTCTGATGCTTTTAGGGCTGAACATCTGACTGCCTTCCCTCCCTCAAGCGCCAAATATTTTATATGTGGATTTAGGTTTGATTGGGCAGGAACCCAGGTTTTCTTCCCCCCCCCAAAGCTCAGCCTTCTTCAAGTATAAGGAAGGTGGTAAAGCCATAACTTCAAATTATTGCCAGTGTGAAAGCAACAAAATCCAACAATAAAATCTAGCTGCTGTGTATTTATTGTATATCGGTTTCACATATGAGCAATGAAAAACTCTATGCACTGTTGTTCATAAACAGGCCGACAATATAACCCCACTTATTTCTGCTGGAAACCGTCACCCCAGGCTTTATAAATGTGGAGTGGAAAAGGAACCATAAAGGTACAATTGACCATGACTTTGGTTTGCACTCCAACAAAAGAAAATACATTCTTTGTTTCCCTTTTATCAAATGAGGAAAGGGACCTAGCTGTCATTGTTTACCGTTGGCATATCATTCAGCCATCTCTCAGTTGTCTGTACAGTACGAAAGGTGATAAAAGCTGGTCATCTTTGAAAGCTGACAGGTTTGTAAAGGGCACTCATTTCTCTTTTGCTGGTGCCTATCATGCACCAGGTTATAATGTACGTGCAGTCTCCTCCGCTCTCTATAATGAAAATACAGGCAGAATCCTTCATGGGCTAAGACTTGTGGTTTGGACAGTTAAACTCAGCTGCAGGTACTATGGCAGGAATTTTTCATTTCTGAATTTTTTTTAAAAAAGCAGGAAATCCTTCTTCTCAAATGGAAGAAATTTCATATCATTTCTGGGTCGCAGGCTCTATGGTCAGGTATGAACAGTGTGCCAAATGCCACATAAATAGTGTTGCCATGACAACATGCTCTACAGCGTTCGAGGCTTGTTATAACAACTGTGTTTCTATCCCCCCAAGCTGTCAGCAGGATAACACACAGCCTTTAAACTTCAGAATGGCATTCTACCTGGAAATACTCTCTGCACTGCTGTAGTGTAACCATTTTAAAACCGTACTTTTATAAATGAGACATCAATGTAATGCAGTTAAAAAAGAACACAGCATTTTCCACAGAATATTTTCAACTGAGCAAAAAAAAACCCTTTTATGATTAAGAGCTAAGCTTGCTTCCAAGATATCAATTGTATGCCTTAAAGGATTAGAATTTGGAAATCCTCACAGAGCTATGAAGTTGTCTGACTAAATATTCAAAGACTGACGCTTCTTGTGAACATCATGATTGTTTTTTTCTTCTTGTTTTGCTCCATAAGCCTACAGGATATTACAGCAGCTTTTGTATTACCGAATCTCACTGTGACCCAGCTGCTCTTTATTGAAAAATTCCAACGCTGGATACCGAGGGCAGAAAAACCTGACCTTCTGGTGCTGAAAAGGTTACAATCTCTAAGAAACTGCTGGATTAGACAGAGAAGGAAAATCTGGAGAAAAGCCATGTCTGGCGTTCTCTGCTTTGGTTGTCTTTGGAATACTGGCCTAGAGAGGGATGTTTGCGCAGGATTTAATTAGCAGGTATCAGGCCCAGATGATTGTTGAGACTATTTACTCAGCAAACCTTCGGGTCTGAGTCAGTCTTCAAAACCAGCCTGCATTAGAAAACGAACATTGGTTTTACTTCAAGAGTCAGATAATAAGAACATCACCAAAGACGAGGCTACAGGCTGTGGAATACTAACATCCTGCATAATTTATTTCTAAAATGGCCTGACTTTTGTACCAGCAACAAAAGACAGAATATGGAGTTAAGTACAAATTTCAACTTGCAAAATTTTATTAAACATTTTTGTAACTAATGAAGGCAAGGTACACGGCAAAACTTTCAGCTTCTGGAAAAAACCATTGAGATGGAAAGCACAAAAAGATTGCAATATCATCAGAAGATGCTGCTGATGTTGTGGACCATAGGAACTATCAACAATCATTTCAACACTGCAACAGTGTCTGAAGACACCAATAAAGTCCACAACCCACTTCAATACAAATGGTCAAGGAGCTTTTATTTAAAGTTGGTTCCTCTCATGCGCACTGGAATCTTTCTAGAACTAAATGTGATTACTATTCACAAGAGAAGATGGAAAATAAAGGTCTCATAAATATTCATTTAACATTTTCAAATTGTAACAACCTCATCCTTTCACTTGATTCTTATTTTTCATTTTGTGCCAGTCATTGTAATTCATTTGAAGACTTTAATCCACTGGAAAAGAATAGTTCTCACTTACTAACTGATGCCAGTAAGATATATTTTGCTTGATAGCCTAATTCTGTGATGATCAAAATGATGATAGTTTTGGCTGGGTTTTATATATATATAATATATGTGTGTGTGTGTATTTTATATGGGGAACTGTGTGCAAAGTCTGACCTTTTACAGAGTATTGCAGGCAAAGGAATGATCAACAGGACTGATGAAGAAAGCTCTCAGTTATATTTAATTGCATGACAGGAAGGACCAATGATTCTGCATCAAACTTGATTCACAAGCAAAACTGAGAATTAGCTCCTGTCTGGGCAATGGAGGTGAGAAGCAAAGCCACAAGTGCTGGAAAGAAAATTAAGAAAATACTTGAAAAGCATTATACATCAGTCACAGTCTGAAAAATTATACAGAACGTTCATAGGTTAACAAATGAACATCACAAGTTGAGGTTACATTGGTTGAAACTATTGATCTAATTGATCTTTGCAACACTTTTGGTTTTCATTTTACTTTGTATATTCCAATTAAACTCGTTAATCAGTTTGGGGGTAATGTTCAGTATTATGACATATAGTATTGTAGTGTATAATACAATGATAAATTCAGTAGTAGGTTGGTGATGGCAATATTTAATTTTTTTCCTAATTCTGTTGTAACAAAGTAAAGTATACAATGGTCACACCAACTCATCTTCACTCACGTCCCACAGAATGTTGATTGAGCAAGTCTCACTTGATAGAGAAGGGCCTCTGGTGTTGAACTACTGAAAACAATTTTTCTCCCTCCATTTACATTTATGTACCAGGTTTGCTTTATCACAGCCTGAGCCTTTATCCATTTCTTCAACAAATATCTGCTTGAAGCTGTCTGCTGATAAGATCGAGACCCTTTTTGCAGGCAAATAAAACCCAGAGCCTTCTTCACTGGCACCAGCTATCTAAGCAGTGCTAAATTAACTCAAAGCAAACCCAACACCGATTCCCCAAAAGTAAAAATAAACTGGAGGCTACTTCAGAATCAAAGCTACTTAAACACAAAGGCTTCTCAATGCTTTTTGCAGATTTGCATTTCACAAGTAGATGCTGCTAATTCAAGCAGTTGTGCGATTGGCACTTTCCAGTTAGACCTGATGGTGCACATGTATCAATGATGTGAAGGCTTACAGCTGTTACTATGTACTGAGGGGACTGTTTAAGGATGTGGTAGTGCCAATGCTTGGCAACCCAGCACTGGGTATGTAGCTGAGGAGCACAGCACACATTCTGAGTGGAAGATTAAAAGAGAGCTTCTTTACATGAGTTGCTAAAATTTCAGTACTGGACTGCATTTCTTTTAAAACATGACATTTGTGAGATGTTTTTCTCAATGCAATATTTCTGCCCAGGCGAAGGGAATTTAATTAGCAACTGATTTATTTGAAAACAGAAAGCAGTAAAATAATTAATGAACACCTAAATGATTGTTACGCTGTCATAATTATTATGAATCAGATTTCTGGTATGGCTACCATTTAACTAAACCCATTGAGTCATAGAAACTTTCAGCATTTGGCAATGGTAATAACAGGACTTGTGCTAAAGAACTTCTGCAAATGAACAGTGCTTCATTTTAAAATGCTAACTCAGTCAGAACATATACAAACTGAAAATGGCCATGCTTTTGATTCAACATAGTATCTAACTGAGACCATGGTTAGTGGGTTTGCTCAGAGGAACTCATACTTTCAGCACACAGAAGGTGAAATGCTGGTGGGTTACTTTAAAAAATGGAAACTGTATTTATGCAGGAGCTTTTCCCGCAAGTGGTCTCCTTTAAACAAGCCATGTAGTTTCAAAAGGAACTTTTAAAGAATTCACAATCCAAAGCATCAGCTGTTAAACTGGAATGAGTAAAATTTACAACAGCAAATAACTGTTAAACAAATAGATGGACAACTGCTTGCATTATCATTAACTTAGAGGACTAATCATTTTCATGGAACAACATGTTTGTACTGTGTGACCATACTTTTACTGAGATGTTTTTAAACATTATAATTTACTCCCAAAGTCAACGTATTCATAAATCTATTCCATGAAATCAATAGGTTAAGGCAAACAAACGAAAACTATTGTCATATTCACATAACCTTGCAACAAATCAATACTACAACGTATTAAAGTGGTATGAAGATGACTTGGCAACTTTTTGAATTAACTAAGGGACTGTCCAGATTGTGGTTAGTCATTGATGCTGTACCTCCACACAAATGACAGATTTGTTTTTTCCTTATGAAAACTTCTCTTCCCATGATACCAACTTTGCTTTGAGATTTGAGTGCCCCCCCTGTAAACCCCTATAGCATGAACTCTGAGGATAATTTGATTTTCTTGTTTGCTCTTACTGGCAAAACTTTGAAGCCAGTAGCTATTTACAAAAGAACAGGATGAATACAATATTGCTGAATTATGTTGCCACTGCGGAGGAAACTACAAGCTGTTCAAATGTGAGAAAAGCCAAGCTTTTTAAAGCTTCAAGTGGTTATCACAAAAGTACAACTGACGACTGCAGGCTGCTGAATGTCTTACATATCTCCAACACCTTTGTTGTAATTCAGCTTTTCACATCTTAATTGTATTTTAAAGAATAAATCTGTTCTCCAGGACCATTCACATTTTTGTAAAAATATCCCCATGCTTCTAATGCACAGAACCCTCAGATTCTATAATAAGGCTGCCAGGGTTGGCAATAGAAATAGAATGTTATTTTCCCCTTAGCTGTCAAGCGATGAATGTTACACGATAGCTTTGCCAAAGGGGTGCCTTTTACCAAATTAGCAGGATGCACTATTCGATAATGTTCTTGTCTGAATGTATGGAAATGAGATTGTTTAATCCTAAATATATAGAAAACATCAAGGAGCCTCTGAGCCAAACAAAAAAAAATAGATTTGGTAAATGGCCAAAAATGCTAAAAGTCAAGTAAAAAATAGCAAATTATAAATTCAAACCACATCAATGAGCAGATTGGCTATGGTGACATCTCTGTGAAACGTGTTTCTTCCAAGTGCCTTCTGTTCTCAATTATGAGATAATTTCCATGAAATATAAATGTTATGATAAACAATTAAAGAGTCCTAAACTAGCTTAATGCTCTGCAAAAGTATTTCTGTATTTTTATGAAACTTTTTTTTCTTTTCAGAAGGCAGATTGTGGACACCACTGGTTAATGCTTTTCTCTGAAAGCGGCTGGACATGGTGGATCAGCTGTATTTCTGCTGCTCGCATGTGCCTGAAATTGTCTTTAGATCTGCTCTCCATCCAAAAACCAGCAATCTATCAAAATGAAAGTTTGTGAAGGTGAAGTGCGACTTCCCCTTTGCTTTCACTCTTTGCAGAACTGCAGGCTTGCTTCAGCATGGTGATTTATAGAGAAAACTATTTTCTCTGACAGGATGTGAATGAACCAAAGGCCAGGGATTACTGCTGAGATTAGCATGAAACATTTATTTGAATTTCTGATCAGCAGGGTTCTTCAAAAGGACCAGGGAGAGATTAGCAGGTGTTATGCAAAAAAGCTTTTGTGTTACAAAGTTACGCTAGCAAAACAAATATGTCTTTCACTTTGATGAGCTAGATAGGAATTTGTGAATGTTGCTATAGAAACTCAACAGGCCTCGAGCGATGTGGCCAGGCTATTTCACAAACAGTGTAATATTGGAACTATTAAATCCAATTTATCTCATTTTATTCTGTTACAACCCAATGTAAGCCACCATGGAGGGTTCATCAAATTGAAATGTTATGCTATTATAAATACTAAAGGACATTTTTACCAGCAATTTTGCTCTACCTTAAACAGATCATAATTGATTTGAAAAATCCTCAAAAATCTTCCCTATGCGATCACTCTTCTGAGAACAGGTAAGAGTAATAACTAAAACAACGCAAGTGCAATTAAGAGCACCAAAATACTTTGCTCTGTAACTTAAGCCCACATGAGCTGTAGAATAAGCTTGTTTCAGGGTGATAAATGCACCACATCACCAATTAAGCGTTTTCTAAATTGTAATTAGTAGCATAAAACTAACGTTACTTCTCTAGACATGATCTCAGTTAGCAATCGAAGAAACCTAATGCGTTCTAGTATGTTTCTACTTCCAGGTATTTTATTCAAGTGTCTTATGGAGGAGATACTACTGCAGTATAAATGCAGAGATTAGTGTTTCACATCAATTTGCTCATCCAATAGATAAAATAGATGGTGCTTTTCAATGTTTAAAACAGATGCTTAACTCTTGTAGATTTTCTATATGAAAGAGTTATCAGTAGTGATGAAATGAAACAGATTGATTACTTAGTGTAAAATATCCACAATGTTTGTATTTTTTTGGTAAAGTTGGGAGTGCTACTCAGGATTGCTTTTTAATTAGATATCATTACCACTTAGCTCATCTACCAGGCTGCTAAAGATACATTTCCCTGCAATGTAATAAATAATCAAACACTCTTTAGACATGTAATTAAAGCTTGTTTGCTGCATAGGAAACTTCTTTTCTATGCAATGTACATTTATAATTTTCCAATTGTTATTTAAAAATGCATTTTTTATGGGGTATGTAGTTTTTGGACATAAATATTTATGGTTTCCTATCACTCATAGCCAAGATGAACTTGGAGACCAAAACAGCTTTAATACCAATTAACTAATTTAGCATTTGATTTTTTTAAATGAAGGAAGAAAGGTGATAGCAATGCATGTGATCCAATGAGGAAAATAAAGAGTTTTTCATGTTTGTAATAGATTATTGCAGTTTATTTGGATATCTCCATTTTTATTTACAAAGAATGATAATAAACTTCTTATATCATTCAGAAGATAACTGCATATATTGCTTTAATTACCATTTAATTTAAACTTCTAGTCTAAAACCAGATTCAACATTGATTAAGAAACTGTAAATAAAACTTAAAAGATTATTTTATACTACAGAGGGGAATGAAATATGTTTTGAAGAAGAGTCATACCAGACTCAAAACATTAACTCTGTTTCTCTCTGCACAGATGCTGCCAAACCTGCTGAGTTTTTCCAGCTGTCTCTGTTTTTTTTGAATGAAATATGTTGTTTACGAGATATCCCAAAACCACTTACTTGTGGCTCAATTGGTAAAGAATTGCAAGATGGTGTCACTACTAGAAATAAATACTATATAAGTCAACCTTTGAATCCTTGAATAATCTCTCCAAAAGCAAGGCTCATTTATACATAGAATATAAAGTGAACCATCAGGTGGGTGTAAGGTAGTCACCAACTATGTTCTTCATAATTCTGGGTCTGCTCTGCCTGGGTATATCTTAAATTTCCATCATCTTCGCAACACAGAGCTTATTGCCTGCATGATCTCTTGCACACAGTTATAAGCTACTAAGAAATAAAACTTCCACTTGTGAAATTAAATATTGAGGCTAAACAGTCATGCGAGCATACTGTTTAATGGCTGTAAAGGAGTGTCAATATACATGCTGAGTTTATGTAAAACCACAAGTTTTGGGGACCAAACATTGTGAATGTCTTATATAGCCAGATCAATCTATGGTATAATTGTCTATGTTTACAATTACAGATGTTATTTTCATTCTATATCTACCACAGGTGGAAATTTGAACAGAAAGTCCATCGTCAAGTCAGTACAAGAAAATGGGTTTTCTCTACAAAGTGCTCTTCATGGGCTATTTGAAAAATAAAAGCAAATATGCTCAATGCTCTCCCCTTCTCTGTAAAAAACAGTGATGAATTGATAAGGTCATCCAACTATATCCATCAAGTGTCAAGTATGTCATGTCTGTCTCGATCAGGACCTCATGCAAGACTAACTGGTTCTCTATCCAAAGATTATGTGAGCTCATCAGGTTGTGGAAGAGCTACTGCAATTTTGACATTAACTCTTTCATCTTATTATCTTGTCCAGGTTGACAATCCTTCATCCAAAATCCCAAAATCCAAAAAAACTCCAAAATCTGAAGGTTTTTCATGAAGTTGTTATCTCGTTAATAAGGTTGTTTGGCATGCAAACAGTTAACCCAACTCCACACCCACTCAATGTGTGTCACTCAGATGCGATATAGATGGGGGGAGGGGGGGGGAATGTGGCCAAGCAATGGCAGGCCCCAGTTCTGTCTCAGGGCCCATTCCTTACTGTGATTCTGCTGTTCAGTAAGATTTTGAAAAATTTCACCGTTGAACTGTCATTTATTCCGAAATTCGAAAAATACTGAATTCCAAAAACCAGCTGGTCCTGAGCATTTCACTTAAGGATTGTGTACCTGTATAACACCTCTCCCCAAGCATTTCCCCTTTAATTCATAATACAAGCTTTACATTTTCCTCCACCCCATTTTTCTACTACCTACCACTACAAAGTCTTGATCTTTACTGAAAGAGCTGTATGGAACTTCCACAATTCTTTCAGGATGCAATATCTTCCGACTTGGGAGATTGATAAGTCTTCAGCTGGAGGACTGTTACATTGATTCTGAACTCATTTCTCTGCTGGAAGATCTGTTGTCTCTTCAATATCCTTTGCAGAGGATGTCATTCATGTTTAATCCAGAGGTCTATCCATCACCTCAAATGGAAGACCTTAATCCCCTGAGGTTCCTTTGCAGAGGAGCCCTTCTTTGCTTGCTCAAGCAGTTGCACCATAAAATCATCTGAGGGTTCTTTCTTCTCATGAAAACCCATCATGGAAGATGGTTGATTTGTTGAAGCATGGACTTTCTTCCTTGCTATATCCTGTATTTCTGGACCAGCTGATTGCCTTTTGGTTTGAATGGGTATTCTTTACCTCGTAGTACCCTGAATGTACAGACCAGGTAATTTCTTCAGTTTGACCATATGCTGAATCCCTGGGCTTGGGTCTGGTTTCCACGGAGATGCAGCTCATCCCTGCTTTGTACAAGCAAGTCATTACCCTCAATCTGCTGATATATCCATGTTGAAGTGTGCAAGCTTTTCACTTCAATTCCTCAATGAGGTTGGTCATTTTAATGCATCTTCTGTGAATGGTTTTGTGGTGAATTAGACATTTTCACATCCTCAATTATAATATTGGAGGATTGCTGCTCATTCAGCAATAATCCTGTAATATAGCAATGCTGTCTTCTTTTCCTTGTCTTAAAGTCTGATGACTTTTTAAAAGTCTGTATTACAGCAATACTTTATGATATTTTTCCAATAAAGCTTTAAATTTAGTAAACTAGCAACTCTGAATTCTGTTACTTCTTTTAAGTTTCAACTGCTATTAGATGGCAATAGTGTATTGCTGGACTGCTTACCAAGTTTTCCTGCATTGTTAAACAATCAAAATGGAGGTTCCTGCTTTCTGTGGCCAAGTTGAATGTTTTCCCAATTCTTTCTGGATGAATGGATGTTTTCCCACCTTTCAATGTGTGTCAATGCATAGGTTTTTAAATAATGATCTTTGGCTCCAACCTTAATAATCTTTTGCTGAGATCATGGTTTAAATCCTGAGTGACTAGAACTTATAAACGTCTTAAACTTTTTCTTTCATCTTTTAAACACTCTCTTTAAAACTCCTTTTGTAAACATGCCTTTTGTATAAAATGTGCAGCCTTTCCGATTCTGAGGCTCTGGTATAGATCACTAGAGAGCCTTATCAAGAAGAAGCACTCAGCATATATAATAAGATACAGTATTTGTTTTTACATATCAATAGATATAATCAACATCAATTGGTTAAGCACAATTATTACAATCAGGAACCAGGTATGCCATTTCTATCTCCATTGGGACCACATATAAAATTGTTGCTCCACTAAAGACTGTATGAGGTTGTACTGGAGATAATGCAACCTCAACTTTAACTCTTCCATTGCTATTTCCTTGTAAAACAGTTCACTTTTATTACATAATAGCTGAATCATGATAATAAAAGGAAAAGTTCACTCCAGTTTGTTGCTCACTTTAGAACTATCCACGCAGCACTAGGTCTGGATTTGGGTCCACAGTATATTTACACTATACTGGCTTTGTGCAAATCTGACTCTAAACATATCCAGCATAATCTCATAACAAAATGAATGAGGACACTGCAAAATGTACCTGGGCTGCCCTCGCGATATATGTCGTGGGAGAAGCGCAGGTCGAAGCAAAGAACAAAACAAAGGATCTAAATAGAAATCAAAATACTTCCCAAGATTTTCTTATCAAATAATGTCAAAAAGGACAGCATCACACTGAACATAACCTTACCTCCCCTGATCCCTTGAATCACTGAAGCAATTAACCAAAGATAAGTAAGATTTATTATGTACAGATCTAACATTAGAGTATTATGCAACATGAAATTTCTATTTTGACTACAAGCTGTTCAATTACTTACCTACATTTGATATTCCTAGCGACATGATATAAGCTTTCAAGTGATGGGTTTCTATATTAATTCATTTATCTCAATGCAGTAGCTCTCTGACTGACGGTCTAATGACAGGTGCTAAAGCCATTGTATGTAGTCCACAGTAAAATGTTTGAAGCAGAATTGACGTGCAGCCACCACAGTTTAGTATTGTGACATTTCCCAGGCTACCAAAGTTGTGTGTACAGAGCTGGGACAATGACCATGCTATGAACCCACCATTCTACATTGCAGGGATAAGAACTCAGTGCATTCACCAGGTTTGTAATATATCATTCAGCAAATTGAAAGAAGATGACAATGAATGAAAACACAGGGAGGACATGTTCAGTTTAGGTCATGTTATTCTAAAATGTTTAGGCTCCACTGTTAACACAAGAAATGAATAGATGGAAATGGGTGGCTGATAGCTGGATGTGTGCAAATAATTATATGAAACATTCGCCATTAAGATGAAAGCCTACAAACTGGCACTATCATTTGTGTCCCATCATCTTTTCGAGGCTGACAATTAAAATTGGTTGATTGATGTACACAATTCATGCACTCACGCTCTATTTTGAACCCACTTTTCACAGTAGCCAAAAGACTTTGAAGAGATTGAAACCTTACAAAGCAATGACATCTGCCTCATTTATTGATCTAACTGATTCCACTTTGCTGCTGCCACTCATTGGATTCTAAAGGTACTTTTGTCAATTTCCCCACTTTGGCTTGTTAGAAAGGGATATTCATACAATGTCAAATGGGCTTTAAAATCATTGAGCTGTGCCAGTTACAAAGTGCAACTGACCTATTTGTGTTGTACTAAACAAAAGCTTACAGAGATGTTCAAAAGTATAATAGGCAAAAGCCATCTCAAACATTACTTTTGATCTCATGAAGTTTAGACGTTGTTCAGCAAATTTACAAACCTGACTCAATGTAGACATGTTGCCGAGTGATGCTATCCTTCCACATTGTCCGCATGCAAGCTGCAATACACACTTGTACAGCAGCACATGACAAATCAATGAATGACTGAATAGGCAAGTAAATAAATGTGCAACTGGTTGAAATTGCTTTTATCTGTTCAGTGCGTAAAATAAATTACATGAGGAGAGTTCAGGATAAGCACATTAAAGTAAGTGTGTTCATTTCAAAGATTGATCTTTTTCTCTTTATTTTCTCAACACCTTTGTGCCCCACACCTTTACAGATGCAGACTCTTTCCTAGAATGTAATTCCATAGACAATATTCACTCTACAATTCTTGAGGCCGTTATCAAACACATGCAAAAGGCAATGACAAGTAGCTACCTTGCTGTTGGATTGCTTGTCAATCCTGTTCTCAGCCAATATTCAGACAAAAGTAGTATGGATGGTCAGAGGCAAGTGTAAGAACTTTGGCTTTCCCTAATCTAAGGGCCCTAAGAGAAAGTCAGTACAGATCTGATCAGATAGCTCAGTGAAGATCAGTTGTAACTAGGACTTTCTCGATCTTTCTGGCTCACCAGATAAACTCACTAATTACTACAGAGCAAGAGTTTGTTTCTCATTTTGTAATTTTAACTAATAGGAACCGTATATTTTGCCCCAGGGATTCAAATGAGCATGCTGTTTTCGTAAACATTGATGTTCATCAAAGTATAAAGAATTATTGACCTTGTAGTTTTACAACAGTTATGACATTGTGTTATTATCATAGCACTGACTCCTGCAATTAAAAGCTTAGGTGTATTTTGAGTTGGAACTATCATAACAAAGAAAGCAAACACTTTTGTTTGCATTAAATAAATGTTTCCTATTTAAACATCCATGTTGCTCAAT
This sequence comes from Chiloscyllium punctatum, assembly GCF_047496795.1. Classification (NCBI taxonomy): domain Eukaryota; kingdom Metazoa; phylum Chordata; class Chondrichthyes; order Orectolobiformes; family Hemiscylliidae; genus Chiloscyllium; species Chiloscyllium punctatum. The sequence continues at coordinate 11,724,542 of NC_092787.1, read as the reverse complement.
TGAACTCACCTAAAATATGTCTGCTTTATAGTTTTGGCTCCAATGTCTAAAATTAATGAATTCTTTAACTTTTATCATCTGTCTTCACAGAGGAGCCATTCTCCACAAACAGGAGATAGGAATTTTTGGGAAATGGAAGGGTATTCAAATTCTGGCTTTGGGGATTAGTTCAAAAATACATTAAGCAACTCAATAAAGGCATACACCATACATACAAAATAAATAGCGTTTTTATTCACTTAATATTAGACAGAACTAGTAAAATAGTTGTGCAATGAGGCAATAGCTTACACAAGGTTAAGTCCACAGTATTTCGAACATTTAACAGTACAAATAATGAAGATGCAATGACAGAATCAAAAACCTTCAAATTAAATAAGTAAATTTTGTACCATACCTAAAATTCTGGCAATCCCATTGCTTTTATGTTTTGCACTGGCATTCCATTATCAAGATGGCGCAGAGTGGGGTTCGTGTGCCGGGGCTTGTCTGCACCAATCACTTTTCTTTTCATTTTTTTCTCTTTTCTTGTTTTTTTTCTTTATTTACTGACTTCCCTTTCCTTACCATCAGCAGCAGCAAGGAATCCCAAAGTGGACTCCAGTGAGCCCAGCACGGACTTCACGGCAATGGTGAGTGAGCTATGAGTGGACATTGTGGCAGCGAATGGGCTCCTATTTATTTTTCTGGGAGGAGCACAAGTCTTGACATCAGAATGGGTGGCTCTTACATCAGCAAAGGCATCATCGGCGAGGTAGGCCCAGTGGTGAAAGGTGGTGCCTGAAGATTGGCGACTTTTGTTGGCTTGGCCCAGTGCTGGCAGTGATGGAAGGGCATCACAGCAACATCAGCAAGGTGGGCCCAGTGGTGAGAGATGCCACTCTGACATTGGTGGGCCCAGTGGTGAGAGATGCCACTCTGACATTGGTGGGTCCGGTGCAGATGGCGACCAGGTCTCAGCGGAGGAGAATCGGCCCAGTGGTGTAAAATGGCGCCTGAAGAGTGACAACTTTGATTGGTTCCAGTGTAGTCAGCAGTGAGGTGGTGGAGGGGGGATGGTGGTGCAGGTGTTGCTGATGGTGATGTGCTGCCTCAGGACTGATGGTCTCTCTTTAAGGTATATCTTTCTTTTTTTTTCCTATTCTTAAACTATTCAAAATGGCACCTGATCATGGTGACAGTGGAAAAGCTTATCATTGTATTTTTCTCAGGATAAAATACACATGAAAAGAAAATCATAAATCATAATCCTGAAAGCTAGTTTTTTTTAATATCACCAAAGCAACATAGGCTGCAGTTTTCTGCTTTCTACCCGTTGTGATGAATCAGAAAGCTGGTGAAGTGGTAAACTATGGTAGGAACATTTATAGTTTATGTTCAGGATAGTTGGAAATGCTAGCATGAGGATTTTTCTTTTGTTTCTCAAAACTACTTCAGACAATTTCATGGCAGTAGCTTTTAAGGTAACTGGCAAAAGAAACAGGTCAGATGTGGAGAAGTAAATTTTCTTTAAACGTAACAAGTTATTACGGTCTGGAATGGAATGTTTGATGGGGTGGCGGAAGGGAATTCAATAGCAACATATAAAAGGGAATTGTATATATACTTGAAGGGAAAAGTATTGGAACCCCTAGAGAACAGGGATAACAGAACATCTCTTTCAACGGCTGGCACAGGTTTGATTGGACGAATTGCCTCTTTTTATTCTGTACCTTACTTTAATTCTATCATAATAATAACAAACATCTCTTCAGTTTAAAAGCTTCTTGGGGATTTCTTTAGGTTTGAGTTTTTGGAACTTTCCTTTAGATTGAATTAAATTTGAGTGACTTGAATCCAAAGACTAATTTCAGTTTCTTGTAACTGAATCAGTTCCAAAGCAGAAGGTCAGGTCTTTATAAATTACAGGAACTTTTACCTTCAGCTTTCTGGGCTGGAAGCTAAATATACAAATGCATAACCTTAAAAGTCAGTCCTATGCAAGTTAAACCACTCACCACCACTGTAAAGGTCAGTTACTCATACATATTTCTCATACAATAAGCTCATTTAAACTTCTGAATTATTACAGTAATACCTCCACACTAAAATAAGCTTTTAGCTTATCTACAGAAAAAGAAACCCACACTCCAGGGCTTCAGTTCATAATCTAGATTGACAGACACATGGGAGCATTACTTACAATGCGTTACATTATCAGAGATGCCATCTTACAGATGAAACATTAAACTAACATTGTGTCTGCCCATTCATGTGGGTATGAAGGATTCTTGGCACAAATCAAAGAAGAGATGGAATGGTTCCCTAAGGTCCAGTCCAATATTTATCCTTTAACCTGCACCACAAAAGCAAGTTAGCTCCTCATCTGGTCCATCACTGTTAGTGAAATAAACCTTTCCAATAAGTGACTGTGACCTTTCCCAAAGTAACAATGGTGAAAGTTCAAGAGCAATTTGTGGCTTGTGAAGTAGTTTGGGGATGTCCTGAAGATCTGAAAGATAATAATTTCTTAATCTGTCAATCCAATTTATTCTAATAACAACGTGCATGAAGATCAATAAATATATCTGAAGAAATCTGAGGATTTTTCCATTGTGTTTCACGTAAAAATGAAGAAATCTACAAATAATAGTCCTTGTTAATGTTGTAAAGAATTGATGGATGGGTGTGTAATTGCACAAAGAATTAAAATATCCTTTTTGCTCAAGTTTTTTTAATTAAAACACATCATTGGAAGTCCCAAATAATGTTTTAGTACTACAACTGGCAATTTTAAAAAAACATTCTTTTCCCAGTGCTCCATATTATATATCACAATCACTTGTTTTTTCAAATTTGTTTGTTTCTTAAGCTCTGACTGGTTATTTAAAATAAATAATATCTAGGGAGGAAGAACAATTAATTAAAATTCACACACAGGTTAGGTTCTCTAACATTTTTATAATTAGCTAATCATTAGGAAATAAGTATTATCAGATCTTACTTAAATAATTGCTTGTGTCTTACAATCAATCATTTGTTAATCCTGTAATAATTGCTTCCTTAATAATCAGTTAACTTCTGTATATTTTAATGGTAAAACTAATTGATTTGGGCTACCTTGGAAATTCTGAAAATTAAGTTATTAAAATTGCAAGTAAAATTTATTGAATTATTCATGCTTGGAATGTAAATGCGCAAGGATGCAGCTCAACATCATATAACGCAAAACTGTTTAACATGACATAATGCTTTGAAAGCAGTCGTGGCTAAAAGTGGATAATGAGCTCTGGCTTGCTATCCACATACACATGAAAAATGTCCTGCAGGGATTTTTTTCAACATGTAATCTAATTATAGCCTTTAAACTATTAACAACTTGGATTTAGGCATCTTGAAACCAATAATACACTGAATAAAATAACTCAGATTCAGTATCAATTGATGGAAGATATTTTGCTTTGATTTAGTGATGAGAAATGATGTTAAGCTGCAAAAATGGAGGTTTTGGTTCTTAATTGTGACTTACAAAGACAATCAGAGGTCACTCATAATTGAAAAACGGCCCTTCATATCTTTGAAATATAATCAGTGTGCAATAAATTAGAATACTATGGAACATAAGCAGACCTGAGAACTACAGTAATGATTCAGCAAACTAACATAGATGATCCCTCATCTGAAGCGAGCTTGGAATGGAAACTTAATCAGCTCCTTCAGAGAGAATCCCATCTATTGAGACATGCGCTACATGAACCTCAGCCAAAGCATTTTATACATGCTGCAAACCAACAAAACTCTCCCATTCATCAGCATATACAGTCTATGGGGAATCTCCAAGTGCTGTTACTTAGACAAGAGTTTTGAACAAATGAATTATATTACAAAAAATAATGTTTGGGATTTCCAGACTATCTCATGCCAAACATATGATTCATTGTACAGGATCACCTTAAAGTTTACACATAGGTTACAGATATATATTGCCTGTAAACTTATGTATTTTAGTAGACTGTTGGAATATTTATGTTTAATTACCTATACATGTCAGTCATATAATTGATTGTGTATCCAATATCCTGCACGTATAACAGCCAATATTGCTTTAAGGATATTTTCAAATCTACTGCATAAAAAAAGATAGTTCCTTCCAAAAACGGTGATTCTTAAAAGCTCAGTTTGAATACAGTAAAATCACATTGAGAATATTATTGAATTAATTTAATTCCTTTAAAGATAAACTAAGCTTTATTATCCCATGTTTAGAGTTGCAAATGATCATTTGTGCAAAACATATTTCCTTTAAAGAAAGCAGCAGCTTTGCACCATATTGTCATGTCCGAGATTAGCTATTCATATATTGTCTTTAAGCAAATCTACGACATTTGCTTGCTCTTAACTCAGTAGGCTTGAAACCAATGTGTTTGGAATTAGAGAGTTAAGGTAAGAAACGTGTGCAGATTGTGAAATAAATCAGGGTATTGCTAGATCAGGACAGGCAGTATGTTACTGTTCTGCAAATGAGCGCAGAGCTCTGAATTCAGCTGTGCATTATGGTGCATAGAGAACTAAATGTACAATGTGGAACATGGCTAAACTCAGCAGTCTATTATACAATGCATTATGTTAGCAGCCACCAGGATCTGCAGCTGCAAATGGAAGCAAACAGGACATAGACAATTCTTGTCAATCTTTTGAAAGCATTAATTAATCTGAAAATTTCACGCCCCTGCAATAATCCATTGTTGGGTCACTGGCTAATTTACCTTGTGAAACAGCTGTTTCTGTATGTGTGAGGATGAGCAATGGGAGGTTTGCAACCCAGGCCCCAAATGATCCGCACAAGGGGAGGTCTTATCCCCACCAGCCCCATATTGTCTTGGACACCAGTGATCTGCCGCAGGGTAGCTAGCCTTTCCTACCCAGGTGTCAGTTGTTTCTAATCAGCGTTTCCAGCACCAGTATTACTTTCAATTCAATTCTGAATCCATGAAATGTGTCCCCCAAAATAGGCAGTAACATTTGTGTCATATAGAATTTAACTGACAAGCCCTCTGGCTAGAAGCTTTCTTTTACCCAGCACATTTAACAAGTATAGTGCTTTTTAGGTGGTCCAAGCTTCAATGCCATATCCACCACAACCCAAGACCCCAAATGTAGTGCCCGAGGGCAGAACCTATCAGCAAATCCCAAATGCAAATTGGAAAGGGACCATACTCCAGCTTGTATTCTTGGGATTCCAGCCGTCCAAATCAAATAACTGGTACTTCTCTAAACTCAGGTTGATGTAATTTTTTGCGCAAAGTGAACTTTCAGGTATTCACTCTGTTTGAATGGTTAATAATGCCTGCTTTCTGGAGTAAATTACCATCATTTCACAAACTTCTTTTGCAAGACACAAGTACAATAGGAGATATTTAACAGTATTAATGTTAATGGTTCAGCTGGTGCCTTCAGCTCCTGTTCCAATGAACTGTAAATATCAAAATAAATGTGAGGGCTAGTGTTTTAAAAGTAAATGAAATGCAAACCCTACCCTTACAATCAAATCTTATCCTGCTACATTATAAAATTTTAAATGACACAAGTTTATCAATCGTTTTTTCACTCTAATACTTCACACTTTGCACCTCTATTCTACACCCAAACTAGTCATTTAAAACCTGTGTTCATAAAGCAATAAAAAATTCCAATAAAAATCCAGTGAAAGCTCCAATAAAAAAGAATGTTTTCATACAGCAGTGTTCACAGATAAATTAAAATATGAGGGGAATGGAGGCATTATGATGCATTGATTTTACCAATGCACAATACCACAGATTGTTGTGCATCCACAATTCTCTACCAAGGGAGGTTTAATCTTGGCTGAGATATTGAAGAAGGTGCCAAGTACAGGATAAACAATTCCTCCACTGAGAGCGAAAGGGAAATCTGAGGGCAAGTCACTTGGAGCCACTTTGAATCCACTTGTTAGCACATACTGTAGTCATAGAGAAGCATTGGCAGGGGACAGCTGACTTTAACACCTGACCAGAGCACTGCTTAAGGCTTGATGAGTGGAGGATCAATTTGAATGGGGGAAGAGAACAACTGAGACAAGGTTTAAAAAAACACTTCCCCTTGCTCACCATATAAACTGGTAACATTTTACCTTTTCTGGGTCTAGACCCGTTAAATGGATGCATACTATTCCATCGTTTTCAGTTACTACTCTGTTTACATTATGATTTACTCTTCTGGGATGACAGCTAACATTTTAAACTGAGATACTGGTAAAGTGCATGCTAACGTGAAAGAGACCATGGAAATGCCTTTAACAGCTACAATGAACACTCCAAACTGTGACCTTAATCTAGTGGGTTTAATAAAGTAGACAACAAACAGATTCATGCACTGCTGTAGATATCGTCAAAAGAAATTCTAGGCCTTAAATAAAATAACTGAATCCTTTACATGAAATATGCGACTAAAAAAAAAGAATGCTTCTGTTGAATCACCAATGATTTACAAGCAAGCAGTTACTTTTTGCTACAAAATATAGCCACAACAAAGATATTATGGTGTCGGCATATATTATAATGTTGACAAGACACAACCAAGAAAGCTTTTCACAATTGTCTACCATCAAACGTGTGGAGAATTCAATCAGCGATCCCTGTACGCCAAAGCACAGTCAGTGACAGAAGGCATGAAATTGTAATTTAGCTTGAAAAGCACCAACCAACACACCAGCGGCAGCCGGCAGGCTCTATTCTATAAAATGGTCATCCTTCCTTTTAATGACAATATGGTATCAGTTAGCAGTTACGCTTTGTAAGCTATGCTATTTTTCCCGAGATGACAATATATTTACTAACTTATTTGTGCACTAATATACTAAATATTCTTGCTGTCAAGCACTAAAAATGTTATACAAACTAATCATTTTCTTCCTATTTGGAGAACCCACGTAACACGGCTTTGCTGAAATAACTTATAACAAAACAATTGATTGCAAGCTACATAGAACCGACCCTTAGGTACGAAAGAAGCAGAAAGTTTGTACTGTATATCATATTGTCCCTTGATTGGTCATATTTGCTGCCATTTTATAGATTGCTGCCAGTCTTTTTTAAATAGCAAACAACACTGAATATTAGAGAGGCATTGTAAGTTAGGGTTCACATTTTCAGCCTAACAATTAGATCTAGGAACCACTAATTAAATATCACTCATTATACATAGGAATTAGATTTTTAAAAATCAAGAGCTGCTTTTTGAAATAAGGTTATAGTTGGCCTCATCCATCATGTTTTTAACAAACCAATTTATAGTCAAGCATATCTGCAATTCAGTGTTATTACCTTGTCATCACTAGTTAAGGATAAGATGCCTGGGCAAACTTGTGATACATAAAGCTTTTATCTCATTAGTTTGCAGTTATTTGTCAGTCTCTTTGCTTAAGATAAAGTGTAGGCAAATAATCAGATTATTGAGGTTAACTGCTGCCAAATATCCAGCTGGTATGATAGTTGCACACAAAATAATAAATAAAATGAACATAATTGCAGACACAACATGTTTAATCATACAGCTACAACTGCAGCTACTCTGTCACATTCCAGTTATCACTTTTTTGCCAATCAAAGGTAAATTGATTCAAAAGGTACTTCTACTTTCCAGTAAAATAGGATAAGAGTTATAAACTAAACACTTCCAAAATTATAAAAATCACCACAGGAACAAAAAAAAGGGATAAGTAGGAACACTCTCATGCTCCACTGAAGACAAAATTAAAGATATCAATTAAAGCTACATTATATCAAACATTACACCATACCAAATGCTGGAACTAGAATCCTCAAAGACTAATATGAAAATGTGATGCAAAAAAATTATCATACCAACTGACAAAAGAGCAATATTAAAACATTTCCTGATCAGACAATTGACTTTGAAATTTTAAAGGAAACAATTAGATTTACATGACTTTCATGAAAAACAATTTTTAAATTAATATCTTGAATTTCAGTTCCATTAGAACTTAATTGCTTTAGCACTTTCCAATTTTGGCAGATATATGTATGCTGTAGAGATTTTACTTTGGTCTCAGGTAACTTAGAATTTTCATACAAACAAATTTATGTAAACAAACTAGCGAGTATCGTGCCCTTTCAAATTACTATCTAGAACATTAACTGTATCTGAGTAATAAAATAAATCACTAAAATTGTAAATTCTTCTAAAATAATAATTTCTGACTTTCAGCCAGTCGAATATCAACTTTTGAAAAACTCATTTGGGAACCTTTAGTAGAAAACACACGTTTGCAAAAATACCAGAGACAGCATTTATGTGTGGTATTAGTACACTTGGCAATCAATACCTCATTTTCTTCTTCAGCTTCTTTCACCATTCATCAAATGTATTAACTTGATACACTGTCTCCTATTTCCATATGTTTATCTGATTTTATTTGGTTCCAGTAGGAGGACAAGATCAAACTACTTTTCCAAGCTTCATTCATAAAATTATGTTCCGTGATGTCACATCAATCTCTCCTTATCTTCTGTAGATCAACATGATAATGTCATCACATGTTGTACATTATTCATATGTAACTTAGCTTTTAAGTTTCTCATCCTCAGGAATGACAAATGCAAACAAAGAAAAGTGGTGGCTTCCAATAAGCAATAAAGATATTATTCAATTGTTCAATAATGTATTAGAGCAAGAACCTCCAGGGCTCCGTTGGAAGGTGATCGCTTCCTGACTGTAGTTAGGCGAATCACAATAAAATTGCAGGCCCCATTCACCACATTGGTCCACAGTTTCTAGTCTTTGTACAGGGTCATTAATATAACATCACTTTCTTGAGAAGAAGTTCATTTATCTGTATACTTTTGTTTCTTCTGACTGTTTTTAAACTGGAGATCATTTAATACTTAAATCATAACTGTTCTGATGATAGAACTCAAATTATGAAATGTGTATGTTAGCCGATATCATAAGGGCGTTTGAGTACAGGACTGGCGAGGTCTTGCTTCAGTTGTATAGACTGCACCGAGATAATTGTGTGCAGTTTCTTAACTTAGGAAGGATATTATTGCCATAGAGAGTATGAAACAAAGGCTCACCAGACTTGTTCCAGGGATGGTGATAACTGTCTTTTGAAGAGAGATTGGGGAAACTGGGCCTTTACAGATTTGAAGAAAGAGAGGAAATGTCATTGAAATATACGAAAAGGCATAGACAGGGAGATGCAGATGAGATGATTCCTTTGGATGAGGTGTCTCAAACCAGGGGAACACAGTTTAGAAATAACAGGGAAGCCACTTAAGATTGCAATGAGAAAAATGTATTCGACTCGGAGGGAAGTGAGAGTGTGACCGTGGACAAGCACAGCAGGTCAGGCAGCATCTGAGGAGCAGGAGGATCGACGTTTCAGGCATAAGCCCTTCATCAAGAAATGTCAATTCCTTATCTGCAGTCCTCACTTTCTCCTGGGAGGGTAGTGAGCCTTTGGGATTCTCTAAGCCAGAGGGCTATGGAGAGTCAGTTATTGAATTTGTTTAAAATAGAGATTGACAGGCTTCTAAATATCAATGATTTGAAGGGATATGGAGATAGTGTGGGAAAACTGGATTACATTGAACTGGATGATTAGCCACCATTGTACTGAATAGAGGAACAAGTTTGATGGGCTTCGTATGCTACTCCTACTCCTGTGTTCCTATGACATGTGAATATGAAAACTTCATTAAATAACAATAAGTTCTTCTATAAACCATTACAATGTGCAAGAAAAGTGAGGGAGCTTGCATTATAATCATATTAAATTCGACTGCTCTATTAACATCTTCAAAAGGTCAAACTTTTGTTTCCTTTGGCAATTCAAGAACAAAATGAAACATCCAGTCGAGAAGATGCTAAAATACCTTCTTGTTAGAGTGGGATAGGAAGGAATGCCCCTTGGCCCTGGATTTAAAACTGTGTACAGGCTGTGCAATATCCAGGTTGGGCTGAGATGTAAAACTGCATTCAGTTTGTCTTATATTCACTTTCATTGAATTCAATGGATCAATGTTGAGAGCAGCTTATAAACTGATGACAGATGTGATAAAGTCAATTTTGCAATACATACAAGTCAAAATTCACCAACCTCCTTCCTCTGTACCATCTACATTTTCATGAAAAGGAATTAATGATGTCTTAGCAAAGCCAAAGGTTAAACATTACTTTCAGTCAACTTTGCTATCAAGTAACTAAATTGTGCCCTTGTACACCTTTTGTTAACTTCCTTAACTTTACTTTTCCTTCTCTAAACTTTCCAAACCTGGCTGTTCCAGAAGCAATGCCAAATCTTAGCAATTCTTCAAATTCAACAGCTGGGTGACCATCACAACTAAGTATAATCTCATCAGCACCTGACAGCTAAACTTCACAGGCTTTAAAGCAAAGGCCATTACAGGATGAAGAGCAGCAGTTCCCGAGGTGCTTACACCCCACCACTCTGAGAGTAATTGTATCATCCTCGCTGTTAGTGAGGTTGAGATCAGCTAATTGTGAAGAAAATCAAACCTGGGAATCTATTGGTCTGTATAGTTCAGTTGCACACTGCTGTTGCAACAGAATCACTGGGGATGCAGTTAAACCCAATGTTTTGCACGAGCTCCAGTTGGGGTGAGGTAGGGAATTGATCTGATGAAATCCCAAAGAAACTCTCAAAAACAGCCCTATGGTCTGCCCAGCAGCTTCAGAAAATCTTGGGAGGAGGTCCATAGCGAAGGATGTGCAAGAGGTGATTATGTAACTAGGAAAGAAGTGATTAGCTAGCATCAAGCTATATAACATACACTTTGCATTCCATAGACCATCATAACCCAACGTATCAAAGGTTCTCCTTTACGCTTTTGAATCTAAATATTACCTGACATATTGAGCCTCCATTCCTTGACTTCTTTATTTTGAAAAGGGAATAAATTCTGAAACAAAAAGCAATGACAGCTGGACAATGTTTATCTGCAGCATTCACATGCAAGTCCATTTCTGAAAATGCAGTAACAATAAAGGATGCCAATTTCACGTCAGTGACAAGTGGGTTTAGTTGTGCATCCATTCTTAAAAGACAAGCAGTCTTATAAGCCTAGGGACTAATAAGTATCCTTAAGCCATGACCTGAGAGACTCCTTTCCAGGAGCTTACCAGAAGGTTTGCACTGATCATAGTTCAAATCCACTGAAATGATCTGTTATACACCCAAATATTGAAGGACACATGCCATTCATAAAAATTCCTGGTTGAACAAGCTAATTATGGGGCAGTGTTACTGAAGCATTGAAGTACATTTCAAATCTCCATAAAATCTATCTTGCAAAGGTGGAAATATTTCTTGGAAAAAAGCTTGATTTTTCACTCTTTCATGTGCTCATACTTTACCTCAGGCAATATTTATTTTACAGACTGATACGCGTTTTAGCAGCCAAACTTTTAAGTTCACAGTTCTTGGAATATTTTGATGTACTTCAACAGCCCCCAGAGGTTCCAACACAGCAATAAAAAGTAATTTATGTCTGAACTGTAATACCATGCACTAGAACACAGCAAAGGTAAGGCACATGTTTGAGAATCTGAATTTTTTTTTTCTGCACAATTGTAGTGATTGTTGTTAAAAAAAATACGCATAATGCAAATGATCAAAATCATTTTCTGCTTCAGTATTTGTCCTACCATTCCATTATACACAGACCTACCTATGATAAATACTTTAGTCTATTCAGAGGCATTGCAAAGAATTCTGTTGTATATATGTATGTGTCAAAGATAATGCAGCAGTGAAAATGCACGACAAAACTTGTTTTTCTCCCCCATCAGCACAAGGCACTCATAAATCACAAGCAGTGAGTTATGCTAATACCTCCCAGTATAAAAACAAGGCATCAATGCTACTACGTTATATGTGTTCTATGGATTTGATCAGGCTTCAGAGTAGACTATACAAAGGAGCAATAACTGCAACTAATTATCATTTTTAATCTAATTCTATTGAATTATTATTCAAAGGTGCCAAATTAACTTCGGTTCTTTGCTCAATTAAAAAAAACCCATCAAGCAACCAAATGTTAAGTAAATTAAAGATACACCTCTGAAAGAAATTCTGCTCCCTTATATCTGAAGGATTTGGGAACATGAAGTAATATTCAATTAAAAAATAAGTTATCTTTCCTATATTGCACAACAAGAACTCTTCAAAACTATTTCACTCACTGAAATACAAAGGGGGTAAAATTCAACCAGGTCTATTTTTGGAAGTGTGGAAGCAGTAATTGGAATTTGTAAACTACCCATTCCAATTGCTATTCAGGTAAAAGCATGTGAACGTTGTGCTGGCTCATTAATTTCCACAGTGTTTCTCCTTATTCCAGCAGGGTTCACACTGTTGGCTGGCCACATGCATATAAAAGAGGCCTAACATCATTTGAGGCTGACATGCATTGTCGCCAGCCTTCAGCTCTTAAAGGCAGTCTGTCCGAATGTAGTCATGGAGGGTAATAGGTGGAAAGATGTCATGCTTCGGTGTGAGAGGCGGAATGAAAGCATGAGTGCCTCATCTGAAGGGAAGCCAGGCAGCTCCGTGTGATGTCGAAGTTAATGCCCATCCCTATGATGAGGATAGGCATTTGATCAAAGGAGTCCCCCACTACTTTCCAGGCCTTGACCAAAATTAATCTACTGAGGTGTTCCAGTGCCCAATTAATGTCCATTGCAGCATCCCTTGCCACCATCTATTGTATCAACCTAATGGGAGCTGGGGGAAAGACCATTAATAAGCAATAAGCAAACCCATGCCAATATGTTTGTGGACTCCCAGAAACGGTCCGATATTCAGAGACATCAAGAACCCCAGTGATGGGAAGCTGGGGTGGGGAAGGGGGATGGCACTGAAAGACACACCTCAGCTCGCAGCCAAACCAGCACAGGTCAGGCACAGCTCCATCCACTGAGTCAAACGCTGGAGAACATGCTATGTGTTATGCAGGTATCTTTGACAGATCCCATAGCATCTGATACTGCTGAGAACAAGGATTATGACATGCTACTGCCTTATACTCCTTCTTGATTCCCATTTCACACTCATCTTGTTATGTGGTATAATGTGCAAACTACAGATAGTGTAACTATGGACACCTTGCTTTATATTCTTCCATGTCCTCAGCACAACCTTCCTTTTCTGATTTTATGCTTTCAGATTGTTACAACCAGGCAAGAGGAGATAAAATGACTCCCCTAATTCTCCCACTGCTTGTATGACCATAACAAGTTTTACTTCTGAATGTAGAGAGGACGTGCCTTGCTAACTCTCTAAGTGTCTCACTATTTATATTTTTATGGCCATGAAGAATTTATTCAAAAAAGTTTCCTTAGGTTAAAATATAGATAAGTTGAGGAAACACAACACAGTCACACAGAATGGTCTGGGTCCAAACACGTATGTGGATACCAGGGATCCAATGAATTCAAAATGTTACCTCACTTTCTTTCACCACAGGGGCCGCAAAACCTCTAGCACTTTCTGTTTTTAATTGCACAGACAGAAATCCTTGGCAGAATATGAGGTTACGCTTTCAAGGAGAGATCCAGGGAGGAACTCAAGCAGTGGAAGGGATCAAAATTATGACAGTTGAGAGGTCAGAGATGGCAGAGCACAGAGATGCTGGGTTGGTGGGACATAGGCCTAAAGGAGATTACAGAGACAGGGAGGGGCAAAGCCATGGACAGATATGAAAACCAGGATAAGAATTACAAAACTGATCTGTTCCTTAACTAGGATCCAATGCAGACCTGTATGTCCAGAAAGGTGAATGGCAAATGGATTCAAGTTAAGACAGTGGAACTCTGGCTCACCTCAACTTTATGGAGTTTAGAAGGAGGCTGGCCATTCATGAGTACTTTGGAAATGACAAAAAATCGGGTTTCAAGAACAGATTGGCTTAAGCCAAGACGGGTGCAAAGCCACAGAGGCATAAATGGAAAACATTAGAAATAAGTGATGGGAGGCTCACCTTAGCTTGTGGCTGAGGAGCAGACTTTGTGTTGGGAATTGAAGACCTTGGTTTTTGACTTCCCAAAAGTTAACTGAAGAAACAGTTTGGATGTTGGACTAGGAGTCTGACAATGTAGAGACAGTAAAGGGATGATTGATCATTAACAGTGATCATTGTATGGGTAAGCTTGATTATTTCCCTACAAAGTCTAGATTAGAGTGGTGCTGGAAAAGCACAGCAGGTCAGACAGCATTCAAGGATCAGGAAAACCGACGTTTTGGGCAAAAGCCCTTCATCAGTTTCACTCTAATCTAGACTCTGATTTCCAGCATTTGCAGTTCTCACTTTTGCCTATTTCACTACAAATGTAATTTTCATATTGCAAATAAAACAGTATTTTCAATAATACATTCTCAGTTTAAAATTGAGATTTTGAGCAATTTGATAATTTTGTCTTCAAATATTCTCCCTGTACAACTCTGATTCTAGGATTTTCTTTAAAGTGATGATTGGTTTTATTGCTACTTTCTCATAGGTGTGCTCTATATTTGAAATTTGTTGCTGTTTCATAAATAGGCTTGAACTCATCAAGGGCATGTCTGATATGAACTTGTGCATAAAATCAACAAGGCATTCAAAGTACAACATCTCCGAATGCAGGATATATAAAATAGATACATAGATTTGATAGGTCCTACATGACTCAGTGTGAGTGAGAATTTACAGTAATCTTCCCAAAGTGTGGGTTCCAATCCTGAATCATCGATTTTAAGTCAACAAAGACTGTAATGGTGCTCTGACCAAGTATTAATTATAGATAGCCCTCTTTAAATGATTGCATTTTTAAAAAAATAGTGGGCGTCACCTCACTGGTTAATCTTGAGGTCTGATTCTTATTCTGAAAAACCCAGTTTTGGGGTAGGTGCTTTTAATTTAAACATCCTACTGTTTAAATATCCCAAATTCAAAACTTTCCTCCCTCCCCTCAACTGTTTACACAGTTCCCTGACTCCCATTCCCCCAGCTCTGGGATCCTGGTGCTCTTCAAACCTCAGAATCAAGTTACAATGAGAAACAGTTGGGAAATACTGAGTTACAATCTTACAAATTTGGGTTAGCGCATTCCTCCAATGACGAGCGTTTGATAAATTCGTAACAGATCTCCTGAGGAAGAGTGATTTTTCCAGGCTTCTTGAAAATAAACATTTTCCTTCCTTCCACTCTACTGGCAGTGAAATAAATAAAATGCCACAGTTTCATATCTCCACATATAGAAATCTAATGAAGTCCTCAAATTGAACAACTTCAAAGACTGAGCCTCCACAAGACTCCAGACCATAAAGTTCCAAGCATTTACCACCTTCTGAGTGAAGAACTTTCTCCTCACCTCAGTTCTAAAGAATCTGCTCCTTATTCTGAGTGTGCAATTCCCGTTTGCAGAATCATATCCCCCCACTACCCCAAAATGTAGAAACATCATTCCTGCATCCACCTCGTTGGGCCCCGGAAGAATTTTGTATGCTTTAATGAAATCATCTAAACTCTAGAGAATATTGGGCCAATCACCCCAACTTCTTCTCAAAGGATAGTCCCACCAACCCAGAAATCAGCTGGGTGATCCTTTGTTATGCTCCCTCTATCCTTCCTGAGGTAAAGTGACCAAAACTGATATTCCAGGAGCAGTCTCACCAAGGATTCAAAATGCAGCAAAAATGATTTAATCCTGAACTGAAAATGCTTACACTAAAGGCTAACATACTGTTTGTCTTCCCAATCATATGCTACAACTCTGTGTTCAGTTTCAGTGACTTATGAACAAGAATGTCCAGGTCCCTTTGGACATCAACACTTCCTAATCTCTCACTATTTAAGAAATACTCTGCATTGCCTTCCAAAATGGATAACTTCACCTTTTTTTCCATATTAGATTCCATCTATGTTCTTATTCATTCACTCAGCCTGTCAAAATTATCTTGAAACCTCTTTGTATCCTCCTCACAATATACATTTTCATCTGTGTGCCACCGGGAAACTCACAAAAATTACATTGGTCCTCAAATTATCAATACAGGTTGTGAACAGTTATAGGCCTAGCATCAATCTTTGTGGTACTCACTGGTAACAGCCTGTCATCCTGAGAATGACCCGTTTAATCCTAATCTTTTTCTTGGTCATTAACCAATTCTCAACCCATGCCAGGATATTGCTCCCAATCCCATGTGCTCTAATTTTGCTGACTAACCTCCTGTATGGGACCTCATTCAAAGTCTTCTGGCAATCTAAATACACCACATTCACAGGTCCCTTCATCCATTCTGCTGTTTATATCATCAAAAACCTTTCACAGGTTGTCAAATATAATTTTTCTTTCATCAATCCATGTTGACTCTGCCAAATCTTATCACTGTTTTCTAAGAGTCCAGTTATCATATCCTTTATTTTAGATTTTAGCATTTTTCCTACTATTGATGCTAGGCCAAAAGGTCTGACATTAACCCTTCTCTCTCATTCTCTGTTGTAAAAGGGCATAAGGATCTGAAAGGGTTAATACTGAGGAGTGCCTC
The DNA here is from genome assembly GCF_047496795.1 of Chiloscyllium punctatum. Taxonomy (NCBI): domain Eukaryota; kingdom Metazoa; phylum Chordata; class Chondrichthyes; order Orectolobiformes; family Hemiscylliidae; genus Chiloscyllium; species Chiloscyllium punctatum. The sequence goes on along the minus strand of NC_092787.1, from coordinate 11,707,975 downwards.
AAGCATTGCCCTCTATAATAATACCATCCAGAACGAATGGGAGAACATCTCAGGATCTCAAAGGGGTAAGACTAGACATGCAGGTCCTCCTGATAGTCTTTGTGCCACTGTCTATCATATCAATGTGACATATAACTTAGTTGCTAACATATAGTAAAGAGCATCTTGTTTAAGAAAAGAACCTCATCTCATTAGCTTTGCAAGTCCTATACCACTAGACCCAAACAGACCCTGTGAATACCTACCCTAAAAGAGGATGATAGCAGCAAACCTACCTCACAGTAGTGCAGACAACATCATACAGCAATCTGATTGTGGTAAGCATCACTCATACAAAGGAAGGGAAGATCAGAGTTGATGCATAGTATGTTCCCAGGGTTTGATCTATAAATGGCAGGTCTTGATACAAGGTTTAATAGTTTTACACTTGTATTAAAGGAGTGACGTCTTGACTTTAAAACCTTCATCTTTGCTTTCAAATCACTGCAGAGTCTTCCTCTTCCCCCACCCATCCCTATTTCTTTCAACTTCTCCAGCTCCACCACCCTCCAAGATATCTGCAGCCCTCAAATGCGGCTTCTTGAGACCCCTCCTTAATTGCTCCACCGTTGGTGTATGCCCCTTCAGTTGCCTAGCCTCTAAATTCCAGTTTATGCTCCCATCCATCTCTGTCTCTCTACCTCACTTTCTTTCGCTAAGATGGTCCTTAAAACCGTCCTCTTTGACCAAGCTTTTTGGTCACTTGATCTATCATTTTCTAAAAGGTTCAGTGCCATTTCTTTGTTTTACAATGTTTCTCTGAAACACCTTGAGACTTTTTATTATATTAAAGGTGCTATCTTAATTTAAGTGCTGTTTTTGTTGATCGTTTTCAGTGATACATTTAGGAGCATGCAAATCCTGGAAGTTCAGTTTTTTTATGGAGGTATTGGCCTTTAAACTAACTGTTTCTTAGGGCAATTTTAATACAGAAAACATCCTTGTTTGTTTAATAATCTTCTACAGTATGCAATTTTTATAGCGTGTTATGTTTATTTCTATTAATTGGTGAACTTAGTAAAGATTACCACATGGAAGCTAATGGAAATTGCAAGCAATATTGGGGAAAAAAATAATATTAGTAGCTGTTACTATCTGCACTTGTTTAAATCAGTTTTTGTTTAACCTTGACTTCCATTGTCAATGAGGCAATACTCTCCTGCCTGTCCAGTTGATTATTGTTGCTTTCTGAAGAGGACATGAGGGACAATGGCACAGTGGTTAGCACTGCTGCCTCACAGTCACAGGAACCTGGGTTTGATTCTAGCCTTGGATGACTGTCTTATGTGGAGTTTGCATATTCCCCTATGTCTGCATGGGTTTTGGCATGGTTTCCTCTGGTTTCCTCCCATAGTCCAAAGATGTGAGGGTCAGGTGGATTGGCCATGCTACACTAGCCCATAATGTCCAGGGATGCGTAGGCTAAGTGGATTAGTCCAGCAAATGCAAGGTCACAGGGACAGGGTGGGATGCTCTTTGGAGGTTTGGTCCAGACTTGTTGGGAGAAATAGCATCTGCTGTACTGTAGCAATTCTATGTGCAACTGTGACACAAAAATAAGTTTAAAAAGCTGTGATGTCCATGCTGTGGTAGAGACAGGCATGTGAGCAGGATAGCTTTTCTTTTTACAAATATAGATGTCGAGGGATCTGTCGAGAATTCAGATAGAGGTAGTACCCTTGTACATTCGGTCAGTTTTATTCTACTTGCAGGATGGACTGGAATCCCTGGTCCTCTTCTGTACTCAAGTCTCACTACTAGCTCCAAACTCCACACTCTAGCACACCATCTTAGCTGATGGGCAACATGTCGTGTGGGGAGAAATGATAAACATGGAAGATGGAAGCATTTCAAGCAACTCAAGCAACCATCATGTTCTGCACCACAAGTGGGTCATGGCAAATTGAGTGGGCTACAATTGTTGCTAAACCAGCTATCAATATAATAGCAAGGCAAGGAATGTCCATTCAAGTCTTAGTCAGAAACCCATCTGGGAGAGGTAAACTCTTGAATCCAAACCAATAGCCTGCAGACCTCACTGTCACCATCCTAGATACTGGACCATGACAGAGGAGCTCCAGGCTTGAAGGCTGCGGGATCTGTCACTGCTAACTCTCCTCCACTTTAATGCTCAACAGAACAGGCAGGAAGGGAAAATGAGTCTAACTCAACACGGACTCAACAAGCAACTGCTATAGCATTGAGAAAGGGGTTCAAATGGTAGTTATAAGGTGACCCTGGCAGCCATGTGTCTAATCCTCCATAATAGACACCGCAGGATTTTGTTCATTTTGTCAATGAGTTAGCATTATCATCCACTGACACCCTGAGTGACCACAGGAGCACAGCTGCCCACGGAATGGGAAAGGGGTCTGAAACAGGTGCCCTAAACAATTGCTGATCTCAATGCTACCCAAGTGGCTTGCTGCAGTCAACAGATATCGCATGTAGCCAGACAGCAACAGTGAAAGAAACATGACTTCCTACCCTTGCTTCAAAAGTGGGGAAAAGATTTTAAAAATTTCTGAAACTGGCTCGCTGAGACCTAAATCAATGTTCACCTCAGGTGACAACAACGGGGTCACCCCAACAATATTCAGCTCTGGAGCTAGTCAGACTTGACATTGATAATTCAGCTCTGAGTGAAAACACTTCTCAGAGTATGGCAGAATTCAATGCTGGCTACAGCCTCTGTTGATTGGTTTAGATCTCAAGTTGAACAACACTTTCTGTCATGTCGGTTTGATGGTGAAGCAAGGTATCACCAGGAAACTTTGAAGCCTGCTAATGAGCTACTCTAAATACATCATGTTACTTTGCCTCCTCCTTCCCCAAATCAGCAACTATCTTCAGTGTTTCTACTCCTAACCTAAAGGCTAGCCCAGCTGACAGGGCAATGTTCCACACAGATCTCCATGAACCCATCCAGAATGTGCCTCCCAAAGACAAAATTGTCATTCTTGTTGGATTCAGAACCAGAGTTGGCCATGGAAATCCTGGCAGAGAACGGCATACTTGGAAACCATAACATCGGATACAGCAATGAAATCAGATGTATGTACTTGGAACGCTGTGCAGAAAAACAGCTGCCCACACACAACTGCATCACAAACATGGACATTCTGAAACAAACACAGGAAGTGCTGCAGAAACTCAGCAGGTCTGGCAGCATCAGTGAAGAGAAAACAGGGTTTGTGTTTCAAGTCCAGTGACCCTCTTCAGTTCTGTTTTCTCTTTATGGATGCTGCCGGTACCTGCCGAGTTACTCCAGCCATTTCTGTTTGTGAAATCAATTTTTGTTGCGCAGCAAGTTACTATGGTCCGACATGCACTGCCTGAAAAGGTGTGGAAAATAGAGTTAATACCAACTTTCTAAAAGGCAATTGTATAAATTCTTGAAGGACAGAAAATTGCAGGGTGAGGTGGATTGAGAGTGGGATTAATTTGGTAGCACTTTCAAGCTGGTAAAAACAATGACTGCAGATGCTGAAAACCAAATACTGGATTAGTGGTGCTGGAAGAGCACAGCAGTTCAGGCAGCATCCAACGAGCAGCGAATTCGCTGCTCGTTGGATGCTGCCTGAACTGCTGTGCTCTTCCAGCACCACTAATCCAGCACTTTCAAGCTGTCAGCTCAGGCATGATGTGCAAAATGACCTCCATCTTAGTTATATCATTGTGCCATGGCATAGTACTTTGAAATAGTTTGTACAATGACCAAATAAAGCTGTCTCGTGTTCACTTACACTCACCCACAACTGCAAACTAATTTGCAAAAGATGCCATTATAATAATTGTACACTGGTCACACAGTGTACTTATGATTACACTAAGATTGGTTTGAGTGCAACACCACTGAGCAGATTTATTTTTTCTCCCCCAAGCAGTGTTGGGTAGAACAAAACATCTGCCCTTTATTGAACCAGAAGACAATGAAATAGAACCAATAGGAGTTTTTTCATGTCTTGAGTCATGAATAAAGCAATAGCGACCCAGTGCAAATATTAAAATGTCAGTATAAAAGAGCAAAGCTTATATTCATTTATCATCAGCCTTGGCTTGGTCCAAACTGAAATCTTTCATTCCTGATGAAGGGCTCTTGCCCAAAACATTGATTCTCCTGCTCCTCAGATGCTGCCTGACCTGCTGTGCTTTTCCAGCACCCCACTCTTGACTCTGATCTCCAGCATCTGAAGCCCTCACTTTCTCCAAACTGAAATCTGTCAATGTGCCACCCACTACAGTTATTTTCACACAAGTGCTGGCATGCACTTCATTTTTTTGTAAGAAGTTGGTGTAAAGTTCGAGAGAATACAATTCATTTTACACAGTCCTATGGTCAAACATTACCCTGTGTCACAGCAGGAGGACTTACTACCAAGTTGTGAAGATTATATCCCCAATATTTTTGTTACCTGCACCAGGTGTCATTTTGGATCCGCTGTGAGTTTGTCCATTTGATAACAAACTGAGGTCAGTTTAATATTCCGGTCCTGGATTCACTAGGAATAGACATGGAACAGCCCATGTGTCACTTTAGAATTTTATCAGCCAACAAAGCGATAAAACAAATTGCATTTAGGAACTTGATTCATATTAAGGAAATTATTTTTCCAGATGGAAAGAAAGAGTTGGAAAACCATGGATAATACTGAAATATGATATTTTGAATTACCCTGAGATCTTCTTTACAAACGTACTTTTTCATCTGCATTTTATTCTGTGTTGTAACAACAGAAAACATTTTCCATTTATAATACCATACATTTTAACAATTAAGTTACACCATTATATCAGTGTGACGCTATCGTCTGTAAGTCTTTAGAAGTTTTATGCAAGATACACAAACACATCACAACTTATCAACAAATAACTCTGTGGGAGGCTTTATTAGGAAATCCCGGAACACGAAGTTGTTCATATTTAGTGGAAGAATGTTCCTTCATGTACATTCAAGATACAATATACATGAGTAATGGTCATGCTCTTTAAAAAAATTGAACCTTGACTTTTGGTGAAAAGATAATTTTACGCTTTACACGTACCTCATGTATAGATGAACCCTGACATTTTGCTAAAACGTCCATATTCTTTTGATGTAGGTAAAAACAATGACTGCAGATGCTGGAAACCAGAGTCTAGATTAGAGTGGTGCTGGAAAAACACAGCAATTCAGGCAGCATCCGAGGAGCAGTAAAATCGACGTTTCGGGCAAAAGCCCTTCATCAGGAATACAGGCAGAGAGCCTGAAGGGTGGAGAGATAAGTCACTTATCTCTCCACCCTTCAGGCTCTCGGCCTGTATTCCTGATGAAGGGCTTTTGCCCGAAACGTCGATTTTACTGCTCCTCAGATGCTGCTTGAACTGCTGTGCTTTTCCAGCACCACTCTAATCCATATTCTTTTGATGTTCCCTACTGAAGTCAAACTCACCCTGTTGCAAACCAACATGATAGGATCATAGAATAGCACACCATCGCAGGCAGCTATTGAGCTCCTCATATCTACGCATGTCAATATCTATGTTAAGGCTACCATCTCACCTTGCACACTACACTCCTGTCAATCGCACCCTCTACTATAGATAGAAAGCCCAGCTCAAACTTAAAATCAATGAGATTTCTGGGCAGACAAATATGTGTGCATCCGCTAGAGAATTGAATGTATCAGAAAAGAATGTCAGAGATTGAAAGGAGCTCTCAACACAACTTGGGCAGATGCCTAAGAATAAATGCATAGAGGAAAGCCCAGCACGTGGCTTTAAGTTGGAAGATGAAGTTAAAAACTATGTCAATAAAAATCACCAGAGAGTGGCCTCTCAGTTCCTTGAAAGTCTATCCAAAATCTTCACTCTGAATCAAGTAAGAAAATTAGGCACCAAAAGAGAAAATGCTGGAAAATCTCAGCAGGTCGGTCAGCATCTGGAAGGAGAGAAAAGAGCTAATGTTTCGAGTCTAACTGACCCTTTGTCAAAGCTTTGACAAAGGGTCAGTTAGACTCGAAACGTCAGCTCTTTTCTCTCCTTACAGATGCTGCCTGACTTGCTGAGATTTTCCAGCATTTTCTCTTTTGGTTTCAGATTCCACAAAAGCAGTAATTTGCTTTTATTTAAGAAAATTACGCATTGCAAATTTCAAAGCCAACTCTGGTGACATACCGGGTTTATTATCAGAAGCAACTTTGTCCTGTGTCAGAAGACTACGATTTCACAGTATCTCCTAACACAGAAGGACAATATTTCAACACTTATAATCAAACATCACAAAAGAATAGATACACCTTGGCCTGTTTGAGAACATGAATGACACTCCCAAGAATTTTGAAATGATGAGCAAAATAATGTTAGCAAAATAATGATAAAAACCTTAAGTTCCCACAAGAGATGGATGGATAGATAAAGGTAACTTAAACATATGGCTGAGGGAATTTTGGTGTTTCTGACCAGAAGGATTACTAAAAGAAAAAGTCTTCTCATTTGGGACATGTTCAGATCAGCCTCTCTAAACAAGCCCCTCAAAAATAAAAAGTGGAATGTTTGGATGATTGGAGAAGACAAGAGATTCACCAAGGGAGGCAGTATATGATCTCTGATGTGAGCAATCCTGTGGGAATGGAATTGTAAAATTCAGGGACGAATTCAGAATTGGAAATGTCATCCAATCATTCACAAAATGTGGGATATCTAATGCACTTGATGGCACAGAACATGATTATTTGCAGAGTTATATGGCTGCTGACAATGTGAATGCCAATGAAGGTGATCTACATGATGATACTACTCAAGAAGCAGATCAGGATAACTTACTTGGTTCTGACGAGGAGAAAGAGGATGAATTTATGGATTTTAGCATGAATTCAATGTATATGCTGCTGCATGCAAAGTCGTATTCTATTTTGCACTGTTAAAAAACTGAGTGAAATTGTACAAATATTAATACATCACTTTTGTTTATGACAAGTTTGATTAATTTGTGCACACCAAAGCCTGTCTCCATGAAGATTATTATTTATTTAGAAATACCAGTATAATGATAAAAATACTTTCAGCTTCTTTACTGCTATTTTTAGGGGTCATTTTGATGGGACAGCTTCCAACATGGCAGCTGCAACAGTGAGGGGTCAGATGAGGAAAGATTTCAGTTTATCCAAAACATTATCTGTATAAAAGTTACCTGAATAAAAGTCAACCTTTATGACTAAAAAATTAATCACAGAAACTCAACTTGTATGTGTGCATATATGTGTGTGTGCGTACCTAATCAAATTACAGCTAGCCACACTTAATTCAAATTTAACATGTACTTTACATGAATATATTTTAATTTTTTTTTCACAATGTTGAGCCCTAACAGTGGTGTGCACTGTTCTCTTTTATTCCTTAATCTTTGTCATGGACGTATCATCAGCCACAATCCCACAATCTCTATTATCTGTGCTTTTCCCTTAGTCAATCTGTCTTCATAGTGAACAGTAAATTCACCCAACAGCAAGAAAAAATCACAAAGCCATTAATTTGGTTGCCCAGGGATTTTTGTACCTAACGCCCTTCACACTGTTTATTTTGAGGCAAACTAATCTTAAGTGTGAAGATGGGCAGCTCAAGCTGAAGGCTGCAATTAAATGATAATTAGGGGGTTACTTCATGAAGTGATTGATAGAATCTCACTAGGCCCAAACTGCATCTTGTTACATCCTAATAGGCCAGACACGATTCTCCACTTGAGACAGTAGGCTTTCATCTTATCTCTAGAGAGATAATCTACTATGGGAGTGATCTAACGTCTTTGGTATAGTGCTGTGGTGCTTGAGGTGAAGTCTTTTTCTGGAAACTGTGAATCTTCCTGCGGCACTGTCTGACAAGGTTCATTTTTCTTCTGTGTTTTTCAGGCTTTGGGAGGGCTCTGTTGGCAGCTCCATCCAACATAAAGCTGCTAGTTGTCAGGTAAGGTTTTATTAACTGATTTATGTAGAGGTTCTGTAAAGCTATACAACAATGGTTCTTGGGGATATGGCAGTGACTTGGCAAGTTCTATAGATTACGGTTAATCATATTAAACCAATTCTTATAAGCAGTGGGTCATTTTTATTTTGCAGGCACTGTTTATGTTTTTGAAAGGGGAAAAGCCTTTAAAACCACAAAAATGCCATTTCCACAGTTATCACCACCATGCAATATTTGATCTTTGCCTTCAAAGCTCCTAAATAAATTTTATTTGGGAATGTAGCATTTTGGATCAAGGAAGAAATCTTTAGGTTACTTTCAGTAACAGGCTTATACTTCTTGCTGCTTTTCCAATAAAAAATATCATTTCGTATTGGAAATAAAATGTCAAAAAATTCTATTGTCCCAATTCAAACGTATCACTGTTTAGACACTTCATGTCCCCTTTTACCACTTACTTAACGACCAGAAATGGCAACAATATTTCAATAGTCTGCCTCAGCATTCAGACCCCCAATTATCTATAGTGCACTTTTCAGTTTATCAGAGTCATTACCTAAATTGCCTACAAGACATCAGAGTATATATATTACCCTTCTCTTAAATGTACCCTGGAGACAATAGAATGTAAACTACTTGGTGATCTTACATTTGATAATTAACCCTCTAAGGCTACTCAAAGCTTTTCTCTAGTGTTTAAATTATGTTAAGGTTAGCACTTTTCATTTTCTGTTTAAAATGCTGCTGTTAACCCTACCTTCAAATTGTAGTGGCAAACATTTATTGTGTTTCAACACAAAGTACAAAATTAATTTGAATGTTACAGACTAATGTGTTAAAGGAGCTTGCAAGATAAACAAATATACAACATTGGAGCATTAGGATAATACCGATGCCAATAATAATGGCATTTTCCTCCTTTTAAAATTAATTTCTGACCAGTACCCAATGCCTACCCCCACCAAAAATTCTCCACATTTCCTGTTGTGAAAAGGAATTGAAACTCTATGCTGTTGCTGACTCTTGTTTTCCTTCTGTGTTTTGAGAAAAAGCCAGTCCTATATTTGCAAACAAAAAAAGATTAGTGGCTGCCAAGCAGCAGCTCTCCCTTTGATTAAAGCATAACACTCGCTCAGATGAGAGCAAAGACCTAACCTCCCATCTCGCTCAACATCCTTTCCCTATCTTTTTTTTTAGCTGACTCTGCTTACGCATTTGCTTTCAGAAATCCTGTACTTGGCAGTAAGGGGTCATCTTCACCCCCAAGATGTTGCCTTTTTATGCTCGACATGTTTTTCTACTGTCCAGTCAGCTCAGCTGCAGGAGGGTCACAAGGACAAAATAAAGAAAGGGGCTACAGAGAGAAGATTGGGTTACATGAACCCTAAGTACTTTTGGTTACAGTGTATATCATCCATGACTATCAGCACTGTGGAGGAGTATCAAGTTCACATCATTTTTGTCTCCTGGTCTTTGATCCTGTCAAGTAAAGAAAGCAGCTCAGTGTTATTCTTTTCATCACAGAAATGAATCATTTGCACCCGATCATCCAGCACTAAACACCTCGGATTTGTTTTTTTTTGGCATTCTTTGCTACCCATCCTTGAAGGAAACATCTTTCAACTCCTGGCAGCAAATAGCACAGCTCGTACTTATCAGAGAACAAACTGTCACAGTACAGCAGCTCACTTAACAGTTAACATTTCACTTGTAGATAACAGTTAGATGAGAAAGCCAACGTATGTAAGATATGACACAAAATCCAAACAAGACAGCACCAAAGAAAATAAATCAGTCACTGATACAACTGAAAATGGGAGTTTTTAAAGTCAATGCTCAACACACACACGAATAACATTGCAAAAGTCAGCTAATTCATGCCTTTGTACCAGTCATGCAGTTTACAATTATGTGCATTATAAAGTTTGAATTTCTTGCATTGACATTACAACAGAAGTGACTGGAGAATCCTCATATCAATTTATCAGACATTTGAGGTTTTCATGTTTTCATGTGTCAAGCCAAATATATATCATATATATGAATAACGCATTACAACAGAGGGCTATCACAGACCTCACACTGGGGTTCACTAACATTTATGTACAAAGTCATCATCTGAGCTCCACTTGTTCCTTAAGTGAATCATCTTCATGAGGAAACATTTTTTTTCTTTTTGCAATGACTGAGTAAATACATACTGTAATAAATTACATTATTTGATCTATATTAACCAATTACCAAAAATTACTATCACTACTGTTCCACCACATCCCTCCCATAATTATTGCACCGATTCCCAATTTTCATGATGGATTAAAAACCAACTCAAATACACACAGGCTGGGAGGTGTTTTGAATACCATTTCAGATCTGGGATTACACATATACACTATTTATACTGAATCATTAATACTAATGTCACAGTGCACATCTTGCCAGAAGTTAATTTTAAAGATGGGTTGGTAACACAAGCATAGGCTTCTTTATTTCCCAAGAGCTTCTCTCCAATCTGTGGGAATAAACAGATCAATGAATGTTGCCTGTTGATTGGAAAATGACAGGGTGATCCCAAAATCCCAGGACTAAATCCAGCTGGCACCATTGCACATGCTTGAAGAAAGCTTGATAACAAAATAGGAACGTTTTCCCAATCATCTCTCTTAACAATGGCTTGTGTTCAAGCAAAAGGAAATCTCCAATATCATGCAACTAAATGAGAAGTTCTCTAAAAGCTTAAAACGTAAACATATTGAAGAACTGTGCCTCTGATAGGAACATACCATGCAATTTGTTAAATGTTAAGTCGTCCAGGTTTTAATTTTGCCCACCATTGATAAGCAAGGACTTTCCTTTACTGTCAGAGACATGAAAAAGAGCCAATGTCACACTGAGGGTACAGGAAGACAAAAAAAAATGATGATGAGATAATGGGCCAAAGAATGTTGGCAGTGGACTATTTTTGGAAGCAGAGTGCATTTCTCTCTTAAAGGGGGGCTGCTATCAGTGGAAGGGAGGTGGGACTAACTGCCTGTAGGAGGTGTACAATGGACCAGCATAGAAGAAACAGGCTTCCTAGGTTCACCAATCTAATGCCTGAAGCATAAGTATGGAGGTGAACAGGATAAGAATATTTTGTTGTTATCTTCTTTGTGGGGAAAGGCTGGAGGCAAGGATTCCCTCAAAGTCTGCCCTTTGAAGGAAATGGAAGATAGTTGATAAGGAGGTCAAGGTGTGCACTCTCAGGACCTCTTCACAGTGTAATAACCTGAGACCTTCTCACAGTCCCAGAGTCTAATACCCTGAGACCTCCCCACCATCACCTTGTCTAATAATCTGAGACCACCTCACCGTCCCACAGTTTAATACCCTGAGCCCTTCCCACCATCCTACAGTCTAATGACCTGAGACTTCCCCACCGTCCTACAGACTTAATACCCTGAGACCTCCCCACAGTCCCAGACTCTAATGACCACCGTCACACAGATAATACCCTGAGACTGCCTCACCATCTCACAGTCTAATGACCTGAGACCTCCCCATCATCCCACAATCTAATATCCTGAGACCTCCCCAGTCCCACAGTCTAATACCCTGAGACCTCCCTAGCGTCCTACAGTCTAATACCCTAAGACCTCCCCATCATCCCACAGTCTAATACCCTAAGACCTCCCCATCATCCCACAGTCTAATTCCCTGAGACCTCCCCATCATCCCATAGTCTAATACCCTGAGACCTCCCCATTGTCCCATAGTCTAATACCTTGAGACCTCTACTTCATCCCACAGCCTCATACCCTAAGACCATCCCACTGTCCCAAAACCTAATACCCTGAGAACACCCCACAGTCTAAGACCCTGAGACCTCCCCAGCGTCAAACAGTCTAATACCCTGAGACCTCCCCACCCTCCCACAGTCTAATACCCTGAGACCTCCCCACCCTCCCACAGTCTAATTCCCTGAGACCTCCCCATCCTCCCACAGTCTAATTCCCTGAGACCTCCCCATCATCCGATAGTCTAATACCTTGAGACCTCTACTTCATCCCACAGCCTCATACCCTAAGACCACCCCACCGTCCCAAAGCCTAATACCCTGAGAACACCCCACAGTCTAAGACCCTGAGACCTCCCCAGCGTCAAACAGTCTAATACCCTGAGACCTCCCCAACCTCCCACAGTATAATACCCTGATACCTCCCCATCCTCCCACAGTCTAATACCCTGAGACCTCCCCACCATCCCACCATCTAATACCCTGAGACCTCCCCATCATCCTACAGTCTAATACCCTGAGACCTCCCCATCGTCCTACAGTCTAATACCCTGAGACCTCCCCATCGTCCTACAGTCTAATACCCTGAGACCTCCCTGCCCATCCCACAGTCTAATATCCTTCCAAAAAAAAAACCTGTTGGACTGTAGCTGGTGTTGTGTGATTTTTAACTAAATCTACTTCAGACTACTTCCAGAGACTTTGCAATAAGAGAGGTGAGTGTAGGTCACCTCACCTGCAAGATGGGTTCCTAACCCTTTAAATAGTGCCAGTGGTGGATCTAACTTGTGGTGGTAAGCACAACTGTTCAGTGCATGACCAGTGCACAGCCTGAATAAGAGCGTGCAATCAAAATGTTTGAATTCACATCAGCCAGGAAGGCTGGATAACATCATGATCTGGCTAGTTTACGGCACACATGCTGCATGCCCCTTACCAACCACTGACGCCGCATGGGCCACACTCCCAGAGCCTCCTGCTTTCATTGTGCCAGCTCCAGCTGGTTTACAAATCCAGATCTTGAGGTCAAAGTTCAACTGTGTCAACCAATGAATCAAGTCCATTAATTGAGGTTTGAAATTTTATGGAGAGAGAATGTCTGCCACCATAAGTATATTACTGAATGTAGGTTCAATTCAGGGATTAAAACTGCAACTGATTTAACTCCAGAAAACATGTCACATTTCTAAACGAACAAAACGTTTTGACTGTTTTGAGATATGTGAATCCTTTGTTTAATGGATCTGCTTATGATGGACTATAATTTTATGAATATTGCTGGTAATTATCACTTATTGAGTGCTAGGTCTTTTTAAAATCTGTCCTTCCAAATTAACAATTGGCCAGCTCTATATCTGAACAACTGGAGGTGCTGCCGTTGTGCTGTTAACACTGGACTAGTAATCCAGTACCACTGGGTTCAAATCCCACCATTGCAGATGGTAAAATTCGAATTCAATTAAATGCTGGAATAAAGAGCTAGCCTGAAGGTGACAATGTAACCACTGTGCATTGTTGTAAGAAAATGACATCTGCTTCACTAATATCCTTTCGGGAAGGAATTCTGCCATCCTTACCTGGCCTGGCTTTCCATGTGACTCCAGATTCATAGTAATGTGGTTGACTCTTAACTGTCCCTCTGAGCAATTCAGGATTGGCAATAAATGCTGACCATGCCAGTGATGCCCACGTCTCATGAATAAAGAAAAGGTTCTTCTATGAGTACACTCCCTTGTCCCTGCACCCCCTTCCCTCAATGACATAATCTGTTCACTTCTCCGAGATGCTCATTGGCTGAACAGCTTATTGCAATAAAGTACTCATTCAGGTGAATGCTGATAAGTGAGGGAGATAAAGATGAGCTTTAAATCACTGGCTCAAAGTGAAGAGATGAAAATACTAACAGCTTTTCGAACTTATCTTTAATTGCATCAGCTTTTAAAGGAAAAGTGTTTTCTGTACTTTGATTTCAGTAATTTTGAACTGGTTTTAAGATGTCCCAACTATGAGTCCGTGCTGGTTATTATGTGCTTCATGGCACTTTATATAAGATATACCATATGGTGGAAATTACGTTAATCTCCATAATGAGTTGTTATGTGCTTTTTAGTTTGTCAGAAAGACATCCCATGGAACCTTATTCCCACCAATATCCAGTTTCAGGAGGACCTGTGTCCCTTGGCCTGTGCGGATTGGTCTGCTTCTACTGACCAGGCATCCAATAGTAATAGCTTTCTGTAATATTTCCTCCCAATGAAAGAAAGCAGCAGAACACTATATTAAAGAGAACCCATGTCAGCTTTCATTGAGGATAGGGATAAATATGTTTAGCACATTTTTGGCATAATGGTACAGGTGCACTCCGCTATCCAAAAGTAGAGCCATCCTATGAAACCATTTGTAAGCCAAAATGGAGTAGAGCGAAGAAGCAATTACTATTAGTTTATGGAAAAAAATTTGACCATTCTCCGACCCAAAAAATAACCTACCAAATCATACCAAATAACATATAGTAGAGATCATCAGAGATTGGGATGGGGGAGGCACAGGCGACAGGGGTGTAGGAGAGGAAGGAAGTGGGTAATCCTTTATCAGCTCAGCATTGTCTGAATCCATCAGGCAGGCAGGTCCCTAACATCTACACTTCCTTCTATGTCGGCCTGTCTCAATGTTGAAGGTTGAGGTTCGTCATCTGCTGTGGCCAATGTGGAAGGTTTGAAATACAACAATATGCTTGACTGTTTAGCCTCACTCATTTTTCTATCATCCAGTTCTTTGTAGGCACTGAAAACATCCTGCAAACCTGCCCTGAGCCTATGTGTCCTTTCAAAATTAAAGTCATACTTTTCTGCATTCATTGCAGTACTGTCAATTGTAGTGAAAATCTCACACAAGTGCTTCACGTTCAGTTCCTGGATGATTTCACTAACAGGCTGTTCTCTATTGCGTTCCTTTTGAATCGTATCCTTTCCTCTTGCAATTGCATCAGCCCTTCATCTGTCAGTTCTTGGTCATGGGATGCCAAAACCTGTTCAACATCATCTTCATCAACTTCCATAAATCCAGCCTCATTAGCCAAAGTCACTATTGCTGTATTTGTTGTTTCTGGTTCTGAGCTTTGAAGATCGTTCACTGCTTTGGACACAGCTTTCTCCAAACACCATTTCTCATCGGGACTGTTAGCTTATTGAGAACATCTCCAAGGTTGGCAATTGCCAATTTTATATTGTACTGTTTCCAGATCGCTTGAAAAGATGCTTCAGAGTTGCGCTGTCTGTCAATGGCACTTACAATAAAAGGCATCAGAGTCTGCATATGATTAAGCCTTCATTGTGGCTAGTAGGCTTTGATCACATGGTTGGAGCAATGACATCGTATTCAGCAGTAAGAACACAACATTAATGTTACCGCCATTCTCGGCAATGCCAGGTGGATGAGCAGCACAAATATCGACAATCACAAGACACCAGTTATTGAGGTTATTTTCCCAACAATATTTTTCAACAAAAGGACTAATGTATCCACTCATGTACTCAGAAAAAAAATCACTTGGATATTCCAACAACTTGGATGTGAACGAACTACAACAAGAAGTGTATCCTTATCAGTGCCTTTAAGTGCCCTCAGATTTTCTGAAATATACACCAGTAGAGGCCTAAGCACAGCATCACCAGTGGTATTAATAATAGGCATTAGAGTAGACCTGTCCTACAATGCCTCATGTCCTTTAGCCTGCTTTTCTTCTGTCAAAATAAATGTCTCGCTCGGCAATTTTTTTCCAATAAATTCCAGTTTCGTCACAGTTAAACACTTGCTTATATAAATCACCACCTTCTGTAATTATTTTCTTCAGCTCTTCTGGGAACTTTTCGGCAGCTTCAGTATCAGCTGAAGCACTCTCTCCAGTAACCTCGAAGCTATGAAGGTGCCTTCACCTCAAAAACCAATCAAACCACCCATGACTACCTTTAAATTCTACTTTCACAACAGTTTCATCACCATCCAGTGCTTTCTGTTTCAGCTTATTAAGAAGACTGACTGATTTCTCCTTAAGTATAAGATAACGTAGCGGAAATTGAACACCACGCTTTGTACACCCATAAATCCAGTCAAGCAATAGACTTTCCACTTTATCCATACTGGAGGCCAACTAAAAGAGACCACTCTGCTACGAGCCGAACCAATAGTAACTTTGTCAGCTTTCAAGATTCCGCATGCACAATGTCTTTATTTCATTGACCATGATTGAAATGTTTCATTATATCCAGTCTTACGCTGAGTGTAACAACCTCACGAGCTCTTTAGGCTTTTCTGAGACCTTAGGACACATCTTGTTAACGGATGCACAAAATAAATCAAGATAAAGCACAGATGCTCACAGGCACGGTTCAAAGCTATGGCAGCTTGATGCTGAGATGCTGAGTGTAGTTCCTGGGGAAGGCACATGGTGGCGCCACTCTCGCTGCGGCGCACTTTCTCATAAAAGGCATTTGGTTAGCAAAAACAGGTACTAAAGCAGATCTTTCTTATAAGTGAATTGGCTACCTGTATCACTCTCAGAAGGTCAGTGCCTGCATGTCCCACTCTCGACTCTCCAGCAGGCATCCAGTGCAGTGCAAAAACGGAAGGTGCTGTCTTCCAGGTGAGTTGTTACTTGTCTGCTCTCTCAAGTGGACCTAAAGTGTCCCAATGGCAATCATCCAAGAGGAGCAAGAGAGCTTTCTCCTTGTGTTCTGTTCAATGTTTATCCCTTAACCGACATCAATGAGACAGGGTTAAATTCTGGGGAGAAGATCCATGACTGACTTTCCAATGCCACCACTACTCAAGAGCTTCAATCAACTGCTGTTGGGATTAACTGTGGGCACATGGACAGTTTACCACCTCAACCTCACCTTTATGGGCATTAGTCAATCAATCAAAGACAATCAGTGCCCAACCATGGGACTGGATATTGAGCAGAGTATTGCCCGCTGGAGGCTAACCCCTTGTTCAGATTTCTGATACTCTGATACCTCCACTCTCCAGATTTCAGGGGAAAGCCTGCTATACCTAATCGGCTCGTGGTTTGATGGGGCTCCCCTTTAAGAGGCAGCACAGCTGTCTCACCTGCTCTCCAGTGAGTTACAAGGTGATTCCACTGACAGGTTCACTGGAAGGAGGTGAGCCCCTCAAACACAGGCAGACAGTTAACTTTCTTAATATGTCTGAATGTAAGTGCCTCAGGCAGCTCAAACTCTCATGGCAGACCTATTGCAATTGTCTACAGCCGCCTGGAACAAAACTTCCATCTCTCCTCCTGCAAGAGGTGGACATGCATTGCCAGGAGGGATAAAGTAACTGTCACTCAAAGGCCACTCCCCCTACAGAACACCGAACTCCTTTCCCTGTTTGAGGTTACGTACTCCCAACTACGTCAAGGGAAGAAAGTAGAGAGATATAACTGTTTGCAACAACCTCTGTCAAGGATCACTTGGAGTATGACTGGGAGTGGAAATGAGACTGAGGGTGAGTGAGAATGCTGACAGCTCAGATAAGAATGTGAGTTACCTCCAGACAGAGGGTGTCCCGAGGGCTTGGATCCTTAACTTTATTGGCTGGTCCCTATTTCTGCAGCTGATTTCCTTGACCGTTCCATAACTGCTTGGTTGGAAAACCATGCTCTTCCACCGAGCCTTGGATGAAGCCAGCTCACTGCACTCCCCCTGGTCCTGCAGGAGGACCTCCAGACATGAGCAACAAACATTGGGAGCAGCATTCCCAGATCTCTCCTTTCTAACATTGCTTCAGCCTCAGAGGTCCAGAGGCTGGTGTTACCCACGGTGCAGACTCCTTTATCAGAATGGACACACCATCACCAATTGGTTGGGGAAGCCAGAGACTGGCCTGTTCTAGGTAAGAGTATTGTATGGGCTACCATTTGGAAATTGGATTTGCCATCCGAGAAAGTTCCCTAAATCCAGCAGGGAATTAGAAGATTCTGCCCATAAAAAAACATGAAAAATTGAGGTACGCACATGGATGTAGTAAGTCAGTAACTGACACATGCATGCTGTCATTTGACCAGATCAGTATTTAATATTTAAACAAGCCTTTATGAATCAATACTGACACAGAAAAAGTTAAAAAGAATATTGAACATTATCTCTACTCTTTGATTTTAAAAAGGGGATCTTGAATGTGAGACTCCTTCTCTAAGTGTACATCAATAAAACAGGCCAAATATATCCTAATAAAATGTAGATTTACAGCTTTTTGAACTATATGAAAACTTTCTCTGGCAGAATAAGTTGTATGGGCTTACTGGACCTGAAAGCTATAATGACAGTAATTGTACCCTGCTATTCTTTACAGGATTAATTGAAAGTTGGACTAATTGTTACACATGAAACTTACAAAACAAGCACATTTAAGGGATGGCTTTCCTTAATTAAAATGATCAGTACACTGCAGACTGCAGTCTTGCACAAAATAGAGCTGTTATATGTTTCTGGCATTGACCATGAATCTTACAGCCGTGTGCTCACATCTGTTTTGAGTTTGGTGACTGCACATTCAAATTGTGAACTCTTTGCCAAAGGGAATTGCAAGTCTTTGATTCTTATTCCCCTGGCTTACTTTAATTGTCATTCCTCATTATTACTATAAGGTGCAAAAATAAAACACAATTACAAGAGAAAATTTCATCCTTGGAAAAGAGGACAATTTTCAATGTTTTTTTGGTTGTAAAAACCTAATACATTATAAAAGGGTAGAATCATCTTCACTATCTTGAACAAAAGCAGTGATTGAAATCTGCTTCAAAAAAAATGTTGTAAGCAATTTAGTCACTTTTATGAAACAATAATAAGCTCTTGTGTAATACTTTGTATGCCAGTTCCTTTGCAATATATCTTTATAACACTAAACATTAGCGAAAAACTGAGCCAAATTGATGAGTTTAACATTTTTAAATCATGCTCATGGAAAGAGCTATTTAAAAACTGTAACTTTTTGTCTTACATCTGATACAACAATGTGACTGCAGCTGTCCAATAGACAAGATATTTATATAAGATAAAAGATTAAAACCCCAGGTCACTAAACACAAAGTCCTGGGAATAAAATGAAACCTCGACTTTGTAAGACTTCTAATGAATCAACAAGAAATCGTTCTGATGTTCAAAATACACCTCTGCTTCAAGCATACAACTTGATGCATAAAAATCTTCTGTTAAAATTTGTACGTGAATGAAATCCACGACCAATTACAATTTAAAAATCTATGCTGTAGTTATAGGAGCATTATATTTTAAATGAAATAATTTATAATGATATGTTTAGTATTTTAAACAAGGGGTGGCTCTGTGGCTCAGTCTGCATCACAATGCCAGGGACCCAGGTTTGATTCCACCCTCAGGGTGTGGAGTTTGCACATTCTCCTCATGTCTGCTTGGGTTTCCTTCCACAGTGAGAAAAAGTGAGGGCTGGAGAGTCAGAGTTGAAAAGTGTGGCACTGGAAAAGCACAGCAGGGCAGGCAGCATCTGAGGAGCACGAGAGTCTATGTTTCAGGCACAAGGCCTTAATCAGACATGGAGGACTCATACCCAAAACATTGACTCTCCTTTTCTTCAGATGCTGCCTGGCCTGCTGTGCTTTTCCAGTGCCACACTTTTCAACTCTCATTGTCTTCCCCAAATCCAAAGAGGTGTACATTAGAGGTGGATTGGGCTTGCTAAATTGCCCATAGTGTCCAGGGATGTGCAGGCAAGGTGGATTAGCCATGGGAAATGCAGGGTTATATGGTATAGGGTGGATATGGGTGAAAGACTCTTTAGCAGATTGGTGTGGACTTGAAGGACCAACTGGCCTGCTTCCACACTGTAAGGATTCAACAATCCTGGAAAGGCTCAAAACATACATTTCCTTCAGCAAATGTATTATAAAGAGCTTCCTGTACAATGATATCAATCTCCTGGTTACAGGATTACACTTAGCTCTGAATTTCAGAAGTTGTGTTTCTTCAAAGATTAAACAAGAAATGTCTATTTTATGGACCAATGATACTGCATTTCTTTCATGATGTGTGAATGACAAAGATGCAGGATCTGAAGCCACCTCAAACTTGATATTGGCAATGAGTACACTGAGAAACATTTTCTCTGATGTTAAAATCACATAACACCAGGTTACAGTCCAACAGGTTTATTCGGAAGTACTAGCTTTCGGAGAGCTGCTCCTTCGTCGGGTAGCTAGTGTGACAAGATCCTAGCCAACTTTGATTCTTATTCCCCCGGCTTATTTTAATTGTCATTCCTCATTATTACTATAAGGTGCAAAAATAAAACACAATTGCAAGAGGACAATTGACGAAGGGGCAGTGCTCTGAAAGCTAGTACTTCCAAATAAACCTGTTGGACTATAACATGGTGTTGTGTGATTTTTAACTTTGTCCACCCCAGTCCAACATGATGTAGAACAGTTTTCTGCATGTGGTTGGGTCCTGGGTGTCCTGAGAGGCACTACGGATCAGGGTGATCCACAGAAGTCTTTCCAAGACTGTGTGTTCTCAATAATCTGTACTCAGTGGGAGTCACACATGGTTGATTTCACTTGCCTGAAAATAATTACTTTTAAAAATTGAAATACAATCAGTTCTGAATTTAAATCATGATTTAGCAGGGTGAATGGATCATCCACACAGGCTGTCGCAACCAATTACACCTCAACTTGCTTCCCTTGGTTAAATCAGTAGAAGAATCTTAATGAAAGCAGAACTTTCAGATGAACAGTTGAATCTTCCATTTGCTTGTATCTTATAATTTAGTAAAGTCTGAGAAGTATGTTGTTTTGATCTTCATCTCAACTTTTTGAAGAGCGATCAACCCAATTATACATCTAATTGAACCATGACACACAGCAATCACAACTACATATTCACTGATTTGATTTATGTAACCAACAAAGATACTTTTAAAAAAATAATAATAGCTGGGATTCAAGCTTTCAGCACAATACCACCTTTGTAACATTTTGGACAAAAAAATGCAATCAAACAGAAATATTAAATGTAAAAATAATGAATATAATCACAATTATTTGAAGGATAATAAACACACCTGATGAGATTTCTAAACTTACTTAGAAAAGGAAAAGCAGACTTGATCCCTTATCAAGATAATATTTCTGAAATTTTCATATTTGACTGCAATAATTAATTTCACAATTAAATTTTGGCTACTATAGTGAATTTGAAGCTTCTGGTATAAAGGCACTGTCTTAATAAATGGCATTAATATGCACTGGTAAAGGTCAGGTTGATGGTAAATCTACACATGTCTATTGGTCAACCATGGAACAATACAAAGGTTGACACAGCCATGACTCAAACTGTAACATATACACAACTACACAGGTTTGCATCAATTGTGTAGAATAAAGACCACAATGGCATCAGTCTTATGGATACTGACTCAACATCACTAGCATCACTTTGGAAGTTTTTCTGAAATATCAATCAACAATATAATTGCTCTAATATATATAGCTATGGAAATTGCTAATGTTTTGATATTTAGAAATGTGCAATTACTTCAAAGTTACATTTTTTGAAAAATCGCAGTCAAATTGATGCTCGTTGTGGGGTAATTTTCTGACATTACACAATATGATTCCTTATTACTTCACAATTTCACAGAGATGAAATTCAGGAGCTTTTAGCTTCTGCTGCACATCAGAGGTAACACTAACAGTATAATACCATAATCTCTTAATTTATTTTAATATCCATATATGAATAGCTTGCAAAGTACACAGAAATGAAGCCTCCTAATAGAAACAATATGAGAACAGTTTGCTTTTTAAACAAAGAAAACCAGAAGTAAACTTTGATATCTTTTTGTTTGCAGCTCTATTGAATTATGTAAAGGAATTCAGTATGTCCAATGAGAAGCCTCTGTGCACGCGTGTGGTTAACCTCAGGCCTTCACATTCTTGGCCTCACTCTTTGGTGTTGTAAAGCTGTGTCGTAGCTCTAATGAGGCCAAGGGTGCATGCTGGTGACTTTTGCCATCCCCACCTCTCTCCTACCACCCTTGAAAATCATGCAGAGCATTCAATTACAGGCTACTAATCCTTCGTGAAATGCAAACTATGAATTAGAAATGTGTCAGGTGTGAACAGGTTAGGCTTCAATGAATGAAGAGGAATGGACATGAAGGCAGAACAGACACTTTGATCTTTTGAGTTTGTTTTGAAAACAAATCAGCTGTGAAATAAAAGTGTTCTATCCTACATTAAGTATTCTAAAACAGAGAAAGATTTGTGCAGTGTTTTTCTCCTGGCCTTGCATTCAATTTACAAACTTATTGCCCACTTCACTTGTACAGATTGACCATGGAAGACTTGAAGTTATAAAAGGTGCACATACAGAAGATAGCATAAAGTATTTCAGAATATGCTTGTAGGTGCTTTTGACAAAAACCATTCAAACAAAATGACTTAAAACTGAAATAGATTTATACTGTGGTGGCAGCTGGCTGAAAATGCAATACTTTTGATAATGAGGTGTAAAGATTTTATCTAGCTTCTACACCACTTGCTGAATGCGCTTTTTGTATTGACCATGCTGTAGTCCTGTATTAAGTGGCAGGAATTTTGTTTTCTTTTCTAAGTGGAACATCAGATTACAGAGGTCTTATTTCACTGGTGATTGTGGCAGGCCACTTAACGTCTTGACAGATATTCAAGATTGGGACAAGGTTGGTCACAGTGTAGGGTGAGAAAGCACTCATCTATCATCTGCAAATAGATCACTAGGTGGTTGAGAACAAATGCCATTAATGAGTTTGGCTCAATACTTCTCTTGCCTTGACTCTTTACTGAATGTCAAGAGACTTGGGGCAAGTTATTGGACCTGGCATTTCATGATTTATGGAAGCTAATAACCTAATGTTCACACCTTAAATTTGTACAACAAACAAATTTGTGCAGAGGAATTTCTAACTGAGCAGATTTGCATTTCAACGTGACAACAAATGTACTTTTATTTAAAGCTGTGAGAATCAAGGAAATATAAGTCTACAAGGGTACACAAAAGACTTTTAAAGTTACCAATTAAATTAACATGCAAGACTGAAGGCTGTTAGATCAGAAAGCTTTGTTT
Source organism: Chiloscyllium punctatum (assembly GCF_047496795.1). Classification (NCBI taxonomy): domain Eukaryota; kingdom Metazoa; phylum Chordata; class Chondrichthyes; order Orectolobiformes; family Hemiscylliidae; genus Chiloscyllium; species Chiloscyllium punctatum. The sequence goes on along the minus strand of NC_092787.1, from coordinate 11,685,076 downwards.
GCTCTGATGATGTATTGCAATTATCTGGAAATTAAAAAAGAATGAAAGTATGTGTCTGCAGATCACTAAATATGAGTTTGATCTGTTGACCACAGGAGATCCCTTAAAATACCACCAATCACTGATTGCCAATATAATTGAATTGAATTTACTGGAATATATATTTTAACGCTATACATAAACAGAATATCCCAATAGTCACTTTGATATCTCAATCCTCTCAGGTTGTGCAATGTGGGGAACAGATATGTGTGGGCGGCACGGTGGCACAGTGGTTAGCACTGCTGCCTCACAGCGCCAGAGACCCGGGTTCAATTCCCGCCTCAGGCGACTGACTGTGTGGAGTTTGCACATTCTCCCCGTGTCTGCGTGGGTTTCCTCCGGGTGCTCCGGTTTCCTCCCACACTCCAAAGATGTGCAGGTTAGGTGAATTGGCCATGCTAAATTGCCCGTAGTGTTAGGTAAGGGGTAGATGTAGGGGTATGGGTGGGTTGCGCTTCGGCGGGGCGGTGTGGACTTGTTGGGCCGAAGGGCCTGTTTCCACACTGTAAGTAATCTAATCTAAATCTAAATCTAAATCAGGCAACACCACTACTGACGTTATCTGTTTACTGCCACTAACCATATTGTGTTATTTTGAATACCTGTACCTACCAAAGGAAGGGAAGGCGCTGTAAATCATTACATTGCACAGTTTTGGCTATTTTGAGAGCACCAGAGTAAAATAAGACACAGAGAAAAAATTGACTCGAAGAGCACAATTGTGCCTTACCACATTTAAGCAAGAGTTCTAAACAAAAGCAGATACTTTTTGGTTTTAATTTGCCAATTTTTACTGCATCCAGTCAACAAATTAATACAGCATTTCTATGTAATATAACATAATGTGCAACAGCCTGCCAAGATTCCTTCGACAGCAGCTTCAAACAGTGGAACTCTAATACTAAGAAGGAGAAGGGTTATAGGCATATAGAAAAACAACCAACTGCATGTTTCCCTTCAACATTCTGACCCACAAACCATCCTGGCAATGAAACATCTCTCCATTCCTTCTTAGTTCCTAGATCAAAATGAGAACAATGTGAGAGTACCTACAATCATTTGGACTTCGGCGGTTCAAGAAAGCAACTCATCGGAGCTTTCTTAAGTGCAAGCATGGGTAATAATTGCCCACAATGTCTACACCTAGTGAATTAATAGAAAGGAAAACAATGCATGAATGTCTGATAAAGTGTGCATCTTGTCCTCAGTTATCAACATCTTAGCACCTCAAAATAAATTTCAAAATGCATCCATTATGTTGGATTTTTATAATCAAGTTTTATTGTGAAAAGGACAAGAATTTTTTAAAATCACTAATTCATAGAAATTATTGTAGTTTAAAATTAAACTGCATTCTATGTGCTTATGAAATAAATTGCTAATTGCATCCACCAAAAAATAGAGCAACAAGCTGACTTAAAAAGGACAATTGCACTGTAGAAGCCATGTGTTATTTCAATATGAGAATTACATGATAAAGCTATCATGTGCATAAGCAACAAAGAGTTAAAACAGCACTCAAAACATCCAATTTTGTTCAGTTTGTTTCAATCAACAGTTTGTTTACCAGAATGTGGTTTTTGGAACCAGAGCTCGTATTTTAGTCGCCTTGATTTTTTGGCAACGGGTGGCTCTTAACTATAGACTTCAAATATTTTGCATTGCTGTGGGTAGACAACAATCTGGAATGATACTGGAGAACAAGCAGCCAGGTCCACAGTTTGTTCTCTGTTAACTCAGCCTTAAAATTTCATCACAGTACCATTTCCAGTCAATGCTCAATTTTGTTTCATAAAACTTCAAGAAAATGGATGTAAAATTGCAATCAAAATATGAGACGCAATATTTTGCCTCCAAAAATCAATAAAATCTCTTTGTAACCTTTATCTGAAAGTTGGATAATCTTAGAATGCAGGAGCTGTACTCAACAAACTACTTGTTATGTGACAAAATATTTGTGCTGAATTGTCAAGCAGCATATTTCTAACAAATGTCATAATGCACATTTTTCTGAAAGCTGGGGAAAATGGGCTTAAGCGTATGACTGCTTGTTTGATATGTTATTCTATAATTTTCACCTTTGGGGTCCAACTTGTAACACTTTTATTTAATATAAAGGTTGCTTTGGTAAAAAATGTTCATTGTGAGCACACCTTTATGGCAACAGATCCAAAATTTTGAACGACACTGAGCAGAAAGCAACAGGAAGGCAGTTAAATATTGCAACAGAGCATACATATCTGACATGTTGAGTGCAAACTGCAGACTGGCAATTCTCAGCTTAATATTTTTGATGCAAAGATGTTAAAAGAAAAGCTTCTGTTCAATTATTAAATTGTTTAAAGGCATGTTACATGGTCTTATGTGCAATAAAGCACTGTAATAACAAACCACAGTAAAATTGTAAAAATGTCTTACACTGGGGCTGGTTTTTACAGATGCTAATTAGTTTCATAGAAATAACCTCACATTTCTAATAACATACCATTTGAGAATGTCTGAATTATTGTATTTGTTCATTAAACAGATACTCTTACAAGTGCGAATAAATTAAGTTTTAGCTTGAACATCAATACAAAACTCAAATGGATCCCAGTAATCGCCAATATTGTGTTAAAGAGAGAGAGGAAATTATGATGATTCTTAATAATTATTGCATCCATGACATAGGGAAATAAAATATCTTGGTTTATAGGCTCATTTGTGGTTTATAAAAACTGAGGCCAATGTGCTAAGAACATTAATGATGTTATAAAGAATTATGAGAGGAAATCAAATTTTCTTGCCACTTGAGCTGCTCTAAAATGCCAAACAATAAACTACCATATTGCAAATTAGATCAAGAGAAATATCAAACACATTGCAGTATAAATTCCATAATTGCATTTAGGGGCTCCACTCCTTGGGGATGTGCTGCTAAAGATCATCACCACACCACATATGAGCAACTATTGACAGAACGATAAAAATCGACAGCCTAACCAAATAAACACTGCGGGCTTCATTAAATATTCAACAGCTGAAATTTGACTAAGGTGCCTACATTTCCCCTTGACACCCCCTGCAGCAGCGTTCAGAATGTTTATTGTCACAGCAATAAGTAATGCTGTACCCTGCAGGTCCTTGTTGCTCAGCGCAGGAACAAAGAAGCGGATGACCAGAACCTGTCAATCCACAGTGTGGCCTCTGCATTTGCCTGACAACTCCATCCCAGAACGCAACTAATAAAAAAATGCTCGATTTATATTTTGTTCTGCTTGAGCGTGCACTTCAAAGCATCCCTGTTCTTTCAAAATGCATCCTTTGTTGCTGTAGGTGCACATAGGATCAGGCATAAAAGAAAACAGATGTTGAGCAGCTAATAACCGAACATCATTAGTCGTATATTTCTCCAACTGAGTTATTAGCAAAAAAAAGATAAGGCATCAACTCGAGTTTTGCTTTTGGCAGGAGAACTAATGAAAATAGACTCATTCGCCCAGATATTACCGAAAAGGACACCTCTCTTTGTAGTCACAGGCACAACCTCAGAAACAAGACACATACAATTACTTTCCAATCATTAACACAACAATCCCTTTTCTTAAAAAAAAGAATGAGTTTGATATTCCGTTTTAATGCTATGCATTGGAATATGTATACTTGATAATACAGACATAGAGAACTGGCAGAAAGGATAACATGACTGATAAAGAGAAATTTATTATCATGCATGTCCTGCTTTTAAATAACATTAAGTTTTAAACTTTTTGATTGGGTTACTTTAAAAATGATACTTCCACAATTCCATTTGGCCTGTTTGAATCGACGGATTAGCACGTCTGGAGCATGGGATAAATAATGCATGCACTGTAAGATTGTAAGCAGTCATATGCTTTTCATGCAAGAAAGTTTATGTAAATGACTGATGACAGTATTATTGTGTGAAGAATATCAATGGAGTAATTACAGTTGCATCATTTGCTGCTGCACTGGTGCTTGAGCCTGTGTTAATTTTTCACACTGCTCCCTTGGGAAAGATCTGAGCGCGCTCCTAAGAGCAGAGCTAATAATCCGAGCTCTGAGCTACAGCCGCTTAAACTAGCCCTGAGGTCTTGACGGCAGACTGCTAAACACTGACTGTCTCCCACGAGAGGGAACAAGAGAGATAAAATGATTAAAAACTGCCAAATCGGACTGGCAATCACAGGCCGGTGCTGTCAGTGGATGCAAAGGGGAAAAAAATCGCAGTGATTTTACTTTCTGTTCCGTTCCCGGAATACCAAGGATAAGACCTGACACCGTTGCTGTTCTTAATGCATGGAACAGTGGCGTTGAATGAACTTTTGCCAACTCGTTTTTACTGCTTCAGGTATTGATAAAAGCAATTAAATAAACGACAGTAGCTTGAGACTATATGATTTTCATTAGACTTTCATTTAATAAAACAGAGAAGAAAAGCAATAATGAAAAATTAACACAAGTAATTACTGTATGTGCTCTCCATGTCAGTTTGCTCTGCTAAAGGCATTACTACTGTAATTTTCTAGCTATGTACGAGACATCAGTGAATATTATTTACCAGAAATAAATTAATTGTGTACATTTTTGAGATATTATCACAGAAGACTAAAACTAAACAATAAAACTTTTTATTGTTATTACTTCTTGAATTTTAGCATCAGGTAGAAATTTCAGGCTTAAACCACGATTTTTGACACCATTAAATTATAGCTGGAAATATAAAAAGTGGTCATCGGTTCTGAGCCAGAACAGTGCATTGGTTCAGTAACTTCCAGCACAACACAATCAAAATGTGAATGCAGTTAAAATACAAAGCTGCGCTAACAAAACTGTGGGCATATTATGTCGTAACGCACAATGTACGGTAACTCTGTTCCGCACTGTGGCCACTGCTTCAGGTACAAATTCCTGCAAGTACTTCCTGTATGAATATTTACCCCATTTCATCCACGTGTAACATATAGAAAGTAAAGTTCTGTTTTCAGAGCAAAACAAGGCATTGGATAAACCTTCCCCCAGATTAGAATCGTATCACCATAATTTTGTTAATAATATACATTTTGTCAAAGTTGAGCACGTGTCAACATTGATAGCTAACGCATTAATTATGTTGCATTCTGTTGGCAGTCCACTGTACAACCAATAATAACTACCCATTTGACTCCCAAGATACACCTGGAACAATTTGGAGCTTTAATATGATAACAGGTGTAGGTGAAAGTGACAATCATTTAACATCTTAATGCTGGTACATGGACACTTCCTCAATTTCAAACACAGTATCAAAATAATTTTAGATTCTACAAGCTTAGGATTTTTACCTCGCAGGCTAATATAAATACTTAACTTGATAAGACTCTTCTTGTGAACGTAATCCTATTGCATTATCCCCTAGATAGCTTCAAATATTCCAGTGCATTAAGGTTCTGAAATGATGTAATAAAATGAGTACGTCTATGCCTAATACAACTTAAAAACAACAATAATGCTCAAGGCCATACCCATAGACAACACTTCCACATATAGGAGCATGCTTTAACTGAAATTAATAATTACCTGATGACCAGGAATACTAAGATGATGCAGACTATGAGGAGAGAAGTAGTGAAAATATAATCTGTTCTGTATGGCTAACAAACTTAGTGACCTCCAAATACCAAGAGGTTGTCTATATTCATGGAGTTTGAGTTGGAAATCAGAAGGAAGAGGCTTGGCAGGACAACAAAGGGCAACATTGGCAAATGTCATCAAGAAGGACTGAGAGAAACCTAACTGTAAATTCTGGGCACATTGGAAAAAAATGTAGGCTTCTATGCTTAAGTGGAAAACTTAAGACAACAACTGCTTCTCCAGAGAAAATGTGGTAAGAACTTAATAATGATAATCTAACTTTGGACGAGGCTGCAAAAGGAACTAACTATCCATTATATACCACTTGATTTACTGGAAAAAAAATGTAGAAATTAGTAATAACCCCATCTTTCAAAAAAAATGGATTAAATGGTGTGAATCCGAGCAAGTTGTAACATTTCAACACTGAGTGTATGTATTGAAGACTGTGCAAAGATATTGGATTGATTTTCTAGTGAACTGTGCTGTCTTTCAAGCTGAGTGATGCCAGTGCTAAGAAACCTGAAACATTTTCTCTTTTCAGGAAGCCAACATTCACTTTTTCTTCAGGTGGAGCAGATACAGCTGCAAAGTAAATGAACCTCCTTCTACACTGAGTAACTCCAAAAACTTGCTTGCCCAAATTCAAAAGCAAACACCCACTCGACAGCTGTGAGATATTTTCATTTCCTGGTTGATCCAGCTTTTGTGACCATCCAGGTGGAGATTTCCAAATTACAGTCATTTTTGTGCCATTGGCCCAGAAGCAATAAAAGCTGAGTTGGGCTTGCTCAAATAGGATGCAAATGAACAGAAAGAAAAGACCATCATTGCAGCTATCTGCAGTGAATTTGAAATAAGATCCTACAGGTGAAAATGTTAAGTTGAATATATCATCCATTGCAAACTTTCCATTGTAAAATATTTTATATTTGCAGTTTAAATCAATTGTAGAAATTTATCAAATTTATATTTACCAAGCCATAAAATACTGAGCACATAGCAACATTACTTGCTAACCATAAATACACAGTAATCTACATATAGAACTATTGATTTTTTTTTCTCTGTTATTTGGTGGCAGGGTTATGATACAATATTAATGATGCATGGTAAACATTTAGTATGTGTTTTCAATTTAACTAACTTTGCACTTTTTTTAAGGAACAGAAGAAATCAAACTTATTTATCCTGAAGTCATATGTGAGGCAGTCATACAAATATCAGCACAAGGTGAACAAACAAAACCAAATGCAAGAAATAAATACAATTTGTATTTATATAGCACATACACCTGCATATCGTACACATAAAACTAATATCATAATGGTCTTCAGATGACAGTAACTTACACTTCGGATCATTAAAATCTAACACCTGCACATTAGTTTATGATCAAAATGATCAATTCAGTTCTGCAGAAAATTGATCATATTCAGAGACAGCTTTCATAAATAAAGCTCAGAATTTAATACTATCCCAGGGGCTTCCACAGAATCTGAGATTCTTGTTGTAATGTTAAAACAAAGAATACAATGCAAAGAGATTAGACATTGCTTTCTCTTTCAAATTATTCTGCAGTATTTCTGATTTTCCTTCTCATTTTAGTATGTTTGAAGACTGTAGCTCATATTAGGAGTCACCTAGAAAAAGTGAAATACTGTTCAGCTTTTCTATTAGAAGAAGAACTTTAATTTCGTGACAAAGGAAATCTCAATGTGTAAATTTGATAACTATGTAGTGAAATATTAATCGTAGAACAATTGGATATTGAAGGTTGAAAGTCAACCCATTGTGACTATGCCACCTCTCTGGGACAGTTATCCAACTGATCCCATTCTCTTTCTTCATAATCCTGGATCATTTGATACTTTTATATTGATTAATCAAAAAAATATAATAAATACATAAAAGTTTGCAGTTACTGTGAAGGAAAAAAATGCCACATTAATATCTCCTCCAAAAAGTGCTTTAAGAGATCTGATTGGTGAACCTTGGTTTTTTTTAACTTAGTTATTGGCCATTGGTGTTTTAAAAGTTCTCAGCATTCTGGTAGCTCTCTAAGAAACATAGTTTATATCCATACATTGCCTAATGCTTCTCTTCTACTTAACTCGTGATATACATTAATCCAACTAATTATATGTGACAGGGAAGTGAAAATAGAAAAATGACAATTTCAAGGAAGCAAATTTTACTCAATGTGTGTGCAGAAGCAAAACTGTTTACTGTATAATAGGTGTAATAAAGTAAAATTTACTTGGAAATATTGAAAGGAATCAGTAAGGCTAGATTAAAATACTTTACTGTCAAAAATATTAAATTAAGTGCAATTTCTGCAACCATCAATATTGAGGAAACAAAGAATGCACAATAAGAATACCTATTGTGATATTTTTAGTCATAAATTTCTGATACTGTATATTTTCTTCTGTAAATTGCAGTACCACATCATATTTACATTTGTTGTTGACAGACTTTTTTATCTATGGCTACTTAAACCAATGTTTCTACTTTGCCAATAAAATAAGCATGTTAAACCTATCCTAAATACATATTATAGTTTAATACTGTTTTGCTCAGAGTTATCCTAAGCGGATTTTTTTCTGTGAAACATCATGTAAATCCATGCAGTATAATCTCACCATAACTTCGATGCCAGTCCAAAGTATCTGAGTCATAATATCAGGATCATCGAAGTAGCTTTGGCTCAAAGAGACATTTCCACTGGCTCTTAGAGCTAAAGAAAAGGATTGCCAATTTGGTGCAGAATGACTGAGCCAAGCTCAACTTCAGTTCCTAGTCCAAACCACTCTTCTGACATAATCATCTCCCCATTCCTTCTGCATTCCCACAAAATTCAAACAGTCAACAATTTTCACTGTTACTGAGCACATTCTCTTGCATGCAAGGTTAAGCCATTTGTTCAACAGCACATCAATTCTGATCAACTAACATGACCAAAGCTTTTACAACACACACATTGTTGTCAGACAACTGATACCTTGCGACCTCCACTGGTTTGTCATTTTCCCCACTTATACATTGGTATGATAAACATTTGACATCATTTACTTTTCTTGGTTAAAGTGTATTCTCAAGCCATTTCTAACACTTCTACTTTTGAGGGGACCACCAAAAGGAAACAATAATGAACACATTGGAAGTCAATAGCTTGAAAGGGCCCCTTTAAACATTTCAATTTGAATAGCCTTCATAGCTTTCAAAATATACACTCATACTATCATTTAACAACTCAAGGGTCATTGAAAATGTCCACCACTTGGAGATTAAATGCAAGTTTGTAAACATTCCTAATTTCACAGAGTGAGAGTTCATTAAGATGAAGTTAAGACTGAGATACTGTGGGCTGGAAATTCATCTTGGGAAGTAGTTCAAAGTGCTGATAATGAATCAGCCACCGGTTATACACAGCACTGTATTAGGTCCATTGATTACGAGTCAAATTTCTAGCCCTATAGGCATGAGGAATGGATTCAGATACTAGTGTTATCTCCTTTGGAGTAAAGACAGCACAGAGGAGATTTAATAGAGAATATTAAAATTATTAAACCATTTTCTTAGGATGAACAGGGACAGATTTTCTTTAAATCAGAGTTAGTGATAAGGTTTATCAATTCAAACCAGATTACCAGGAGGGAGAAATAAGAATGTTAGACAACTCAAAACATGTGAATTTTTTAAAGGCATAGAATTTGTTCTAATAGGGAACACAGTACATTACTTGAATTTTAAGGGAAATGACTGAGAAAAGGATCAAAGGCTATGTAGAAAATAGTAAAATAGCACAATTCATTTTGAATGATTCCAACAGGATTCTGCACAAGCATTGCATCTAAAGACCTCGTTCTACAATATATGGTTCTAAATCTGATAGAACACTAACTGACTTGGCACCATGTAATTTGTATGTTGCTCTATATTGCTCTGCTAGTCATTTCCAGTGAACATCAAATCTCCTAAAAGCCCATTCAGCTTCCTACAACAGCAATTTCGAAACTGCATCTCTTATAGAATTATATGAGCATGGTTAGGAACCAGCATAATAACAACATACAGCAATAGCCCAGTACATTTTCATACTGCACAGCCTTCACTTGGTTTTCTTATTTGCAAACAATTGCACAACTGTCTACAGGTATTTCATGAATCTGCACCCTCCATGAACTGGCAAATACTGAAGAATTAAGAAATCTCGGAAAGTTACCTTGATTCAGGATTAGAATTCTACTTCTTTACATGGACAAATGTTATACCAAATGGGAAAATAGGAAAACTCTTAAATACTCTACCAGATTCAACATTGCTACAGCTCAACAATCAACATCTAATGAGAAACTGAAACTCAGAAATAAAACCTAACAGGTAATGATAGTGGGGAATATCTAAAGCTCTGCCTTGCAAATAAAATATTTCTGAATTGTGTTTAGCTGCCAAGCATGAGTTTGATCACTGGAGTTGTTTAAATAAAGCTTTGGATCTTCACGGGCGGAAACATTCTGTCTACATCTACATTCTGTCCTACATGCATCATGCCAATACCCCCAACCTCCTTCAAAGCAGGTTGCCATAAATCTACAGCAACAGATAAGCCAGTACAAAGATAAATGGGAATCTTTAGCTTAGCATTATATTTCAACAACCTCCTTGACTTCTGTCTAAGTTACTTAGAAAAAACACAGTAAAAGCATCCAGAACAGCAGGCAGTCAAACATCTGATGACAGACACTTATGAAATAAGAACGTCACAGTCAGAAATAAAGCAAATATTAAGAGTATTCATAAGCTTTTTTTGACTCTAATTCACAGACATCCTTTCTCTACTCCATATCTGACTCCATTAAGCTTTACTGAGTAACATGGCACTCAATCCATTCAGCTGGCCTGGACCAAATTACTGGAGTTTTTTTCAGAGTGGAATCAGCACTCCACTGTAAATACTGAGGAAGTTGCACAACTAGCTATAAGGATGTTTTAATGATTTTTTTTTGTTTTAAAATTAATTCAAGAGTTACGAGCATCAATGGACAAGACCAGCATTGGTTGCCTCCTCCTAATTATCCTTCAAGAGGTGGTGGTTAGATGGCTTCTTGAATTTCTGCAGTTCATGTCAATTGGATGCACCCTTAGGATTGTTTTGAAGGGAGTGTCAGATTTTTGAACAGTAACAAGAATAAGGAGCTGGTGATATATAGTTCCAGGTTGGAATGTTGTGTGCTTGGAGGGAACTTGAAGGTGGTCTAATGCTCTTGATCTTCAAGATTTATTTTAATTGACTCATGGGTGAGCAGCACTGGCTGGACCAACACTTTTTGCCCATCTTTGAGAAGGTGATCGTGAGCTGCCTTCTTGACCATTGCAGTTCATTTGTTGTAAGTAGACCCACTGTGCCCTTAGAGAAGTAATTCCAGGATTTTGATCCAGCGATACAGAAGGAATGTTGATTGATTTCCAAATCTTGATGTTGATGGATCTGTAGGGAAACTTGCAGTTGGAGGTGTTCCAATGTATCTGCTGCCTTTGTCCTTCTAGACTGTAGTAGTTATGCATTCATAAAGTGCTATCTTAGGAGCCTTGGTGAATTTCTGCAGTGTATCTTGTAGATGCTGTATACTGCAGGTACTGAGTGTCAGTGATGGAGGGACAAAATGTTTGTCATTGTGGTGCTGATCAAATGGATTGGTTTGTTCCAAAAGATATCAAGCATTTTGACTGTTGTTGCAGCTACACTCGTCCAGGCCAGTAGAGAATAATCCATCTTGCCTTTTGTAGATGGTGGACAGGTTTTGGAGAGTCAGGAAGTGAGTTACTCACTACAGGATTCCTAGCCTCTTACTGGTCTGGCAGCCACAGCGATATGGCTAGTCCAGTTCCGTTTCTGGTCAATAAAAACCACTCGGAGGTGGTTCAGTGATGGCAATACCATTGAACAACAAGGGCTGATGGTTCAATTCTCTCTTGATGGAAATAGCTATTGCCTGGTAATTGCGTGCCATGAATGTTAATTCCCACTTGCCAGCCCAAACCTGGATATTGTCCAAATCATATTATATTTGGGCATGAACCTCAATATGTGAGGAATTGTGGAAGATGCTGAATGTTGAGCAGTCATCATACTTCTGACCTTTTGATGGAGGGAAGGTCTTTCATGAAGCAGCTGAAGATGTTTGAGCCAAGGACATTATCCTGAGCAACTTCTTAAGAGATGTTCTGGAGCTGAGATGATGACCTTCCAATCACCACAGCTATCTTTCTTTGTACCAAGTTGTAGTGGCTGTGGCTTTGATGAATTGTTCTGTGCATCTTGTAAATGGTATGCACTGTTACTGCTGTGTTTGGTCAGTGGTAGAGGGACCGAATGTTAAGCATTGATTAAGTGGCTGCTATGTCCCAGATGGTGTCAAACGTCTTGAATGTTGTTGAAGCTGCACTCATCCAGACCAGTGTTGACTATTCAGTCACACCCCTAACTTGTGCCTTGTTGATGGTGGAAAGGTTTCGGGAAGTCAGGAATAAAGTTTAATTCACCACAGAATTCCAAGCCTCTGACCTGCTGTCATAGCCAGAGTATTTATCAGACTGATCTAGTTCAGCATATGATCAATAGAGATGCCCAGAGTACTGATGTTGGGTACACTGACAAAACTGAACGATGATATAAAAACAGTTGCAATGTGGGCAATCAGTTGTCTCAGTGAGATAAGCAACCAAGGTCTAAAGGCATTCCTGATGTAATAATAACCCATGTAAGGAGACCTTTGATTCCTGATCAGCGCAAAATTTTGTCATCTCAACGACAAGTATATTTGGAAAGCCCCAGCTGAGCTCTACCCCCTTACAGGCAGAAGGGGAAGAAGAGGAATCAGGGTGGGTGGGATTGCAAAAGGTCTTTTTTCTGGTCACTAATGGTCTTCTGTTGGTTCAACTTTTCAATTTTTCCTCAAAAGATGACCCCTTTATCCCAGGAAATAACCTCATGAACCTTCTCCCTTACACCTCCAATGCAAAGATATCTCTCCTCAATTAAGGAGACATAAACTGCATCTTGTACTCAACATTTGGTGTCACCAATGCCCTGTATAATCATAGCAAGAATGTCCTACTCTTATAGTTGAGACTGTAGTGCTGGAAAAGCATGGCAGGTCAGGCAGCATCTGAGGAGCAGACGAGGCAACGTTTTGGGCAAGAGCCCTTCATCAGAAATGAAGCTTGAGCCAAGGGGGTAGGAAGATAAATGGGAGGGGGGGGGAAGGTAGCTGAGAGTGCGATAGGTAGGTGGGGGTGGGGTAATGGTGATAGGTTGGATGGTGGGGCAGATAGGTGGGAAGGAAGATGGACAGGTTGGACAGGTGATGAAGGAGGTGCCGAGTTGGAAGGTTGGATCTGGGATAAGGTGGGGAGAGGGGAAGTGAGGAAATCCACATTGATCACATGTGGTTGGAGGGTCCCAAGGCAGAAGATGAGGTGTTTTTCCAGGTGTCGGGTAGTTAGGGTGTGACAATGGAGAAGGCCCAGGGCCTGCATGTCCTTGGCGGAGTGGGAGGGGGAGGTGAAGTATTCAGCCACAGGGCGGTGGGGTTGGTTGGTGTGGGTGGCCCGGAGATGTTCTTTGAATCACTCTGCAAGTAGGAATCCTGTCTCCCCAATGTAGAGGAGACCGCATCAGGAGCAACAGATACAGTAAATGACATGTGTGGAAGTACAGGTAAAACTCTGATGGATGCGTACCTGACAGGTCCACGCCTCCCCCCACCAATGCTCCCTCCCCTTCCGGCATCTTCCCCTGCCACCGCAGGAATTGCAAAACCTGTGCCCATACCTCCACCCCTCACCTCCATCCAAGGCCCCAAAGAAGCCTTCCATATCCATCAGAGTTTTACCTGTGCTTCCACACATGTGATTTACTGTATCCGTTACTCCCAATGTGGTCTCCTCTACATTGGGGAGACAGGATGCCTACTTGCACAGCGCATCAGAGAACATCTCCGGGACACCTGCACAACCAACCCCACCACCGCCTGGCTGAACACTTCAACTCCCTCTCCCGCCCAAGCAAGGACATTCAATCCTAGCCCTCCTCCATCGTCACACCCTAACCACCCAACGCCTGGAGGAAGAACACCTCATCTTCCATCTTGGGACCCTCCAACCACACAGCATCAATGTGGACTTCATTACTTTCCTCATTTCCCCTCCCTAAACCTTATCCCAGATCCAACCTTCCAACTCAGCATCACCCTTATGACCTGTCCTACCTGTCCATCTTCCTTCCCACCTATCCACTCCACCCTCTTCTCTGACCTATCACCATTACGTCCAGCTCCATCTACTAATTTCACTCTTAGCTACCTTCCCCCTAGTCCCACCCTCCTCTCATTTATTGCTCCACCCCCTTGGCTCACAAACCTCATTCCTGATGAAGGGCTCTTGCCCAAAACATCGATTCTCCTGCTCCTCAGATGCTGCCTGACCTGTTGTGCTTTTCTAGCACCACACTCTGATCTCTAGTATCTGCAGTCCTCACTTTGTCCTACTTTTATACTCTATCCATTCTATAACAACGAGCAACATTCCTTTTGCCTTCCTAATTAATTGCATGCTAACTTTTTGTGTTTCACACACAGGTTGCTCTGTACACCAACATCCTGCAACTTATTCCATCCAGTAATGTTTTGCTTGTCTCCTGTCAGTGTGGAAAAGGACTTTTTTTTTCCCCACATTATCCTCAATTTGGCTAATTCTTGTCCACTCACTATCCTTTTGCAGGGTCCCTGCCCAGTGAAGTAGTTGAGGCTTCCACATTGAATGTTTTTAAAGCTAAGATAGATAAACTTTTGAAAGTAAAGGCACTCAGGGTTATGGTAAGAGGGTGGGTAATAGGAGCTGAGGCTATGAAAAGATCAGCCATGATCTTAATGAATGGTGGAGCAGGCTCGAAAGGCCAGATGGCCTACTCATGCTCCTAGTTCTTAAGTTCTTTTGTTCTTTGCGTCCTCTTCACAACTTGCTTTGTCACCAACCAGCATATTGTCAACAGTTTTTTTTCGACAATATACTCCTTCATCCACATCATTAATTGTAAACATCTGAGGCCTGGGCACTGATACTTGTGGCATAGTTTGCTAATCTTGTCCATGACCAGGGTCATTTGGGCAATGTGGAATGTGGGCAATGGCCTGTGGAATCATATCCCAACAACAATTGGCATTTTCAACAGCTAAGTAGGAAAAGGAATTAAATTGGAGGTGAAGATGGAGGGTGGGAAACCAAAATTTAAAGCCTTCTGCTCTTAATGAAATAAAAACATTTAGGTAAATTATCATTGCAGTTAGCTCTTATTCACAAGCTGTTACAACAAAATGCATGAAGACTGAATGAGATCTAGTTAGAGAGAGGAAAAGATAACACTCCAAACCTTCCTTTGAATAAAATGATTGTGGTACTCGAGGCTCTCTGAAATTACTTTTGAATAGTTCCTGTGTCACAATGTCATATTTTAAAGATCAGGCATCACTGGCAGGGCCAGTATTTGTGGTCCATCCCTGATTGTCATTGAACTGAGTGACTTGGGCTTGGCTACTTCAGTGGGTCTGGAGTCACATATAGGCCACACTAGGTCAATATACCAGGGATACTTTCTCATGGACCACAGCTCAGCATGGTAACCATTCACAATGATCTAGGCTCTATGCACATCTGCCAATGCACATCTGCCAATGTAAATCTGTTAAAGTCCAAACTATCCCTCATCTAATCATACCTGTGTAGCACTCTCATTTGGTGTATCTTCTGTAAGCTAATTATGTTAGAAAACCGAAACAATTAAAAAAGCCCAGAAAAGCTGAAAATGAAGCAATGCATAAACAAAATAAACGTTGCTAATGTGCAAAGTGTCCAGCAAGGAATGAGCACCGAAGAGATAGCCCATGAATGGTCAACCCCACAAGCTGCTGTCTGTCTTACACTTTTCTGCCAGGTACATTTTAAACTCATCTCAGAAAGTTAACTGTCGTAATTAATTATTTTTGAGATTTGTAGCTCAGGTTGATTATAAGTATGTAAGTTAGCTCACTGAGCTGGAAGGTTTGTTTTCAGATGTTTCATCACCATACTAGGTAACATCATCAGTGAGAGTCTCCGGTGAAGCGCCGGTGGTATGTCCCGCCTCTCTATTTATAGGTATTGGTTTCTTAAGGTGGGTGAAGCCATTTCTGGTTCTTTTTTTCAAGGGAAGGTAGATAGCATCTAAATTGATGTGTTTATTCATGGAGTTCTGGTTAAAATGCCTATCGGAATTCTCGTGCGTGTCTTTGTTTCGTCTGTCTAAGGATGTGTGTGTTGTCCCAGTCAAAGTGGTGCCCTTCTTTGTCTATATGTATAGGAAATTTAACAATAAAATAATTGTTGCTGACTGCCAATCAACCTCTGTGCCTTAGAAAGTAAACAATTAGAAACAACTTTAAAGGGGTGCTGTGGTAATATCCTTACCTCTGGGCCAGACAGTCTGGGTTCAAGTCCCACTTGCCCAGTGGTGTGTCAAACACTAATCCAGAATTTACAGCTGATAAGTAAACGTTTCTAACATAAGAGACTGAATTTTTTTATTAACTGTCTCCCCGAATTATAAATTTTACTGAGATTGTTTTCTTATTTATCTTCTTCATTCAGCAACATAATTAATAAGAACAAAAGTGAAATTATCAACTGGAACTACCTGTAACAAAATAAATAAATTGCACTTTTTAAAGTTGTTTTTCTGTGCGTTCATTGCTGCCCCACATTTCACCAAACCAGCAGAAGGAAATGTGGCTTGTTTGAGAAAATTTCAACATTCTAACTTTACTGTGAAGGCATTTAATATGCCAACCACAGATTTAATGTCATGTTACAAGACCTTTGGGTCAGAATTTACCGAAGCAGGGCATCCCAGTGATTGCTTTGTTATTACATTATTATCATTATAATTATTATTATTCCCACATCTTGAAATGAAAATGTGTTTCCTGCAATGTTTTGGAAGTATGAGCTAATGGTGAAGCATTAGAGGCAACAAGGCATCTGGGACTTGGTAAAAGACAGGGCCAACTGTGCATCACCTTAACCAATGAAGATTTAGGAACAGAGAAACAAACAACAAAAGGACTGAAGTGTGGATTAATGGCGAACATCAAATCAATTAAAGAGAAAAGCTGGAGACAGAGAGAAGCATTACATTAAGAGAGAGAGAACAGGAGGGGAAAGTGTAATTTCTTGTTTAGAAAGGTGAATGTGATTTTTTAAAAATCTCAAACTGCTCTTCACTACCTGAAGGAATGGGGTTCCCTTCACGCTCCTCGTGAAAAATTGGGAAGGCAACAGCTGAAAGAAGCTTTTTAATGGGCACAATTTGGCCAGGAAAAAGCCTCAGCTAGTCCAAGAGTAGGTGGGCCATCCATACCCACCCCGCCATGTGTAAATCACAATGGGTCAGGGGCAAACAGAAGGGCACCAGAAAAGGGCCATGGCATCTCGCTGAATTTTATGTCCCCCCCATCAGCCTGCCAACCAGGCCCTGTGAGAACCTAAAATTATGCCCGGGAGTTTGATCACTGTTAGGCTCCCAAAAATCCATTATACGGCAATGGGTGCTCAATGGAGTATCATGTTTCTAACAATGTGTCAGTCTCTCACTCTGCATGTCACAATGATGGATTGCACGCCTCACGATGGACTGGTGCCAGTGTGAGAATGATTCTGAGAAACTAGAATCTGCTTTAGAAAACCACTTTCACTTTAATTTAATGCACCAAGAGATAAGCAAGCCAATTTGAGCATGATCTATTGAAGAATCGGCCTCATTGTCAGTCATTAAAAGAATACAGGCATTTTAAAGTAATTCCCATCTCAGCTTTCAGATCAGATAAACAATGATCCTTTCTTACACATTCATGCTTCTGATTGGAAATCAGATCTGGTTTGGGGAACAGCCTGTTGCAAAAGGTGCCATCACAACTCAACATGTGATATCTACTAATAGAGTTCTACTCAAGGTGCAGTGGTTTTATACTTTAAAAAGGCAGTGCACTGCTTCCGAAATACCATGTCTTCATTGTGCTCTGCAACATGTTCTGCTTTAGCTCAAAATTGGGCCTTTACAACTCTATCTCAGATCCTCGATCCCAGAATACCATCAGCAATGTTACAGATACATAATTACTCATGTTTATTTAATATATCCCAGTATCTTTTTCATTATGCTGCCAAAATTAAATCTTTCAGTGTCTCTTTCCCGTTGTTATTGTACAGCAACTAAAGTCGCCACTCTCATTTGGTACACCTAGTTTCTTGTTAAAGTCCAACTCACCTCCAGCAGTTAGGAGGTTAAGCATTTTTCAATATTAATTAGTTTTAACTGTGTTAAGGGCCACTTACAATGATAACTTTACAACAGTGCAACATAGTTTTTCTTCATATATATTGCATTTGTACACAGACCAGAAGTCCTCTCAGTAAAATTATTCAGCACAATAATATTTTTCAATTTTCTAACTTTTTTTGGCAAAGGAGGTGAAACAGTAACTCAATGTAATGAAATATAATATTTGCAAAGAAACCTGGTCAGCATTGTGATAACTGGTAATTGAGCGCATTCCCCAGAATTTCGAGTAACTCAAGAAAGGTTACCATTGTTATGGTAGCTGTTTTTGTTTTTGAGTTTTATTCTTGCTAGGATTCCTATTATCAAAATATCTGAGCTGGCGAGTGAGAGATAGGTGGTGTTGCGGTGAGCACTGTTCACATCCATGTTTGGAGACATTCCCTTTATTCTTTCCTGCTTGTCCAATTTGACAGAAGAAAATCCTCACTGCTGGTTTAAGTAACTCCAGGAAGGTTGGTTTCCCATCACCAAGTCACCCTTTATTTATGCATGCAAATACAAGGCACCAACCAGGCTAGCTCAGAGCCAGCTCCCGGAGTGAGCAGAACCCCTGACACACCTGTTTATAGCCATCAGCCAGGGGCTAACTGATTGGACCAGGTTAACAGCCCCAGTCAGGGAACTCATATTCTATGCAATTGACCTGGCTGACACCATTACAAGCACTACATTGGTCACATTCTCTTTCCTGCATGTTCCTCTGCCTCTGTCTTTATTTGCCCTCCCACCAGCCACCCTCACTCTCACCCAAACCATGCTGATGCTCTCTATTTGCATAAGCCTTAAACATGGACATAAAAAATATGGAATGGGAAAGGTTTATCAATCAATGCATCTTCCAACATTTAAAAATTGCTTATGAATGAGAATCTTGATTCTACCTTATTACTAAATCCTCCTTCCTCTGTTTCCTATTGAATCTGAGATGTGCCTCCTTCCCATGACAACAGAATCCACTGGATAATGTAACAATCAGCTTCACTGATTGTTACATAAGCTACCGACACTTGTGAAGAAATTAAGTAATTGTTGAACTGCCATTGAGTATAAAGACCTTCCTCACTTTACTTGCGATTTTTCCAACTGATCCCTTATTTACTTTTTCTCTTCAAGTATCTATTAACTAAATCTAGCACAAACAGTTGACTGTAAGATGTCCAAGCAGTGGAATTGCCAATAAATCTTCATTCTGCAGAACAACATTAAATCAAATACTTTTCAACTGTGCATCCTAAACTCACAGAAAACAGTCTCTCGTAGGGTCACTCACATCTCAAGAACTCTTCAAATGAAAACCCAACATTTAAATCACCAAATGTTACTGCTTAGGTTACTTGCTTCACATTTGAGGAGGATGTTTTAACAATCACTCTCTCTCTTGCCAGGTAGATTTGTTATAAATAATACAAATAGATTTATTGTTTATTAATAATAAATATATTAACAAGGCTTTACATGCTTCAGCATTTGTAATAAAATATAGTACAAACATGGCACTGTATTTTTAAAAACATCTCTACAAATTGTAGGTCTGTGCAGAACATACTAATTCCTCAGTATCCATTGATTCACTTGCCATGGATCCACACAATCATAGGTTTGACCCCAGACCCCTTTATTTTGTCCCATTTAACTCATCTAGTTTGAACTTTCATACCACATAGGAAAGTTACCCTGGTGTGGCATCTGCGTTCTTGGTCTTTCGTGGGAAGTCTATGTCCCTATTCCCCACGGATAATGAGGATATGGTGTATGAATAAGTCACATTGATTAACCTTTCTGCATCTTGGTTTTTATAGGAATGTGGTGTAAATGTCTCTTGTCAAATAAATACAACACCACAGCAGTTGAAGCAAAGGAAGAAAGGAGCACACTCTCATAAACAAGTAAATTTACAAATAGGTATAATCTTGCTGCTCCAGAGATAGAAATTATATCCATGACAAGTGACAATATCCCAAAGGATCCAGACTGGTCTTCACAGTACTTTCAAGCACCATGCCGTTACTTTTAGATTTGAGACCACAGGAATTGTTTATCACTGGCAATCTTACTGACTAATTGAAACCAGCCATGACTTTACAACCTGCAAGTAACTACAAAAACTCTTTTAAGTATTTTTACCCAAAGAGACCCACTCTTGTGACATGCCTCTCTCTATTTCCTACTTTCAGGGAATACAGTGTTGTATTCAAGCATTTTTGTGGAGTACAATCAGAAGAAATCTGTTTGATTAAATAACCTAACAAAAATATAACCCATCTTTCAAGCACTACTTTTATAAAACAAAATATGCTTCTTCATGGAGTACAGATCAATGTATAACAATCACTGGCACAAAATGAATTGGCTACATACAACATTGTCAGAGACTCAGAACGTTATAAGAAAAATATAAATGTCTAGTTTATCAAACATGCAGCTTATCCTCCTACAATAAGTATTTAGTTTTAATAACTTCAACCAAATGAAATTTATGATAGTTGATATCACAAACAACCAACTTTCTCTCTCTTTTGGCCATAATGGAAACAATTTAACCAAAAAACGTTTGGAGGATTAATGGAATTTCACATGAAAGGTTAACATAGCCATTTTTCCTGGCACTGTGCACACTTCGTGGTTTGTGGGTGCATCAATTATTTGCAAAGTGGTGCTCAAACAGCAACACTCTTATATCAACTCACTGAAACATATACAAGGATTTCATGAAAACTTGAAAAGCAACATGCTGCCTTTATAAATGTTTCAAAAATCATAACTGGATGAAACGTTGGTTTCCTTGTTCTATCATATAGTTGTAACTTCAAAATGTATACACAGCTCTGTGGAATGATTACCAGATTATCCAACACAAATCAGAAAAATGTTAAGGTAAATGAATATATAGCTTTCACTTCTGTCAAAGCTGGATGAAATACTGAAAGTTAAAATCAATTTCCTAACTCCGCTGCCACCTAAGTTACAATGCTTTCATCCAACATGCACAATGCAAATCAACAGGATAAAGTTTTAATTTTATATCATACCATCAGCCCTGACCATACCAATATTTGTCCTGTAACACATGTGGTTGTGGTATCTGTCACAAATATAAGTGGAGATTTCTGAAAAACGCTTAGCCTTGCCACTTCTCCCAGTTTCCTCAAAATTCTCTGAACGTCTCTTTCATTATGCATCTCACTTGTTCCCCTCACTTCCCAAGTTCTTCCTCATTGCTGTTTTGCACCTTCAGTGGAAAGCTTTTAGTGCAAGGAACACGATAAAAATGTAGTTATTGTCTCAGTCGTTTTGCTTTCATTTGAATAAAGAACACATAGAAGACAAGTATACAGGGATAGAGCAAAACACAGACAGCAATGTTATATTTATTAAAATAAAGAATTGAATTATATTCTGAAAATAGTGACTTGCCTAACAACAGAGGCCAGCAAGTATTTTCATTTTGAAAGACCAATTAATTTTTCAATATTTTAGTTCTATGGTTGTTTTGAAAGGATTGAATTTCAAGTACAACCCACACTTTAAAAAGGGGTTTTATCAGTTCACTTGTCCTTCCAAATTCAAAGTGCTGGCCCTGAATGCATGCTGGTAGTTAAACATGTGGGTTCATGTGCCATATACTTGATCTTTACTGATAAGTCTGGACTTCCACTTATCAGACTCCCATCTCACAGTAGGGCTACCTGACCAGACCCACTTACTGGCTCCAATGCTCTCAGACTGGAACCAGATCCCTGCCTGTTGAGGTAAGGAGGG